>NW_028136470.1:0-600000 GCF_964662115.1 Mustela nivalis | reverse complement strand
AGGGGAGGTGAACCATAAGAGACTATGGACTCTATAAAACAATCTGAGGGGTTTGAATTGGCGGGTGGGTGGGAGGTTGGGGTACACAGGTGGCCGGTATTATAGAGGGCACGGATTGCATGGAACACTGGGTTTGGTGAAAAAATAATGAATACTGTTATGCTGAAAATAAAAAATAATAATAATAATACGCACTTGAGTCCAGAGTGTTGTTTGAAATTAAGGTCGGCACAGGGAATTTGTACTTTGCTTCTAATCTTCAGGGTTTGAGCAACCGTGAAGGGCAGAGTTTTCTTTTGGGTGGTAAGCATACTCATCTGGTGTGGCACCAGAGGCCCCATCCTGGAAAGCATGTGGTCCAGGGCCTTGGGGACAGAAATTTGCAAATGCAAACTAGGTTTATGGTGAGGGCGGAGGCGATCACAGGCCCAATCTGCAGGCCTGAGTGCACCTCATAGTGTACTGAAATTAAGGTGTCATGGAGGCAGTATCACAGGCTTTTCTGTCTGGATTGTGTGTCTAGGATGGTCGCAAAATGTAGGGGAGTCTTCATTGGGCCACGGGAGATTCTTCATCTCTGGGCATTCTGCCCAGCTCTCTAGAGTTTGGTGTCTCTGGGGAAAAGAAGACTGCTGTTTTCCGTCTCAGCAGATTCCCAAAAGAGGGATTTCAGAGACAGTTTCTGGGATTTTTCAGGGCCCCTGAACAACACGAATGAGGGTGAGGATTTGGCCCTAGGGACCTGGCAGGCCCGCCCTGTGTCCTTTCTGTCCAGCTACCAAGGGGGTTTGTTTGAAAGCAGGCTCACTCTGAGGGTCATAATGCCCAGGGCAGCTCACATGAGTGGCCGTGGTCTCATGGGCCATGCAGCTGGTTCCCACTCTGAGGGTTGGAAACCCATCTCAACAGCCAGGATTCCTGCCATGGGGAAGGAGGAGTACTCTTGTGCTTCAGGTTCCCCCATAAGCAGGGATTTGAGCTACAGTATGAAGGAGAGATGACTGAATATCCAGGTTGAGTATATGTGATGGCTTCTGGCCACAACAGGTCCCACTTGCAGGATATGGGGCAAACTGTCTGTGTGGCTGATTAGAGGTCGTGGCTCAGGATGTGTCAGACCAAGCCTGATTGCCCATGGTGGCCGATGATATTAGGGTACCGTCGAGGGCCATGCCGCTGTATCCTCATATGGAGTTTCTGGGCAGAATCACCAGGCACTTCTTCTTTCTGTTGGGCAGGCAAATTCTGCATTTTGTTACCAGATTCCCTATCAAGAGGCCTTGGGGATGGATGAAATTGAGGATGGAATTGTAAACACAAGCTACGGTTAAATTCAGTGCGAAGCAGAAGGCAGTTCCCGTGTGCAGTGGCTGATTCGAGATATCCAGCACCTGAGTAAGGGCAGATGTCTGAAGTTAGCTCACACTGTAGTTTGTGACTATGATGACCGACTAATGGAGTGGGGGCGCAAGATGCCATGGAGGATTTCCCACACTGTGGCTTGTGGGATGCTCCAAACAGCAAGGTTTCCTTGTACTGGACAGGGGGAGTCTGGTTTGTTGGCTCCAGGATCCCCATAGTGAAAGTTTGGGTAGCAGAGATCTCTCACATGGATGCCTGGAAAGCACACCTCCATTGACCATTGCAGCTGAGGAACAAAGCAGGTTCCATTGGTGGCTCTGGGGTGAAATTCCAAGCAGCCTGAGTTGACATGGAGTTCCATGCTGTTGGATCATAATGATGGTTTGTATCCAGGGAAACGTTAGAATGTTTGAGTGGTAGGGGCCATGCAGGATTCTCATCCACTGAGTCTTGGACATATCTACCAAGAGCAATGTTTTTTACTGGGGACAGGAGGGGTTCTGTTGTGTGGCTCACAGACCATATGTTGGAATATAAGTTGGTTTTGGAAAAAAGGCCTCTGGGGACAGGCGCCTGAAAATATAAGCTATGGTATCAATGAAGTCTTATGGGCATGTCAGGTTCAGTCATCTGACTCAGGGCCTTTGACGTGGATATCTGCCTGGAAATAGGTGCTCATGGTGTATCAGAATGCGCATTTGGGTCCAGAGTGTTCCTCAGAATTGAGGTGTGCTCAGGGGTTTTGCATATTGCTACTAAACTTCAGGGTTTGGGCAACAGTGAAGGGCAGAGTTTCCTTTGAGTACGTAGGCACAATCATCTGGTTTGGCTCCAGAGACCCCATCCTGGAGGGCTTCTGGTCCAGGGCTTTGGGAATTAGGGTTAATGTGAGGGCCAAGTTGATCACAGGCCCGACATGCAGGCCCGAGGGCAGCTCATAGTGTACTGAAATTACACTATCATGGAGGCGGTAGTGCAGGCTTTTCTGTCAGGTATGTGTCCAGGACAGTCACAAAAGGTAGGGGTGGCTTCATGAGGCCATGGTAAATTCTTCGTCGCTAGGGATTCTTCTCAGCTCCCAAGTGTTTTGTGTCTCTGGGAGAAAGGAAGACTGCTGTTTTCTGTCTCAGGGCACCCCCAAAAGAGGGATTAGAGACAGATTCTTGGTCTGGTCGCCAGGAAAACACGAACGATGGTGAGAATTTGGCCCTAGGGATCTGGAAGCCCCACTCTGCGGGCTCCTGGGCCAGGTTCCGAGGGGGTTTGTTTGAAAGCAGACTCCCACTGACGATCACAATGACTGTTTGTGCCCAGGGCGGCTCCCATGAATGGCCATGGTCTCATGGGCCATGCAGCTAGTTCCCACTCTGAGGGTTAGACACCCATCCCATCAGCCAGGTTTCCTGCCATCAGAAAGGAGGACTCATTCTGTGCTTCAGGTTACACCATAGGCAGGGATTTGAGATTTGAGCTACGGTCTGGGGACAGATGCCTGAATACCCAGGTTGTGTAGAGATGATGGCTTCGGGCCATGGCAGGTCCAGCTGCAGGATATGGGGCCCACTCTCTGCGTGGCTGACTGGAGGTCGTGGCTCAGGCTGTGTCAGACAGAGTCTTAGTGCCCATGGCAGCCTATTTATTATGGTGCTGTCGAGGGTCATGCAGGTGGTTCCTCATGTGGGATTTCTGGTCAGACTCACCAGCCACTTCTTCTTTCTGTGGGGCATGCAGAATGCTGTGTTATGGCTCCAGAATTCCCTATCAAGAGGGCTTGGGGACCAGGAAGTTGAGGATGGAATTGTAAACACAAGCTATGGTTCAATTCAGTGACAAACAGAAGGCACTTCCAGTTTGCAGTGGCTGATTCGAGACATCTAGCTCCTGAATAAGGGCAGATGTCAGATGTTTGCTCATGCAGGAGATTGTATCTATGATGACCAAGAAATGGAGCAATGGCATCAAGAAGCCATGGAGGATTTCCCACACTGGGGCTTGTGAGATGCTCCAAACAGCAAGGTCTCCTTCAACCAGACAGAGGAGTCTGGTTTGTTTGCTCCAGGGTCCCCAATATGGAAAGGTTGGGTAGCAGAGTACTCCCTCATGGATGACTGGAAAGCACACCTTCATTGACCATTGTAGTTGAGGAACATGGCAGGTTCGATCTGCTGGCCCTGGAGCCAAGTTCCAAGGGGGCTGAGTTGACATGGAGTTTCATGCTGTTGGATCACAATGCTGGTTTGTATCCAGGGAGACGTTAGAAAGTTGGGGTGGTCAGGGGCCATGCAGGATTCTCCTACACTGAGTCTTGGACACAGCTACCAAGAGCAAGGTATCTTTCTGGGAACAGCAGGGGTTCTGTTGTGTTTCTCAGGGACCACATGTTGGAATATAAGTTGGTATTAGAGAACAGGCCTCTCAGGATGGGCGCCTGAAAACCTAAGGTAGGGTCAATGAAGTCCTTGGTGTATGTCAGATTCAAACTTCTACTCAGGGCTTTTGACTTGAATGTCTGCCTGGAGACAAGTGCTCATTGTGTGTCAGAATGTGCATTTGGTTCCAGAGCTTTCTTTGAATTTGAGGTGGGCTCAGGGGCTTTGTACTTTGCTCCTAATCTTCAGGGTTTGGGCAACAGTGAAAGGCAGAGTTTCCTTTGGGAGGGTAGTCACAGTCTTCTGGTGTGGCACCAGAGGCCCAAGTCTGGATGGCATGAGGGCAGGATTTTGGAGACAGAAATATTCCAATGTGAACTAGGGTTAGGGTCAGGCCCGAGGTGATCACAGCCCTGATCTGTAGGATCTGAGGGCAGCTCATTGTGTAGTGAAATTAAGGTATCATGGAGGCGGTGGGTAGACTTTTCTGTCTGGATTGTGTGTCCAGAACGGTGGCCAAATGTAGGGATGGCTTCATGGGGCCATGGAACATTCTTCATCTCTGGGGTTTCTGCCCAGCTCCCAAGAGTTTGTGTCTCTGGGGGAAGGGAAGACTGCTGTTTTCCGTCTCAATGGATCCCCACTAGAGCGATTCCAGAGACAGTTTCTGGGTCTCAGCGCCAGAAAACACCACCAAGTGTGAAGATTTGCCTCTAGGCACCTGGAAGGCCCACTCTGCCGGCTCCTGGTCCAGCTACCATGGGGGTTTGTTGGAAACAGGCTCATGCTGAGGATCACAAAGCCTGTTTGTGCCCAGGGCGGCTCCCATGTGTGGTCGTGGTCTCATGTCCATGCAGCTGGTTCCCACTCTGAGGGTGAAACACCCATCTCACCAGCCAGATTTCCTGCCATTAGGAAGGAGGTGTACCCTTGTTCTTCAGGTTCCCTCATAGGGTAGGATTTGAGCTAAGTGCTAAGCACAGATGCCTGAATATCCAGGTTGAGTAGAGATGACGGCTTTGGGCCACAACAAGTCCCATCTGTAGTATATGGGACCCACTGTCTGGGTGGCTGACTAAAGATCGAGAGTCAAACTCTCTCTTCACAGATGACATACTTTATATGGAAAACCCAAAAGACTCTGTGTCAGACAGAGCCTTAGTTCCCATGGTGGCCTATGACATTAGGGTGTCGTCGAGGGCCCTGCAGGTGGATCCTCATGTGGGGTTACTGGGCAGACTTACCAGGCTATTCTTCTTTCTTGTGGCAGGCAGAATGCTGCGTTGTGGCTACAGAATTTCCTATCAAGAGTGTTTGTGGACCAGGAGCATGAGGATGGAATGGTAAACACACGCTAATGTTAAATTCAGTGCCAAGCGAAAAACAGTTCCAATGTGCAGTGGCTGATTGGAGATATCCAACACCTGAGTAAGGGCGGATGTCAGATGTTTGCTCACACTGGAGTTTTTGTCTATGATGACCAACAAATGGAGGGGTGGCGTCAAGAGGCAATGGAGGATTTACCACGCTAGGGCTTCTGAGATGATCCAAACAGCAAGGTTTCCTTCTACCAGACAGGGGGAGTCTGTTTTTTTTTTTTTTCTCCAGGGTCCCCCATGAGGGAACTTTGTGTAGCAGAGCACTCCCTCATGGATTCCTGGAAAGCACACCTGCATTGACCATTGCAGCTGAGGAACATGGCAGGTTTGTTGTGGTGGCTATGGGGTGTAGTTCCAAGGCCTTGAGTTGACATGGAGTCTCATGTAAATTGGGCACAATGCTGGTTTGTTACCAGGGAGATCTTAGAATGTGCTGGTGGCTAAGGGGCCATGCAGAGTTCATCTACCCTGACAGTTTGACACAGGTCCAAGAGCAAGTCTTTCTTCTGGGGACACTAGATGTTCTTTTGTGGGGCTCAGGGATGACATGTTTTATCATAGGTTGGTATTCCAGAACAGGTCACTGAGGACAGGTGCCTGAAAACCTCATCTAGGGTTCCAATGAGGTCCTAGGGACATGTCAGTGTAAAACTTCTGACTCAGGACCATTGACATGGCTTCCTGCCTGGATGTAGGTGATGAGGGTGTATCAGACTGGGCATTGCATTCAGAGGGTTCACCAATATGCTGATTGGCTCAGGGGCCTTACAGGTTTCTCCTAATCTGGAGGGGTTGGGCAATTGTGACCGTCAGAGCTTCCATGGGGATGGCAGGCACAGTCCTCTGGTGTGGCTCCAGAGACACCATCCTGGAGGGCAGGTGAGCCATGGTTTTGGGAATGAAGTCTTCAAACACAAATTCCGGTTAGGGTTAGTGGCACGGTGATCACAGGCCCAATGCATAGACCTTGAGGGCAGCTTGTGAGGAATTGTTATTAGGGTGACTCAAAGGCGGTAGCACAGGCTTTTCTATCTGAATTGTGTGTCCAGGATGGCCTCGGAATACAGGTGTGATCTCATGGGTCCATGGGATATCATGACAGGGTTGCCCACTCTCTCCACTCTTATTCAACATAGTATTTGAAGTCCTAGCAACAGCAATCAGACAACAAGGAGAAATAAAATGTATCCAAATTGGCAATGAAGAAGTCAAACTCTCTCTTCACAGATGACATACTTTATATGGAAAACACAAAAGACTCCACCCCAAAACTACTAGAACGCATACAGCACTTCAATAATGTGGGAGGATACAAAATCTTTGTACAAAAATCAGTGGTTTTCTTATCCTTTAACAATGAAAATACAGAAAGGGAAATTAGAGAATCAATTCCATTTACTACAGCTCCAAAACCATAAGATACCTGGGAATAATCCAAACCAAAGTGATAAGCAATCTATACTCAGGGAACTACAGAACACTCATGAAATAAATGGAAGAAAACCATAAAGATGGAAGACCATTCCATACTCGTGGATCAGAAGAATAAACAGTCTTTAAAAGTCTATACAACCTAGAGAAATCTATCCTTTTAATGCCATTCTGATCAAAATTCCTCCGGTATTTTTCAAAGAGCTGGAGCAAACAGAAGCCTAAAATTGGTGTGGAATCAGAGGAGATCCCGTATTGCTAAGGAAATGGCAAAAAGGAAAGAACAAAACTGGGTGCACCCTGTTGCCTGGTTTCAAGGGTTACTACAAAGCTGTGACCACCAAGACAGCAGGGGACTGGCATAAAAACAGGCCATTAGACCAGTGTAACAGAGTAGAGAGCTCAGATATGGACCATCAATCTATAGTCAAATAATTTTCAAGAAAGCAGGAAAAAATATACAAAGGAAAAAAAAACGTCTTTTCAATAAATGCTGCTGAGAAAATTGGGACAGCTTTGTGTAGATGAATGAAACTAGACCATTCTCTGACACCATACACAAAGAGAAACTCGAAATGGATAAAAGACCTCAACCTGAGGCAGGAATCCATCAGAATCTTGGAGGAGAAAATAGGCAGAAACCTCTTCAACATTGGCCATAGCAACTTCTTTCAAAATGTGTCTCCAAAGGCAAAGGAAAAAAATGTGAAGATGAACGTTTGGGACTTCATAAAGATCAAAAGCTTCTACACAGCAAAGGAAACAGTCAACAAAACAATGAGGCAACCCACGGAATTCGAGTAGATATTTTCAAATGACAGTACTGACAAAACCTTTTATCCAGGATCTATAAAGAATTCCTGAAACTCAACACACACAACACAGATAATCCTATTAAAAAATGGGCAGAAGATACAAAGAGACATTTCTCCAATGAAGACATACAAATGGCTATCAGACACATTAAAAAATGTTTGTCATCACTAGCCATCAGGGAGATGCAAACTAAAACCACATTGAGATATCACCTTACACCAGTTAGAATGGCCTTAGAAAGATAGGAATCAACATGTGTTGGAGAGGATGTAGAGAAAGGGGAACCCTCTTACACTGATGGTGGGAAAGCAAGTCGGTGCAGCCACTCTGGAGAACAGTGTGGAGATTACTCAAGAAATTAAAAATAGAACGTCCCTAAGACCCTGCAATTGCACTACTGGGTATTTACCCCCAAAGAAACAGATGGAGTGAAAAGAAGGGCCATCTCTACCCCCAAATTTATAGAAGCAATGTCCATGGTCGTCAAAGAGTGGATAGAACCAAGATGCCCTTCAATGGATGATTGGATAAGGAATATGTGGTCCATATACACTACAGAGTATTAGGCCTCCATCAGAAAGGATGAATACCTAACATATGTAGCTACATGAATGGGACTGGAAAAGATTCTGCTGAGTGAAATAAGTTAAATAAGTCAAGCAGAGAGAATCAATTATCATAAGGTTCCACTTATGTATGGAGCATAACAAATAGCATGGAGGACAAGGGGAGTTAGAGAGGAAAAGGGAGTTTGGGGAAATTGGAAGGGGAGGTGAACCATGAGAGACTATGGACTCTGAAAAACAATCTTAGGGTTTTGAAGTGGCGGGGGTGTGGGAGGTTGGTACCAGGTGGTGGGCATTATAGAGAGCACAAATTGCATGGAGCACTGGGTGTGGTGAAAAAATAATAAGTACTTTTTTTCTGAAAATAAATCAATTGGAAAAGAAAAAAAAAAAAGCAAATGGGGGCATCACATTTCCGGACTTTAAGCTTTACTACAAAGCTATGATAACCAAGACAGCATGGTACTGGCAAAAAAATAGACATATAGACCAGTGGAACAGAGTAGAGAGCCCTGATATGGACCCTCAACTCTATGGTCAAATAATCTTAGACAAAACAGGAAAAAATATACAGTGGAAAAAAGACAGTCTCTTCCATAAATGGTGCAGAGAAAACTGGGCAACTATACGTAGAAGAATGAAACTGGACCATTGTCTTACACCGCACACAAAGATAAACTCAAAATGGATAAAAGACCTCAATGTGAGACAAAATCCATCAGAATCATAGAGGAGAAGATAAGCAGTAATCTCTTCGATGTCAGCCACAGCAACTTCTTTCAAGATATGTCTCCAAAGGGAAAGGAAACAAAAGCCAAAATAAACTTCTGGGACTTCGTCAAAATCTAAACCTTCTGCATAGCAAAGGAAACAGTCAACAAAACAAAGAGCAACCCAAGGATTGCGAGAAGATACTTGCAAATGACAGGACAGACAAATGGTTGATATCCAGGACCTATAAAGAACTCCTCAAACTCAACACACACAAAACAGACAATCATATTTTAAAAATGGGCAGAAGATATGAAGAGACACTTCTCCAATGAAGACATACAAATGGCTATCAGACACATGAAAAAAAAAAGGTTCATCATCATTAGCCATCAGACTGATGCACATTAAAACCGCATTGAGATACCACCTTACACCAGTTAGAACAGCCAAAATAAGCAAGACAGGAAACAACATGTGTTGGAGAGGATGTGGAGAAAGGGAAACCCTCTTACACTGTTGGTGGGGATGCAAGTTGGTGCAGCTACTTTGGAAAACAGTGTGGAGATTCCTCAAGAAATTAAAAACAGAGCTATCCTATGACCCTGCAATTGCACTACTGGGTATTTACCCCAAAGATACAGATGGAGTGAAACGAAGGGTCATCTGTACCCCAATGTTTATAGCAGCAATGGCCATGGTCAACAAACTGTGGAAAAAACGAAGATGAACTTCAAAAGATGAATGGATAAGGAAGATGTAGTCCATATACACAATGGAGTATTATGCCTCCATCAGAAAGGTTGAATACCCAAATTTTGCAGCAACATGGACAGGACTGGAAGAGATTATGCTTAGTGGAATAAGATAAGCAGACAGAGTCAGTTATCATATTGTTTTACTTAAGTGTGGAGCATAAACAATACCATGGAGGACAAGGGGAGATGGAGAGGAGAAGGGAGTTGAGGGAAACTGGAAGCGGAGGTGAACCATGAGAGACTATGGACTCTGTAAAAGAATCTGAGGTCTTTGCATGGGTTGGGTGGGAGTTTGGGGGAACCAAGTGGTGCTTTTTAGAGATGGTATGGAGTGCATGGAACACTGGGAGTTGTACTAAAACATTGAATATGGTTACACTGAAAATAATTTAAAAAATTAAACAGTTGTATGCCAATATGCTAAGCAAACTTTGTGAAATAGATGCATTTTTTGAAAAGTATAATCCCAAAATTGAACCGGGAAGAAATTCACAACATAAATAGACTTTTACCCAGTAACAAGATTGAAGCAGTGTTCAAAAACCTCCCAATACACAAGAGCCCAGGACTTGATGGATTCACAGGAGAAATCTACCAGACTTTAATAGAAGAAATAACATGTCTTCTCCTGAAGCTCGTTCCAAAAATTAAGCAGAAAGAAAACTTCCAGACCCTTTTTATGAAGGCAGCATTACCCTGCTCCACAAACCAGGCAAAGACCTCACCAAAAGGAGAATTTCAGACCAATATCACTGATGAATATGGATACTAAGATTCTCAACAAGATCCTAGCTCACAGGATCCAACAGTACATTCAAAAGATGATCCACCATGACCAGGTGAGATCTATCCCTGGATTGCAAGGATGGTTCAGCATTCACAAATCAATCAATGTCATAGAACAAATTATGAAGCGTGGAGAGGAGAACCACATGGTCCTCTCCATTGAAGAAGAAAAAGCATTATACAAAATCCAGCATCCGGTCCTGATTAAAATGCTTCAAATTATAGGGATAGAGGGAACATTAGTCAACTTCATAAAATGTCTATGAAAAACCCACAGTGAATATTATCCTCAATGGGTAATAGCTGACAGGCTTCCCTTTGAGATCAGGAACATGACAAGGATGCCCACTCTCACCACTCTTGTTCTACAAACTATTTGAAATCCTAGCAACAGCAATCAGACAACAATGAGAAATAAAAGGTATCCAAATTGGTAATGAAGAAGTCAAACACTCTCTCCTCACAGATGACATAATTTATATGGAAAACTCAAAACACCCCACCTCCAAACTACCAGAACTCATACAGCAACTCAATAATGTGGCAGGATACAAAATCATTGTACAGAAATCAGTGGCCTTCTTCTACATTATCAATGAAAATACAGAAAGGGACATTAGAGAATCAATTCCATTTACTACAGCACTGAAACCATAAGATACCTGGGAATAAACCATACCAAAGAAGTAAAGGATTTTTCTTGAGGAACTACAGAACACTCATGAAAAAAATTGAAGAAAACAAAAAAGACAGAAGACCATTCCATGCTCAAGGATCAGAAGAATAAACATTGGTAAAATGGATAAAAGACCTCAATGTAAGACAGGAATCCATCAGAACCCTAGAGGAGAACATTGGCAGTAATCTCTTCTATATCAGCCACAGCAACTTATTTCAAGATATGTCTCCAAAGGCAAAGGAAACAAAAGCCAAAATAAACTTTTGGGACTTCATCAAAATCAAAAGCTTCTGCACAGCAAAGGAAAAAGTCAAAAAAACAAAGATGCAACCCATGGAATGTGATAAGATATTTGCAAATAACAGTACAGACAAAAGGTTGATATCCAGGATCTATAATGAACTCCTCAAACTCAACACATAGGAAATAGGCAAACATATCAAAAAATGGGCAGAAGATATGAACAGACAATTCTCTAATGAAGACATACAAATGGCAATCAGACACATGAAAAAATGTACATCATCACTAGCCCTCAGGGTGATTCAAAATAAAACCACAGTGAGATATCACCTTACACCAGTTAGAATTGCCAAAGTTAACAAAACAAGAAACAACATGTGTTGGAGAGGATGTGGAGAAAGGGGAACCCTTTTACACTGTTGGTGGGATTGCAAGTTGGTGCAGCCTCTTTGGAGAACAGTGTGGAGATTCCTCAAGAAATTAAAAACAGAACTTCCCTATGACCCTGCAATTGCACTCCTGGGTATTTACCCCAAAGATACAGATGTCGTGAAAAGAAGGGCCATCTGTACCCTAATGTTTATAGCAGCAATGGCCATGGTCGCCAAACTATGAAAGAACCAAGATGCCCTTCAACGGACGAATGGATAAGGAAGATGTGGTCCATATACACTATGGAGTATTATGCCTCCATCAGAAAGGATGAATACCCAACTTTTGTAGCAGCATGGACGGGACTGGAAGAGATTTTGCTGAATGAAGAAAGGCAGAGAGAATCAATTATCATATGGTTTCACTTATTTGTGGAGCATAACAAATATCATGGAGAACAAGGGGTCTTAGAGAGGAGAAGGGAGTTTGGGGGAATTGGAAGGGGAGGTGAATCATGAGAGACTATGGACTCTGAAAAACAACCTAGGGGTTTGAAGTGGCGGGGGGGTGGGATCTTGGGGTACCAGGTGGTGGGTATTATAGAGGGCACAGATTGCATGGAGCACTGGGTTGGTGAAAAAAATAATGAATACTGTTTTTCTGAAAATAAAGAAATTAATTTAATTAAAAAAAACATTGTTAAAATGTTATACTGGAGACAAGATGGCGGAGAAGTAGGAGGAGGCTCCCTTTCAACCTGAACCCTACTTCTATTGAACTCCACTCACCGACAAAATCAGCCTGAGACCCGAATTATACACATCTGGATCTCTACCAGAGCAGAAAACGCCAGTGGGCAGGTAAAGCAGAGTGGGAAAGTCGGACTGATATCGGAAGATAAACAAAAGTGGGAGGGTGCTACAAGAGGTGACCCACTGGAAAGTAATATCCCAATACGAGAGTGCCCTGCGTCTGGGGACCAGCATTATCTCAGAAGTATGGTAGAAAGCACTCAAGAAGAGCAAGGGATAACTGGGAAGAAATTGCAGGAATCGGGGTGTTAGGGTCAGGGGCTTAAGTCCCCAGACCCAGGACAACCACCCCTGGTGCAGAGCCAGAAAGAGTGCGGCAGAGAAACCAGGTCTTGGTCCCTGAACCACCAGCAAGCTCGCCTGAGAGCCTGTGGCTCCCAGCTCCCATGAGGGGCTGGGAGCCTCGCCAGCCAACAGAAGCACAGCTTTTTTGCAGTCCCCATGCAAGTGCCCTGCCATGCCATCAGAGTCCGAGTCATGCCCTGCGCCCTCCAGAGAGAGAGGTGGCACAGGCACCAGCCTGGTGCTCTCGGACCTGGAAATACCAGGCACTCCCAGCTTGTGCCAGGGGGAAAATCTCAGTTTGCGATTGCTGCTTGGAACTTCTCTGGCAGTCTGGAGCTGCCCAGACAGCGGCCACTGCTGTGGTTTTGGTACAAGCAAAAAATCTTGAGTCCCCAGGGACCGCGACTGGGAACCTGCTCTGCCAGTGTTGAAGGGGGATTTTATTTGGGCTCTTCGGACAGATTGAGGCTTCTCTCTGAGACGAAGGACAGGGTACAGTTTGCTTTCCTCTAAACCTACAAAAACCATCAAAAGCCCTCAAGGCAAGAGAAAAACAAAAGTGAACAAATATAAAAACCTCCAGAGAACAAAAGCCTGAAAAAAAACAGTTTCCTAAGAGCACACCCCCTTGAGGGGGGTGGGAGGACTTAACTCAGAGAACATCATTGACTGAAATCCCACGTGGCAGGCCCCTCCCCCAGAAAACCAACCGGGAAAGGAAAAAAAAAAAAAAAGACAACAAGAGATCAACCACCACTACTTCATAGGACAATTTTTATTATTAATTTGTTCCCACTATCCTGGCTCATTTTATTAAAGATAATTTTTTATTATTATATAGAAAATTTTTTAACCTATTTACCGTCACAGTGAGATGTCCAGTACATCAAATTCCATAATAACCTTCTAACCTGAACTTTTTGATACATACACCTGTGTTTTCCTTTTGCATTTCTGTTTTTTAAATTTATTTTTTTTAATTTTAGTTTAGTTTAGTCTAGTTTATTCCTTTTTTAATTTTTATTTTCTAATATTCATATAGAATTAAACTTCAAGGTAATCCCCTTTTCCCAATCAAAGCCACCCCTATAGGTAAAACAATTCCTAATCCCCATTTATCTTAGGAAAGTGGAGTCTTTAACAAATACATCAAGATACATCCGGAAAAAAAAAAAACAAAAAAACAAAAAACAAAAAACCTTCCTCACCCATACCGAGAATTTACAACCAATCTACAATCTTTTTCTTCCACCAGTATTTCTGTGTTGTTTTTTATTTATATATTTGACAGAGAGAGATCACAAGTAGGCAGAGAGGCAGGCAGAGAGAGAGAGAGAGGAAGCAGGCTCCCTGCTGAGCAGAGAGCCCGATGTGGGACTTGATCCCAGGACCCTGAGATCATGACCTGAGCCAAAGGCAGCGGCTTAACCCACTGAGCCACCCAGGCGCCCCTATTTCTCTGTTTTTGTGTTTGTCCTAATAGTATATAAATCTTACACTCGGGGTTCTTTCTGATGAGGTTATTCCTTTATTTGCATTTATATATGCAAATATATATATATATATATATATATATATATATATATATATATATATATATAATTTTCTCTTCTCATATACTTTTATCAGTCTTTTTGTTTGTCTGTTTTTGTTTGTAAACTTCATAAATCTTACCTTGGAACCCATTTGGGCTGAACCTTCTCTTTTATCTCACCTTTCATTCTTGTCTCTCTCCCTCTCTCTTTTTTCTTTTTTTTAACCTCAATTGTCCCAACAAATGAGGGATTCCAGAGTAGAACCCTGGGGAGGGGCGACTGGACAATCAGAAATCTGATTAAAAATTGGGGCCTAGGGACATGTCAAGCCCATTATGACACCTAATGGTCCAGCCACTGAGAGGACTTACTAGAGGACAGGACTCATGCTGAGGGTCACAATGCGTGTGTATGCCCTCGTCGCACTCAAGAATGGGCGGGGCCTCAGGGTGAATGCTGGTTTCTCCTACACTGAACTTTGGACAACATGCCAACCACAAGGGTTCTTGCCATGGGTAAGGTGAAGTTATGATTTCTGCATCACACTCACCCCTGGGCAGTGATTGGAGATAAGGTCTCGGTTCTGTAGACTGAAACCTGAGGTAGGGAAGAGGTGATGACCTAAGGCCATGGCGGGTTTTATGTGCTCAGTGTGCGGTCACCTTTCTGGGTGTTGGTCAGGAGGTCTGGGCTCAGGTTGTGTTCGACAGTGCATTAGTGCCCAGGTTAGACTATATAATTTGGGTAAAGTCGAGAGCTGTGTAGGTTGATCCTCATTTATGGTGCCTGGGCAGCTCATGAGGCAATAATTTTTTTTCTATAGGGCAGGCAGTGTGCTGCATTGTGGGTCCGGAATTGCCAAACTTGAGGGCTTCGGGGCCAGGAGTGTGAGGACGGAAGTCTGAGAAGACAAGCCAGACTTGGGTTTCAGGGCGAGGGCACGGCAGGTACCCTCTGCAGATCTGAACCAATATCTCATGCATCTGAAGTCAGGGCGAGGATCAGACATTGGCAAAGGTTGGAGTTTCTCTGCATGACGGCCGCTTCATGAAGAGAGCGGAATCTCGAGGCCATTGAGGTTTTCCCACGTTGGGAGTTGTGGGATGCCCCCTTCAAGGATTCCTTCTGCGGGACAATTGATATCTGTTGGAAAGCCCCACGACATCCCATACGGAATGACTCCAGAGCACCGTTCGCGGATGGATGCCTGGGAAGCCCGCCTCGCATTCCAATTGTCTCCTAGCAACAAGACAGTTTAGATCTGATGGCTCTGCCGGAGCAACCGGGGTGGCTGAGTTGAAATGGACTTTCCTGAGGATGGGTCCTACTGTGTTTTTGTGTCCATGAGGGCCTTGGAAAGGGGCGGTGGCACCGGGACCCTGAAGTACTCTCCTAAGCTTTGGACATGGCTCCCATGCACAGGTTTCCTTGTGGAGACGAGATGAGTTCTGATGGGTGCCTCAGGAAAACCCCTATGCTCGTATTGGAATCAGGCTTTTGAGGACACATGCCTGTAACCCAAAGCAATGGATCCTATAATGGCCTAGGTTCTGTCTGGTTCAATCTTCTTCTCTGGGGACATCCATCTATGGTATGAGTGCAGGTCGATTATCAGCTGGTGTCAGACAGCCCTTGTTTGTTCCGGGCGACCTACACTATTGGGATGGCCTCAGGGACTTTGGAGGTTCTCCTAATTTGTACGATTTTGGACCATGGAATGGGCAGAATTTTCATGGATTGGTAGGCACAGTCCTGATGTGTGGCTTCAGGGGCAACCTGGAGGGTGTGTGGCCCAAGACGTTGAGGACAGAAGTCTGAAAACACAAACTCAGCTTAGGTCTGGGGATGTAGGTATGGCAGGCCCGATCTACAAACCATGAGAAGAACTTTTCAGGATATGAAGAAAGTGCGAGTCTGAGGCGCTTGCTCAGGCCTTTGTCTCTGGATTTTGTATCAGCGATGGCCGTGGAATGTCGGGGAGGCCTCATGGCCATGGACGAATCTTCCTCTCTGAGGATTTGGCCCGATTCCCAATTGCTTTTCATCAATCTGTGGGATGGCAGGACTCCTTTCAGTTTTGTTACCTCAGGTGTCCGACCAAAAGAGGAATTCCAAAGCCAAGCCGTGGAGAAGACTGAAGGGACAACCCAAAATATGGTTAAAAATTGGGGCCTAGGGGCATGGCAAGCCCAATATGCTATCTCTTCATCCAGTCATTGAGTGGCCTTACTTTAGGACTGGGCTCAGCCTGAGGGTCACAATGTGTGTTTGTGACCAATGTGTCCCACGAGCATGGGCGGGGCCTCATGGGCCACACTGGTTTCAACGACACTGAACGTTGGACAACATGCCAACCACAAGGTTTCTTGCCATGGGGAAGGAGTTCTGATCTCTGCATCACCTTCAACCCTGCGCAGTGAATGGAGATAAGGTCTAGGTTATGAAACCTGAAAACCGAGGTTGGGAAGAGATGACCACCTAAGTCCACGGCGGCTCGATGTGCTCAGTGTGCGGCCAGCTGTCTGGGAGGGTCCAGGGGGTCCCGGCTCAGGCTGTGTCATAAAGGGCATTAGTGCCCTGGTCAGCCTATGTATTTGGGGTACAGCCAAGGTCGGTGCAGGTTGATCCTCATTTGCGGTTACTGGGTTGCCCCAGAGGACAAAGTTATTCTTCTGGTTGGCAGGCAGAGTGCTGCATTGCAGTTCTGGATTGACAAACTGGAGGGCTTGTGGGCCAGTAGTCTGACGAAAAAAGTCTGAGAACACAAGCTAGGCTTAGGTTTCAGGGTGAGGCCATGGCAGGCAAAATCTACAGACCTGAATCGAGATCTCGTGCATCTGAAGTCATGGCGAGGATCAGACGATCGCTCAGTTTGGAGTTTCTGTCCCTGATGGACCCTTCATGAATGGGGGGGCATCACGAGGCCATGGGTGTTTTCCCACGATGGGAGTTGTGAGAAGCTCCAAACTGCGGAGAGTCTTCTGCAGGACAATTGAGACTTGTTGTTTGGCTCCAGGCCAATGATTCTGAGCAGGGTTCTAAGGATGGATGGCTGGGTAGCCCACCTCGCATTCCAATTGTCTCCTAGCAACAAGACAGGTTAGATCTCCTGGATCTGTGGGGAGCAACCGAGGCCGCTGAGTTGAAATGGACACCCCTGGGGATGGGTCCTAATGTGCTTTTGTGTCTATGGAGTCCTTGGAAGGAAGCGGTGGTAATGGGGCCCTAAAGGGTTCTCCTAAACAGAGGCTTTGACACAGCTCCAACGTGCAAGTTTCCCATGTGTAGATGAGATGTTTTCTGATGGGTGAGTCAAGAAACAGCTATATGCTGCTTTAGAAATCCAGGCCTCTGAGGAGAGATGCCTGGAAACCAAAACAGTGGATCTGATTAGTGCCTAGGGGCCTGTTCTTTCCTTTTTACCTCTGGGGACATCTGTCTATGGGTCTGAGTGCAGGTAGGTGCTCAGTTGGGCTCAGATTGCCCCTGTTTTTCCTGGGAAGCCACCACTATTGAGATGGATCAGGGACTTTGGAGGTTTATCCTATTAGAAGGGTTGTGGCCATTGGAATGGGCACACACAATTCCCTTGGAGAGGGCAAGTACAGTCCTCAGGTTTGGCTCCAGGGGCCTGAGCCTGTAGGTTGTGTAGGCCAGGGCTGTTTGGACAGTTGTCTGAAAACACAAACTCGGCTTATGTTTCAGTCATAGGTATGGCAGGACTGATCTACAGACCATGAGGAGAACTCTTCGGGATTTGAATGAAGGGCGAGTGTGAGGCTCCTGCTCAAGTTTTTGTCTCTGGATATCGTGTCACTCATGGTCGTGGAATTTCTGGGTGACTTCATGGGAAATGGACGAGTCTTACTCTCTGGTGGTTTGGCCCCGTCCAAAGAGTTTGGGGTCATTCTGTGGGCTGGAAGAAGTCCGTTTTTTTTTTTTTTTTTTTTTTGTTGTTGTTTTCTTTTTTAACCTCAGGTGTCCCACTAAATGAGGGATTCCGGAGTAGAGCCCTGGGGAGGGGCGACTGGACAATCAGAAATCTGGTTAAAAATTGGGGCCTAGGGACATGTCAAGCCCATTATGACATCTAAAGGTCCAGCCACTGAGAGGACTTACTAGAGGACAGGACTCATGCTGAGGGTCTCAATGCGTTTGTATGCCCTCGTAACACACAAGAATGGGCGGGGCCTCAGGGTGAATGCTGGTTTCTCCTACACTGAACGTTGGACAACGTGCCAACCACAAGGGTTCTTGCCATGGGTAAGGAGGAGTTCTGATTTCTGCATCACACTCACCCCTGGACAGTGATTGGAGATAAGGTCTCGGTTCTGAAGCCTGAAAACTGAGGTAGCGAAGAGATGATGATTAAGGCCATGCTGGGTTTTATGTGCTCATTTTACGGTCAGCTTTCTGGGTGTTGGTCACGAGGTCCGGGCTCAGGTTGTGTTGAACAGTGCATTAGTGCCCAGGTTAGACTATATAATTTGGTAAAGTCGAGTGCTGTGTAGGTTTACCCTCATTTAATGTGCCTGGGCAGCTATGAGGCAATAATTTTTTTTCTAGAGGGCAG
The DNA here is from genome assembly GCF_964662115.1 of Mustela nivalis. Lineage (NCBI taxonomy): Eukaryota > Metazoa > Chordata > Mammalia > Carnivora > Mustelidae > Mustela > Mustela nivalis. The sequence goes on along the minus strand of NW_028136470.1, from coordinate 581,323 downwards.
GCAGAGTGCTGCATTGTGGGTCCGGAATTGCCAAACTTGAGGGCTTCGGGGCCAGGAATGTGAGGACGGAAGTCTGAGAAGACAAGCTAGACTTGGCTTTTAGGGCGAGGGCACGGCAGGTACCCCCTGCAGATCTGAACCAATATCTCATGCATCTGAAGTCAGCACGAGGTTCAGACGTTGGCTCAGGTTGGGGTTTCTGTGCATGACGGCCGCTTCATGAAGGGAGCGGAATCTCGAGGCCATTGAGGTTTTCCCACGTTGGGAGTTGAGGGATGCCCCCTTCAAGGATTCCTTCTGCGGGACAATTGAGACATGTTGGACAGCTCCAGGACATCCCATATGGAATGACTCCAGAGCACCGTTCGCGGATGGATGCCTGGGAAGCCCGCCTCGCATTCCAATTGTCTCCTAGCAACAAGACAGTTTAGACCTGATGGCTCTGTGGGAGCAACCGGGGTGGCTGAGTTGAAATGGACTTTCCTGAGGATGGGTCCTAATGTGTTTTTGTGTCCATGAGGGCCTTGGAATGGGGCGGTGGCACCGGGATCCTGAAGTACTCTCCTAAGTTTTGGACATGGCTCCCATGCACAGGTTTCCTTGTGGAGACGAGATGAGTTCTGATGGGTGCCTCAGGAAAACCCCTATGCTCGTATGGGAATCAGGATTTTGAGGACACATGCCTGTAACCCAAAGCAATGGATCCTATTATGGCCTAGGGTCCTGTCTGGTTCAATCTTCTTCTCTGGGGACATCCATCTATGGTATGAGTGGAGGACGATTATCAGCTGGTGACAGACAGCCCTTGTTTGTTTCGGGCGACCTAAACTATTGGGATGGCCTCAGGGGCTTTGGAGGTTTCTCCTAATTTGTACGATTTTGGACCATGGAATGGGCAGAATTCCCATGGATTGGTAGGCACAGTCCTAATGTGTGTCTCCAGGGGCCCAGCCTGGAGGGGTGTGGCCCAAGACTTTGAGGACACTAGTCTGAAAACACAAACTCAGATTAGGTTTGGGGACGTAGGTATGGCAGGCCCGATCTACAAACCATGAGAAGAACTCTTCAGGATATGAAGAAAGTGTGAGTCTGTGGAGCTTGCTGAGGATTTTGTCTCTGGATAATGGATCTGATTAGTGCCTAGGGGCCTGTTTTTTCCTTTTTACCTCTGGGGACATCTGTCTATGGGTCTGAGTGCAGGTAGGTGCTCAGATGGGCTCAGATTGCCCCTGTTTTTCCTGGGAATCCACCACTATGGAGATGGATCAGGGACTTTGGAGGATTATCCTATTAGAAGGGTTGTGGCCATTGGAATGGGCACACACAATTCCCTTGGAGAGGGCAAGTACAGTCCTCAGTTTTGGCTCCAGGGGCCTGAGCCTGTAGGTTGTGTAGGCCAGGGCTGTTTGGACAATTGTCTGAAAACACAAACTCGGCTTATGATTCGGGTCATAGGTATGGCAGGACTGATCTACAGACCATGAAGAGAACTCTTCGGGATTTGAAAGAAGGGCGAGTGTGAGGCTCCTGCTCAAGTTTTTGGCTCTGGATATCGTGTCACTCATGGTCGTGGAATTTCTGGGTGACTTCATGGGAAATGGACGAGTCTTACTCTCTGTTGGTTTCGCCCCGTCCAAAGAGTTTGGGGTCATTCTGTGGGCTGGAAGAAGTCCGTTTTTTTTTTTTTTTTTTTTTTTTTTGTTGTTGTTGTTTTCTTTTTTAACCTCAGGTGTCCCACCAAATGAGGGATTCCAGAGTAGAGCCCTGGGGAGGGGCGACTGGACAATCAGAAATCTGGTTAAAAATTGTGGCCTAGGGACCTGTCAAGCCCATTATGACATCTAATGGTCCAGCCAAGGAGAGGACTTACTAGAGGACAGGACTCATGCTGAGGGTCACAATGCGTGTGTATGCCCTCGTCGCACTCAAGAATGGGCGGGGCCTCAGGGTGAATGCTGGTTTCCCCTACACTGAACGTTGGTCAACGTGCCAACCACAAGGGTTCTTGCCATGGGTAAGGAGGAGTTCTGATTTCTGTATCACACTCACCCCTGGGCAGTGATTGGAGATAAGGTCTCGGTTCTGAAGCCTGAAAACTGAGGTAGGGAAGAGATGATGACCTAAGGCCATGGCGGGTTTTATGTGCTCAGTGTGCGGTCAGCTTTCTGGGTGTTGGTCAGGAGGTCCGGGCTCAGGTTGTGTTCGACAGTGCATTAGTGCCCAGGTTAGACTATATAATTTGGGTAAAGTCGAGTGCGGTGTAGGTTTATCCTCATTTAAGGTGCCAGGGTAGCTCATGAGGCAATAATTTTTTTTCTAGAGGGCAGGCAGGGTGCTGCATTGTGGGTCCGGAATTGCCAAACTTGAGGGCTTCGGAGCCAGGAGTGTGAGGACGGAAGTCTGAGAAGACAAGCTAGACTTGGGTTTCAGGGCGAGGGCACGGCAGGTACCCCCTGCAGATCTGAACCAATATCTCATGCATCTGAAGTCAGGGCGAGGATCAGACGTTGGCTCAGGTTTGAGTTTCTGTGCATGACGGCCGCTTCATGAAGGGAGCGGAATCTCGAGGCCATTGAGGTTTTCCCACGTTGGGAGTTGTGGGATGCCCCCGTCAAGGATTCCTTCTGCGGGACAATTGAGACCAGTTGGACAGCTCCAGGACATCCCATATGGAATGACTCCAGAGCACCGTTCGCGGATGGATGCCTGGGAAGCCCGCCTCGCATTCCAATTGTCTCCTAGCAACAAGACAGTTTAGATCTGCTGGCTTTATTGATGCCCCCCAACATCATGAAGGGGCCATCCTGAACAGAAACTTCAACCTGAGCCTACGTCTGATCCTCGCCCTGACTTCAGATGCATGAGATTTAGATTTAGCTCTACAGAGTGTGCCTGCCATGATCTTGACCCAAAACCTAAGCCTAGCTTGTGTTCTCACACTTCCTTCCTCACAATTCTGTCCCACAAGCCCTCCAGTGTGAGAATTCCGTCGCCACAATGCAGCACTCTTCCTTCCCTCCAGAAGAAAAACGTTGCCCCTGGGGCTACCCAGAAACGCCAAATGAGGATCAATCTACATGCCATCAACTTTACTCCAATTATACAGTCTAAGCTTGGCACTAATGCCCTGTCTGACACAGCCTGAGCCTGGACCTCCTGGATGACACCCAGAAAGGTGGTGTCACACCTAAGGACTGTGCCAGTGCTCTCCAAGGGAACTCTGCCCGTTTCATTTGCCACAACCTTACAGATTAGGAGAAACCTCCAATTCCCAAGACCAGCCCAATAGTGTTGGCCTCCCCCAACAAACATGGGTGATCTGACACAAGCGGAGCAGTGACCTCCATTCTGAATCTTAGACAGAGACACTCAGAGGAGAATATTGAAAAGGACAGGCCCCTAGACCGTAATCAGATCCATTGCTTTGGATTCCAGGCATTGTTCCCCAGATGCTTGGTTTCCAATACCAGGTTGTGGGGGTTTCAGAACAAATCTCGTCTCTACATGGGAAACTTGCTCTTTGGAGCTGCATCAAAACCTCAGGTTAGGAGAATTCTTCAGGGAAACAGAGCCACTGCCCCATTCCAATGGATCCATGGACACAAATCCACATCATGACTGATCCTCATGAGAGTGCATTTCAATTCAGCCCCCTCGGTTGTTCCCCCAGTGACAGCAGATCGAATCCTCCTTTTCACTAGGACACAACTGGAATGCAAGTTGGACTGCCCAGGCTTCCATCATTAGAACTGTGCTTTGGAGCATTTCTTATGGGACGTCCTTGATCCATCCAAAAGGTCGTGACTGTCCCGCTGACGGAATCCTTGTGGTTTGGAGCATCACACACTCACAAAGTTGGAAATCTTCCATGGTTTCCTGATGCCCCCCCCACCTTCATGAAGGGGACATCATGTACAGAAACTCCAACCTAAGCCAACATCTGATCCTCGCCCTGACTTCAGATGCACGAGATCTCATTTCAGGTCTGTAGAGTGTGCCTGCCATGTCACCGCTGCGAATTCAAAGCTGAACTTGTGTTCTCAGACTTCTGTCCTAAAACACCTGGCCCACAAGCCCTGAAGTTGGCAATTCTGGAGCCAGAATGCAGCACTCTGCCTGCCCTCCAGAAGAAAATCTTTGACCTATGGGGCCAACCAGAAACCCCAAATGAGGACCAACCTTCACATCACTCGACTGTACCCCAATTATACAGTCTAGCCTGGGGACTAATGCCCTGCCTGACACAGCCTGAGCCCAGACCTCATGATGGACACAGACATCTGGCCGCACACTAAGTGCATCGGACCCACCATGGCATTAGGTCGTCATCTCTTACCAACCTCGGTTTTCAGGCTTCAGATTCTAGACCTTATCTCTACTCACTGCCATGCCATGTACGTGATGCAGAAATCAGAACTCCTCCTTCCCCATGACCAGAAACCCTGTGGTTGGCATGTTGTCCAACGTGCAGTGTAGGAGAAACCAGCATGGCCCATGAGGCCTCAGACATGCTTGAGGACTGCAATGGGCACAAACACACATTAGGACCCTAAGCATGAACCCTGGCCTCAAGTAAAGCCTCTCCGGGGCTGGACCAAGAGCCCACATATGGAGATTACCATGCCCCTACTCCCCAAACCTTAACCAGTGCTTGAGAAGTCTAGTCACCCCTACTCAGATCTCTTCTCTAGAATCCCTCCTTGGTGGGACACATGAGGTTAAAAAAAAAATAGAGAAAGGACTCCTACCGTCCAAAGAATGACCGCAAACACTTGGAATTGGGCCAAATTCACAGAGAGAAATACTCGTCCATGGCTGATGAGGCCATCCTGACATTCCACGGCCACCATTGACACAAAATCCGGAGACAAAAGCCTGAAAAAGCGCCACACACTCGCCCTTTGTTCAAAGCCTGAAAAATTCTCACGGTCTGTAGATCGGGCCTGCCATACCTATGTCCCCAAACCTAAGCCAAGTTTCTGTTTTCAGACTTTTGTCTCCATTGTCCTGGCCCACACACCCTCAAGGCTTGGCCCCATGGAGCCACACCTCAGGACTGTGCCTGCCCTCTCCATGGGAATTCTGCTCATTCCTTTGGCACAACCTGACAGATTAGGAGAAACATCCGAAGTCCCCGAGGCCACCCCAATATTGTAGGATGTCCGGGACAAACAGGGACCATCTGCCACAAGCTGAGCCACTACCTCCAATCAGACCTGTAGATAGATATCCATAGAAAAGAAGATTGAACAGGACAGGCACCTAGGCCCTAAACGGATCCATTGCTTTTGTTTTCACGTATCTCTCCTCAGAGGCCTGGATTCCAATACCAGCACATGGGGGTTTCTGGAGCTACCAATCAGAACAAATCGCATGCCACATGGGAATCATGCTATATGGAACTGTGTCTAAACCTCCAGTTAGGAGAAAATTTCACGTCACTGGAGCCACCGCCCCATTCCAATGTCTCAATGGACACAATCCCACATTATGACCCATCCTCAGGAGAGTCCATTTCAACTCAAACCTGGCGGTTGCTCACCCAGTGCCAGCAGATCAAACCTGCTTTGTCACTAGGAGACAATTGGAATGCGAGTTTGTTGCCCAGGTATCCGTTGTTAGAACTCTGCTCTGGAGAAATTCCTAATGGGGTGTCCTTGATCCATTCAACAGGTCTCAACTGTCCTGCAGAAGGAATCCTTGTAGTTTGCAGCATCACACACTCGCACCGTGGGAAAACCTCCATGGCCTCGTGATGCCTCCACCTTCAGGTAGAGGACATCATGGACAGAAACTCCCGTCTGATTCGCCCTGACTTCAGATGCATGAGATCTCAATTCAGCTCTGCAGAGTGTTCCTGCCTTGCCCTCGCCCCAAAACCTAAGCCAGCTCGCGTTCTCAGACTTCCGTCCTCACACTCCTGGCCCACAAGCCTTCCACTTTGGGAATTCTGGAGACAAAATGCAGCACTCTGCCTGCCCTCCAGAAAAGAGACTTTGCCCTAGGGGTCTACCCAGAAACATCAAATGAGGATCAACCTGCAATTCTCTAGACTGTACCCCAATTATACAGTCTAGCCTGGGCACTAATGCCCTGTCTGACACAGCCTGACCCCAGACCTCGTGACTGACACCCAGACACCTGGCCTCACACTGAACACATCGAACATGCCATGGCCTTAGGTCATCATCTCTTCCCAACCTTGGTCTTCAGGCTTCAGAACCTAGACGTTATCTCCACTCACAACTAAGTGATGTACGTGATGCAGAAATCAGAACTTCACCTTCCCCATGACCAGAAACCTTGTGGTTGGCATGTTGTCCAACGTTCAGTATATGAGAACCCAGCATGGCCCATGAGGCCTCAGACATGCTTGAGGGCCGCGATGGGCATAAACACACATTAGGACCCTAAGCATGAACCCTGGCCTCAAGTAAGCCTCTCCGGGGCTGGACCAAGAGCCTGCATATGGGACTTGCCATGCCCCTACTCCCCCAATCCTAGCCACAGCTTGAGAAGTCTAGCCAACCTTATTCAGAGCTCTTTTCTGGAATCCCTCTTTGGTGGGACACATAAGGTAAAAAAAAAAAAAAAAAAAAAAACCAAGATAAAGAAAAAAAAAAAGTAAGGACTCCTACCATCCAAAGAATGACCCCAAACACTTGGAATTTGGCCAAATCCACAGAGAGAAATACTCGTCCATGGTCGATGAGGCCAGCCTGACATTCCACGGCCACCATTGACACAAAATCTGGAGACAAAAACCTGAAAAAGCGCCACACACTTGCCCTTTGTTCAGAGCCCCCAAAATTCTCAAGGTCTGTAGATCGGGCCTGCCATACCTATGTCCCCAAACCTAAGCCGAGTTTGTGTTTTCAGACTTCTGTCTCCATTGTCCTCACCCACACACCCTAAAGGCTGGGCCCCATGGAGCCACACCTCAGGACTGTGCCTGCCCTCACCAAGGGAATTCTGCTCATTCATTTGGCACAACCTGACAGATTAGGAGAATCATCCAAAATCTCTGAGGCCATCCCAATAGTGTAGGATGTCCTGGACATACAGGGGCCCTCTGGCACAAACTGAGCCACTACCTCCAATCAGAACCTTAGACAGATATCCATAGAAAAGAATATTGAAGAAGACAGGCACCTAGGCCCTAATTGGATCCATTGCTTTTGTTTTCAGTCATCTCTCCTCAGAGGCCTGGATTCCAATACCAGCATAAGGGGGTTTCCAGAGATACCTATCAGAAAAAATCTCGTCTCCACATGGGAATCTTGCTCTATGGAGCTGTGTCATAACCTCCAGTTAGGAGAAAACTTCAGGTCACTGGAGCCACTGCCCCATTTGAATATCTCCATGGACACAATCCCAAATTATGACCCATCCTCAGGAGAGTCCATTTCAACTAAACCCCCTCGGTTGCTACCCCAGAGCCAGCAGATTGAACCTGCCTTGTCGCTAGGAGACAATTGAAATGCGAGTTGGGCTCTTCAGGCATCCATCCTTAGAACCCTGCTCTTGCGTCATTCCTTATGGGACATCCTTGAGCCATCCAACAGGTCTCGACTGTCCCACAGGAGTCCTTGTGCATGGACCACCTAACAACTCATATCATGGAAAGCTTCCAAGGTCACATGATGCCCCCAATCTTCATGAAGGCAGATCATGGAAAGAAACTCCAACCTGAGCCAACAGCTGATCTTCGCCTTGACTTCAGATGCACAAGATTTTGATTCAGCTCTTCAGAGTGTACCTGCTGTGCCCTCACCCCAAAACCTAAGCGTAGCTAGTGTTCTCCGACTTCCGTCCTCACTCTCCTGGACCACACGCCCTCTATTTTGGGATTTCCGATGAAACAGTGCTGCACTCTGCCTGCCCTCTAGAAGAAAAATATTGCCCTATGGGTCTACCCAGAAACCTCAAATGAGGATAAACCTGCACGTCACTCAACTGTACACCAATTATATAGTCTAGCCTGTGCACTAATGCCCTGTCTGACATAACCTGAGGCCTGAATTCCCAACCGACACCCAGACAGCTTGCAGTACACTGAGAACATCTGAACCGCCATGGCCTTAGGTCGCCATCTCTTTCCAACTTCGGTTTTCAGGCTACAGAATCCTAGACCTTATCTCTACTCACTTCCCATGGGTGAACGTGATGCAGAAATCAGAACTCCTCCTTCCCTCTCGCCAGAATCTTGTGGTTGGCATCTTGTCCAACGTTCAGTGGAGGACCCCTGTAGGGCCTACAGGGGTAGTAGTAGGGCCCCTGAGGGTAGTGTAGGGTCCCTGAGGCCCTGCCTATGCTTAAGAGCTGCGGTGGGCTCAAACACACATTGGGACCCTCAGTTTGAGCCCTGTCCTCAAGTAAAGCCTCTCAGTGGCTGGACCATGAGCCCACATATGGGGCCTGCCATGCCCCAAGTCACCCAATCTTAACCAGAGGTAGAGACATCTAGTCACCCCTACTCAGGGCTCTGCTCTGGAATCCTTCTTTGGTGGGATATTTGAGGTAAATAAACACAGAAAGGACTCCTCCCACTCACAGAATGACCCCAATCACTTGGGATTGGGCCATCCCAAGTGATTGGGGTCCAGAGAGAAAGACTCGTCCATGGCCCATGAGGCCAGCCCGACATTCCACGGCCACTATTGACACAAAATCCAGAGACATAAGCTTCAGCAAGCGTTCACACTCACCCTTAGGTCATAGCCCAAAAAATTCTCCTCATAGTCTGTAGATTGGGCCTGCCATACCGACGTCCCCAAACCTAAGCCGAGTTTGTGTTTTCAGACTTCTATCCTGACATCCCTGTCCCACACACCCTCCAGACTGAGGCCCCTGGAGCCACACCTCAGGACTGTGCCTGCCCTCTCCAAGGAAATTCTTCCCATTCCATTGGCCACAACCCTACAGATAAGGAGAAACCTCCAAAGTCCCAGAGGCCATTCCAATAGTGTAGGCCACCCAGGACAAAGAGGGGCGATCTCTCACAAGCTGAGCAACGACGTCAACTCACCCGTAGACAGATAACCCAAGAGAAGAAGATTAAACTGGACTGGCCCCTAGAATGTAATTGGTTCCATTGCTTTTTTTTCTAAGCATCTCTCCTCAGAGGCTTGTTTTCCAATACCAGCATATGGGGGATTCCAGAGATACCAATCAGAACAAATCTTGTCTTCACATGGGAAACTTATCCTTTGGAGCTCTGTAAAAGCCTCCAGTTAGGAGAAACCTTCAGGTAGCCGGAGCAACCGCCCTATTCCAAGGTCTCCATGGACACATACCCGCATTATGACCATTCGGCAGGAGAGTACATTTCAACTCAGCCCCGTCGATTACTCCCCCAGAGGCAGAATATCAAACCTGCCTTGTCGCTAGGAGACAACTGGAATGCAAAGCAGACTCTCTAGGCATCCATCCTTGGAATCCTGCTCTGGCGCCGTTCCATATGGGATGTCCTGGAGCCTTCCAACAGGTCTTGACTGTCCCACAGAAGGAATCCTTGCAGATTGGAGCATCTCACAACTCCTATCGTGGGAAAACCTACATGGCCTCATGAGATGCTCCTCTTTATAAAGGGGCCACCATGGACAGAAACTCCAACCTGAGCCAACTTCTGATGCATTGCTTTGGTTTCTAGGTATCTCTCCTCAGAGGCCTGGTTTCCAATATCAGAATATGGGGGTTTCCTAAGAAAACAATCAGAACAGATCTCATCTCCACATGGGAAACATGCTCTTTGGAGCTGTGTCAATACCTCAGGTTAGGAGGATCCTTCAGGGCGCTGGCGCCCTGGCCCAATCCCAAGGTCTCCAAGGACACAAACTTACATTATGATCCATTCTCAGGAGAGTCCATTTCAAATCAGCCCCCTCGGCTGCTCACCCAGAGGCAGCAGATCAAACCTTCCTTGTCACTAGGAGACAGTTAGAATGGGAGGCGGGCTGCCCAGGCATCCATCCTTAGAACCCTGCTCTGGAGAACTTCTTTATGGGACGTCTTGAATCCAACCAACCTGTCTTGACTGTCTCGCAGAATGTATCCTTGTGGTTTGAAGCATCACACAATAACACTGTGAGAAAACCTCCATTTCGTCATGATGCCCCACACCTTCATAAATGGTCCATCATGGACAGAAACTCCATCCTAAGCCAAAGTCTGATCCTCGCCCTGAATTCAGAAGCATGAGATCTCGATTCAGCACTTGAGAGTGTGCCTGCTGGGCCCTCTCCCCGAAACCTAAGCCAAACTTGTGTTCTCAGACGTCCGTCCTCAGAATCCTGGCCACACCCCTCCAGTTTGGAAATTCTGGAGACACAATGCAGCACTCTGCCTGGCCTCCAGAAGAAAAATGTTGCCCTATAGGGCTAACCAGAAACGCCAAATGAGTAACAACCTGCATGCCACTCGACCATACCCCAATTATACAGTCTAGCCTGTGCACTAAAGCCCTGTCTGACACAGCCTGAGGGCAGACCTCCAGTCCAACACCAGGACAGGTGGCCGTACACTGAGCATATCATACCCACAATGGCTTTAGGCCATCATCTCTACCCAACCTCAGTTTTCACCTTCAGAACCTAGACCTTATCTCCACTCACTGCTCAGGAGAGAACGTGATGCAAGAATCAGAACTTCTCCTTCGCCATGGCAAGAAACCTCGTGGTTGGCATGTTGTCCAACGTTCATTGTAGGAGAAAGCAGCATGGACTATGAGGCCCCACCTATCCCTGAGGGCCACAATGTGCACAAACACACATTGTGACCCTCAGCGTGAGCCCTATCCTCATGTGAAGCCTCTTAGTGACTGGAACAACAGCCTACATATGGGGCTTGCCAAGCCCCTAGTCACCCAATCTCAACCAGATTTTGAGATGTCAAGTCACCCGACTCAGGGCTCTACTCTGGAATCCCTCTTTGGTGGGACACCTGAGGTAAAAAAAAAAAAAATACAGAAAGGACTTTTCCCATCCACAGAATGATCCCAACCCCTTGGGATCATGCCAAATCATCAGAGAAAGAATTGTCCATGGCCCTTCAGGACACCCCGACATTGCACAGCCACCGTTGACACAAAATCCAGAGACAAAAGCCTGAGCAAGCGCCACATACTCGCCCTTTGTTCATAGCCCGGAAAATTCTCACGGTCTGTAGATCGAGCCTTCATACATACAGCCCCAAACCTAAGCTGAGTTTGTGTTTTCAGACTTCTGTCCCCACAGTCCTGGCCCACACACCATCCAAGCTGGGGCCCCTGGAGCCACACCTCAGGACTGTGGCTTCCCTCTCCAGGGGAATTCTGCCATTTCCATTGGCCACAACCCTATAGATTAGGAGAAACCTCCAAACTCCCCGAGGCCATCTGAATAGTGTTGGCTGCCCAGGACAAACAGGGATGATCTTTCACAAGTTAGGAAACTACCTCCACTCAGACCCAGAGACAGATATCCCCATAGAATAAGATTGAACTGGACAGGCACTTAGGCCCTAATCAGCTCCAATGCTTTTGTTTCCAGGCATCTCTCCTCAGAGGCCTGGTTTCCAATACCAGCATAGGGGAATTACTGAGGCACTCATCAGAAAAATCTCGTCTCCACATAGGAAATGTACTCTTTGGAGCTCTATAAAAACCTCTGTTTAGGAGAATCTTTCAGGGCCCCGGATCAAGCGCCCCATTCCAAGGTCTCCATGGACTTAAACCCACATTATGATCTATCCTCGGGAGCGTCCATGTCAACTCAACCCCCTTGGTTTCTCCCCCAGGGCCTGCAGATCAAACCTGCCTTGTTGCTAGGAGACAACTAGAATGGGAGGTGGGCTGCATAGGCATCATCCTTAGAACCCTATCTGGAGTCATTCCATATGGGACATCCTAGAGCCATCCAACAGGTCTCAAGTGTCCCACAGAAGGAATATTTGGAGTCTGGATCATCTCACAACTCCCATTGTGGGAAAATCTACATGGCCTCTTGAGACGCTCCACTTTATAAAGTGGCCATCATGGACAGAAACTCCAACCTGAGCAAACGTCTGATATTCGCCCTGACTTCAGGTGCATGAGATCATGATTCAGCTCTGCAGAGTGTGCCTTCTGTGCCCTCACCCCAAAACTAAGCCTAGCTTGTGTTCTCAGACTACAGTCCTCACACCCCTGGCCCAAAAGCCCTACAGTTTGGCAATACTGGGGCCACAATGCAGCACTCTGCCTGCCCTCCCAGAGAAAAACGTTGCCTAATGGAACGACCTAGAAACCCGAATGAGGATCAATTGAACGCCACTCGACTGCACCCCAAATATACAGTCTACCCTGTCTAATGCCTTGTCTGACACAGCATGAGCCCACACCTCCAGACCTACGCTCAACAGCTGGCCGCACACTGAGCTCATTGGACCCAACAGGTCCTTAGGTCTTCATCTCTTCCCAACCTCGGTTTTCGGGTTTCAGAACCTAGACCTAAACTCCAATCACTGTCCAGCGGTGAACGTGATGCAGAAGTCACAACTCTTCCTTCGCCATGGCCAGAAACCTTGTGGTTGGCATATTCTCCAACGTTCAGTGTCAGAGAATCCAGCATGGCCCATGAGGCCCTTCCCATGCTTGAGGGCCTTGTTGGCACAAATAGGCATTGTGACCCTCAGCATGAGCCCTGTCCTCAAGGAAGGCCTCTCAGTGTCTGAATCAAGAGCCCACATATTGGACTTGCCATGCCCCTAGGCCCCAAAACTAAAACAGAGGTGAGGTTGTCCAGTTGTCCCTCCCGAGGACTCTGCTCTGGAATCCCTCTTTTATTGGGACACATGAGGTACAAAAAATAAAATAAAATAAAATAAAAAACAGAAAGGACTCCTCCCATCCCACAGAACGTACCCAAACTCTTGGGATTGGGTCAAATCCTCAGAGAAGGAAAGCCGTCCACAACCCATGAGGCCACGCCAACATTCCACCCACATTGTTGTCACAAATCCAGAGACAAAATCTGAGCAAGCAACTCAAACTCAAACTTTTTCATATCCTGAAGTGTTATCACGGTCTGTAGATTGGGCGTGCCATAACTATGTCCCCAATCCTAAGCAGAGTTTGTGTTTTCAGATTTTTGTCCCCACAGGCCTGGCCCACACACCCTCAAGGTTGGGGCCCTAGAGCCAAACTCAGAACTTTGCCTGCCCTCTCCAGGGGATTTCTGCCCATTCCATTGGCCACAACCCTATAGATTAGGAGAAACTCCAAAGTCCTGAGGCCATCCCAATATTATAGGCTGCCCAGGACAAACAGGGGCGATCTGACACAAGCTGAGCAACTACATCCCCTCAGATCCTTATACACGTATCCTCAAAAAAGAGATTGAACCGGACAGGCACCTAGGCCCTAATCATCTCGATTGCTTTTGTTTCCAGTCATCTCTCCTCAGAGGCCTGGTTTCCAATACCAGCATATGGGAGATTCCTTAGGCACTCATCAAAACAATTCTCTTCTCTACATAGGAAACATACTCTTTAGAGCTCCATCAAAACCTCCGGTTATGAACATCCCTCAAGGACCCGGATCAAGACCCCATTCCAAGGTCTCCATGGACACAAATGCACATTATGACCCATCCTCAACTCACCCATTTCAACACACCCGATTCCGTTGCTCCCCTAGATCAGGCAGATCGAACTTGCCTTGGCTCTATGAGACACCTGGAATGGGAGGCAGGCTGCCCAGGCATCCATCCTTAGAACCCTGCTCTGGATAACTTCCTTATGGGATGTCCGGGAGCCATCCAACAGGTCTCGACTGTCCCACAGAAGGAATCATTGCGGTTTGGAGCATCTCACAATTCCCATCGTGGGAAAACCTCCATGTCCTCGTGACACGCTCCCCTTCATGAAGGGGCCGTCATGGACAGAAACTCCGACCTAAGCCAACGTCTGATCCTAGCTCTGTCTTCAGGTATACGGGATCTCGAATCATCTCTGCAGTGGGTGCCTGCCGTCCCCTCACCCCGAAATCTAAGTCTGGCTTGTGTTCTCAGAATTTTTTCCTCACACTAATGGCCCACAAGCCTTCCAGTTTGGGAATTCTGGAGCCACTATGTGGCACTGTGTCTTCCCTACAGAAGAAAAACGTTGACCTCTGGGGCTACCCAGTAACCACAAATGAGTACCATCCTGCACGAAACTCGCCTGCACCCCAATGATACAGTCTAGCCTGGGCACTAATTCCCTGTCTGCCACAGCCTGAGCCTGCACCTCCTAACCCACACTCACCAGCTAGCCGAACACTGAGCACATCAGACACACCATGGCCTTAGGTCTTCATCTCTTCCCAACCTCAGTTTTCAGGCTTCAGAACCTAGACCTTAAATCTAATCACAGTCCAGGAGTGAAAGTGTTGCAGAAATTAGAACTCCTTCTTCCCCATGGCCAGAAAACTTTTGGTTGCCATATTGTGCAACGTTCAGTGTAGGAGAAACCAGCATGGTACATTAGGCCACGCCCTGCCTTGAGGGGCTCATTGGGCACAAAAACACATTGTGAAACTCAGTGTGAGACCTATCCTCAATGAAGGCCTCTCAGTGTCTGGACCAAGAGCCCAAATATGGGGCTTGCCATGTTCTTAGGTCCCAATGTTAACCAGAGGTCTGGTTGTCCAGTCGCCCCTCCCCAGGACTCTGCTCTGGAATCCCTCTGTTGGTGGTACACCTGAGGTAAAAAAAAAAAAAAAAAAACACAAAGGCCTCCTCCCTTCCGACACAATGACCCCAAACCCTTGGGATCGGGTCAATCCCCAGAAAGGGAGCCTCATCGATGGCCCATCAGGACACCCCGACATTCCATTGCAATCGGTGACACATTTCCAGGAAAAAAAAAAAAAAAAAAACCATGAGCAAGCACCTCACATTCGCCCTTTGTTCATATCCCGAAGAGTTCTCCTCACGGTCTATAGATCGGGCTGGCCATACCTACATGCACCAACCTAAGTGGAGTTTGTGTTTTCAGACTTTTGTCGAAATAGCCCTGGACCACACACGCTCCACTCTTGGGTCCCTGGAGCCACACCTCAGGACTCTGCTTCCCTTTCAAGGGTATTCCCATTCCATTGGCCACAACCTTGCAAATGTGGAAAAACGTCCAAAGTCACTGAGGCCATCCCAATAGTGTAGGCCGCCCAGGACAAACTGGGGTGATCTCAAACCAGCTGAGCAACTACCTCCACTCAGACAACAGATGTCCCCAGAGAAGAATATTGAACCGGACAGGACCCTAGGCCCTAATCAGATCCATTGCTTTGGTTTCCAGGCATCTCTCCTCAGAGGCCTCGTTTCCAATACCAGCATATGGTGGTTTCCTGAGGCACCAATAAGAACAAATCTCGTCTCCCCATTGAAAACTTGCTCATTGGAGCTTTGTCATAACCTCTGGTTAGGAGAATCCTTCAGGGCCCTGGTGCCACTGCCCCATACCAAGGTCTCCATGGACTCAATCCAACATTAAGACCATCCTCAGGAAAGTCCATTTCAACTCAGCCCCCTCTGTTGCTACCCCAAGCCAGCATATCAAACGTTTCTTGTTGCTAGGAGACAATTGGAATGTGAGGCTGGCTGCCCAGGCATCCATACTTAGAACCCTGTTCTGGAAAATACCTTATAAGACGTCCTGGAGCCATCCAACAAATCTTAATTGTCCCACAGAAGGAATCCTTGCGGTTTGGAGCATCTCACAACTCCAATAGTGGCAAAACGCCCATGGCCTCATAATCCCCCCTCTTCTTGAACGGGCCATCATGGACAGAAACTCAAACCTGAGCCAAAGTCTGATCCTCGACTGACTTCAGACGCATGAGATCTCAATTCAGCTCTGCAGAGTGTGCCTGCCATGTCCTTGCCCCGAAACCTAAGCCTAGCTTGTGTTCCTAGCCACGTCCTCACTCTCCTGGCCCACAAGCCCTCCAGTTTGGGAATTCCGAAGCCACAATGCAGCATGCTGCCTGCCCTCCAGAAGAAAAACTTTGCCCTATGCTGCTAATAAGAAACCCCAAATGATTTTCTAATGCATGTCACTCGATGGTAAAGCAATTATAGAGTCTACCCTGTATACTAATGCCCTGTCTGGCACAGCCTGAGACATGACATCCCAAACAAAACCCAGACAGCTGGCCCCAACCTGGACACATAGGACCCGCTATTGCTGTAGGTCGTCATCTCTTCCCAACCTCGGTTTTCAGGCTTCAGAACCTAAACCTTATCTCCAATCACTGACCAGGGGTGAACGTGATGCAGAAATTAGAATTCCTCCTTCCCCATGGCCAGAAACCTTGTGGTTGGCATGTTGTCCAACGTTCAATGTGGGAAAACCTGCATTGTCCGAAAGGCCACGCCAGTGCTTGAGGGCCGCCTAGGGCACAGACATGCATTGTGACCTGCAGCGTGAGTCCCGTATTAAAGTAACGCCTCTCAGTGGCTGGACCAAGATCCTGCATATGGGGCTTGTCATATCCATAGGCCCCCAGGCTTAACCAGAGGGCGAGTATTCCAGTTGTCAGTACCCACTGCTATGCTCTAGAATCCCTCTACTGGGAGGATACATGAAGCAGAAAACAGGACACTTCCCTTCCCACAGAAGGACCCCAAACTCTTGGGGGCTGGACAAACTACCAGAGAGGGAGACTTCTACGACCCATGAGGCAACTCCTACATTAAACGGCCATTGTGGACAAAACATCCAGAGACAAAAGCCGGAGCGACTGCATCCCTCTCACCCTTCTTTCATATCCAGAGGAACTCCCCTCATGGACTGTAGATCAGGCCTGCCGTAACCTCGGCCCCAAACCTGAGCTGAGTTAGGGATTTTGGATGTCTGTCTGCACAGCCATGGCCCACACAGCCTCCAGGCTGGGGTCTCTGGAGCCACACCACAGTACTGTGCCTGCTCTCTCCTAAGAAACTGCCCATTCCATTGGCCACAACTCTACAAAATAGTAGAAACCTCAAGGTCCCCAAGGACATCCCACTACCGCAAGCCGCACTGGACAAATAGGGGCATTATGACACAAGCTGAGCAACTACTACCTCCATGCAGACACACAGACAGATATCCGCAGAGACAGAAGATTGAACCAGACAGGCCCCTAGGCCCTATTATGAACTCTTGCTTTGGTGTCCAGGTATCACTCCTCAGAGGCCTGGGTTCGAAGAACAGCATACGGGGCTTTCCTGAGGCACCAGACAGCAGACCTCTCATCTCCACATGGGAAGCTTCCTTGTTGGAGTTGTGTCAAGCCCTACGGGTTGGAGAATCCTGCAGAGTCCCTTATCTACTGCCACATTCCAAGGTCTTCATGGCCACCAACCCACATTATGACTCATCCTCAGGAGAGTCCATTTAAACTCAGCCTTCTGGGTAGCTCAACCAAGAGCCCGCAGATTGAGCGTGCCTTGTCTCAACCAGGCAATAAGAAGGTGAGTTGGCGTTTCTCGGCATCCATGCTTACGGCCCTGCTCTCGAGTCTTTCTGTATGGGGCATCCTGGAACCATCCAATAGTACTCGACTGTCTTGAAGAAGGAAACTTTGAAGTTTGGAGCAGCTCACAACTCCCAGCGTAGGGAAACCTCCCTGACATCATGACGCCCCCACCCCCTTCAGGAAGGGGCCGTCATGGACACAAACTCCAGCTTGAGGCAACATCTGATACTCGCCCTGACCTCACCTGCAGGAGATCTCGATTCAGCCTCTGCAGAGTGGGCCTGCCATGCTCTTGGCCCCAAAACTCGTGCTAGCTTGTGTTTTCAGACTTCCTTCCTCACAATCCTGGCCACACCCCTCCAGTTTGGCAATTCTGGAGACACAATGCAGCACTCTGCCTGCCCTCCAGAAGAAAAATGTTGCTTTATAGGGCTAACCAGAAACGCCAAATGAGTAACAACCTGCATGCCACTCGACCATACCCCAATTATACAGTCTAGCCTGTGCACTAAAGCCCTGTCTGACACAGCCTGAGGGCAGACCTCCAGTCCAACACCCAGACAGCTGGCCATACACAGAGCATATCACACCCACAATGGCTTTAGGCCATCATCTCTACCCAACCTCAGTTTTCACCTTCAGAACCTAGACCTTATCTCCACTCACTGCTCAGGAGTGAACGTGATACAAGAATCAGTACTTCTCCTTCGCCTTGGCAAGAAACCTAGTGGTTGACATGTTGTCCAATGTTCATTGTAGGAGAAAGCAGCATGGACTATAAGGCCCCACCTATCCCTGAGGGCCAAAATGTGCACAAACACACATTGTGACCCTCAGCGTGAGCCCTATCCTCATGTAAAGCCTCTTAGTGACTGGAACAACAGCCCACATATGGGGCTTGCCAGGCCCCTAGTCCCCCAATCTCAACCAGAGTTCGAGATGTCTAGTCACCCCTACTCAGGGCTCTACTCTGGAATCCCTCTTTGGTGGGACACCTGAGGTAAAAAAAAAAAAATACAGAAAGGACTCTTCCCATCCACAGAATGATCCCAACCACTTGGGATCAGGCCAAATCATCAGAGAAAGAATTGTCCATGGCCCTTGAGGACACCCCGACATTCCGCGGCCACCGTTGACACAAAATCCAGAGACAAAAGCCTGAGCAAGTGCCACATACTCGCCCTTTGTTCATAGCCCGGAAAATTCTCACAGTCTGTAGATCGAGCCTTCATACATACAGCCCCAAACCTAAGCTGAGTTTGTGTTTTCAGACTTCTGTCCCCACAGTCCTGGCCCACACACCATCCAAGTTGGGGCCCCTGGAGCCACACCTCAGGACTGTGGCTTCCCTCTCCAGGGGAATTCTGCCATTTCCATTGGCCACAACCCTCAAGATTAGAAGTATCCTCCAATCTCCCCGAGGCCATCCGAATAGTGTTGGCTGCCCAGGACAAACAGGCATGATCTCTCACAAGTTAGGAAACTACCTCCACTCAGACCCAGAGACAGATATCCCCAGAGAATAAGATTGAACTGGACAGGCACTTAGGCCCAATCAGATCCATTGCTTTTGATTCCAGTCATCTCTCCTCAGGGGCCTGGTTTCCAATACCAGCATATGGGAGATTCCTTAGGCACTGATCAAAACAATTCTCTTCTCTACATAGGAAACATACTCTTTAGAGCTCCATCAAAACCTCCGGTTTTGAACATCCCGCAAGGCCCCGGATCAAGCACCCCATTCCTAGGTCTACATGGACAAAAATGCACATTATGACCCATCCTCAACTCACCCATTTCATCACACCCACCTCGGTTGCTCCCCTAGATCCAGCAGATCGAACTTGCCTTGGCTCTATGAGACACCTGGAATGGGAGGCAGTCTGCCCAGGCATCCATCCTTAGAACCCTGCTCTGGATAACTTCCTTATGGGATGTCCTGGAGCCATCCAACAGGTCTCGACTGTCCCACAGAAGGAATCATTGCGGTTTGGAGCATCTCACAATTCCCATCGTGGGAAAACCTCCATGTCCTCGTGACACCCTCCCCTTCATGAAGGGGCCGTCATGGACAGAAACTCTGACCTAAGCCAACATCTGATCCTAGCTCTGTCTTCAGGTATACGGGATCTCGAATCATCTCTGCAGAGGGTGCCTGCCGTCCCCTCACCCCGAAATCTAAGTCTGGCTTGTGTTCTCAGAATTTTTTCCTCACACTCCTGGCCCACAAGCCTTCCAGTTTGGGAATTCTGGAGCCACTGTGTGGCACTGTGTCTTCCCTCCAGAAGAAAAACGTTGCCCTTTGGGGATACCCAGTAACCACAAATGAGTACCATCCTACACGAAACTCGACTGAACCCCAATGATACAGTCTAGCCTGGGCATTAATTCCCTGTCTGCCACAGCCTGAGCCTGCACCTCCCAACCCACACTAAACAGCTGGCCGAACACTGAGCACATCAGACACACCATTGGCCTTAGATCTTCATCTCTTCCCAACCTCAGTTTTCAGGCTTCAGAACCTAGACCTTAAATCCAATCACAGTCCAGGAGTGAAAGTGTTGCAGAAAATAGAACTCCTTCTTCCCCATGGCCAGAAAACTTTTGGTTGCCATATTGTGCAACGTTCAGTGTAGGAGAAACCAGCATGGTACATTAGGCCACGCCCTGAGTTGAGGGGCTCCTTGGGCACAAAAACACATTGTGAAACTCAGTGTGAGACTTATCCTCAAGGAAGGCCTCTCAGTGTCTGGACCAAGAGCCCACATATGGGGCTTGCCATGTTCTTAGGTCCCAAAGTTAACCTGAGGTCTGGTTGTCCAGTTGCCCCCACCCACGACACTGCTCTGGAATCCCTCTTTTGGTGGTCCACCTGAGGTAAAAAAAAAAAAAAAAAACAAAAAACAAAAAAAATAAACAAAAAAAAAAAAAACAGAAAGTCTCCTCCCTTCCGACAGAATGACCCCAAACTCTTAGAATTGGGTCAAATACCCAGAAAGTGAGCCTCATCGATGAACATGAGGACACCCCGATATTCCATGGCAATCGGTGACACATTTCCAGAAAAAAAAAAAAAAAGCATGAGCAAGCACCTCACATTCGCCCTTTGTTCATATGCCGAAGAGTTCTCCTCACGGTCTATAGATCGGGCCGGCCATACCTACATCCCCCAACCTAAGTGGAGTTTGTGTTTTCAGACTTTTGACCAAATAGCCCTGGACCACACACGCTCCACACTTGGGTCCCTGGAGCCACACCTCAGGACTGTGCTTCCCTTTCAAGGGAATTCTTCCCATTCCATTGGCCACAACCTTGCAAATGAGGAAAAACCTCCAAAGTCACCTAGGCCATCCCAATAGTGTAGGCCGCCCAGGACAAACAGGGGTGATCTCAAACCAGCTGAGCAACTACCTTCACTCAGACAACAGATGTCCCCAGAGAAGAATATTGAACCGGACAGGACCCTAGGCCCTAATCAGATCCATTGCTTTGGTTTCCAGGCATCTACCTCAGAGGCCTCGTTTCCAATACCAGCATATGGTGGTTTCCTGAGGCACCAATAAGAACAAATATCGTCTCCCCATGGAAAACGTGCTCATTGGAGCTTTGTCATAACCTTTGGTTAGGAGAATCCTTCAGGCCCCTGGTGCCACTGCCCCATACCAAGGTCTCCATGGACTCAATCCAACATTAAGACCATCCTCAGGAAAGTCCATTTCAACTCAGCCCCCTCTGTTGCTACCCCAAGCCAGCAGATCAAACGTTTCTTGTTGCTAGGAGACAATTGGAATGTGAGGCTGGCTGCCCAGGCATCCATACTTAGAACCCTGTTCTAGAAAAATACCTTATAAGACGTCCTGGAGCCATCCAACAAATCTTAATTGTCCCACAGAAGGAATCCTTGCGGTTTGGAGCATTTCACAACTCCAATAGTGGGAAAACCCCAATGGCCTCATAATGCCCACCCTTCCTGAAGGGGCCAACATGGACAGAAACTCAAACCTGAGCCAAAGTCTGAACCTCGACCTGACTTCAGACGCATGAGATCTCAATTCATCTCTGCAGAGTGTGCCTGCCATGTCCTTGCCCCGAAACTTAAGCCTAGCTTGTGTTCTCAGCCGCGTCCTCACTCTCCTGGCCCATAAGCCCTCCAGTTTGGGAATTCCGAAGCCACAATGCAGCATGCTGCCTGCCCTCCAGAAGAAAAACTTTGCCCTATGCTGCTAATAAGAAACCCCAAATGATTTTATAATGCATGCCACTCGATTGTAAAGCAATTATACAGCCCACCCTGAATACTAATGCCCTGTCTGGCACAGCCTGAGACAAGACATCCCAAACGACACCCAGACAGCTGGCCCCAACCTGGACACATAGGACCCGCTATGGTTGTAGGTCGTCATCTCTCCCCAACCTCGGTTTTCAGGCTTCAGAACCTAGACCTTATCTCCAATCACTGCCCAGGGGTGAACGTGATGCAGAAATTAGAATTCCTCCTTCCCCATGGCCAGAAACCTTGTGGTTGGCATGTTGTCCAACGTTCAATGTGGGAAAACCTGCATTGTCCGAAAGGCCACGCCAGTGCTTGAGGGCCGCCTAGGGCACAGACATGCATTGTGACCTGCAGCGTGAGTCCCGTATTAAAGTAACGCCTCTCAGTGGCTGGACCATAATCCTGCATATGGGGATTGTCATATCCATAGGCCCCCAGGCTTAACCAGAGGGCGAGTATGCCAGTTGTCAGTACCCACTGCTATGCTCTAGAATCCCTCTACTGGGGGGACACATGAAGCAGAAAACAGGACACTTCCCTTCCCACAGAAGGACCCCAAACTCTTGGGGGCTGGACAATCTACCAGAGAGGGAGACTTCTACGACCCATG
Organism: Mustela nivalis; assembly: GCF_964662115.1. Taxonomy (NCBI): domain Eukaryota; kingdom Metazoa; phylum Chordata; class Mammalia; order Carnivora; family Mustelidae; genus Mustela; species Mustela nivalis. Next base: position 558,982 of record NW_028136470.1, on the reverse strand, counting down.
AGGCAACTCCTACATTAAACGGCCATTGTGGACAAAACATCCAGAGACAAAAGCCGGAGCGACTGCCTCCCTCTCACCCTTCTTTCATATCCAGAGGAACTCCCCTCATGGACTGTAGATCAGGCCTGCCGTAACCTCGGCCCCAAACCTGAGCTGAGTTAGGGATTTTGGATGTCTGTCTGCACAGCCATGGCCCACACAGCCTCCAGGCTGGGGTCTCTGGAGCCACACCACAGTACTGTGCCTGCTCTCTCCTAAGAAACTGCCCATTCCATTGGCCACAACTCTACAAAATAGTAGAAACCTCAAGGTCCCCAAGGACATCCCACTACCGCAAGCCGCACTGGACAAATAGGGGCATTATGACACAAGCTGAGCAACTACTACCTCCATGCAGACACAAAGACAGATATCCGCAGAGACAGAAGATTGAACCAGACAGGCCCCTAGGCCCTATTATGAACTCTTGCTTTGGTGTCCACGTATCACTCCTCAGAGGCCTGGGTTTGAAGACCAGCATACGGGGCTTTCCTGAGGCACCAGACAGAAGACCTCTCATCTCCACATGGGAAGCTTCCTTGTTGGGGTTGTGTCAAGCCCTTCGGGTTGGAGAATCCTGCAGAGTCCCTTAGCTACTGCCACATTCCAAGGTCTCCATGGCCACCAACCCACTTTATGACTCATCCTCAGCAGAGTCCATTTAAACTCAGCCTTTGGGTAGCTCCACCAAGAGCCCGCAGATTGAGCGTGCCTTGTCTCGACCAGGCAATGGGAAGGTGAGTTGGTGTATCTCGGCATCCACGCTTAGGGCCCTGCTCTGGAGTCTTTCTGTATGGGGCATCCTGGAACCATCCAATAGTACTCGACTGTCCTGAAGAAGGAAACTTTGAAGTTTGGAGCAGCTCACAACTCCCAGCGTAGGGAAACCTCCCTGACCTCATGACGCCCCCACCCCCTTCAGGAAGGGGCCGTCATGGACACAAACTCCAGCTTGAGGCAACATCTGATACTCGCCCTGACCTCACCTGCAGGAGATCTCGATTCAGCCTCTGCAGAGTGGGCCTGCCATGCTCTTGGCCCCAAAACTCGTGCTAGCTTGTGTTTTCAGACTTCCTTCCTCACAATCCTGGCCACACACCTCCAGTTTGGCAATTCTGGAGACACAATGCAGCACTCTGCCTGCCCTCCAGAAGAAAAATGTTGCCCTATAGGGCTAACCAGAAACGCCAAATGAGTAACAACCTGCATGCCACTCGACCATACCCCAATTATACAGTCTAGCCTGTGCACTAAAGCCCTGTCTGACACAGCCTGAGGGCAGACCTCCAGTCCAACACCCAGACAGCTGGCCGTACACAGAGCATATCACGCCCACAATGGCTTTAGGCCATCATCTCTACCCAACCTCAGTTTTCACCTTCAGAACCTAGACCTTATCTCCACTCACTGCTCAGGAGTGAACGTGATGCAAGAATCAGAACTTCTCCTTCGCCTTGGCAAGAAACCTAGTGGTTGGCATGTTGTCCAATGTTCATTGTAGGAGAAAGCAGCATGGACTATGAGGCCCCACCTATCCCTGAGGGCCACAATGTGCACAAACACACATTGTGACCCTCAGCGTGAGCCCTATCCTCATGTAAAGCCTCTTAGTGACTGGAACAACAGCCCACATATGGGGCTTGCCAGGCCCCTAGTCCCCCAATCTCAACCAGAGTTCGAGATGTCTAGTCACCCCTACTCAGGGCTCTACTCTGGAATCCCTCTTTGGTGGGACACCTGAGGTAAAAAAAAAAAAAATACAGAAAGGACTCTTCCCATCCACAGAATGATCCCAACCACTTGGGATCAGGCCAAATCATCAGAGAAAGAATTGTCCATGGCCCTGGAGGACACCCCGACATTCCGCGGCCACCGTTGACACAAAATCCAGAGACAAAAGCCTGAGCAAGCACCACATACTCGCCCTTTGTTCATAGCCCGGAAAATTCTCACGGTCTGTAGATCGAGCCTTCATACATACATCCCCAAACCTAAGCTGAGTTTGTGTTTTCAGACTTCTGTCCCCACAGTCCTGGCCCACACACCATCCAAGTTGGGGCCCCTGGAGCCACACCTCAGGACTGTGGCTTCCCTCTCCAGGGGAATTCTGCCATTTCCATTGGCCACAACCCTATAGATTAGGAGTATCCTCCAATCTCCCCGAGGCCATCCGAATAGTGTTGGCTGCCCAGGACAAACAGGGATGATCTCTCACAAGTTAGGAAACTACCTCCACTCAGACCCAGAGACAGATATCCCCAGAGAATAAGATTGAACTGGACAGGCACTTAGGCCCTAATCAGATCCATTGCTTTTGATTCCAGTCATCTCTCCTCAGAGGCCTGGTTTCCAATACCAGCATATGGGAGATTCCTTAGGCACTCATCAAAACAATTCTCTTCTCTACATAGGAAACATACTCTTTAGAGCTCCATCAAAACCCCCGGTTATGAACATCCCTCAAGGCCCCGGATCAAGCACCCCATTCCAAGGTCCACATGGACACAAATGAACATTATGACCCATCCTCAACTCACCCATTTCAACACACCCGCCTCGGTTGCTCCCCTAGATCCAGCAGATCGAACTTGCCTTGGCTCTATGAGACACCTGGAATGGGAGGCAGGCTGCCCAGGCATCCATCCTTAGAACCCTGCTCTGGATAACTTCCTTATGGGATGTCCTGGAGCTATCCAACAGGTCTCGACTGTCCCACAGAAGGAATCATTGCGGTTTGGAGCATCTCACAATTCCCATCGTGGGAAAACCTCCATGTCCTCGTGACACCCTCCCCTTCATGAAGGGGCCGTCATGGACAGAAACTCCGACCTAAGCCAACTTCTGATCCTAGCTCTGTCTTCAGGTATACGGGATCTCGAATCATCTCTGCAGAGGGTGCCTGCCGTCCCCTCACCCCGAAATCTAAGTCTGGCTTGTGTTCTCAGAATTTTTTCCTCACACTCCTGGCCCACAAGCCTTCCAGTTTGGGAATTCTGGAGCCACTATGTGGCACTGTGTCTTCCCTCCAGAAGAAAAACGTTGCCCTTTGGGGCTACCCAGTAACCACAAATGAGTACCATCCTGCACGAAACTCGACTGCACCCCAATGATACAGTCTAGCCTGGGCATTAATTCCCTGTCTGCCACAGCCTGAGCCTGCACCTCCCAACCCACACTAAACAGCTGGCCGAACACTGAGCAATCAGACACACCATGGCCTTAGGTCTTCATCTCTTCCCAACCTCAGTTTTCAGGCTTCAGAACCTAGACCTTAAATCCAATCACAGTCCAGGAGTGAAAGAGTTGCAGAAAATAGAACTCCTTCTTCCCCATGGCCAGAAAACTTTTGGTTGCCATATTGTGCAACGTTCAGTGTAGGAGAAACCAGCATGGTACATTAGGCCACGCCCTGACTTGAGGGGCTCCTTGGGCACAAAAACACATTGTGAAACTCAGTCCGAGACCTATCCTCAAGGAAGGCCTCTCAGTGTCTGGACCAAGACCCACATATGGGGCTTGCCATGTTCTTAGGTCCCAATGTTAACCAGAGGTCTGGTTGTCCAGTTGCCCCCACCCACGACACTGCTCTGGAATCCCTCTTTTGGTGGTCCACCTGAGGTAAAAAATAAATAAATAAATAAATAAAAATAAACAAAAAAAAAACAGAAAGGCCTCCTCCCTTACGACAGAATGACCCCAAACTCTTGGGATCTGGTCAAATCCCCAGAAAGGGAGCCTCATCGATGGCCCATGAGGACACCCCGACATTCCATGGCAATCGGTGACACATTTCCAGAAAAAAAAAAAAAAAGCATGAGCAAGCACCTCACATTCGCCCTTTGTTCATATGCCGAAGAGTTCTCCTCACGGTCTATAGATCGGGCCGGCCATACCTACATCCCCCAACCTAAGTGGAGTTTGTGTTTTCAGACTTTTGACCAAATAGCCCTGGACCACACACGCTCCACACTTGGGTCCCTGGAGCCACACCTCAGGACTGTGCTTCCCTTTCAAGGGAATTCTTCCCATTCCATTGGCCACAACTTTGCAAATGAGGAAAAACCTCCAAAGTCACCGAGGCCTTCCCAATAGTGTAGGCCGCCCAGGACAAACAGGGGTGATCTCAAACCAGCTGAGCAACTACCTCCACTCAGACAACAGATGTCCCCAGAGAAGAATATTGAACCGGACAGGACCCTAGGCCCTAATCAGATCCATTGCTTTGGTTTCCAGGCATCTCTCCTCAGAGGCCTCGTTTCCAATACCAGCATATGGTGGTTTCCTGAGGCACCAATAAGAACAAATCTCGTCTCCCCATGGAAAACTTGCTCATTGGAGCTTTGTCATAACCTCTGGTTATGAGAATCCTTCAGGGCCCTGGTGCCACTGCCCCATACCAAGGTCTCCATGGACTCAATCCAACATTAAGACCATCCTCAGGAAAGTCCATTTCAACTCAGCCCCCTCTGTTGCTACCCCAAGCCAGCATATCAAACGTTTCTTGTTGCTAGGAGACAATTGGAATGTGAGGCTGGCTGCCCAGGCATCCATACTTAGAACCCTGTTCTGGAAAAATACCTTATAAGACGTCCTGGAGCCATCCAACAAATCTTAATTGTCCCACAGAAGGAATCCTTGCGGTTTGGAGCATCTCGCAACTCCAATAGTGGGAAAACCCCCATGGCCTCATAATGCCCCCCCTTCCTGAAAGGGCCAACATGGACAGAAACTCAAACCTGAGCCAAAGTCTGAACCTCGACCTTACTTCAGACGCATGAGATCTCAATTCAGCTCTGCAGAGTGTGCCTGCCATGTCCTTGCCCCGAAACCTAAGCCTAGCTTGTGTTCTCAGACTTCCGTCCTCACTCTCCTGGCCCATAAGCCCTCCAGTTTGGGAATTCCGAAGCCACAATGCAGCATGCTGCCTGCCCTCCAGAAGAAAAACTTTGCCCTATGCTGCTAATAAGAAACCCCAAATGATTTTCTAATGCATGCCACTCGATTGTAAAGCAATTATACAGCCCACCCTGTACACTAATGCCCTGTCTGGCAGAGCCTGAGACAAGACATCCCAAACGACACCCAGACAGCTGGCCCCAACCTGGACACATAGGACCCGCTATGGCTGTAGGTCGTCATCTCTTCCCAACCTCGGTTTTCAGGCTTCAGAACCTAGACCTTATCTCCAATCACTGCCCAGGGGTGAACGTGATGCAGAAATTAGAATTCCTCCTTCCCCATGGCCAGAAACCTTGTGGTTGGCATGTTGTCCAACGTTCAATGTGGGAAAACCTGCATTGTCCGAAAGGCCACGCCAGTGCTTGAGGGCCGCCTAGGGCACAGACATGCATTGTGACCTGCAGCGTGAGTCCCGTATTAAAGTAACGCCTTTCAGTGGCTGGACCAAGATCCTGCATATGGGGCTTGTCATATCCATAGGCCCCCAGGCTTAACCAGAGGGCGAGTATTCCACTTGTCAGTACCCACTGCTATGCTCTAGAATCCCTCTACTGGGGGGACACATGAAGCAGAAAACAGGACACTTCCCTTCCCACAGAAGGACCCCAAACTCTTGGGGGCTGGACAAACTACCAGAGAGGGAGACTTCTACGACCCATGAGGCAACTCCTACATTAAACGGCCATTGTGGACAAAACATCCAGAGACAAAAGCCGGAGCGACTGCCTCCCTCTCACCCTTCTTTCATATCCAGATGAACTCCCCTCATGGACTGTAGATCAGGCCTGCCGTAACCTCGGCCCCAAACCTGAGCTGAGTTAGAGTTTTTGGATGTCTGTCTGCACAGCCATGGCCCACACAGCCTCCAGGCTGGGGTCTCTGGAGCCACACCACAGTACTGTGCCTGCTCTCTCCTAAGAAACTGCCCATTCCATTGGCCACAACTCTACAAAATAGTAGAAATCTCAAGGTCCCCAAGGACATCCCACTACCGCAAGACGCACTGGACAAATAGGGGCATTATGACACAAGCTGAGCAACTACTACCTCCAAGCAGACACAAAGACAGATATCCGCAGAGACAGAAGATTGAACCAGACAGGCCCCTAGGCCCTATTATGAACTCTTGCTTTGGTTTCCAGGTATCACTCCTCAGTGGCCTGGGTTCGAAGACCAGCATACGGGGCTTTCCTGAGGCACCAGACAGAAGACCTCTCATCTCCACATGGGAAGCTTCCTTGTTGGGGTTGTGTCAAGCCCTTCGGGTTGGAGAATCCTGCAGAGTCCCTTAGCTACTGCCACATTCCAAGGTCTCCATGGCCACCAACCCACATTATGACTCATCCTCAGGAGAGTCCATTTAAACTCAGCCTTCTTGGTAGCTCACCCAAGAGCCCGCAGATTGAGCGTGCCTTTTCTCGACCAGGCAATGGGAAGGTGAGTTGGCCTTTCTCGGCATCCATGCTTACGGCCCTGCTCTCGAGTCTTTCTGTTTGGGGCATCCTGGAACCATCCAATAGTACTCAACTGTCCTGAAGAAGGAAACTTTGAAGTTTGGAGCAGCTCACAACTCCCAGTGTAGGGAAACCTCCCTGACCTCATGACGCCCCCACCCCCTTCAGGAAGGGGCCGTCATGGACACAAACTCCAGCTTGAGGCAACATCTGATACTCGCCCTGACCTCACCTGCAGGAGATCTCGATTCAGCCTCTGCAGAGTGGGCCTGCCATGCTCTTGGCCCCAAAACTCGTGCTAGCTTGTGTTTTCAGACTTCCTTCCTCACAATCCTGGCCACACACCTCCAGTTTGGCAATTCTGGAGACACAATGCAGCACTCTGCCTGCCCTCCAGAAGAAAAATGTTGCCCTATAGGGCTAACCAGAAACGCCAAATGAGTAACAACCTGCATGCCACTCGACCATACCCCAATTATACAGTCTAGCCTGTGCACTAAAGCCCTGTCTGACACAGCCTGAGGGCAGACCTCCAGTCCAACACCCAGACAGCTGGCCGTACACAGAGCATATCACGCCCACAATGGCTTTAGGCCATCATCTCTACCCAACCTCAGTTTTCACCTTCAGAACCTAGACCTTATCTCCACTCACTGCTCAGGAGTGAACGTGATGCAAGAATCAGAACTTCTCCTTCGCCTTGGCAAGAAACCTAGTGGTTGGCATGTTGTCCAATGTTCATTGTAGGAGAAAGCAGCATGGACTATGAGGCCCCACCTATCCCTGAGGGCCACAATGTGCACAAACACACATTGTGACCCTCAGCGTGAGCCCTATCCTCATGTAAAGCCTCTTAGTGACTGGAACAACAGCCCACATATGGGGCTTGCCAGGCCCCTAGTCCCCCAATCTCAACCAGAGTTCGAGATGTCTAGTCACCCCTACTCAGGGCTCTACTCTGGAATCCCTCTTTGGTGGGACACCTGAGGTAAAAAAAAAAAAAATACAGAAAGGACTCTTCCCATCCACAGAATGATCCCAACCACTTGGGATCAGGCCAAATCATCAGAGAAAGAATTGTCCATGGCCCTGGAGGACACCCCGACATTCCGCGGCCACCGTTGACACAAAATCCAGAGACAAAAGCCTGAGCAAGCGCCACATACTCGCCCTTTGTTCATAGCCCGGAAAATTCTCACGGTCTGTAGATCGAGCCTTCATACATACATCCCCAAACCTAAGCTGAGTTTGTGTTTTCAGACTTCTGTCCCCACAGTCCTGGCCCACACACCATCCAAGATGGGGCCCCTGGAGCCACACATCAGGACTGTGGCTTCCCTCTCCAGGGGAATTCTGTCATTTCCATTGGCCACAACCCTATAGATTAGGAGTATCCTCCAATCTCCCCGAGGCCATCCGAATAGTGTTGGCTGCCCAGGACAAACAGGAATGATCTCTCACAAGTTAGGAAACTACCTCCACTCAGACCCAGAGACAGATATCCCCAGAGAATAAGATTGAACTGGACAGGCACTTAGGCCCTAATCAGATCCATTGCTTTTGATTCCAGTCATCTCTCCTCAGAGGCCTGGTTTCCAATACCAGCATATGGGAGATTCCTTAGGCACTCATCAAAACAATTCTCTTCTCTACATAGGAAACATACTCTTTAGAGCTCCATCAAAACCCCCGGTTATGAACATCCCTCAAGGCCCCGGATCAAGCACCCCATTCCAAGGTCTACATGGACACAAATGCACATTATGACCCATCCTCAACTCACCCATTTTAACACACCCGCCTCGGTTGCTCCCCTAGATCCAGCAGATCGAACTTGCCTTGGCTCTATGAGACACCTGGAATGGGAGGCAGGCTGCCCAGGCATCCATCCTTAGAACCCTGCTCTGGATAACTTCCTTATGGGATGTCCTGGAGCTATCCAACAGGTCTCGACTGTCCCACAGAAGGAATCATTGCGGTTTGGAGCATCTCACAATTCCCATCGTGGGAAAACCTCCATGTCCTCGTGACACCCTCCCCTTCATGAAGGGGCCGTCATGGACAGAAACTCCGACCTAAGCCAACTTCTGATCCTAGCTCTGTCTTCAGGTATACGGGATCTCGAATCATCTCTGCAGAGGGTGCCTGCCATCCCCTCACCCCGAAATCTAAGTCTGGCTTGTGTTCTCAGAATTTTTTCCTCACACTCCTGGCCCACAAGCCTTCCAGTTTGGGAATTCTGGAGCCACTATGTGGCACTGTGTCTTCCCTCCAGAAGAAAAACGTTGCCCTTTGGGGCTACCCAGTAACCACAAATGAGTACCATCCTGCATGAAACTCGACTGCACCCCAATGATACAGTCTAGCCTGGGCATTAATTCCCTGTCTGCCACAGCCTGAGCCTGCACCTCCCAACCCACACTCAACAGCTGGCCGAACACTGAGCAATCAGACACACCATGGCCTTAGGTCTTCATCTCTTCCCAACCTCAGTTTTCAGGCTTCAGAACCTAGACCTTAAATCCAATCACAGTCCAGGAGTGAAAGATTTGCAGAAAATAGAACTCCTTCTTCCCCATGGCCAGAAAACTTTTGTTTGCCATATTGTGCAACGTTCAGTGTAGGAGAAACCAGCATGGTACATTAGGCCACGCCCTGCCTTGAGGGGCTCCTTGGGCACAAAAACACATTGTGAAACTCAGTGCGAGACCTATCCTCAAGGAAGGCTTCTCAGTGTCTGGACCAAGACCCACATATGGGGCTTGCCATGTTCTTAGGTCCCAATGTTAACCAGAGGTCTGGTTGTCCAGTTGCCCCCACCCACGACACTGCTCTGGAATCCCTCTTTTGGTGGTCCACCTGAGGTAATAAATAAATAAATAAATAAATAAAAATAAACAAAAAAAAAACAGAAAGGCCTCCTCCCTTACGACAGAATGACCCCAAACTCTTGGGATCTGGTCAAATCCCCAGAAAGGGAGCCTCATCGATGGCCCATGAGGACACCCCGACATTCCATGGCAATCGGTGACACATTTCCAGAAAAAAAAAAAAAAAGCATGAGCAAGCACCTCACATTCGCCCTTTGTTCATATGCCGAAGAGTTCTCCTCACGGTCTATAGATCGGGCCGGCCATACCTACATCCCCCAACCTAAGTGGAGTTTGTGTTTTCAGACTTTTGACCAAATAGCCCTGGACCACACACGCTCCACACTTGGGTCCCTGGAGCCACACCTCAGGACTGTGCTTCCCTTTCAAGGGAATTCTTCCCATTCCATTGGCCACAACTTTGCAAATGAGGAAAAACCTCCAAAGTCACCGAGGCCTTCCCAATAGTGTAGGCCGCCCAGGACAAACAGGGGTGATCTCAAACCAGCTGAGCAACTACCTCCACTCAGACAACAGATGTCCCCAGAGAAGAATATTGAACCGGACAGGACCCTAGGCCCTAATCAGATCCATTGCTTTGGTTTCCAGGCATCTCTCCTCAGAGGCCTCGTTTCCAATACCAGCATATGGTGGTTTCCTGAGGCACCAATAAGAACAAATCTCGTCTCCCCATGGAAAACTTGCTCATTGGAGCTTTGTCATAACCTCTGGTTATGAGAATCCTTCAGGGCCCTGGTGCCACTGCCCCATACCAAGGTCTCCATGGACTCAATCCAACATTAAGACCATCCTCAGGAAAGTCCATTTCAACTCAGCCCCCTCTGTTGCTACCCCAAGCCAGCATATCAAACGTTTCTTGTTGCTAGGAGACAATTGGAATGTGAGGCTGGCTGCCCAGGCATCCATACTTAGAACCCTGTTCTGGAAAAATACCTTATAAGACGTCCTGGAGCCATCCAACAAATTTTAATTGTCCCACAGAAGGAATCCTTGCGGTTTGGAGCATCTCACAACTCCAATAGTGGGAAAACCCCCATGGCCTCATAATGCCCCCCCTTCCTGAAGGGGCCAACATGGACAGGAACTCAAACCTGAGCCAAAGTCTGAACCTCGACCTGACTTCAGACGCATGAGATCTCAATTCAGCTCTGCAGAGTGTGCCTGCCATGTCCTTGCCCCGAAACCTAAGCCTAGCTTGTGTTCTCAGACTTCCGTCCTCACTCTCCTGGCCCATAAGCCCTCCAGTTTGGGAATTCCGAAGCCACAATGCAGCATGCTGCCTGCCCTCCAGAAGAAAAACTTTGCCCTATGCTGCTAATAAGAAACCCCAAATGATTTTCTAATGCATGCCACTCGATTGTAAAGCAATTATACAGCCCACCCTGTATACTAATGCCCTGTCTGGCAGAGCCTGAGACAAGACATCCCATCGACACCCAGACAGCTGGCCCCAACCTGGACACATAGGACCCGCTATGGCTGTAGGTCGTTATCTCTTCCCAACCTCGGTTTTCAGGCTTCAGAACCTAGACCTTATCTCCAATCACTGCCCAGGGGTGAACGTGATGCAGAAATTAGAATTCCTCCTTCCCCATGGCCAGAAACCTTGTGGTTGGCATGTTGTCCAACGTTCAATGTGGGAAAACCTGCATTGTCCGAAAGGCCACGCCAGTGCTTGAGGGCCGCCTAGGGCACAGACATGCATTGTGACCTGCAGCGTGAGTCCCGTATTAAAGTAACGCCTTTCAGTGGCTGGACCAAGATCCTGCATATGGGGCTTGTCATATTCATAGGCCCCCAGGCTTAACCAGAGGCCGAGTATTCCAGTTGTCAGTACCCACTGCTATGCTCTAGAATCCCTCTACTGGGGGGACACATGAAGCAGAAAACAGGACACTTCCCTTCCCACAGAAGGACCCCAAACTCTTGGGGGCTGGACAAACTACCAGAGAGGGAGACTTCTACGACCCATGAGGCAACTCCTACATTAAACGGCCATTGTGGACAAAACATCCAGAGACAAAAGCCGGAGCGACTGCCTCCCTCTCACCCTTCTTTCATATCCAGATGAACTCCTCTCATGGACTGTAGATCAGGCCTGCCGTAACCTCGGCCCCAAACCTGAGCTGAGTTAGGGTTTTTGGATGTCTGTCTGCACAGCCATGGCCCACACAGCCTCCAGGCTGGGGTCTCTGGAGCCACACCACAGTACTGTGCCTGCTCTCTCCTAAGAAACTGCCCATTCCATTGGCCACAACTCTACAAAATAGTAGAAACCTCAAGGTCCCCAAGGACATCCCACTACCGCAAGCCGCACTGGACAAATAGGGGCATTATGACACAAGCTGAGCAACTACTACCTCCATGCAGACACAAAGACAGATATCCGCAGAGACAGAAGATTGAACCAGACAGGCCCCTCGGCCCTATTATGAACTCTTGCTTTGGTGTCCAGGTATCACTCCTCAGAGGCCTGGGTTCGAAGACCAGCATACGGGGCTTTCCTGAGGCACCAGACAGAAGAACTCTCATCTCCACATGGGAAGCTTCCTTGTTGGGGTTGTGTCAAGCCCTTCGGGTTGGAGAATCCTGCAGAGTCCCTTAGCTACTGCCACATTCCAAGGTCTCCATGGCCACCAACCCACATTATGACTCATCCTCAGGAGAGTCCATTTAAACTCAGCCTTCTTGGTAGCTCACCCAAGAGCCCGCAGTTTGAGCGTGCCTTGTCTCGACCAGGCAATGGGAAGGTGAGTTGGCGTTTCTCGGCATCCATGCTTAAGGCCCTGCTCTCGAGTCTTTCTGTATGGGGCATCCTGGAACCATCCAATAGTACTCGACTGTCCTGAAGAAGGAAACTTTGAAGTTTGGAGCAGCTCACAACTCCCAGCGTAGGGAAACCTCCCTGGCCTCATGACGCCCCCACCCCCTTCAGGAAGGGGCCGTCATGGACACAAACTCCAGCTTGAGGCAACATCTGATACTCGCCCTGACCTCACCTGCAGGAGATCTCGATTCAGCCTCTGCAGAGTGGGCCTGCCATGCTCTTGGCCCCAAAACTCGTGCTAGCTTGTGTTTTCAGACTTCCTTCCTCACAATCCTGGTCACACCCCTCCAGTTTGGCAATTCCGGACCCACAATGCATCACTTTGCCGGCCCTCTAGAAAAAAAAAAAAAAAATTATTGCCTCATGAGCTGCCCAGGCACCTTAAATGAGGATAAACCTACACAGCACTCGACTTTACCCAAATTATATAGTCTAACCTCGGCACTAATGCACTGTCGAACACAACCTGAGCCCGGACCTCCTGACCAACAGCCAGAAAGCTGACCGCACACTGAACACATAAAACCCGCCATGGCCTTAGGTCATCATCTCTTCCCTACCTCAGTTTTCAGGCTTCAGAACCGAGACCTTATCTCCAATTACTGTCCAGGGGTGAGTGTGATGCAGAAATCAGAACTCTTCCTTACCCATGGCAAGAATCCTTATCGTTGGCACGTTCAGTGTAGGAGAAACCAGCATTCACCCTGAGTCCCCGCCCATTCTTGAGTGCGACAAGGACATACACACGCATTGTGACCCTCAGCACAAATTCTGTCCTCTAGTAAGTCCTCTCAGTGGCTGGACCATTAGATGTCATTATGGGCTTGACATGTCCCTAGGCCCCAATTTTTAACCAGATTTCTGATTGTCCAGGCGCCCCTCCCCAGGGCTCTACTCTGGAAACCCTCATTTGGTGGGACACCTGAGGTTAAAAAAGAAAACAACAACAACAACAACAACAAAAAAAAACGGACTTCTTCCAGCCCTCAGAATACCCCAAACTCTTTGGACGGGGCCAAACCACCAGAGAGTAAGACTCGTCCATTTCCAATGAAGTCACTCAGAAATTCCACGTCCATGAGTGACACGATATCCAGAGACAAAAACTTGAGCATGAGCCTCACACTCGCCCTTCTTTCAAATCCCGAAGAGTTCTCCTCATGATCTGTAGATCAGTCCTGCCATACCTATGACACGAAACATAAGCCGAGTTTGTGTTTTCAGACAACTGTCCAAACAGCCCTGGCCTACACAACCTACAGGCTCAGGCCCCTGGAGCCAAACCTGAGGACTGTACTTGCCCTATCCAAGGGAATTGTGTGTGCCCATTCCAATGGCCACAACCCTTCTAATAGGATAAACCTCCAAAGTCCCTGATCCATCTCAATAGTGGTGGCTTCCCAGGAAAAACAGGGGCAATCTGAGCCCAACTGAGCACCTACCTGCACTCAGACCCATAGACAGATGTCCCCAGAGGTAAAAAGGAAAGAACAGGCCCCTAGGCACTAATCAGATCCATTGCTTTGGTTTCCAGGCATCTCTCCTCAGAGGTCTGGATTTCAAAAGCAGCATATAGCTGTTTCTTGACTCACCCATCAGAAAACATCTCATCTACACATGGGAAACTTGCACGTTGGAGCTGTGTCAAAGCCTCTGTTTAGGAGAACCCTTTAGGGCCCCAGTGCCACTGCTTCATTCCAAGGTCTCCATAGACACAAAAGCACGTTAGGACCCATCCCCAGGGGTGTCCATTTCAACTCAGCGTCCTCGGTTGCTCCCCACAGATCCAGGAGATCTAACCTGTCTTGTTGCTAGGAGACAATTGGAATGCGAGGTGGGCTACCCAGCCATCCATCCTTAGAAACCTGCTCAGAATCATTGGCCTGGAGCCAAACAACAAGTCTCAATTGTCCTGCAGAAGACTCTCTGCAGTTTGGAGCTTCTCACAACTCTCATCGTGGGAAAACACCCATGGCCTCTTGATGCCCCGCCCATTCATGAAGGGGCCATCAGGGTCAGAAACTCCAACCTGAGTGATCGTCTGATCCTCGCCCTGACTTCAGATGCACGAGACCTCGATTCAGGTCTGTAGATTGTGCCTGCCATGGCCTCACCCAGAAACCTAAGCCTAGCTTGTGTTCTCAGACTTTTGTCGTCAGACTACTGGCCCACAAGCCCTCCAGTTTGGCAATCCAGAACTACAATGCAGCACTCTGCCGGCCCTCCAGAAGAAAAACATTGTCTTCTGGGGCTACCCAGTAACCCCAAATGAGGATCAACCTGCACCGACCTTGGCTGTACCCCAAATACATAGGCTGACCAGGGCACTAGTGCCCTTTCTGACACAGCCTGAGCCTGGACCCCCTGGCCCCTCCCAGACAGCTGGCCGCACACTTAGCACATCGAGCCGCCATGACCTTAGGTCATCATTTCTTCCCAACCTCGGTTTTCAGGTTTCAGAACCTAGACCTTATCTCCAATCACTGCCCAGGGTTGAAGGTGATGCAGAAATCAGAACTCCTTCCCCATGGCAAGAAACCTTGTGGTTGGCATGTTGTCCAACGTTCAGTGTAGTTGAAACCAGTGTGGCCCATGAGGCCCCGCCCATGCTCACGGGCCACATTGGTCACAAACACACATTGTGACGCTCAGGCTGAGCCCAGTCCTCAAGTAAGGCCACTAAGTGGCTGGATGAAGAGATAGCATATTGGGCTTGCCATGCCCCTAGGCCCCAATTTTTAACCATAGTTCGGGTTGTCCCTTCAGTCTTCCCCACGGCTTGGCTTTGGAATTCCTCTTTTGGTGGGACACCTGAGGTAACAAAACTGAAATGAGTCCTCCCATCCCACAGATTGACGAAAAGCAATTGGGAATCGGGCCAAATCCTCAGAGAGGAAGATTCGTCCGTGGCCCATGAGGCCTCCCCGACATTCCACGGCCATCGCTGATACAAAATCCAGAGACAAAAGCCTGAGCAAGCGCCTCAGACTCGCACTTTCTTCATATCCTGAAGAGTTCTTCTCATGGTTTGTCGATCGGGCCTGAAATACCTACGTCCCCAAACCTAAGCTGAGTTTGTGTTTTCAGACTTCTGTCCCCAAAGTCTTCGGCCACACACCCTCCAGCCTGGGCCCCTGTAGCCACACATTCGGACTGTGCGTACCAATCCATGGGAATTCTGCCCATTCCATGGTCCAAAATCGTACAAATTAGGAGAAACCTCTAAAGTCCCTGAGGCCATCCCAATAGTGTAGGTCGCCCGAAACAAACAAGGGCTGTCTGACACCAGCTGATAATCGACCTCCACTCATACCATAGATGGATGTCCCCAGAGAAGAAGATTGAACCAGACAGGACCCTAGGCCATAATAGGATCCATTGCTTTGGGTTACAGGCATGTGTCCTCAAAAGCCTGATTCCAATACGAGCATAGGGGTTTTCCTGAGGCACCCATCAGAACTCATCTCATCTCCACAAGGAAATCTGTGCATGGCAGCCATGTCCAAATCTTAGGAGAGTACTTCAGGATCCCGGTGCCACCGCCCCATTCCAAGGCCCTAATGGACACAAAAACACATTAGGACCCATCCTCACGAAAGTCCATTTCAATCAGCCACCCTGGTTGCTCCCGCAGAGCCATCAGATCTAAACTGTCTTGTTGCTAGGAGACAATTGGAATGCGAGGCGGGCTTCCCAGGCATCCATCCGCGAACGGTGCTCTGGAGTCATTCCATATGGGTTGTCCTGGAGCTGTCCAAAAGGTCTCAATTGTCCCGCAGAAGGAATCCTTAAAGGGGGCATCCCACAACTCCCAACGTGGGAAAACCTTAATGGCCTCGAGATTCCACCCCCTTCATGAAGCGGCCGTCATGCTCAGAAACTCCAACCTGAGCCAACGTCTGATCCTCGCCCTGACTTCAGATGCATGAGATATTGGTTCAGATCTGCAGGGGGTACCTGCCGTGCCCTCGCCCTGAAACCCAAGTCTAGCTTGTCTTCTCAGACTTCCGTCCTCACACTCCTGGCCCCGAAGCCCTCAAGTTTGTCAATTCTGGACCCACAATGCAGCACTCTGCCTGCACTCTAGAAAAAAAATTATTGCCTCATGAGCTGCCCAGGCACCTTAAATGAGGGTAAACCTACACAGCACTCGACTTTACCCAAATTATAAAGTCTATCCTGGGCACTAGTGCACTGTCGAACACAACCTGAGCCCGGACCTCCTGACCAACACCCAGAAAGCTTACAGCACACTGAGCACATAAAACCCGCCATGGCCTTAGGTCATCATGTATTCCCTACCTCAGTTTTCAGGCTTCAGACTGAGACCTTATCTCCAATCACTGCCCAGGGGTGAGTGTGATGCAGAAATCAGAACTCCTCCTTACCCATGGCAAGAACCCTGTGGTTGGCACGTTGTCCAACGTTCAGTGTAGGAGAAACCAGCATTCACCCTGAGGCCCCGCCCATTCTTGAGTGCGACGAGGGCGTACACACGCACTGTGACCCTAATCATGAGTCCTGTCCTATAGTAAGTCCTCTCAGTGGCTGGACCATTAGATGTCATAATGGGCTTGACATGTCCCTAGACCCCAATTTTTAACCAGATTTCTGATTGTCCAGTCGCCCCTCACCAGGGCTCTACTCTGGAATCCCTCATTTGGTGGGACACCTGAGGTTAAAAAAGAAAAAATCAACAATAAAAAAAAAACGGACTTCTTCCAGCCCACAGAATGACCCCAAACTCTTTGGACGGGGCCAAACCACCAGAGAGTAAGACTCGTCCATTTCCTATGAAGTCACCCAGAAATTCCACGACCATGAGTGACACGATATCCAGAGACAAAAACTTGAGCAGGAGCCTCACACTCGCCCTTCTTTCAAATCTAGAAGAGTTATCCTCATGGTCTGTAGATCAGTCCTGCCATACCCATGACCCGAAACATAAGCCGAGTTTGGGTTTTCAGACAACTGTCCAAACAGCCCTGGCCTACACAACCTACAGGCTCAGGCCCCTGGAGCCAAACCTGAGGACTGTACTTGCCCTATCCAAGGGAATTGTGTGTGCCCATTCCAATGGCCACAACCCTTCTAATAGGATAAACCTCCAAAGTCCCTGATCCATCTCAATAGTGGTGGCTTCCCAGGAAAAACAGGGGCAATCTGAGCCCAACTGAGCACCTACCTGCACTCAGACCCATAGACAGATGTCCCCAGAGGTAAAAAGGAAAGAACAGGCCCCTAGGCACTAATCAGATCCATTGCTTTGGTTTCCAGGCATCTCTCCTCAGAGGCCTGGATTTCAAAAGCAGCATATAGCTGTTTCGTGCCTCACCCATCAGAAAACATCTCATCTACACATGGGAAACTTGCACGTTGGAGCTGTGTCAAAGCCTCTGTTTAGGAGAACCCTTTAGGGCCCCAGTGCCACCGCTTCATTCCAAGGTCTCCATAGACACAAAAGCACGTTAGGACCCATCCCCAGGGGTGTCCATTTCAACTCAGCATCCTCGGTTGCTCCCCACAGATCCAGGAGATCTAACCTGTCTTGTTGCTAGGAGACAATTGGAATGCGAGGTGGGCTACCCAGCCATCCATCCTTAGAACCCTGCTCAGAATCATTGGCCTGGAGCCAAACAACTGGTCTCAATTGTCCTGCAGAAGACTCTCTGCAGTTTGGAGCTTCTCACAACTCTCATCGTGGGAAAACACCCATGGCCTCGTGATGGCCGCCCCATTCATGAAGGGGCCATCAGGGTCAGAAACTCCAACCTGAGCGATCGTCTGATCCTCGCCCTGACTTCAGATGCACGAGATCTCGATTCAGGTCTGTAGATTGTGCGTGCCATGGCCTCACCCAGAAACCTAAGCCTAGCTTGTGTTCTCAGACTTTTGTCGTCAGACTACTGGCCCACAAGCCCTCCAGTTTGGTAATCCAGAACTACAACACAGCACTCTGCCGGCCCTCCAGAAGAAAAACATTGTCCTCTGGGGCTACCCAGTAACCCCAAATGAGGATCAACCTGCACCGACATTGGCTGTACCCCAAATACACAGACTGACCAGGGCTCTAATGCCCTTTCTGGTACAGCCTGAGCCTGTACCCCCTGGCCCCTCCCAGACAGCTGGCCACAAACTGAGCACATCGAGCCCCATGGCCTTAGGTCGTCATCTCTTCCCAACATCAATTTTCAGGTTTCAGTACCTAGACCTTATATCCAATCACTGCCCAGGGTTGAAGGTGATGCAGAAATCAGAACTCCTTCCCCATGGCAAGAAACCTTGTGGTTGGCATGTTGTCCAACGTTCAGTGTAGTTGAAACCAGTGTGGCCCATGAGGCCCCGCCCATGCTCGTGGGCCACATTGGTCACAAACACACATTGTGACGCTCAGGCTGAGCCCAGTCCTCAAGTAAGGCCACTAAGTGGCTGGATGAAGAGACAGCATATTGGTCTTGCCATGCCCCTAGGCCCCAATTTTTAACCATAGTTCGGGTTGTCCCTTCAGTCTTCCCCACGGCTTGGCTTTGGAATTCCTCTTTTGGTGGGACACCTGAGGTAACAAAACTGAAATGAGTCCTCCCATCCCACAGATTGACGAAAAGCAATTGGGAATCGGGCCAAATCCTCAGAGAGGAAGATTCGTCCGTGGCCCATGAGGCCTCCCCGACATTCCACGGCCATCGCTGATACAAAATCCAGAGACAAAAGCCTGAGCAAGCGCCTCAGACTCGCACTTTCTTCATATCCTGTAGAGTTCTTCTCATGGTTTGTAGATCGGGCCTGCCATACCTACGTCCCCAAACCTAAGCTGAGTTTGTGTTTTCAGACTTCTGTCCTCAAAGTCTTGGGCCACACACCCTCCAGGCTGGGCCCCTGGAGCCATACATTCGGACTGTGCCTACCAATCCATGGGAATTCTGCCCATTCCATGGTCCAAAATCGTACAAATTAGGAGAAACCTCCAAAGTCCCTGAGGCCATCCCAATAGTGTAGGTCGCCCAGAACAAACAAGGGCTGTCAGACACCAGCTGATAATCGACCTATACTCATAACAGAGATGGTTGTCCCCAGAGAAGAAGATTGAACCAGACAGGACCCTAGGCCATAATAGGATCCATTGCTTTGGGTTACAGGCATGTGTCCTCAAAAGCCTGATTCCAATACGAGCATAGGGGTTTTCCTGAGGCACCCATCAGAACTCATCTCGTCTCCACAAGGAAACCTGTGCATGGGAGCCATGTCCAAAGCTTAGGAGAGTACTTCAGGGTCCCGGTGCCACCGCCCCATTCCAAGGCACTCATGGACACAAAAGCACATTAGGACCCATCCTCAGGAAAGTCCATTTCAACTCAGCCACCCCGGTTGCTCCCGCAGAGCCATCAGATCTAAACTGTCTTGTTGCTAGGAGACAATTGGAATGAGAGGCGGGCTTCCCAGGCATCCATCCGCGAACGGTGGTCTGGAGTCATTCCATATGGGATGTCCTGGAGCTGTCCAACAAGTCTTAATTGTCCCGCAGAAGGAATCCTTGAAGGGGGCATCCCACAACTCCCAACGTGGAAAAACCTCAATGACCTCGAGATTCCGCTGCTTTCAAGAAGCGGCCGTCATGCTCAGATTCTCCAACCTGAGCCAAAGTCTGATCCTTGCCCTGACTTCAGATGCATGAGATATTTTTTCAGATCTGCAGGGGGTACATGCCGTGCCCTCGCCCTGAAACCCAAGTCTAGCTTGTCTTCTCAGACTTCCGTCCTCATACTCCTGGTTCTGAAGCCCTCAAGTTTGGCAATTCCGGACCCACAATGAGGCACTCTGCCTGCCCTCTAGAAAAAAAAATTATTGCCTCATGAGCTGCCCAGGCACCTTAAATGAGGGTAAACCTACACAGCACTCAACTTTACCCAAATTATATAGTCTAACCTGGGCACTAATGCACTGTCGAACACAACCTGAGCCCGGACCTCCTGACCAACACCCAGAAATCTGACTGCACTCTGAGCACAAAAAACCCGCCATGGCCTAAGGTCATCATCTCTTCCTTACCTCAGTTTTCAGGCTTCAGAACCGAGACCTTATCTCCAATCACTGCCCAGGGGTGAGTGTGATGTAGAAATCAGAACTCCTCTTTACCCATGGCAAGAACCCTTGTGGTTGGCACGTTGTCCAAGGTTCAGAGTAGAAGAAACCAGCATTCACCCTGAGGCCCCGCCCATTCTTGAGTGCGACGAGGGCATACACAAACATTGTGACCCTCAGCTTGAGTTCTGTAGTCTAGTAAGTCCTCTCAGTGGCTGGACCATTAGATGTCATAATGGGCTTGAAATGTCCCTAGGCCCCAATTTTTAACCAGATTTCTGATTGTCCAGTCGCCCCTCCCCAGGGCTCTACTCTGGAATCCCTCATTTGGTGGGACACCGGAGGTTAAAAAAGTTAAAAAACAACAACAACAAAAAAAAAAACAGACTTCTTCCAGCCCAAAGAATGACCCCAAATTCTTTGGACGGGGCCAAACCACCAAAAAGTAAGACTCGTCCATTTCCCATGAAGTCACCCAGAAATTCCACGACCATGAGTGACATGATATCCAGAGACAAAAACTTGAGCAGGAGCCTCACACTAGCCCTTCTTTCAAATCCCGAAGAGTTCTCCTCATGGTCTGTAGATCAGTCCTGCCAAACCTATGACCCGAAACATAAGCCGAGTTTGTGTTTTCAGACAACTGACCAAACAGCCCTGGCCTACACAACCTACAGGCTCAGGCCCCTGGAGCCAAACCTGAGGACTGTACTTGCCCTCTCCAAGGGAATTGTGTGTGCCCATTCCAATGGCCACAACCCTTCTAATAGGATAAACCTCCAAAGTCCCTGATCCATCTCAATAGTGGTGGCTTCCCAGGAAAAACAGGGGCAATCTGAGCCCAACTGAGCACCTACCTGCACTCAGACCAATAGCAGATGTCCCCAGAGGTAAAAAGAAAAGAACAGGCCCCTAGGCACTAATCAGATCCATTGCTTTGGTGTCCAGGCATCTCTCCTCAGAGGCCTGGATTTCAAAAGCAGCATATAGCTGTTTCTTGACTCACCCATCAGAAAATACCTCATCTACACATGGGAAACTTGCACGTTGGAGCTGTGTCAAAGCTTCAGTTTAGGAGAACCCTTTAGGGCCCCAGTGCCACCGCTTCATTCCAAGGTCTCCATAGACACAAAAGCACGTTAGGACCCATCCCCAGGGGTGTCCATTTCAACTCAGCATCCTCGGTTGCTCCCCACAGATCCAGGAGATCTAACCTGTCTTGTTGCTAGGAGACAATTGGAATGCGAGGTGGGCTACCCAGCCATCCATCCTTAGAACCCTGCTCAGAATCATTGGCCTGGAGCCAAACAACAGGTCTCAATTGTCCTGCAGAAGACTCTCTGCAGTTTGGAGCTTCTCACAACTCCCATCGTTGGAAAGCCCCATGGCCTCGTGATGACTCCCCATTTATGAAGAGGCCATCAGGGACAGAAACTCCTACCTGAGCGATCGTCTGATCCTCGCCCTGACTTCAGATGCACGAGATCTCGATTCAGGTCTGTAGATTGTGCCTGCCATGGCCTCACCCAGAAACCTAAGCCTAGCTTGTGTTCTCAGACTTTTGTCGTCAGACTACTGGCCCACAAGCCCTCCAGTTTGGCAATCCAGAACTACAATGCAGCACTCTGCCGGCCCTCCAGAAGAAAAACTTTGTCCTCTGGGGCTACCCAGTCATCCCAAATGAGGATCAACCTGCACCGACCTTGGCTGTACCCCAAATACATAGGCTGACCAGGGCACTAATGCCCTTCTGACACTACCTGATCCTGGACACCCTGGCCCCTCCCAGACAGGTGTCCGCACACTGAGCACATCGAGCCGCCATGGCCTTAGGTCGTCATCTCTTCCCAACCTCAGTTTTCAGGTTTCAGAACCTAGAGCTTATCTCCAATCACTGCCCAGGGTTGAAGATGATGCAGAAATCAGAACTCCTTTCCCATGGCCAGAAACCTTGTGGTTGGCATGTTGTCCAACGTTCAGTGTAGTTGAAACCAGTGTGGCCCATGAGGCCCCACCCATGCTCGCAGGCCACATTGTTCACAAACACACATTGTGACCCTCAGGCTGACCCCAGTCCTCAAGTAAGGCCACTAAGTGGCTGGATGAAGAGATAGCATATTGTGCTTGCCATGCCCGTAGGCCCCAATTTTTAACCATAGTTCGGGTTGTCCCTTCAGTCTTCCCCACGGCTTGGCTTTGGAATTCCTCTTTTGGTGGGACACCTGAGGTAACAAACCTGAAAGGAGACCTCCCATCCCTCAGATTGCCTAAAAGCAATTGGGAATCGGGCCAAATCCTCAGAGAGGACGATTCGTCCATGGCCCATGAGGCATCCCCGACATTCCATGGAGATCGCTGATACAAATTCCAGAGACAAATGCCTGAGCAAGCGCCTCAGACTCACTCTATATTCAAATCTTCATGAGTTCTTCTCATGGTTTGTAGATTGGGCCTGCCATACCGATGTCCCCAAAGAAAGCTGAGTTTGAGTATCGGAATCACAATCAGAACTCTGCCTTCCACATGGCTGTAATGCTTGTTCTTCGCATGGAGTCACACCTTCACGTGGGGAACCCTTCATGGCCCCTGATGCTACGCCCAAACATGAGTGCTGCTTGGGCACAAATTCACACTGTGACCCTAGCATGAGCCCCATGACAAAGAAAGGCCTGTCAGGTTCGGGACGAAGATCCTGCATTTAGTCCTTGCCATGCACATAGTCACCCAGGACTAACTAAATGGTGTGTATTCCAGTTGAGGGAACCCACTGCTGTGCTCTAGAGTCCCTCTCCTGGGAGGTCCTTTGTGGCAGAAAACAGTACTCTTCACTTCACACAGAATGAACCCAAACACTTGGGAGCTTGGACAATCCACCGAGAGGAAGGCTCTTCCTCGGACCCTGAGGCAACCCCTACCCTGACAGGACACTGTGAACGCAACACCCAGAGACTAAAGCCTGAGCGACTGCCTCCCACTTGCCCTCCTTTGATATCCAGAAGATCTCCCCTCACGGACTGGAGATCAGGCCTGCCATTACCTTGGCCCCTACCTGAGCCAAGTTTTCTCTTTCCGACATCAGTCCCCAGAGCCCTGGCAAACACAGCCTCTAGGCTGGGTCCTCTGGAGCCATACCACAGGACTGTGCCTGCTCTCTCCTGGGAAACTGTGTCCATTCCTTTGGCCACACACCTCCAGAATATGAGAAACCTCAAGGCCCCCGAGGTCATCCCACTACTGGGAGCCTCCCTGGACACACAGGGGCATTCGGACACAAGCTGAGGAGCTACCTCCACGAAGGCATGCACACAGATGTCAACAGAGATAGAAGGTTGAGCCGGACAGGCCCTTAGGCCCTAATCTCAACTCTTGCTTTGGGTTCCAGGTGTTACACCTCAGAGGCTTTGGTTCAAGAACAGGATATGGGGATTTCCTGAGGCACTGAACAGAACGCCTCTCGTCTCCACATGGGAAGCTTCTTTGTTGGAGCTGTGTCAAACGCCTCAGTTTGGAAAACACTGCAGAGTCCCCGAGCAACCTCCACATTCCAAGGTATCCCAGGCCACCAAGCCACAGTAGAACTCATCTTCAGGAGAGTCCATTTCAACTCTCCCCTCTAGGTAGCTCACCCAGGAGCCTGCAGATTGAGCCTGACTTGTCCTGACTAAACAGTGGGAATATGAGGTGGCGTTCCCAGGCATCCATGCTTTGACACCTGCTCTCGAGTCTTTCTGTATGGGGCCTCCTGGAACCATCCAATAGTACTCGACTGTCGAGAAGAAGGAAATCTTGAGGTTTGGAGTAGTTCACAAATCCCATCGTAGGCAAACCTCCCTGGCTTCATGAAGCCCCCACACCCTTCAGGAAGAGGACATGCTGGACAAAAACTCTAGCGTGAGGCACGTCTCATAGTTGACATGACCTCAGTGCAGGAGATCTCGATTCAGCCTCTGCAGAGTGGGCCTGCCGTGCCCTCGGTCCCAAACCTCACGCTAGCTTGTGTTTTCAGACTTCCTTCCTCACACTCCTGGCAAACAAGCCCTCCGGACTAGGAACTCCAGAACCAAAACCCACCCCAGTGTCTGCCCAACGGAAGAAAAACGTTTCCCTGTGGGGCTCTCCAGAAAACCCAGATGAGGAACAACCTGCTCGGGCCTCGACGGTACCCGAACTGGATAGGCTGCTCTGGGCACTCATGCTCTGCCTGACACAGCCTGAAGCCAGACGTCCAGACAGACAAGGAGATAGCTGGCCGCACACCCAGCACTTCGGACACGCCATGGTCTTATGCCGTCACCTCTTCCTAACCTTGGTTTTCAGATATCTGAACCTAGACATCATATCAATTCTCCACACAGCTGGGTATCGCAAGCACAAAACAGAAGTCCTGCTTCCCCATGGCTGTAAAGCTTGCTCTTGGCATGGAGTAACACCTTCAGGGTGGGAGAAACCTTCATGGCCCCTGATGCCACGCAAAACGTGAGTGCTGATTGGGAACAAATTCACACTGTGACCCTCAGCATGAGCCCCATGTCAAAGAAAGGCCTCTCAGGGCTTGAACAAAGAGCGCGCATATGGGGCTTGCCAAGCCCCTATGCACCCAATCCTCACCACGTTTTGAATTTTCCAGTGGCCATGCCCGTACCTGGGGCTCTGCTCTGGAATCCCTTTCTTGGAAAGACCCATGAGCCAGACAACACGACTCCACCCTTCCCACAAAATGACCCCAATCTTGGGAGCTGGGACAAATCCCCAGAGAGGGATACTCCCTGAGGCCACCCCTCAAATCCACGGCTATCCCGGACACAACATCCAGAGACAAAAGACTGTTGGAACGCCTCCCACTCGCTCTTGTTTCAGAGGCCCAATAGCTCCCTCTCGGGCTGTACCTCCGGCTTGCCATACCCTAGGCGCCACTCATAAGCTGAGTTTGTGTATTCCGACTTCTGTGCCCACATCCTGGACCCACACACCTCCAGGCTAGGGCCTCTAGGGCCACAGCGAAAGATTGTGCCTGCCCTCTCCAAGGAAAGTGTGCCCAATCCATTGACGACAACCCTACAGGTTAGGGAAAAGCTCCAAGGCCCCTGAGGCCATCAATAGTGTAGGCCCCCCTGGACTAAGAGGGGCTCTCTGACACCAGCGGAGCAACTATCTCCACTTAGACTCTCAGACAGTGTCCCCAGAGACAGAAGGTTGAAATGGACAGGCCCCCAGGCCCTAATCTGAACCTTAGCTTTGGTTTCCTTGTTTCCGTTCTCAGAGGACTGTTTTCGTAGACCAGCACATGGGGCTTTTCTGAGGCACCAAAACAAACCTCTCTCATCACCACATGGGCAGCTTTCTTACTGGGATGTATCAAACACTTCAGGTAGGAGAGTTCCGCAGGGCCACTGAACAACCAGCACATTCCAAGGTCTCCATGGACCCAAACGTACAGGGTTCCATCCTTCAAACGCACATTATGACGCATCCTCAGGAGAGGCCATTTCAACTCAGCCCCCTGGGTCGCGTGTTCCAGAGGCAGCAGATCAAACATATCTTGTCGCTAATAGCCAATGGGTATGCGAGGCATGCTGTACAGGGTTCCATCGTTCGAACCCTGCTCTCCAGTCCTTCCATATGGTATGTCCTGGAGCCATGCAACAGGACTCGAATGTCCCGCAGAAGGAAACCTTGTGGTTTGGGGCAACCTCCAAACTCAGCGTGGGAAAACTTCCATGGCCTCATGAGGCCCCCACTTCATGAAGGTGCCATCATGGACACACACTCCAGCCTCAGCCAACGTCTGATCCTCAGCCTGACTTCAGATGCAGGAGATTTTGATTCAGCCTCTGCAGAGTGGGCCTGCTCTGCCCTTGGCTCCAATCCTCACACTAGCTTGTGTTTTCAGACTTCCGTCCTCTCACTCCTGGCCCACAAACCCTCCCTACTGGGAATTCTGGGGCCACACTGAAGCACTCTTCCTGCCTCCCAGGAGAAAAACATTTTCTATGGCGCTGCCCAGAAACCCCAAATGAGGATCAAACTGCTTGGCCCTCGGCAACACCCCAATTGCATAGGCTACCTTAAACAGTGATGCTCTGTCGCAAATAGCCTGAGCCCAGACCTTCCAACAGACACCGACACAGCTGGCTGCACACCCAGCACATTGGACCCGCCACTGCCTTAGGGCACCATCCATTCCCAACCTGGGTTTTCAGTCATCGGAACCTAGACCTTATCTCCAATCCCTGCACTGGGGGGAACCTGATGCACAAGTCAGAACCCCTCCTTCCCCCTGGCAAGAAAACTTGCTGCTGGCAGTGAGTCAAACCTTCAGTGTAGGAGAAAACGGCATGGCCCATGAGGCCACGCCCAAGCGTGAGGGCCGCCTTGGGCACAAACACACATTGTGACCCTCAGCGTGAGTACCTTATTCAAGTAACGCCTCTCAGTGACTGGACCAAGAGCCCGCATATGTGGCTTGCCATGCCCATAGGCACCCAGGACTAACTAGATGGTGTGTATTCCAGTTGAGGGAACCCACTGCTGTGCTCTAGAGTCCCTCTCCTGGGGGGTCCCCTGTGGCAGAAAACAGTACTCTTCATTCCCACAGAATGAACACAAACACTTGGGAGCTTGGACAATCCCCCGAGAGGAAGGCTCTTCCTCGGCCTCTGAGACAACCCCTACCCTGACCGGACACTGTAAACGCAACACCCAGAGACAAAATCCTGAGTGACTGCCTCCCACTTGCCCTACTTTGATTTCCAGAGGATCTCCCCTCACGGACTAGAGATCAGGCCTGCCATTACATTGGCCCCTAGCTGAGCCAAGTTTGCTTTTTCAGACATCTGTCCCCACAGCCCTGGCAAACACAGCCTCTAGGCTGGGTCCTCTGGAGCCATACCACAGGACCGTGCCTGCTCTCTCCTGGGAAACTGTGTCCATTCCTTTGGCCACACACCTCCAGAATATGAGAAACCTCAAGGCCTCCGAGGACATCCCACTACTGGGAGCCTCACTGGACTCACAGGGGCATTCGGACACAAGCTGAGCAGCTACATCCATGAATGCATGCACACAGATGTCAACAGAGATAATAGGTTGAGCCGGACAGGCCTTTAGGCCGTAGTCTCAACTCTTGCTTTGGTTTCCAGGTGTCACTCCTCAGAGGCTTTGGTTCGAAGAACAGGGTATGGGGCTTTCCTGAGGCACGGAACAGAACTCCTCTCGTCTCCACATGGGAAGTTTCCTTGTTGGAGCCGTGTCAAACACCTCATGTTGGAGAATCCTGCAGAGTCCCTGAGCCACCTCCACATTCCAAGGTCTCCCAGGCCACCAAGCCACAGTAGGACTCATCTTCAGGAGAGTCCATTTCAACTCTCCCCTCTGGGTAGCTCACCCAGGAGCCCGCAGATTGAGCCTGCCTTGTCCTGACTAAAGAGTGGGAATATGAGGTGGCGTTCCCAGGCATCCATGCTTAGACACCTGCTCTCGAGTCTTTCCATATGGGGCCTCTTGGAACCATCCAATAGGACTCGACTGTTGTGCAGAAGGTAACCTTCAGTTTTGGAGCAGTTCACAAATCCCATCGTAGGCAAAACTTTCTGGCCTCATGGAGCCCCCACACCCTTCAGGAAGAGGCCATGCTGGACAAAAACTCTAGCCTGAGGCACGTCTCATAGTTGACATGACCTCAGAGCAGGAGATCTCGATTCAGCCTCTGCAGAGTGGGCCTGCCGTGCCCTCGGTCCCAAACCTCACGCTAGCTTGTGTTTTCCGACTTCCTTCCTCACACTCCTGCAAACAAGCCCTCCGGACTAGGAACTCTGGAACCAAAACCCAGCCCAGTGTCTGCCCAACGGAAGAAAAACGTTTCCCTGTGGGGCTCTCCAGAAAACCCAGATGAGGATCAACCTTCTCGGCCCTCGACGGTACCCGAACTGGATAGGCTGCTCTGGGCACTCATGCTCTGCCTGACACAGCCTGAAGCCAGATGTCCAGACAGACAAGGAGACAGCTGGCCGCACACCCAGCACTTCGGACACGCCATGGTCTTATGCCGTCACCTCATCCTAACCTTGGTTTTCAGATATCTGAACCTAGACATTATATCAATTCTCCACACAGCTGGGTATAGCAAGCACAAAACAGAACTCCTCCTTCCCCATGGCTGTCAAGCTTGCTCTTGGCATGGAGTCACACCTTCAGGGTGGGAGATACCTTCATGGCCCCTGATGCCACGCCCAAACTTGATTGCTGCTTGGGCACAAATTCACACTGTGACCCTCAGCATGAGCCCCATGTCAAAGAAAGGCCTGTAAGGGCCTGGACCAAGAGCCCACATATGGGCCCGCAAAGCCCCTATGCACCCAATCCTCACCATGGTTTGAATTTTCCATTCGCCCCACCCGTACCTGGAGCTCTGCTCTGGAATCCCTTTCTTGGAGAGACCCATGAGCCAGACAACACGACTCCACCCTTCCCACAAAATGACCCCAAACTCTTGGGAGCTGGGACAAATCCCCAGAGAGGGATACTCGTCCACAGTACCTGAGGCCACCGCTCCAATCCACGGCTATCCCGGACACAACATCCAGAGACAAAAGCCTGAAGGAACGCCTCCCACTCGCCCTTGTTTCAGAGGCCCAAGAGCTCCCTCTCGGGCTGTACACCCGGACTGCCATACCCTAGGCGCCACTCATAAGCTGAGTTTGTGTATTCCGACTTCTGTGCCCACAGCCTGGACCCACACAACATCCCGGCTAGGGCCTCTGGACCAAACAGCGAAAGATTGTGCCTGCCCTCTCCAAGGAAAGTGTGCCCAATCCATTGACCACAACCCTACAGGTTAGGGAAAAGCTCCAAGGTCCCTGAGGCCATCAATAGTATAGGCCACCCTGGACTAAGAGGGGCTCTCTGACACCAGCGGAGCAACTATCTCCACTTAGACTCTCAGACAGTGTCCCCAGAGACAGAAGGTTGAAATGGACAGGCCCCCAGGCCCTAATCTGAACCTTAGCTTTGGTTTAAATGTTTCCGTTCTCAGAGGACTGTTTTCGTAGACCAGCACATGGGGCTTTTCTGAGGCACCAAACCAAACCTCTCTCATCTCCACATGGGCAGCTTTCTTACTGGGATGTATCAAACACTTCAGGTAGGAGAGTTCCGCAGGGCCACTGAACAACCAGCACATTCCAAGGTCTCCATGGACCCAAACGCACATTATGACGCATCCTCAGGAGAGGCCATTTCAACTCAGCCCCCTGGGTCGCGTGTTCCAGAGGCAGCAGATCAAACATATCTTGTCGCTAATAGCCAATGGGAATGCGAGGCATGCTGTACAGGGATCCATCCTTCGAACCCTGCTCTCCAGTCCTTCCATATGGTATGTCCTGGAGCCATGCAACAGGACTCGAATGTCCCGCAGAAGGAAACCTTGTGGTTTGGGGCAACCTCCAAACTCAGCGTGGGAAAACTTCCTTGGCCTCATGAGGCCCCCACTTCATGAAGGTGCCATCATGGACACATACTCCAGCCTCAGCCAACGTCTAATC
Source organism: Mustela nivalis (assembly GCF_964662115.1). NCBI lineage: Eukaryota > Metazoa > Chordata > Mammalia > Carnivora > Mustelidae > Mustela > Mustela nivalis. The sequence goes on along the minus strand of NW_028136470.1, from coordinate 529,194 downwards.
CTCAGCCTGACTTCAGATGCAGGAGATTTTGATTCAGCCTCTGCAGAGTGGGCCTGCTCTGCCCTTGGCTCCAATCCTCACACTAGCTTGTGTTTTCAGACTTCCTTCCTCACACTCCTGGCAAACAAGCCCTCCGGACTAGGAACTCCGGAACCAAAACCCAGCCCAGTGTCTGCCCAACGGAAGAAAAACGTTTCCCTATGGGGCTCTCCAGAAAACCCAGATGAGTATCAACCTGCTCGGGCCTCGACAGTACCCGAACTGGATAGGCTGCTCTGGGCACTCATGCTCTGCCTGAGACAGCCTGAAGCCAGACGTCCAGATAGACAAGGAGACAGCTGGCCGCACACCCAGCACTTCGGACACGCCATGGTCTTATGCCGTCACCTCATCCTAACCTTGGTTTTCAGATATCTGAACCTAGACATTATATAAATTCTCCACACAGCTGGGTATAGCAAGCACAAAACAGAACTCCTCCTTCCCCATGGCTGTCATGCTTGCTATTGGCATGGAGTCACACCTTCAGTTTGGGAGAAATCTTCATGGCCCCTGATGCCACGCCCAAACTTGAGTGCTGCTTGGGCACAAATTCACACTGTGACCCTCAGCATGAGCCCCATGTCAAAGAAAGGCCTGTCAGGGCCTGGACCAAGAGCCCACATATGGGGCTTGCCAAGCCCCTATGCACCCAATCCTCACCACGGTTTGAATTTTCCAGTCGCCCCGCCCGTACCTGGAGCTCTGCTCTGGAACCCTTTCTTGGAGAGACCCATGAGCCAGACAACACGACTCCACCCTTCCCACAAAAAGACCCCAAAATCTTGGGAGCTGGGTCAAATCCCCAGAGAGGGATACTCGTCCACAGTACCTGAGGCCACCGCTCCAATCCACGGCTATCCCGGACACAACATCCAGAGACAAAAGCCTGAAGGAACGCCTCCCACTCGCCCTTGTTTCAGAGGCCCAGGAGCTCCCTCTCGGGCTGTACATCCGGCCTGCCATACCCTAAACGCCACTCATAAGCTGAGTTTGTGTATTCAGACTTCTGTGCCCACAGCCTGGACCCACACAACATCCAGGCTAGGGCCTCTGGACCAAACAGCGAAAGATTGTGCCTGCCCTCTCCAAGGAAAGTGTGCCCAATCCATTGACCACAACCCTACAGGTTAGGGAAAAGCTCCAAGGTCCCTGAGGCCATCAATAGTATAGGCCACCCTGGAATAAGAGGGGCTCTCTGACACCAGCGGAGCAACTATCTCCACTTAGACTCTCAGACAGTGTCCCCAGAGACAGAAGGTTGAAATGGACAGGCCCCCAGGCCCTAATCTGAACCTTAGCTTTGGTTTCCATGTTTCCGTTCTCAGAGGACTGTTTTCGTAGACCAGCACATGGGGCTTTTCTGAGGCACCAAACGAAACATCTCTCATCTCCACATGGGCAGCTTTCTTACTGGGATGTATCAAACACTTCAGGTAGGAGAGTTCCGCAGGGCCACTGAACAACCAGCACATTCCAAGGTCTCCATGGACCCAAACGCACATTATGACGCATCCTCAGGAGAGGCCATTTCAACTCAGCCCCCTGGGTCGCGTGTTCCAGAGGCAGCAGATCAAACATATCTTGTCGCTAATAGCCAATGGGAATGCGAGGCATGCTGTACAGGGATCCATCCTTCGAACCCTGCTCTCCAGTCCTTCCATATGGTATGTCCTGGAGCCATGCAACAGGACTCGAATGTCCCGCAGAAGGAAACCTTGTGGTTTGGGGCAACCTCCAAACTCAGCGTGGGAAAACTTCCTTGGCCTCATGAGGCCCCCACTTCATGAAGGTGCCATCATGGACACATACTGCAGCCTCAGCCAATGTCTGATCCTCAGCCTGAATTCAGATGCAGGAGATTTTGATTCAGCCTCTGCAGAGCGGGCCTGCTCTGCCCTTGGCTCCAATCCTCACACTAGCTTGTGTTTTCAGACTTCCGTCCTCACACTCCTGGCCCACAAACCCTCCCTACTGGGAATTCTGGGGCCACAATGAAGCACTGTGCCTGCCTCCCAAAAGAAAAACATTGTCTATGGCGCTGCACAGAAACCCCAAATGAGGATCAAACTGCTTGGCCCTCGGCAACACCCCAATTGCATAGGCTACCTTAAACAGTGATGCTCTGTCGCAAATAGCCTGAGCCCAGACCTTCCAACAGACACCGACAAAGCTGGCTGCACACCCAGCACATTGGACCCGCCACTGCCTTAGGCCATCATCCATTCCCAACCTGGGTTTTCACTCATCGGAACCTAGACCTTATCTCCAATCCCTGCACAGGGGGGAACCTGATGCACAAGTCAGAACCGCTCCTTCCCCATGGCAGGAAACCTTGCTGCTGGCAGTGAGTCAAACCTTCAGTGTAGGAGGAAACGGCATGGCCCATGAGGCCACGCCCAAGCGTGAGGGCCGCCTTGGGCACAAACACACATTGTGACCCTCAGCGTGAGTACCTTATTCAAGTAACGCCTCTCAGTGACTGGACCAAGAGCCCGCATATGTGGCTCGCCATGCCCATAGGCACCCAGGACTAACTAGATGGTGTGTATTCCAGTTGAGGGAACCCACTGCTGTGCTCTAGAGTCCCTCTCCTGGGGGGTCCCCTGTGGCAGAAAACAGTATTCTTCATTCCCACAGAATGAACACAAACACTTGGGAGCTTGGACAATCCCCCGAGAGGAAGGCTCTTCCTCGGCCTCTGAGACAACCCCTACCCTGACCGGACACTGTAAATGCAACACCCAGAGACAAAATCCTGAGTGACTGCCTCCCACTTGCCCTACTTTGATTTCCAGAGGATCTCCCCTCACGGACTAGAGATCAGGCCTGCCATTACATTGGCCCCTAGCTGAGCCAAGTTTGCTTTTTCAGACATCTGTCCCCACAGCCCTGGCAAACACAGCCTCTAGGCTGGGTCCTCTGGAGCCATACCACAGGACCGTGCCTGCTCTCTCCTGGGAAACTGTGTCCATTCCTTTGGCCACACACCTCCAGAATATGAGAAACCTCAAGGCCTCCGAGATCATCCCACTACTGGGAGCCTCACTGGACTCACAGGGGCATTCAGACACAAGCTGAGCAGCTACATCCATGAATGCATGCACACAGATGTCAACAGAGATAGAAGGTTGAGCCGGACAGGCCTTTAGGCCGTAGTCTCAAGTCTTGCTTTGGTTTCCAGGTGTCACTCCTCAGAGGCTTTGGTTCGAAGAACAGGGTATGGGGCTTTCCTGAGGCACGGAACAGAACTTCTCTCGTCTCCACATGGGAAGTTTCTTTGTTGGAGCCGTGTCAAACACCTCATGTTGGAGAATCCTGCAGAGTCCCTGAGCCACCTCCACATTCCAAGGTCTCCCAGGCCACCAAGCCACAGTAGGACTCATCTTCAGGAGAGACCATTTGAACTCTCCCCTCTGGGTAGCTCACCCAGGAGCCCGCAGATTGAGCCTGCCTTGTCCTGACTAAAGAGTGGGAATATGAGGTGGCTTTCCCAGGCATCCATGCTTAGACACCTGCTCTCGAGTCTTTCCATATGGGGCCTCTTGGAACCATCCAATAGAACTCGACTGTCGTGCAGAAGGTAACCTTCAGTTTTGGAGCAGTTCACAAATCCCATCGTAGGCAAAACTTTCTGGCGTCATGAAGCCCCCACACCCTTCAGGAAGAAGCCATGCTGGACAAGAACTCTAGCCTGAGGCACGTCTCATAGTTGACATGACCTCAGTGCAGGAGATCTCGATTCAGCCTCTGCAGAGTGGGCCTGCCATGCCCTCGGTCCCAAACCTCACGCTAGCTTGTGTTTTCAGACTTCCTTCCTCACACTCCTGGCAAACAAGCCCTCCGGACTAGGAACTCTGGAACCAAAACCCAGCCCAGTGTCTGCCCAACGGAAGAAAAACGTTTCCCTGTGGGGCTCTCCAGAAAACCCAGATGAGGATCAACCTGCTCGGGCCTCGACAGTTCCCGAACTGGATAGGCTGCTCTGGGCACTCATGCTCTGCCTGACACAGCCTGAATCCAGACGTCCAGATAGACAAGGAGACAGCTGGCCGCACACCCAGCACTTCGGTCACGCCATGGTCTTATGCCGTCACCTCATCCTAACCTTGGTTTTCAGATATCTGAACCTAGACATTATATCAATTCTCCACACAGCTGGGTATAGCAAGCACAAAACAGAACTGCTCCTTCCCCATGGCTGTCATGCTTGCTATTGGCATGGAGTCACACCTTCAGTTTGGGAGAAATCTTCATGGCCTCTGATGCCACGCCCAAACTTGAGTGCTGCTTGGGCACAAATTCACACTGTGACCCTCAGCATGAGCCCTATGTCAAAGAAAGGCCTGTCAGGGCCTGGACCAAGAGCCCACATATGGGGCTTGCCAAGCCCCTATGCACCCAATCCTCACCACGGCTTGAATTTTCCAGTCGCCCTGCCCGTACGGGGAGCTCTGCTCTGGAATCCCTTTCTTGGAGAGACCCATGAGCCAGACAACACGACTCGACCCTTCCCACAAAATGACCCCAAACTCTTGGGAGCTGGGACAAATCCCCAAAGAGGGATACTCGTCCACAGTACCTGAGGCCACCGCTCCAATCCACGGCTATCCGGGACACAACATCCAGAGACAAAAGCCTGAAGGAACGCCTCCCACTCCCCCTGTTTCAGAGGCCCAGGAGCTCCCTCTCGGGCTGTACATCCGGCCTGCCATACCCTAGGCGCCACTCATAAGCTGAGTTGGTGTATTCCGACTTCTGTGCCCACAGCCTGGACCCACACAACATCCAGGCTAGGGCCTCTGGACCAAACAGCGAAAGATTGTGCCTGCCCTCTCCAAGGAAAGTGTGCCCAATCCATTGACCACAACCCTACAGGTTAGGGAAAAGCTCCAAGGTCCCTGAGGCCATCAATAGTATAGGCCACCCTGGACTAAGAGGGGCTCTCTGACACCAGCGGAGCAACTATCTCCACTTAGACTCTCAGACAGTATCCCCAGAGACAGAAGGTTGAAATGGACAGGCCCCCAGGCCCTAATCTGAACCTTAGCTTTGGTTTCCATGTTTCCGTTCTCAGAGGACTGTTTTCGTAGACCAGCACATGGGGCTTTTCTGAGGCACCAAACGAAACATCTCTCATCTCCACACGGGCAGCTTTCTTACTGGGATGTATCAAACACTTCAGGTAGGAGAGTTCTGCAGGGCCACTGAACAACCAGCACATTCCAAGGTCTCCATGGACCCAAACGCACATTATGACGCATCCTCAGGAGAGGCCATTTCAACTCAGCCCCCTGGGTCGCGTGTTCCAGAGGCAGCAGATCAAACATATCTTGTCGCTAATAGCCAATGGGAATGCGAGGCATGCTGTACAGGGATCCATCCTTCAAACCCTGCTCTCCAGTCCTTCCATATGGTATGTCCTGGAGCCATGCAACAGGACTCGAATGTCCCGCAGAAGGAAACCTTGTGGTTTGGGGCAACCTCCAAACTCAGCGTGGGAAATCTTCCTTGGCCTCATGAGGCCCCCACTTCATGAAGGTGCCATCATGGACACATACTCCAGCCTCAGCCAACGTCTAATCCTCAGCCTGACTTCAGATGCAGGAGATTTTGATTCAGCCTCTGCAGAGTGGGCCTGCTCTACCCTTGGCTCCAATCCTCACACTAACATGTGTTTTCAGACTTCCGTCCTCACACTCCTGGCCCACAAACCCTCCCTACTGGGAATTCTGGGGCCACAATGAAGCACTGTGCCTGCCTCCCAGGAGAAAAACCTTGTCTATGGCGCTGCCCAGGAACCCCAAATGAGGATCAAACTGCTTGGCCCTCGGCAACACCCCAATTGCATAGGCTACCTTAAACAGTGATGCTCTGTCGCAAATAGCCTGAGCCCAGACCTTCCAACAGACACCGACACAGCTGGCTGCACACCCAGCACATTGGACCCGCCACTGCCTTAGGCCACCATCCATTCCCAACCTGGGTTTTCAGTCATTGGAACCTAGACCTTATCTCCAATCCCTGCACAGGGGGGAACCTGATGCACAAGTCAGAACCGCTCCTTCCCCATGGCAAGAAAACTTGCTGCTGGTAGTGAGTCAAACCACCAGTGTAGGAGAAAACGGCATGGCCCATGAGGCCACGCCCAAGCGTGAGGGCCGCCTTGGGCACAAACACACATTGTGACCCTCAGCGTGAGTACCTTATTCAAGTAACGCCTCTCAGTGACTGGACCAAGAGCCCGCATATGTGGCTTGCCATGCCCATAGGCACCCAGGACTAACTAGATGGTGTGTATTCCAGTTGAGGGAACCCACTGCTGTGCTCTAGAGTCCCTCTTCTGGGATGTCCCCTGTGGCAGAAAACAGTACTCTTCATTCCCACAGAATGAACACAAACACTTGGGAGCTTGGACAATCCCCCGAGAGGAAGGCTCTTCCTCGGCCTCTGAGACAACCCCTACCCTGACCGGACACTGTAAATGCAACACCCAGAGACAAAATCCTGAGTGACTGCCTCCCACTTGCCCTACTTTGATTTCCAGAGGATCTCCCCTCACGGACTAGAGATCAGGCCTGCAATTACATTGGCCACTAGCTGAGCCAAGTTTGCTTTTTCAGACATCTGTCCCCACAGCCCTGGCAAACACAGCCTCTAGGCTGGGTCCTCTGGAGCCATACCACAGGACCGTGCCTGCTCTCTCCTGGGAAACTGTGTCCATTCCTTTGGCCACACACCTCCAGAATATGAGAAACCTCAAGGCCTCCGAGGACATCCCACTACTGAGAGCCTCACAGGACTCACAGGGGCATTCGGACACAAGCTGAGCAGCTACATCCATGAATGCATGCACACAGATGTCAACAGAGATAGAAGGTTGAGCCGGACAGGCCTTTAGGCCGTAGTCTCAACTCTTGCTTTGGTTTCCAGGTGTCACTCCTCAGAGGCTTTGGTTCGAAGAACAGGGTATGGGGCTTTCCTGAGGCATGGAACAGAACTCCTCTCATCTCCACATGGGAAGTTTCCTTGTTGTAGCCGTGTCAAACACCTCATGTTGGAGAATCATGCAGAGTCCCTGAGCCACCTCCACATTCCAAGGTCTCCCAGGCCACCCAGCCACAGTAGGACTCATCTTCAGGAGAGTCCATTTCAAATCTCCCCTCTGGGTAGCTCACCCAGGAGCCCGCAGATTGAGCCTGCCTTGTCCTGACTAAAGAGTGGGAATATGAGGTGGCGTTCCCAGGCATCCATGCTTAAACACCTGCTCTCGAGTCTTTCCATAAGGGGTCTCTTGGAACCATCCAATAGGACTCGACTGTTGTGCAGAAGGTAACCTTCAGTTTTGGAGCAGTTCACAAATCCCATCGTAGGCAAAATTTTCTGGCCTCATGAAGCCCCCACACCCTTCAGGAAGTGGCCATGCTGGACAAGAACTCTAGCCTAGGGACGTCTCATAGTTGACATGACCTCAGTGCAGGAGATCTCGAATCAGCCTCTGCAGAGTGGGCCTGCCGTGCCCTCGGTCCCAAACCTCACGCTAGCTTGTGTTTTCAGACTTCCTTCCTCACACTCCTGGCAACAAGCCCTCCGGACTAGGAACTCCAGAACCAAAACCCAGCCCAGTGTCTGCCCAACGGAAGAAAAACGTTTCCCTGTGGGGCTCTCCAGAAAACCCAGATGAGGATCAACCTGCTCGGGCCTCGACGGTACCCGAACTGGATAGGCTGCTCTGGGCACTCATGCTCTGCCTGACACAGCCTGAAGCCAGACGTCCAGACAGACAAGGAGACAGCTGGCCGCACACCCAGCACTTCGGAAACGCCATGGTCTTATGCCGTCACCTCATCCTAACCTTGGTTTTCAGATATCTGAACCTAGACATTATACCAATTCTCCACACAGCTGGATATAGCAAGCACAAAACAGAACTCCTCCTTCCCCATGGCTTTCAAGCTTGCTCTTGGCATGCAGTCACACCTTCAGGGTGGGAGAAACCTTCATGGCCCCTGATGCCACGCCCAAACTTGAGTGCTGCTTGGGCACAAATTCACACTGTGACCCTCAGCATGAGCCCCATGTCAAAGAAAGGCCTGTCAGGGCCTGGACCAAGAGCCCACATATGGGGCTTGCCAAGCCCCTATGCACCCAATCCTCACCACGGTTTGAATTTTCCAGTCGCCCCGCCCGTACCTGGAGCTCTACTCTGGAATCCCTTTCTTGGAGAGACCCATGAGCCAGACAACACGACTCCACCCTTCCCACACAATGACCCCAAACTCTTGGGAGCTGGGACAAATCCCCAGAGAGGGATACTCGTCCACAGTACCTGAGGCCACCGATCCAATCCATGGCTATCCCGGACACAACATCCAGAGACAAAAGCCTGAAGGAACGCCTCCCACTCGCCCTTGTTTCAGAGGCCCAGGAGCTCCCTCTCGGGCTGTACATCCGGCCTGCCATACCCTAGGCGCCACTCATAAGCTGAGTTTGTGTATTCCGACTTCTGTGCCCACAGCCTGGACCCACACAACATCCAGGCTAGGGGTCTGGACCAAACAGCGAAAGATTGTGCCTGCCCTCTCCAAGGAAAGTGTGCCCAATCCATTGACCACAACCCTACAGGTTAGGGAAAAGCTCCAAGGTCCCTGAGGCCATCAATAGTATAGGACACCCTGGACTAAGAGGGGCTCTCTGACACCAGCGGAGCAACTATCTCCACTTAGACTCTCAGACAGTGTCCCCAGAGACAGAAGGTTGAAATGGACAGGCCCCCAGGCCCTAATCTGAACCTTAGCTTTGGTTTCCATGTTTCCGTTCTCAGAGGACTGTTTTCGTAGACCAGCACATGGGGCTTTTCTGAGGCACCAAACCAAACCTCTCTGATCTCCACATGGGCAGCTTTCTTACTGGGATGTATCAAACACTTCATGTAGGAGAGTTCCGCAGGGCCACTGAACAACCAGCACATTCCAAGGTCTCCATGGACCCAAACGCACATTATGACGCATCCTCAGGAGAGGCCATTTCAACTCAGCCCCCTGGGTCGCGTGTTCCAGAGGACGCAGAACAAACATACCTTGTCGCTAATAGCCAATGGGAATGCGAGGCATGCTGTACAGGGATCCATCCTTCGAACCCTGCTCTCCAGTCCTTCCATATGGTATGTCCTGGAGCCATGCAACAGGACTCGAATGTCCCGCAGAAGGAAACCTTGTGGTTTGGGGCAACCTCCAAACTCAGCGTGGAAAACTTCCTTGGCCTCATGAGGCCCCCACTTCATGAAGGTGCCATCATGGACACATACTCCAGCCTCAGCCAACGTCTGATCCTTAGCCTGACTTCAGATGCAGGAGATTTTGATTCACCCTCTTCAGAGTGGGCCTGCTCTGCCCTTGGCTCCATTCCTCACACTAGCTTGTGTTTTCAGACTTCCGTCCTCACACTCCTGGCCCACAAACCCTCCCTACTGGGAATTCTGGTGCCACAATGAAGTTCTGTGCCTGACTCCCAGGAGAAAAACATTGTCTATGGCGCTGCCCAGAATCCCCAAATGAGGATCAAACTGCTTGGCCCTCAGCAACTCCCCAATTGCATAGGCTACCTTAAACAGTGATGCTCTGTCGCAAATAGCCTGAGCCCAGACCTTCAAGCAGACACCGACACAGCTGGCTGCACACCCAGCACATTGGACCCGCCACTGCCTTAGGCCACCATCCATTCCCAACCTGGGTTTTCAGTCATCGGAACCTAGACCTTATCTCCAATCCCTGCACAGGGGGGAACCTGATGCACAAGTCAGAACCCCTCCTTCCCCATGGCAAGAAACCTTGCTGCTGGCAGTGAGTCAAACCTTCGGTGTAGGAGAAAACGGCATGGCCCATGAGGCCACGCCCAAGCGTGAGGGCCGCCATGGGCACAAACACACATTGTGACCCTCAGCGTGAGTACCTTATTCAAGTAACGCCTCTCAGTGACTGGACCAAGAGCCCGCATATGTGGCTTGCCATGCCCATAGGCACCCAGGACTAACTAGATGGTGTGTATTCCAATTGAGGGAACCCACTGCTGTGCTCTAGAGTCCCTCTCCTGGGGGGTCCCCTGTGGCAGAAAACAGTACTCTTCATTCCCACAGAATGAACACCAACACTTGGGAACTTGGACAATCCCCCGAGAAAAAGGCTCTTCCTCGGCCTCTGAGACAACCCCTACCCTGACCGGACACTGTAAACGCAACACCCATAGACAAAATCCTGAGTGACTGCCTCCCACTTGCCCTACTTTGATTTCCAGAGGATCTCCCCTCACGGACTAGAGATCAGGCCTGCCATTACATTGGCCCCTAGCTGAGCCAAGTTTGCTTTTTCAGACATCTGTCCCCACAGCCCTGGCAAACACAGCCTCTAGGCTGGGTCCTCTGGAGCCATACCACAGGACCGTGCCTGCCCTCTCCTGGGAAACTGTGTCCATTCCTTTGGCCACACACCTCCATAATATGAGAAACCTCAAGGCCTCCGAGGACATCCCACTACTGGGAGCCTCACTGGACTCACAGGGGCATTCGGACACAAGCTGAGGAGCTACATCCATGAATGCATGCACACAGATGTCAACAGAGATAGAAGGTTGAGCCGGACAGGCCTTTAGGCCGTAGTCTCAACTCTTGCTTTGGTTTCCAGGTGTCACTCCTCAGAGGCTTTGGTTCGAAGAACAGGGTATGGGGCTTTCCTGAGGCACGGAACAGAACTCCTCTCGTCTCCACATGGGAAGTTTCCTCATTGGAGCCGTGTCAAACACCTCATGTTGGAGAATCCTGCAGAATCCCTGAGCCACCTCCACATTCCAAGGTCTCCCAGGCCACCAAGCCACAGTAGGACTCATCTTCAGGAGAGTCCATTTCAACTCTCCCCTCTGGGTAGCTCACCCAGGAGCCCGCAGATTGAGCCTGCCTTATCCTGACTAAAGAGTGGGAATATGAGGTGGCGTTCCCAGGCATCCATGCTTAGACACCTGCTCTCGAGTCTTTCCATATGGGGCCTCTTGGTACCATCCAATAGGACTCGACTGTCGTGCAGAAGGTAACCTTCAGTTTTGGAGCAGTTCACAAATCCCATCGTAGGCAAAACTTTCTGGCCTCATGAAGCCCCCACACCCTTCAGGAAGAGGCCATGCTGGACAAGAACTCTAGCCTGAGGCACGTCTCATAGTTGATATGACCTCAGTGCAGGAGATCTCGATTCAGCCTCTGCAGAGTGGGCCTGCCGTGCCCTCGGTCCCAAACCTCACGCTAGCTTGTGTTTTCAGACTTCCTTCCTCACACTCCTGGCAAACAAGCCCTCCGGACTAGGAACTCCAGAACCAAAACCCACCCCAGTGTCTGCCCAACGGAAGAAAAACGTTTCCCTGTGGGGCTCTCTAGAAAACCCAGATGAGGATCAACCTGCTCGGGCCTCGACGGTACCCGAACTGGATTTGCTGCTCTGGGCACTCATGCTCTGCCTGACACAGCCTGAAGCCAGACGTCCAGACAGACAAGGAGACAGCTGGCCGCACACCCAGCACTTCGGTCACGCCATGGTCTTATGCCGTCACCTCATCCTAACCTTGGTTTTCAGATATCTGAACCTAGACATTATATCAATTCTCCACACAGCTAGGTATAGCAAGCACAAAACAGAACTCCTCCTTCCCCATGGCTGTCAAGCTTGCTCTTGGCATGGAGTCACACCTTCAGGGTGGGAGAAACCTTCATGGCCCCTGATGCCACGCCCAAACTTGAGTGCTGCTTGGGCACAAATTCACACTGTGACCCTCAGCATGAGCCCCATGTCAAAGAAAGGCCTGTCAGGGCCTGGACCAAGAGCCCACATATGGGGCTTGCCAAGCCCCTATGCACCCAATCCTCACCACGGTTTGAATTTTCCAGTCGCCCCGCCCATACCTGGAGCTCTGCTCTGGAATCCCTTTCTTTGAGAGACCCATGAGCCAGACAACACGACTCCACCCTTCCCACAAAATGACCCCAAACTCTTGGGAGCTGGGACAAATCCCCAGAGAGGGATACTCGTCCACAGTACCTGAGGCCACCGCTCCAATCCACGGCTATCCCGGACACAACATCCAGAGACAAAAGCCTGAAGGAACACCTCCCACTCGCCCTTGTTTCAGAGGCCCAGGAGCTCCCTCTCGGGCTGTACATCCGGCCTGCCATACCCTAGGCGCCACTCATAAGCTGAGTTTGTGTATTCCGACTTCTGTGCCCACAGCCTGGACCCACACAACATCCAGGCTAGGGCCTCTGGACCAAACAGCGAAAGATTGTGCCTGCCCTCTCCAAGGAAAGTGTGCCCAATCCATTGACCACAACCCTACAGGTTAGGGAAAAGCTCCAAGGTCCCTGAGGCCATCAATAGTATAGGCCACCCTGGACTAAGAGGGGCTCTCTGACACCAGCGGAGCAACTATCTCCACTTAGACTCTCAGACAGTGTCCCCAGAGACCGAAGGTTGAAATGGACAGGCCCACAGGCCCTAATCTGAACCTTAGCTTTGGTTTCCATGTGTCCGTCCTCAGAGGACTGTTTTCGTAGACCGGCACACGGGGCTTTTCTGAGGCATCAAACCAAACCTCTTTCGTCTCCACAAGGGGAGATTTCTAACTGGGGATGTATCAAACCCTTCAGGTAGGAGAGTTCCGCAGGGCCACTGAACAACCAGCACATTCCAAGGTCTCCATGGACCCAAACGCACATTATGACGCATCCTCAGGAGAGGCCATTTCAACTCAGCCCCCTGGGTAGCGTGCCCCAGAGGCAGCAGATCAAACATATTTTGTCGCTTATGGCCAAGGGGAATGCGAGGCATGCTGTACAGGGATCCATCCTTCGAACCCTGCTCTCCAGTCCTTCCATATGGTATGTCCTGGAGCCATGCAACAGGACTCGAATGTCCCGCAGAAGGAAACCTTGTGGTTTGGGGCATCCTCCAAACTCAGCGTGGGAACACTTCCTTGGCCTCATGATGCCCCCGCTTCATGAAGGTGCCATCAGGGACACATGCTCCAGCCTCAGCCAACTTCTGATCCTCAGCCTGACTTCAGATGCAGGAGATTATGATTCAGCCTCTGCAGATTGGGCCTGCTCTTCCCTTGTCTCCAATCCTCACCCTAGCTTGTGTTTTCAGACTTCCGTCCTCACACTCCTGGCCCACAAACCCTCCCTACTGGGAATTCTGGGGACACACTGAAGCACTCTTCCTGCCTCCCAGGAGAAAAACATTGTCTATGGTGCTGCACAGAAACCCCAAATGAGGATCAAACTGCTTTGCCCTCGGCAACACCCCAATTGCATAGGCTACCTTAAGCACTGATGCTCTGTCGCAAAAGCCTGAGCCCAGACCTTCCAACAGACACCGACACAGCTGGCTGCACACCCAGCATATTGGACCCGCCACTGCCTTAGGCCACCATCCATTCCCTACCTGGGTTTTCAGTCATCAGAACCTAGACCTTATCTCCAATCCTTGCACAGGGGGAACCTGATGCACAAGTCAGAACCCCTCATTCCCCATGGCAAGGAATCTTGCTGCTGGCAGTGAGTCAAACCTTCAGTGTAGGAGAAAACGGCATGGCCTATGAGGCCACGCCCAAGCGTGAGGGCCGCCTTGGGCACAAACACACATTGTGGCCCTCAGCGTGAGTACCTTATTCAAGTAACCCCTCTCAGTGACTGGACCAAAAGCCCGCATATGTTGCTTGCCTTGCCCATAGGCACCCAGGACTAACTAGATGTTTGTATTCCAGTTGAGGGAACCCACTGCTGTGCTCTAGAGTCCCTCTCCTGTGGGGTCCCCTGTGGTAGAAAACAGTACTCTTCCCTTCCCACAGAATGAACCCATACACTTGGGAGCTTGGACAATTCCCCGAGAGGAAGGCTGTTCCTCGGCCCCTGAAGCAACCCCAACCATGAAGGGCCACTGTGAACGCAACACCCAGATACAAAAGCCTGAGCGACTGCCTCTCACTTGCTCTACATTGATATCCAGAGGATCTCCCCTCACGGGTTGGAGATCAGGCCTGCCATTACCTTGGCCCCTAGCTGAGCCAAGTTTGCTTTTTCAGCCATCTGACCCCACAGCCCTGGCAAACACAGCCTCTTGGCTGGGTCCTCTGGAGCCATTCCACAGGACTATGCGCCCTGTCTCCTGGGAAACTGTGTCCATTCCTTAGGCCAAACACCTCCAGAATATGAGAAACCTCAAGGCCCCCGAGGACATCCCACTACTGGGAGCCTCACTGGACTCACAGGGGCATTCAGACACAAGCTGAGCAGCTACCTCCATGAAGGCATGAACACAGATGTCAACAGAGATAGAACGTTGAGCAGGACAGGCCCTTAGGCCCTAAACTCAACTCTTGCGTGGTTCCCAGGTGTCACTCCTCAGAGGCTTTGGTTCGAAGAACAGGGTATGGGGCTTTCCTGAGGCACTGAACAGAACTCCTCTCGTCTCCACATGGGAAGTTTCCTTGTTGGAGCCGTGTCAAACACCTCATGTTGGAGAATCCTGCAGAGTCCCTGAGCCACCTCCACATTCCAAGGTCTCCCAGGCCACCATGCCACAGTAGGACTCATCTTCAGGAGAGTCCATTCCAACTTTCCCCTCTGGGTAGCTCACCCAGGAGCCCGCAGGTTGAGCCTCCCTTGTCCTGACTAAAGAGTGGGAATATGAGGTGGCGTTCCCAGGCATCCATGCTTAGACACCTGCTCTCGAGTCTTTCCGTATGGGGCCTCTTGGAACCATCCAATAGGACTCGACTGTCGTGCAGAAGGAAAAACCTTGAGGTTTGGAGCAGTTCACAAATCCCATCGTAGGCAAACCTCCCTGGCCTCATGTAGCCCCCACACCCTTCAGGAAGAGGCCATGCTGGACAAAAACTCTAGCCTGAGGCAAGTCTCATGGTTGACATGACCTCAGTGCAGGAGATCTCGATTCAGCCTCTGCAGAGAGGCCCTGCCGTGCCCTCGGTCCCAACCTCATGGTAGCTTGTGTTTTGAGACTTCCTTCCTCACACTCCTGGCAAACAAGCCCTCCGGACTAGGAACTCCAGAACCACAACCCAGCCCAGTGTCTGCCCAACGGAAGAAAAACGTTTCCCTGTGGGGCTCTCCAGAAAACCCAGATGAGGATCAACCTGCTCGAGCCTCGATGGTACCCGATCTGGATAGGCTGCTCAGGGCACTCATGCTCTGTCTGACACAGCCTGAAGCCAGACGTCCAAACAGACAAGGAGACAGCTGGCCGCACACCCAGCACTTCGGACACGCCATGGCCTTATGCCGTCACCTCTTCCTAACCTTGGTTTTCAGATATCTGAACCTAGACATTATATCAATTCTCCACACAGCTGGGTATCGCAAGCAAAAAACAGAACTCCTCCTTCCCCATGGCTGTAAAGCTTGCTCTTGGCATGGAGTCACAGCTTCAGGGTGGGAGAATCCTTCATGGCCCCTGATGCCACGCCCAAACTTGAGTGCTGCTTGGGCACAAATTCACACTGTGACCCTCAGCATGAGCCCCATGTCAAAGAAAGGCCTGTGAGGGCCTAGAACAAGAGCCCCCATATGGGTCTTGCCAAGCCCCTATGACCCAATCCTCACCAGGTTTTGAGTTTTCCAGTCGCCCCACCTGTACCTGGGGCTCTGCCCTTGAATCCCTTTCTTGGAGAGACCCATGAGCCAGACAACACGACTCCACCCTTCCCACAAAATGACCCCAAACTCTTGGGACCTGGGACAAATCCCAAGAGAGGGATACCCCTCCAAAGATGCTAAGGCCCCCCTCCAATCCACGGCTATCCCGGACACAACATCCAGAGACAAAAGCCTGAAGGAATGCCTCCCACTCGCCCTTGTTTCAGAGGCCCCGGAGCTCCCTCTCGGGCTGTACATCAGGCCTGCCATACCCTAGGGGCCACTCTTAAGCTGAGTTTGTGTTTTCAGACTTCTGTGCCCACAGCCTGGACACACACAACCCCTAGGCGAGGGCCTCTGGAGCCACAGCGAAAAATTGTGCCTGCCCTCTCCAAGGAAACTGTGCCCAATCCATGACCACAACACTACAGGTTAGGGAAAAGCTCCAAGCCCCTGAGGCCATCAATAGTGGAGGCCACCCTGGACTAAGAGGGGCTCTCTGACACCAGCGGATCAACTATCTCCACTTATACTCTCAGACAGTGTCCCCAGAGACAAAAGGTTTAAATGGACAGGCCCCCAGGCCCTAATCTGAACCTTTCTTTGGTTTCCATGTGTCCGTCCTCAGAGGACTGTTTTCGTAGACCAGCACACGGGGCTTTTCTGAGGCACCAAACCAAACCTCTCTCGTCTCCACATGGGTGCTTTCTTACTGGGGATGTATCAAACCCTTCAGGTAGGAGAGTTCCGCAGGGCCACTGAACAACCAGCACATTCCAAGGTCTCCATGGACTCCAAACGCACATTATGACGCATCCTCAGGAGAGGCTTTTTCAAAACAGCCCCCTGGGTAGCGTGCCCCAGAGGCAGCAGATCAAACATATTTTGTCGCTTATGGCCAAGGGGAATGCGAGGCATGCTGTACAGTGATCCATCCTTCGAACCCTGCTCTCCAGTCTTTCCGTATGGTATGTCCTGGAGCCATGCAACAGGACTCGAATGTTCCGCAGATGGAAATCTTGTGGTTTGGAGCAACCACCAAACTCAGCGTGGGAAAACTTCCTTGGCCTCATGAGGCCCCCGCTTCATGAAGGTGCCATCATGGACACATACTCCAGTCTCAGCCAACGTCTGATCCTCAGCCTGACTTCAGATGCAGGAGATTTTGATTCAGCCTCTGCAGAGTGGGCCTGCTCTGCCCTTGGCTCCAATCCTCACACTAGCTTGTGTTTTCAGACTTCCGTCCTCACACTCCTGGCCCACAAACCCTCCCTACTGGGAATTCTGGGGCCACACTGAAGCACTCTTCCTGCCTCCCAGGAGAAAAATATTGTCTATGGTGCTGCACAGAAACCCCAAATGAGGATCAAACTGCTTGGCCCTCGGCAACACCCCAATTGCATAGGCTACCTTAAACACTGATGCTCTTTCGCAAAAGCCTGAGCCCAGAACTTCCAACAGACACCGACACAGCTGGCTGCACACCCAGCACATTGGACCCTCCACTGCCTTAGGCCACCATCCATTCCCAACCTGGGTTTTCAGTCATCGGAACCTAGACCTTATCTCCAATCCCTGCACAGGGGGGAACCTGATGCATAAGTCAAAACCCCTCCTTCCCCCTGGCAAGAAACCTTGCTGCTGGCAGTGAGTCAAACCTTCAGTGTAGGAGAAAACGGCAAACCTGCCGGGCCTCATGAAGCCCCCATATCCTTCAGGGAGAGGCCATCATGGTCAAAAACTCTAGCTTGAAGCACGTCTCATAGTAGACATGACCGCAATGCAGGAGATCTTGATTCAGCCTCTGCAGAGTGGCCTGCCGTGCCCTCGGTCCCAAAACTCGTGCTAGCTTGTGTTTTCAGACTTCTTTCCTCACACTCCTGGCAAACAATCCCTCCAGAGTAGGAATTGCAGAACTACAAGCCTGCCCAGTTACTGCCCACCGGTAGAAAACGTTTCCTTGTGGGGCTTTCCATAAAACCCAGATGAGGATCAACCTGCTCTTGCCTCGACGGCACTCAGATTTGATAGGCTGCTCTGGGCACTAATGCTCTGCCTTTCACAGCCTGATGCCAGACGTCCAGACAGGCAAGGAGACAGCTGGCCACACACCTAGCACTTCTGACACGCCATGGTCTTATGCCGTTATCTCTTCCTAACCTTGGTTTTCCGATATCTAAACCCAGATATTATATCAATTCCCCACACAGTTGGGCATCTGAAGCACAAATCAGAACTCCTTCTTCCCAATGGCTGTAAGGCTTGCTCTTGGCATGGAGTCACACCATCAGGGTGGGAGAAACCTTCATTTCCCCTGAAACCACGCCCAAACTTGAGTGCTGCCTTGGGCACAAATTCACTCTGTGACCCTCAGCATGAGCCCAATATCAAAGAAAGTCCTGTCAGGGCCTTGACCAAGAGCCCTCATATGGGGCGTGCCAAGCCCCTATACACCCAATCCTCACCAGTGTTTGAGTTTTCCAGTCTCCCCCCTGTTCCTGGGGCTCTGCTCTGGAATCCCTTTCTTGGAGAGACACATGAGCCAGACAACAGGACTCCACCCTTCCCACAAAATGACCCCAAACTCCTGTTAGCTGGGACAAATCCCCAGAGAGGTTACTCGTCCACAGTCACTGAGGCCACCCCCTACAATCCACGGCTATCCTGGACGCATCCAGACACAAAAGCCTGAAGGAATCTCGCCCTTGATTCACAAGCCAAGGAGCTCACTCTTTATCTGTACATCCGGCCTGCCATACCCTCGGCGCCACTCATAAGCTGAGTTTTTGTTTTCAGACTTATGTGCCCACAGCCTGGACCCACACACCCTCCAGGCTAGGGCATCTGGAGCCACAGTGAAAGATTGTGCCTGCCCTCTCCAAGGAAAGTGTGCCCAATCCATTGACCACAACCCTACAGGTTAGGGAAAAGTTCCAAGGCCCCTGAGGCCATCCTGATAGTGTAGGCTGCCCTGGACTAAAAGGGGCACTCTGACTCCAGCTGAGCCATTATCACCACTTAGACTTTCAGACAGTGTCCCCAGAGACAGAAGATTGAAATGGACAGGCCCTTGGGCTTTAATATGAACCTTAGCTTTAGTTTTCATGTGTCTGTTCTCAGAGGACTGGTTTCTTATACCAGCATATTAGGTTTTTCTGAGGCTCCAAACCAAACCTCTCTCGTCTCCACATGGAGTGCTTTCTTACTGGATCTGTATCAAACCCTTCTGGTCGGAGAATTCCGCAGGGCCACAGTACAACCATCACATTCCAAGGTCTCCATGGACAGAAACCCACATTATGACGCATCCTCAGGAGAGGCCATTTCAACTCAGCCCACTGGTTAGCTTGACCCAGAGCCAGCAGAACAAACATATCTTGTCGTTAATGGCCAAAGGGAATGCGAGGCATGTTGTTCAGGGATCCATCCTTTGAACCCTCCTCTTCAGTCCTTCCGTATGGTATGTACTGGAGCCATTCAACAGGACTCGACTGTCTCGCAGAAGGAAACCTTGTGGTTTGTGGCAACCTCCAAACTCAGCGTGGGAAAACTTCGTTGGCCTCATGAGGCACCTGCTTCATGAAGGTGCCATCAAGGGCACAATCCAACCTCAGCCAATGTCTGATCCTCAGCCTGACTTCAGATGCATGAGATATCCTTTCAGCCTTTGCAGAGTGGGCCTGCTCCCCACCTCACCCTATGTTTTGTTTTCAGACTCTACCCTAGCACTCCTGGCCCAAACCCTCATGATTGGGAATTCTGGTTCCAGAACGAAGCACTCTGCCTGCCCCCCAAAGAAAAACATTGTCTATGGCATTGCTCAGAAACCCCAAATGAAAATCAACCTGCTCAGCCCTCGGCAACACCCCAATTGCATAGGCTACCCTAAACACTATGCTCTGTCTTACATAGCCTGAGCCCAGACCTTGTGAGAGACATTGAGACAGTTGGCTTCACACCCAGCACATCGAACCTGCCATGGGTTAGGCCATTTCATCCCTTCCCATTGACCTGGGTGTCTTCCTGGAGGTATATTCTGAGGCTGTGTCAGACTATGCATTTTTTCTGGAGCTTCCTATGGAATTGGGGTGGTATTAGGGGCCTTGCAATTTTCTCTTAATCTAGTGGGTTGGGAAAATGAGACAGGCTGACATTCCTTGGGAGAGCTGGCCCAGTGCTGTTGTGTGTTCCTGGAGGCCCCATCCTGGAGGGCATATGGGTCAACACTCTGGGTCCAAAGTCTTCAGACACAAACTCGGGTAAGAGTTAAGCTCGAGGTGAAGGCAGACCCAATCTGTAGACCCTGAGCGAAGCATCTCCAGATATGAAATTCGGACGGCTGTGAGGCAGGAGCACAGTCTTTTCTGTCTGACTTGTTTGTCTATGATGGCCACGAAATGGAGGGGTGGCCTCATGGGTCCATGTGAGATTCTACCTCTCTGGGAATTCTGCTCGGCACCCAAGAGTTTGGTGTATTTCTGGGGGATGGGAGGAGCGCAGTTTTATGAGTCAGGGATCCCGTCCAAACAGCCATTCCAGAGATGGGTCTTGGGTTCTGGAGCCTGGATCACCGCAACAAGGCTTAGGATTTGGGCCTAGGGTCCTGCTCTATGTTTTCCTGGTACAGCTCCCGAGTGTTCTTGTTGGAAATGGGTCTCAATCTGAGGGGCACAATGCCTGTTTTTGCCCAGATGCCCATGCTGAGTGGGTGTGACCTCATGGGCTATGCACTTGGCTCCCACTCTGAGGGTTGGACTGCCATCTCAACATTCAGTTTTCCTGCCATGGGGAAGGAGGGGTACTTTTTTATGCTTCAGGTTCCCCCATGGGCAGGAATTTGAGCTAAGTTCTGGGACAGGGGCCTGAATACCCAGTTCACTTTGAGATGAGGTCCTCGGGCCAAGGCAGGACCCACCTGCAGAAAATGAGGCCTGCTTTCTGGGTGGCTGTCAGGAGCTCGGGCTCGAGCTGTGTCAGACAGAACATTCGTGGAGAGTTCGGCCTATGATATTGGGGTGCTTTTGAGAGCTGTGCAACTGGATCCTCATGGGGGATTTTTGCACAGACCCTTTTTTCACTTCTTCTATCTGGTGAGCAGGCAGATGGCTGCATTACGGCTCCAAAATATCCAAGTTGGAGGGTTTGCAGGCGAGGTGTGTGAGGACAGAAGTATGAAAACATAAGCTACGGTTACGCTCAGTGCCGAGCACATGTCTATTCCAATGTACAGCAGTTGTTTCGAGATCTTCAGCACCTGGGCGAGGGGAAGATGTCTGCTCACGCTGGAGTTTGTATCCATGATGGCCAACAAATGGTGGGGAGGCCTCAAGAATTCTTGGAGGTTTTTGCAAGCTGGAGCTTGTGAGCTGCTCCAAACATCAAGGTGTCCTACTAAGGGACAGCAGAAGTCTTCTTACAGGGCTCCAGGGTCCCCCATATGGAAGATTTGATAGCAATGCTCTCTGAATGGAGGCCTGGGAAGCAAATCTCTTGTTACCATTGCAGCTGAGGAACAGGGTAAGCTTGAACCAATGACACTGATTCCAAGTTCCAAGTGATTTTTGTTGATGGAAGTTCTCAGTCTAACAGGTCCCAATGCTGCTTGGTGTCCAGGGAGACCTTAGAATGTGGTGGCGGCTCTCTGACCATTGAGGATTCTCTATCCTTAGGATTAGACCCAGTACCCAGGAGCCAGGTTTCCTTCTTGGGACAGGAGGTGTGCTCTTGTATGGCTCACGGACCACAGGTTGGACCATATGCTTGAATTTCCAGAACAGCCCTCTAGGGAGAGAGACCTCAAAACATAAGCTAGGGTTCTGATGAGGTTTTAGGGCCATGGAAGTTTCAATCTTCGGACTAAGTGCCTTTGGCCTGCATGTCATCCTGGAGGTAGGTGCTGAGGCTGTGTCAGGCTGTGCACTTTTTCCAGAGTGGCCTATGATATTGGGGTGCAGTCAGGGGCCTTGCAGTTTTCTCCTAATCTGGACATTTTGGGAAACTGAGATGGGCAGGGTTTCCTCAGGAGAGCAGGGCCAGTGATGTAATGTGTTTCTCGAGGCCCCATCCTGGAGGTCATGTGTGTCAGGACTTTGGGACAAAAGACTTTAGACACAACCTCGGATAAGAGATAGGAGTGAGGTGATGGCAGTCCGAATCTGAAGATCCTGAGGGAAGCTCCTCGGGATTTGAAATTCAGGTGGATGGGAGGGAGGAGCACAGGCTTTTCTGTCTGGATTGTGTGTCTAGGATGGCCACTAAATGGAGGGGTGACCTCATGTGTCCATGGGATATTCTTCCACTCTGGTGATTCTGCTTGGCACCCAAGAGTTTGATTTCTTTCTGGGGAAGAGGAAAAGACTGTATTCCATCTCTGGGATCCTGTCCAAACAGGGATTCCAGAGATGGTTTCTGGGTCCAGACACTGGGAAAACTTAACCAAAGCTTCGATTTGGGTTCCTGGTCCAGATCCCAAGGGGGATCTTTGGAAAGGGGTCTCATTCTGAGGGTCACAATGCCTGTTTGTGCCCAGCTGCCCATCCTGTGTAGGCGTGGTCTCATGGACCATGCACCTGGTTCCCACTCAGGGTTGTACAGCCATCTCAACATTCAGTTTTCTGGCCATGGGGAAGGAGGAGCACTCTTTTGTGCTTCCGAGTCCCCTATGGGCAGGAATTTGAGCTAAGTCTGGGACAGGTACCTGAATATCCAGGTTGCTTCAAGATGATGGCCTCGGGCCAAGGTTGGACCCACCTGGAGGATATGGGGCCCACTATCTCGGTGGCTGACAGGAGGTCGGGGATCAGGCGATGTCAGACAGACAATTTATGCAGAGGTCGGTCTATTATATTGGGGTGCCATTGAGGGCCGTGCAGGAGGATCCTCATGTGGGTTTCTGCGAAGACCCATAGGGCACTTCTTCTTTCTGGTGGGGAGGCAGAAAGCTGCACTGTGGCTTCAGAATTCCCAATATGGAGGGCTTGTAGGCGAGGAGTGTGAAGACAGAAGTCTGAAAACACAAGCCACGGATAAGCTCAGTGCCGACCACAGGACCATTCCATTGTGCAGTGGTTGTTTCGAGATTTCCAGCACCTGAGTATGGGCGAGGGTCAGATGTCTGCTCACGCTGGGTTTGCATCCATGATGGTCAACGAATTGTGGGGTGGCCTCAAGAATTATTGGAGATTTTCCCAAGCAGGACCTTGTGAGCTGCTCCAAACAGCAAGGTGTCCTACTGTGGGACAGGGGAAGTCCGCTTACAAGGCTCCAGGGTCCCCCATATAGAAAGATTGGACAGCAGAGGTCTCTGAATGGGGGCCTGGGAAGTCTTCCTTGCATGACCATTGCAGCTGAGGAACATTGCAGGCTTGATCTGCTGGTTTTTGTTCAAATTTCCAAGTGATCTAAGTTGACGGATGTTCTCAGTCTAATGAGTCACAATGCTGCTTGGTGTCCAGGGAGACCTTAGAATGTGGTGGTGAGGGTGCCTGGGTGGCTCAATGGGCTAAGCCGCTGCCTTCGGCTCAGGTCATGATCTCAGGGTCCTGGGATTGAGTCCCGCATCGGGCTCTCTGCTCAGCAGGGAGCCTGCTTCTTCCTCTCTCTCTCTCTGTCTTCCTCTATGCCTACTTGTGATCTCTCTCTGTCAAATAAATAAATAAAATCTATATAAAAAAAAAGAATGTGGTTGTGGGTCTGTGGCCATGCAGGATTCTCCTACCTGAGGGTTAGACCCAGTTCCCAGGAGCCAGGTTCCCTTCTCGGGACAGGAGGGGTTCTCTTGTATGGCTCAGGGACCACATGTTGGATCATATGTTGGATTTCAAGACCAGGCCTCTGGGCACAGAGGCCTGAATATCTAGGCTAGGGTTCTTATGAGGTTGTAGGGGCATGTCATCCTCAACCTTCGGACTTAGGGACTTTGACCTGTGAGTCTTCCTGGAGGTAGATGCTCAGGCTGTGTCAGACTGTGCATTTTTTCCAGAGTGGCCTATGAAATTGGGGTGGGCTCAGGGGCCTTGCAGGCTTTTCCTAATCTGGAGGGTTTGTGCAACTGAGACGGCAGAATTTCATCCAGAGATCAGGCCCAGTGATGTAGTGTGGTTCTGTCAGCCCCATCCTGCAGGGAATGTGGTTAAGGGCTCTGGGACCAAAGTCTTCAGACACAAAATTGTGTATCAATTAGGAGGGAGGTGATGGCAGCCCCGATCTGCAGACGCTGAGGGCAGCTCCTCAGGATTTGAAATTCGTGTGGCTGGGAGGCAGGAGCAAAGGCTTTTCTGTCTGGATTGTGTCTAGGATGGCCTTGGAATGGTGGGGTGTCCTCATGTGTCCATGGAATATTCTACCTCTCTGGGGATTCTGCCCAGCACCCAAGAGTTTGGTGTCTCACTGCGAAGGAGAGAGCGTGGTTTACTGTTTCACGGTTCCCGTCAACACAGGGATTCCAGAGATGGGGTATAGGTCCCTGTGCCTGGATAACCCTACAAAGGCTTAGTATTTGGGCCTAGAGGCTTGACTGCCTGGCTCTGTGGGGCTTTGGTTCAGCTCCCATGGAGACTTGTTGGAAATGGGTCTCAGGGTAAGGGTCACAATGCCTGTTTTTGCCCAGATGCCCATCCTGAGTGGGCATTGGCTCTTGTTCCATGCACCTGGATCCCAATATGAGGGTTGGACCACCATATCAACATTTAATTTTCCTTCTATGAGGAAGGAGGAGTACTCTTTTGTGCTTCAGATTCCCCCATGCACAGTAATTTGAGCTATGTTCTGGGACTGGTACGTGAATAACCAGGTTGGTTTGAGATGAAGGACTCAGGTCAAGGCAGGTCACACCTGCCAGATATGGGTCCCGCTATCTAGGTGGCTACCAGGAGGTCGGGGCTCGAGCTGTGTCAGACAGAGCATTAGTTCACAAGGTGGCCTATGATATTGTGGTGCTATAGAGGGCTGTGCTGGTGGAACCTTATATGGAGTTTCATGCAGACCCATAGGGCACCTCTTTTTTCTGGTGGGCAGGCAGAAGGCTGCATTGTGGCTCCCAAATTCCCAATATGGGGGACTTTAGGCGAGGAGTGTGAGAACAGAAGGCAGAAAACACAATCTATGCTTAATCTCAGTGCCGAGAACATGGCCGTTCCAATGTGCAGTGGTTTTTTTCGAGATCTCCAGCATCTGAGTACAGGCGAGGGTCAGATGTCTGCTCATGATAGAGTTTGTATCTATCGTGGCCAACAAATGAAATATCCAGCACCTGAGTAAAGGTGGATTTCAGATGTTTACGCACACTGGAGTTTGTGTCTCTGATGACCGAATGGAGGAGTGGCATCAAGTGGCTGATGCATGTGAGATGCTCCAAACAGCAAGGTTGTTTTTTCTACTGGACAGTTAGAGTCTGGTATGTTTTCTGCAGGGCCCCCCATGTGAAAAGTATGGGTAGCAGAGCCCTTCCACATGGATGCCTGGAAAGCACACCTCCATTGACCAATGCAGCTGAGGAACATGCAGGTTCTTTACGGTGCTTCTGGGGCGAAGCACCAAGGTCTTGAGTTGACATGGAATCTCTTGAAGATGGGTTACAATGCTGGTTTTTTTTTACCAGGTAGATCTTAGAATGTGTTGGTGGCTAAGGTGCCTGCAGGATTCTCCTACCCTGAGGGTTTAACACAGGTCGAAGAGCACGGTTACCTTCTGGGGACAGGAGATGTAGTGTTTTGTGGCTCAGGGACCACATGCCGTATCATAAGTTCCTATTCAAGAACAGGCCTCTGAAGACAGATGCCCGACAACCTAATCTAGGGTTCCAATGAGTCCCAGGGGCATGAGAGGTTCAATCTTCAGACTTAGGACAGTTGACTTGGGTGTCTGCCAGGATGTAGGTGATCAGGGCGTTTCAGACTGTGCACTTATGTCCAGAGTAACCTCCAATATTGGGGTGGCCACAGGGGCCTTGAATGTTTCAACCAACTCTGGAGGGTTTGGTTAACTGACATGCACAATTTCCATGGGGATGGCAAGCACAGTCCTGTTGTGTGGCTCCAGAGACTCCACCCTGGAGGGCATGTGAGCCATGGTTCTGGGAGGGAAGTCTGCAAACACAAACTCGGGTTAGGTTTAGTGGCTAGGTTATCGCAGGGCAATGTGTAGACCTGGAAGGCTACTCGTCAGGAACAGTAACTGGAATGACCCGAAGGTGGAAGCACAGGCTTTTATATCTGGATTGTGTGTCTAGGGTGACGTCAGAATGTAGCTGTGGCCTCATGGGTCCATGGGAGATTTTTCCTCTAAGGATACAGGCGGCTCCCAATATTTTGATGACTTTTTGGTATGGGAAGACTGCTATTTTCGATCTTAGGTGTGCCCCAAAACAGAGATTCCAGAGATGGGCTCTGGGTCTAGGCGCCTGGAAAATCACACCAAGAATTGGGATTTGGGCTTATGGGCAGACCAGGCCTGCAATGCAGGATCTTGGTGGTGCAACTGAGAGGGCTTGTTTGGAAACATGCTCAGGCTGAGCATTACAATGCCTGTTTGTGCCCAGGGTGGCCCTCAGGAGTGGGCGTGGTCCCATTGTCCATTTTCTGGCTCCCACACTGAGGGATGGACACACATTCCAATGGCCAGGTTTCCAGCCATGGGGAAGGAGGAAATATCTATTGTGCTTCATGTTCCCCCATAGGCAGGGATTATAGCAAAGGTCTGGGGACAGATGCCTGAATACCAAGGATGCATAGAGATGACAGATTTGGGCCATGGCCGTTCTCACATGCTGGATATGGGCCCCGCTCTCTGGGTGGCTGACACGAGGTCTGGGCTCAGGCTGTGTCAGACACAGCACTAGTGGCCAGAGAAGTCTATATATTGGGGTTCTCTCCAGGGCCGAGTAAATTGATCCTCATGTAGGGTTTCTGGCGAGACTCACGAAGCACTTCTTTCTGTGGGGCAGGCAGAATGCTGCCTTATGGATCCAGAATTCCCTATCAAGAGGGTTTGGGGACAAATAGGGTGAGAATGCAATTGTAAACACCAGCTATGCTTAAATTGAGTGCCAAGCGGAAGTCAGTTTCAATGTGCAGCAGCTTATACGAGATATCCAGCACCTGAGTAAGGGCAGATGTCAGATATTTGCTCACACTGGAGTTTGTGTCTAGAATGACGACTAATGGAGGGGTGGCTTCAGGAGGCAATGGAGGATTACCCACGCTTAAGATTGTGAGATGCTCCAAACAACAAGGTTTCCTTCTAATGGACAGGAGGAGTCTGTTTTTTTTTCCTCCAGAGTCCCTCAAGTGGAAGTTTGCGTAGCAGAGCCCTCCCGCATGGATGACTGGAAAGCACACGTCCAATGACCATTGCAGCTGAGGAACATGACAGGTTCGTTTTGGTGGTTCTGGTGCCAAGTACCAAGGCCTTGAGTTGACTTGGAATCTCTTACAGATGTGTCCCAAAACTGGTTTGTTACAAGGGAGTTCTTAGAATGTATTGGTCACTATGGGCCACGCTGAGGGTTTGGCACAGGTCGATGTGCACGGTTTCCATCTTGGGAGAGGAGATGTTCTGTTTTGTGGCTCAGGGTACATATGTTGTATCCTGACTTGGTATTCAAGAACAGGCCTCTGAGGATTGATGCTGGCAACCTAATCTAGAGATCCAATGATGTCCTTGGTGCCCATCAGGTTCAATTTTCTTACTAAGGACCATTGATATGGTTGTCTGACTGGATGTAGGTGATCAGGGTGTTTCAGACTGTGCATTTGCATCCAGAGCCACTTCCACTATTGGGGTGGGCTCAGGGGCCTTGCAGGTTTCTCCTAACTTGGAGGCTTTGGGGAACTGTGATGGGCACAGTTTCCTTGGGGATGGCAGGCCCAGTCCTGTGGTAAGGCTTCACAGACCACCTCCTTGAGGATATGAGAGCCAAGGTTTTGGGAGGGAAATCTGCAAACACAAATTTGAGTCAGGGATAGTGGCAAGGTGATCGCAGGTCCAATGCATAGACCTAGAATTCATCACGTCAGGAACTGTAATTAGGGTGACTGAAAGCTGGTAGCACAGGCTTTTCTATCTGGATTGTGTGTCCAGG
Source organism: Mustela nivalis (assembly GCF_964662115.1). Taxonomy (NCBI): domain Eukaryota; kingdom Metazoa; phylum Chordata; class Mammalia; order Carnivora; family Mustelidae; genus Mustela; species Mustela nivalis. Next base: position 501,388 of record NW_028136470.1, on the reverse strand, counting down.
ATGGGCTCTGAATGTAGACGTGGTCTCATGGTTCAATGGGAGACTTTTCCTCTCTAAGGATCCTGGTGGATCTCCATAGATTGGTGGTTTTTAAGAGAAGAAAAGAGTGCTCTTTTCCATCTTAGGGGTGCTCCAAAACAGGGAAGAATGCTGTTTTCCAACTTAGGCTTATGCCAAAACAGGGATTCCAGAGACGGGCTCTGGGTCTGGGTGCCCGGATATCCCACCAAGTGTTAGGATTTGGGCCTAGGGGCATTCCAGGCCTGCAATGCAGGATCCTAATGGTGTAACAGAGAGGGCTTGTTGAAATCATGCTCAGGCTGAGGGTCATCATGCCTCTTTGTGCCCAGGGGGGCCCTCAGGAGACGGCGTAGTCTCATTGGCCATATAGCTGGATCCCAATTTGAGGGTTGGACACCCATTGCAACAGCCAGGCTTCCTGCAATGGAAAGAGGAGTTCTCTATTGTGCTTCAGGTTCCCCCATTGGCAGGGTTACAGGAAAGGTCTGTGGAAAGTTGCCTTAATACCAAGGATGTGTACAGATGACAGGCTAAAAATTCCCAGGTAACAAAACAGCATTGTTACCCATATTCATGACATTCCATGTAAAAATAAGCCCTTAGTAATTCGCCCCAGAGCCACCAGAATGAACTTGCCATGTTCCTAAGCTGCAATGGTCAGTGGAGGTGTGGTTTCCAGGCAACCATACGGGGGTGCTCTGCTACACAAACTTTGCAATTGGCTGGGAACCTTGAGACAAAAAAACAGAATGCCCCTCTCCGGTAGAAGGAAACCTTCTGTTTGGAGCATCTCACAAGCCCCAGCGTGGGAAATCCTCCATTTCCTCTTGAAGCCACCACTCCATTTGTCAGTCATCATAGACACAAACTCCAGCATGAGCAAACATCTGACATCTGCCCTTACTCAGGTGCTGGATTTCAATTCGATCGCTGCACACTGGAATTGCCTTTAGTTTGACTGAATTAAGCCATAGCTTGGGTTTACAATTCCATCCTCAGCCTACTGGTCCACAAGCCCTATTGTGAGGGAATTCTGGAGCTACAACACAATATTCTGCCTTCCCCATAGAAAGAAAAAGGGCCTGGAGAGTCTGCCCAGAAACTCCATATGATGGTCAATCTTCTCGGTGCTAGACGGAACCCTGATTCATAGGCTGCCCTGGGCACTAGTGCTGTGTCTGACATAGCCGGAGCCAGGACCTAGTGTCAGCCACTGAGAGATCAGGGCCCATATACAGCATGTGAGACCAGCTATGGCCCAAGTCTGTCTTCTCTTCTATTCTTGGTATTCAGGCATCTGTACCCACACCTTTGCTGAAATCCTTGCCATTGGGGGAACCTGAAGCACAATAGAGAACTCCTCCTTCCCCATGGAAGGTATTCTGACAGTTGGGATAGTTGCTAAACCCTCAAAGTGGAAGGCAGCTCCATGGCCAAGGAGACCATGTGCACTCATGATGGCTTCCCCGGGCACAAGCAGGCATTGTGACCTCAGCCTGAGCATGCTTTCAACCAAACGCTCTCAATTGCATCTCTGGGATCCCGAATTGCAGGCCTAGTACACACCTAGGCCCAAATCCTAACCCTGGTGGGATTTTACAGGGGCCCAGACACAGAGCCCATCTCTGGAATCCCTATTTTGGGGGACCCTTAGGATGGAAAACAGCACTCTTCCCTTCCCCGAGATAGTCACCAAACTCTTGGTAGCCACCAGGATCCTTGAGTGGAAAAATCTGCCATAGACCCATGAGAACACACCTGCATTCCGAGGCCATCCTGGACATACAATCCAGATACATATCATGTGCTATCACCTTTGAGTCATCGGATTTACAGTTCCTGACGAGCTGCCTTCCAGGTCTATGCATTGGGCCTGCAATCACCTTGCCATTAACCTAAACTGAGTTTGTGTTTGCAGACTTCCTTCCTAAAACCATGGCTCATATGACCTCCAGGTTCTGGCATCTGAAGCGACACCACAAGACTGTGCATGAGATCCTCAAGGAAACTGTGCCCATCACTTTTGCCCGATACCTTTAGATTAGGAGAAACCTGCAAGGCCCCTGAGCGCAGCCAAATAATGGAGGCCGCTCTGGGCACAAATGCACAGTCTGAGACACCCTGATCACCTCCATACAGGCAGACACCCAAGTCAATGCTCCTGAGTCAGAAGATTGAACCTGACATGCCCCGAGGACTTCATTGGCACACTAGATTAGGTTTACAGGTATCTGTCATCAGAGGCCTGCTCTGGAATATCAACTTATGATAAAATATATAGTCCCTGAGCCACAGAACAGAATATATCCTCCCCAAAAAGGAAGCCATGCTCCTGGAATTGTGTCATACCCTTAGGGTATTTGGATCCTGAATGGCCCCTTAGCAACCAGCACATTCTGATATTCCTCGTAACAAACCATCATTGTGCCCCATCTTCATGAGACTCCATGTCAACTTAAGGTCTCGATATATTGCCCCAGAGCCACCAGAATGCACCTGCCATGTTCCTCAGGTGCAATGGTCAATTGAGGGGTGATTTCCAGGCATCCCTGTGGGGTTCTCTGCTACAAAACTTTCCCCATGGAGAAACCAGAGAAAACAAACCAGACTTCTCCTGTCCGGTAGAAAGAAACTTTGCTATTTGGAGCATCTCACAAGCCCCAGCATGGGAAATCCTCCATGGCCTCTTGACGCCACCCTTCCATTTGTGGGTAATCACAGACACAAACTCCAGTGTGAGCAAACATCTGACATCCACCCTTACTCAGGTGCTGGATATTCGAAACGGCAGCTGCACACTGGAACTGCCTTTTGCTTTTCACTGAACTTAACCATAGCTTTGTATTACTATTCTATCCTCACCACACTGGTCCACAATATCTCTTGATAGGGAATTCTGGAGCCACAACGCAGTATTCTGCCTTCCACATAGAAAGAAGTAGGACCTGTTGAGTCTGCCCAGAAACCTCACATGAGGATCAATCTACTCAGACCACGAGGCAACCCTGATTAATAGATTTCCCTGACCACTAGTGCTGTGTCTGACAGAGTCTAAGCCCCGACCTCGTGTCAGCCACCCAGAGGTGAGGGCCCATATTTAGCATGAGAGATCGGCCATGGCCCTGGGCCATCATCTGTACCCATCCTTGGTATCCAGTCATCTGTCCCCCAAACTTTGCTGGAATTCCTGCCAATGGCGAACCTGAAACACAATAGAGAACACCTCCTTCCCCATGGCAGGAATATTGGTTGTCCAACCCTCAGCGTGGGAGCCAGCTGCATGGCCAAGGAGACCATGCCCACTCCTGAGGGCCGACATGGGCACAGGCAGGCATGGTGATCCTCAGCCTGAGCATGTTTTCCAACAAACACTCTCAGTTGCTCCTCCAGTACCAGCATTGCAGGCCTGGTATGCCCTTAGGCCCAAATCCTAACCCTTGGTGGGATTTTCCAGGTGCCCAGACCCAGAGTCCGTCTCAGAATCCCTGTTTGGGGCACCATTAAGATGGAAAACAGCACTCTTCCCTTCCCTGAGAAAGGCACCAAACTATTGGGAGCCGCCAGGATCCTTAGAGAGAAAAAATCTCCCATGGACCCATGAAAACAAACCTGCATTCCGAGGCCATCCTGTCCACACAATCCAGAGAGAAAAGTCTTTGCTACCGCCTTCGAGTCATCCTATTTACATTTCCTGACGAGCTGCCCTCCATGTCTATGCATTGGGCCTGTGATGATCTCGACACTAACCCTAACCCCAGTTTGTGTTTGCCGACTTCTCTCCCAAAACCATGGCTTACATGCCCACCAAGATGTGGTCCCTCAAGCCACATCACAGGAAAGTTCCTGCCATCCCCAAGAAAACTGTGCCCATCAGGTTGTCCAAACCCTCCAGATTAGGAGAAACCTGCCAGGCCCCTGAACCCACCCCAATATTGGAGGTTGCTCTGGATGCAAACGTGCAGTCTGAAACACCCTGAGCACCTCCATCGAGGCAGAAAGCCAAGTCAATGGTTCTGAGTCAGATGATTGAACCTGACATGCCCCTAGGACTTCACTGGAACCCTAGATTGGGTCTTCAGACATCTGTTCTCAGAGTCCTGTTCTGGAATACCAAGTTATGATACAACATGTGGTCCCTTATTCCCACAACAGAACATCTCCTGTCTCCAGAAGGAAAATGTGCTCTTGGATCTATGTCCAACTTTCAGGGTAGATGGATCCTGCATGACCCATTAGCCCCAGCACCTTCTATGATCTCCCTGGTAACAAACCAGCATTGTGACCCAACTTCCTGAGACTTGATGCCAACTCAAGGTGTTGGTACTTTGCCCAAGAGCCATGAAACGAATCTGCCATGTTCCTCAGGTACAAAGGTCAATGGACGTGTGCTTTCTAGGCATCCAAGAGGTAGTTCTCTGCTACACAAAAATTCCACATAGGGAACCCTAGAGCAAACAAATAAGACTGCTCCTGTCAGGTTGAAGGAAACCTTGGTTGTTTGGAGCATCTCACAAGCCCCACCTTGGGAAGTCCTCCACATTCTCTTGATGCCAACCCTCCATTTGTTAGTCATCATAGACACAAATTCCAGCATGAGCAAACATCTGACATCTGCTCTTACTCAGGTGCTGGATATTCGAATCAGTCACGCACACTGGAAATACCTTTCACTTGACACTGTATTCTTGCATAGTTTGGGTTTACAATTCCATCCTCACCCTACTGGACTGCAAGTCCTCTTGAGAGGGAATTAGGGAGACAAAACGCAACATTCTGCCTTCCCCATAGAAAGAAGAAGGGCCTGGTGAGTCTGCCCAGAAACTCCCCATGAAGATCAATCTACTTGGCCCTCGAGGGAACCCCGATTTATACTTTGCGCTGGCCACTAGCGCTGTGTCTGAGAGAGCCTGAGCCCCAACCTCGTGTCAGCCACCCAGAGTGTGGGGCCCTTATCCAGCATGTGGGACTGGCCATGGCCCAGTCATCTCTACCCATCCTTGGTATTCCGGCAACTATCCCAGACCTTTGCTGGAATCCCTACCAGTGGGGGAACCTGAAGCACAATTGAGAACTCCTCCTTCCCCATGGCAGGAAGCCTGGCTGTTGCTATGGGTGCCCAACCCTCAGAATTAGAACCAGGTGCATGGCCAATGAGACAACGCCCAATCATAAGGGCCGCCTGGGCCAAAGCAGGCATTGTGTCCCTCAACCTTAGCATGCATTCAAACAAATGCTCTCAGTTGTTTCTGCAGGGTCCCGCATCGCAGGCCTGGTATGCCCTTAGGACAAAATCCTAACACTTCGTGGGATTTTCCATGCCAACATAACCAGAGCCCGTCTCTGGAATCTCTGTTTTGAAGCACCCCTATGATGGAAAACAGCACTCTTCCCTCCCCTGAGAAAACTATTAGTAGCTGCCAGGATGCGTAGAGAGGAAAAATCTCCCAGGGCTCCATAAGACCACACCTTCATTCCGAGGTCATCCAGGACACACAATCCAGATACAAGAGACTGTGCTACCACCTTCGAATCACCTGGTTTACAGTTCCAGACGAGCTGCCCTACAGATCTACGCATTGGGCCTGTGATCACCTCGCCATTAACCCTACCCCAAGTTTGTGTTTGCAGACTTCTTTCCCAAAACCATGGCTCACATGCCCTCTATGATGGGTCTCTGTAGCCACACCACAGGAAAGATCCTGCTATCCCCAATGAAACTGTGTCCATCACAGTTGCCCAAACCCTCCAGATTAGGAGAGACCTGCAAGTCCCCTGAGCCCAGTCCAATATTGGAGGCCACTCTGGACACAAATGCACAGTGTACAACACCCTGATCACCTCCATCCAGGAAGATACCCAAGTCAATGGTCCTGAGTCAGAAGATTGGCCCCTGAACCCCACAATAGAATATCTCCTGTCCCCAGATGGAATTCGTGCTCTTCAACTTGTGTCAAGGGTCGGGGTATATGAATTATGCACAGCCCCGTAGCCCCCAGCACATTCTAAGATCTCTCTGGTAACAAACAAACAGCATTGTGATCCATCTTCATGAGATTCCATGTCACTTCAAGTCCTTGGTAATTCGCCCCAGAGCCACCAGAATGAACCTGCCATGTTCCTCACCTGATATGGTCAGTGGAGGTGTGCTTTCCAGGCATCCATGTGGGAGTGCTCTTCTACTTATTCTTTCCACATGTGGGACCCTGGAGCAAACAAACCAGACTGCCACTGACCAGTTGAAGGGAACCCTCTGTTTGGAGCAGCTCAGAAGCACCAGCAGGAGAAATCCTTCATGGCCCTTGACACAACCCCTCCATTTGTCAGTCATCATAGACAAAAACTCCAGCATGAGAAAACATCTGAAATCTGCCGTTATTTAGATTCTGCATTTTCTTTTCCACTACTGCACACTGGAACTGCGTTTCACTTGACACTGAATTTAACAATAGCTTGGGTTTAGAATTCCATCCTCAGCCTCCTGGTCTGCAAGCCCTCTAGAGAGGGAATTTGGAGCCACAAGGCAACATTCTGCATTCCCACTAGAAAGAAATAGGGCCTGGTGAATCTTCCCAGAAACTCCACATGAGGATCAATCTATTTGGCACTCGATGGAACTTTGATTTATAGGCTGTCCTGGGCACTAGTACTAGTACTAGTACTAGTACTGTGTCTGACAGAGCCTGAGCCAAGACCTAGTTTCAGGCACCCAGAGATATGAGCCCATATCCAGCATGTGAGATTGGCCAGGGCCCAATTACATCATCTCTACCCATCCTTGGTATTCAGGCACCTGTCCCCAGACCTTTTATGTAATCCCTACCAATGGGGTAACCTAAAGCACAATAGAGAACTCCTCCTTCCCCATGGTAGGAATCCTGGCTGTTGATATGGGTGTCCAAACCTCAAAGTGGGAGCCAGCTGCATGGCCAAGGAGACAATGCCCACTCATGAGGGCTGCCCTGGGCACAAGTAGCCATTGTAACCCTCAGCTTGATCAAGCCTTCAAAAAAATGCTCTTAGTTGCACCTCCAGGATCCTGCATTGCAGGCCTGATATGCCCTTAAGCCCAAATCCTAACACATCGTGGGATGTTCCATGTGCACATACCCAGAGCCCGTCACTGAAATCCCTGTTTTGAGGCACCCCTAAGATGGAAAACAGCACTCTTCACTTCCCTGAGAAAGCCACCAAACTAATGGGATCCCCCAGGATCCTTGAGAAGAAGAATCTCCCATGGTCCCATGAGTCCACACCTGTATTCTGAGGCCAGCGTGGATATGCTATCCAGATACAAGAGACTGTGCTACTGGCTTCGAGTCACCTGATTTACAGTTCCTGACGTGCTGCCCTCCAGATCTTTGGATTGGGGCTGTGAACACCTCTCCATTAACCTTATCCCGAGTTTGTGTTTGCAGATCTCTCTCTAAAAACCATTGCTCACATGTCCTCCAGGATGGGGCCCCTAGAGTCACACCACAAGACTGTGCTTGCCATCCCCAAGGAAACTGGGCCCATCACAGTTGCCCAAACCCTCCTGATTAGGAGAAACCTGGAAGGCTCCTGAGCACATCCCAATATTGGAGGCTGCTCTGGATGCAAATGCACAGTCTGAAACACCCTGATCACCTCCATCCAGGCAGACACCCAAATCAATGGTCCTGAGTCAGATAATTGAACCTGACATGGCCCTAGGACCTCATTGGAAGAGGGATTAACTTTTCAGGCACCTGTCCTCAGAGGCCTCTTCTGGAATACCAACTTATGATACAAATTATGGCCCCTGAGCCCCAGGGTGGGAAATCCTCCATGGCCTCTTGACGCCACCTCTCCATTTGTTGGTCATCATAGACACAAACTCCAGCCTGAGCAAACATCTGACATCCGCCCATATTCAGGCGCTGATATTGGAATCAGCTGCTGCACACTGGAACTGCCTTTCGCTTTGCAATGAATTTAAGCCTAGCTTCAGACTACAATTTCATCCTCACCCTACTGGTCTGCCATATCTCTTGATAGGGAATTCTGGAGCCACAACGCAACATTCTGCCTTCTTCATAGATAGAAGGACCTGGTGAGTCTGCCCATAAACTGCACATGAAGATCAATATACTCAGCCCAGGAGGGAACCCCTATTTATAGTTTGCCCTAGCCACTAGTGCTGTGTCTGACAGAGCCTGAGCCCCTACCTCGTGTCAGCAACCCAGAGGGTGGGGCCCAAATTAACCATGTGAGACCGGCCATGGCCCAGGGCTGTCATTACTACCCATCCTTGGTATTCAGGCATCTGTCCCCTAGATCTTAGCTGGAATCCCTACCAATGGGGGGACCTGAAGCACAATAGAGAATTCATCCTTCGCCATGGCAGGAATCCTGGCTTTTGGATGGGTGTCCAACCGTAGGAATGGCAACTGGCTGCATGGCTGAGTAGACATCGCCCAATCCTGATGGCCTCCGGGGCACAAGCAGGCATTGGGACCCTCAGCTTGACCATACTTTCAAACAAACGCTCTCAGTTGCACCTCCAGGATCCCGCATTGCAGGCCTGGTATGGCCCTAGGCCTAAATATTAACCCTTGGTGGGATTTTCCAAGCACTTAGACCCAGAGCTCATCTCTGGAATGCCTGTTTTGGGGCACGCCTAAGCTGGAAAACAGTACTCATCCCTTCCCGGAGAAATCCAACAAACTATTGAGAACCGCCAGGATCCTTGAGAGGAGAAATCTCCCATGGACCCTTGAGACAACACCTGCAATAAAGGCCATTCTGGAAATTAAATCCAGATACAATTACCTGTGCTACCACCTTTGAGTTACGTGATTTACAGTTCCAGACTTGCTGCCCTCCTGGTCTATGGATTGGGACTATGATCACCTTGCCACTAACCCTAACCTAAGTTTGTGTTTGCAGACTTCTCTCTCAAAATCATGGCGCACATGTCCTCCAGGATGGGGTCTCTGGAGTCACACCACAGGACAGTTCCTGCAATCCCCAAGGAAACTGCCCATCACAGTTGTCCAAAAACCCCATATAAGGAGAAACCTGCAAGAAACATGAGCCAACCCTAGTATTGGATGCCACTCTGGACACAAATGCACAGTCTGAAACACCCTCATCACCTGCATTCAGTCAGACACCAGAGTCAATGATCCTGAGTCAGAAGATTGAATGACATTCCCCTAGGGCCTCATTCAAACACTTTATTAGGTTTTCAGGCTTCTGTCCTCAGAGACCTGTTCTGGATTACCAATTTATGATACAACATATGGCCGCTGAGCCCCACAACAGAATATCTCCTGCCCCCAGAAGCAATCCGGGCTCTTGGGCCTGTGTCAAATCCTCAGGCTAGATGAATCCTGCATGGCCCATTAACCACCAGCACATTCTAAGATCTCCCTGGTAACAAACCAACATTTTGACCCATCTTCATGAGGTTCCATGTCCAATCCAGTCTTTATTTCTTCGCCTCAAAGCCACCAGATGCCATGTTCCTTCGTTGTCATGGTCAATGAAGGTGTGCTTTCCAGTCACCCATGTGGGAGATCTATGTTATCCGATCTTTCGACATGGGGAACCATGGAGGAAACAAATCAGACTGCCCCTGTCTGGTAGAAGGAAACCTTGCTGTTTGGAGCATCTCAAAAACACCAGATTGGGAAATCCTCCATAACCTCTTGACGCCACCCCTCCATTTTTGTGTCATCATAGACACAAACTCCAGCATGAGCAAATATCTGACATCCACCCTCACTCAAGTGCTGAATATTGGATTCAAACATTGCACACTGGAAATTCCTTTTGCTTGATACAGAATGTAACCATAGCTTAGGTTTACAATTCCATCCTCAGCCTCCTGGTCCACAAGCCCTCTTGATAGTGAATTCTAGAGCCACAAAGCAGCATTCTGCCTTCCCCTTACAAACAAGAAGGGCCTGGTGAGTCTGCCCAGAAACCATACATGAGGATCAATCTGCTCGGCACTTGAGGGAACCCCAATTTATAGGCTGCCCTGGGCACTAGTGCTGTGTCTGACAGAGCCTGAGCCAAGACCTAGTGTCAGCCACCCAGTGATCGGGGCCCATATCCACGATTTGATACTGGCCATGGCCCATGTCCATCATCTTTACCCATCCTTGGTATTCAGGCCTCTGTCCCCAGACCTTTTCTGGAATCCCCGCTAATGGGGGAACCTGAAGCACTATAGAGAACTCCTCTTTCCCCATGGCAGGATTCTGGCTGTTGGGATGGTTTTCCAACCCTCAAAGTGGGAGCCAGCTGCATGGCCAATGTGACCACGCCCACTCATGAGGGCCACCTGGGCATAAGCAAGTATTGTGACCCTCAGCCTGAGAATGATTTCAAACAAGCCCTCTCAGTTGCACCTCCAGGATCCTGAATGCAGGCCTGGTAAGCCACTAGGCCCAAATTCTAACACTTGGTGGGATTTTCCAGGGGACCAAACCCAGAGTCCGTCTCTGGAATCCATATTTTGGGGCACCCCTAACATGAAAAACAGCACTCTTCCCTTCCCCGAAAAAGCCACCAACTATTGGGAGCCACCAGGATCCTTAGAGAGGAAAAATCTCCCATGGACCCATGAGGCCACAACTGCATTCTGAGGCCATCCTGCACACAATACAGAGAAAAAAGCCTGTGATTCTGCCTTTGAGTCTCCCGATTAACAGTTCCTGAAGAGCTGCCATCCATGTCTATGCATTGGGCCTGTGATAACCTTGCCACTAACCCTAACCCAAGTTTGTGTTTTCAGACTTCCCTCCCAAAACCATGGCTCACATGCCCTCCAGTTTGTGATAACTGGAGCCACACCACGGGATTGTACCTGTCTTCCCAAAGGAAACTGTGATTGTCACTATTAAACAAACCCTCTAGATTAGGAGAAACCTGCAAGGCCCCTAAGCCCAGCCCAATATTGGAGGCCACTCTGGATGCAAATGCACAGTCTGACACACCGTATCACCTACATCCAGGCTGATATCCAAGTCAATGGTCCTCAGACAGAAGACTGAACCTGACATGCTCCTAGGATTCACTGGAACACTAGAATAGGTTTTCAGGTATCTGTACTCAGAAGGCTGTTCTGAATATCAATGTATGATACAATATGGTCACTGAGCCACACAAAAGAACATCTCCTGTCCTTAGAAGAAAGCTGTGCTCTGGACCTGTGTCAAACACTCTGGGTAGATGAATCCTTCAAGGCCCCCTGGCAACCAGCACATTCTATGATCTCCCTGACAACATACCAGCATTGTGACCCATCTTCATGAGACTCCATGTCAACTCCAGCCCTTGGTACTTCGGCCCAGAGCCACCAGAATGAAACTGCCATGTTCTTCTGCTGCCATGGTCAATGTAGGTGTACTTTCCAGGCATCCAGCGGGAGTGCTCTGATACCAACTTTCCACATGGGGAACCCTGGAGGAAACAAACCAGACTCCCCTGTACGGTAAAAGGAATCTTTGCTGTATGGAGTATCTCAAGCCTGAGGGTGGGTAATCCTCCATGGCCTCTTGAGGCCACCCATCCATTTGTTGGTCATCATAGACACTAACTCCAGCGTGAGCAATCAACTGACATCTGCACTTACTCAAGTGCTGGATATTTGAATCAGCTGCTACACACTGGAATTGCCTTATGCTTGGCACTGAATTTAAAAGTAGCTTGGCGGGACGCCTGGGTGGCTCAGTTGGTTAAACAGCTGCCTTCGGCTCAGGTCATGATCCCAGCGTCCTGGGATCGAGTCCCACATCAGGCTCCTTGCTCCGCAGGGAGCCTGCTTCTCCGTCTGACTCTGCCTTCCACTCTGTCTGCCTGTGCTTGCTCTCGCTCGCTCTCTGACAAATAAATAAAATCTTGAAAAAAAAAAGTAGCTTGGCTTTGCAATTCCATCCTCACCCTGGTGTTCAGTAAGCTCTCTTGATAGGGAATTCTGAAGCCACAACACAGCATTCTGCCTTCCCCATAGCAAGAAAAAACAGCCTGGAGAGACTGCCCAGAAACCCTACATGAGGATAAATCTACTCGACCCTCGAGTGAACCCCATTTATAGGTTTACCTGGCCACTAGCGCTGAGTCTGACAGAACCTCGTCTCTGACCTCGTGTCAGGACCCAGAGACTGGGCTCCAACTCCAGAATGTGAGACCAGCCATGTCCCAGGGCTGTCATCTCTACCCATTCTTGATTCAGGCATCTGTCCCCAGACATTTGCTGAAATCCCTGCCAATGGGGGAACCAGAAGCACAATAGGGAAATCCTCCTTCCCCATGGCAGGAATGATGGCTCTTGGGATGGGTTTCCAGACCTCAGAGTGGTAGCCAGCTGAATGGCCAATGATAACCCGCCCACTCATGAGGGCCGCCCTGGACACAAGCAGGCATTGTGACCCCCAACATGAGCATGCTTTCAAACAAACACTCTCAGTTGCATTCCAGAATCCAAATTGGCAGGCCTGATATGCCCCTAAGCACAAATCCTAACACCTGGTGGGATTTTTCAGGGGCCCAGAAACACAGCCTGTCTCTGGAATCCCTGTTTTGGGACACCCCTAAGATGGAAAATAGCACTCTCCCCTTCGCCAAGAAAGCCACCATAGTATAGGGAGCCGCTAGGATCCTTGAGAGGAAAAATCTCCCATGGATCCATGAGACCACACCTGTATTCCGAGGCCATTCTGGACACAAAAGCCAGATACACAAGCCTGTGCTACCACCTTCAAGGCAACTAATTTATAGTTCCAGACGAGCTGCCCTCCAGGTCTATGCATTGGGCCTGCGATCACCTCACCGCTAACCTTAACCCGAGTTTGTGCTTACAGACTTCTATCCCGAAACCATGGCTCATATTTCCTCCAGGATGGGGTCTCTGGAGCCACACCAAAGGACTGTGCCTGCCATCCCCAAGGAAAATGTGTCCGTCACATTTGCCTAAAACTTCGAGATAAGGAGAAACCTGCAAGGCCCCTGAGCCCACCCCAATACTGGAGGCCCCTCTGGACACAAATGTGCAGTCTGAAATACGCTGATCACCTGAATCCAGGCAGATACCCAAGTCAGTGTTTCTCAGTCAGAAGATTGAACCTGACATGCTCCTATGACCTCATTGTAACCCCTGATTAGGTTTTCAGGCATCTGTAATCAGAGACCTGTTCTGGAGTACCAACTTAAGATACAACATATGGTCCCTGATCCCCACAACAGAACATCTCCTTTCTCTAGATGGAAGCCGTGCTCTTGGAACTGTGTCAAACCCTCAGGGTAGATGAATCCTACTTGGCCCGTAGCCACCAGCAGATTCTAAGATCTCACTGGTAACAAGCCAGCATTGTGAGCCATCTTCATGAGATTCCATGTCAACTACAGGCCTTGGTACTTCACCCCAGAGCCTTCAGAAAGAACCTGTCATGTTCCTCAGCTGCAATGTTCAGTGGAAGTGTGCTTTCCAGGCATCCATGTGGGAGTGCTCTGCTACCCAAACTTTCCACATGGGGGACTCTCGAGCAAACAAATCTGACTGCCCTGTCCTGTAGAAGGAAACCTGGCTGTTTGGAGCATCTCACAAGCTCAAGTGTGGGAAATCCTCTATGACCTCTTTTCAACTCCTCTCCATTTGTCGGTCATTATAGACACAAACTCCAGCTTGAGCAAACATCTGACGTCTGCGCTTACTCAGGTGCTGGATATTCGAATCAGCCGCTGCACACTGGAAATGCCATTCGCTTGTCACTGAATTTATTCATAGCTTGGGTTTACAATTCCATCCTCACCCTACTGGTCTACAAGCCCTCATGATAGGGAATTCTGCAGCCACAACACAGCATTCTGCCTTCCCAATAGAAAGAAGAAGGGCCTGGTGAGTCTGCCCAGAAACTCCACATTATGATCAATCTACTTGTCCCTTGAGGGAACCCTGAAAAATAGACAGCCCTGGCCCCTAGTGTTGTGTCTGACAGAGCCTAAGCCCCGACCTCGTGTCAGCCACCTAGAAGGCGGGGCCCATATCCCGCATGTTAGACTGGCCACGGAACAGAGCCGTCATCTTTACCCATCCTTGGTATTCAGGCATGTGTCCCCAGACCTTTCCTGGAATCCCTACCAATGAGGGAACCTGAATCACAATAGAGAAATCCTCATTCCCCATGGCAGGATTCCTGTAAGTTCGGAAGGGTGTCCAACACTCAGAGTGTTAGCCTACTGAATGGCCATTGAGACCACCCCCATTACTAAGGGCCACCCTATGCAAAAGCTTGCATAGTGACCCTCAACCTGAGCATGCTTTCAAACAAACGCTCTCAGTTGTATCTCCAGGACTTGCATTGGAGGCCTGGTAAGCCCCTATGCCCAAATCATAACCCTTGGTGGGTATTTCCAGGTGCCCAGAGCCAGAGCACTTCTCTGCAATCCCTGTTATGGGACACCCTTAATATGGAAAACAGAACTCTTTCCTCTCTGAGAAAGCCACCACATTATAAGGAGCCGCCAGGATACTTGAGAGGAAATATCACCCATGGACACCTGAGACCACACCTGCATTCTTAGTCCATCGTGGATACACAATCCAGATAAAAAAGCCTGTGCTACCTCCTTTGAGGCATGCGATTTACATTTCACACGGAGCTTCCCTCCAGGAGTATGCATTGGGCCTACAATCACTTCGCCACTAAACCTAACCCGCATTTGTGTTTGCAGACTTCCCTCCGAAAACCATGGCTCTCATGCCCTCCAGCATGGGGTCTTTGGAGCCACACCACAGGACTGTGCCCACCATTGCCAAGGAAACTGTGCCCATCAAATTGCCCTATCTTTCCAGATTAGGAGAAACCTGCAAGGCCCCTGAGCCCACCCCAATACTGGTTGCCACTCTGTACACAAATGCACAGTCTGGAACACCCTGATCACCTACATCTAGGCAGACTTTGAAGTCAATGATACTGAGTCAGAGGATTGAACCTGACATTCCGTTAGGATTTTATTGGAACCCTAGATTAAATTTTCAGGCATCTATCCTCAGAGGCCTGTTCTGCAATACCAAATTATGATACATTTGGTCCGTTAGCCCCACATCAGAACATCTCTGGTCCGAGAAGGAAACCGTGCCCTTTGACCAGTGTCAAACCCTCAGGGTAGATGAATCCTACATGGTCCCTTAGCCACCAGCACACTCTAAGGTCTCCATGGTAACAAACCTGCATTATGACCCATCTTCATGAGACTTCATGTCAACTCCAGGCCTTGGTAATTCGCCCAAGAGCCACCAGAACGAATTGGCCATGTTTCTCAGCTGCAATTTTAATGGAGGTGTGCTTTTCAGGCATCCACGTGGGAGTGCTCTGCTACCCAAACTTTCCACATGGGGGACCCTGGAGCAAATAAACCAGACTCCCCCTGTGTGGTAGAAGGAAACTTTGCTGTTTGAAGCATCTCACAAGCCCCAGCATGTGAAATCCTCCATGGTCTCTTGACGCCACCCCTCCATTCATCGGTCATCATAGACATAAACTCCAGCATGAGGAAATGTCTGACTTTCACCTTTACTCAGGTGCTGGATATCTGGAATCAGACACTACACAATGGAACTGCCTTTTGCTTGGCACTGAATTGAACCTTAGCTTGAGTTTACAATTCCATCCTCACCCTACTGGTCCCCAAGCCCGCTTGATAGGGAATTCTGGGGCCACAACGCAGCTTTTTGCCTTCCCCTTAGAAAGAAGAAGGGCATGGTGATTCTGCCCAGAAACTCTGCATGAGGATCAATCTGCTCAACCCTTGAGGGATCCCTGATTCATACTCAGCCCTGACCACTAGTTCTGTTTCTGACAGAGCCTGAGTGCTCAATTCATGTCAGCTACTCAGAGTGTCAGGCATGTGAGACTGGCCATGTCTCAGGTCCCTCATCTCTACCCATCCTTGGTATTCAGGCATCTGTCCCCAGACATTTGCTAGAATACCTGCTAATGGGGGAACCTGAGGCACAATAGAGAATTCTTCCTTTTCCATGGCAGGAATCCTGGTAGTTGGGATGGGTGTCCTACATTAAAGTGGTAGCCAGCTGCATGGCCAAGGAGACAACTCCCACTCATAAGGGCTGCCCTAATCACATCAGGCATTGTGACACTCAGACTAGCATGCTTTCAAACAAACGCTCTCAGTTGTACCTCCAAGTCACACATTGTAGGCCTGGTACTCCCATAGGCCCAAATCCTAATCCTGGTGGGATTTTCCAAGCACCCAGACTCACAGCCCTTCTCTGGAATCCCTTTTTGGGGAACATCTAAGATTGAAAACAGCACTCTTCCATTCAAACGAGAAAGCCACCATACTATTGGGAGCTTCCAGGATCCGTAGAGAGGAAAATACTCTCATGGAAACATTAGAACACACCTGCATTCCAAGGCTATCATGGACACACAATCCAGATACAAAAGCCAGTGCTAGTGCCTTCGAGGTACGTGATTTACAGTTCCTGACGATCTTCCCTCCAGGTCTATGCATTGGGCCTACGATCACCTCGCAACTCAACCTAATCCGAGTTTGTGATTGCAGACCTCTCTCCCAAAACCATGGCTTAAATGCCCTCCACGATGGAGTCTCTGGAGCCACACCACAGGACTGTGCCTGCCACCCCCAAGGAAACCGTGCCCACAAATTTGCCTAAACCTTCAAGATTAGGAGAAACCTGCAAGGCCCCAGAGCCCACCCCAATATTGGAGGCTACTCTGTACACAAAGGCACAGTCAGAAACATTCTGGTTGCCTACATATAGGCAGACACCGAAGTCAATGTTCCTGAGTCTGATGATTCAACCTGGAATTCCCCTTGGACTTCATTGGAACCCTAGATGAAGTTTTTAGGCATCTGTCCTCAGAGGCCTGTTCTGGAATACCAACTTATGATACAACATTTGGTCCGTGAGCCCCACAACAGAACATCTCCGATACCCAGAAAGAAACCATGTTCTTCGACTGGTGTCAAACCATCAGGATAGACTAATCATACATGGCCCCTTAGCCACCAGCACATAGTAAGATTTCCGTGGTAACAAAACTGCATTGTGACCCAACTTTATTAGAATCCAGGCCTTGGTACTTTGCCCTAGAGCAACCAGAAAGAACCTGCCATGTTCCATAGGTGCAATGGTCAATGTAGGTGTGCTTTCCAGTATCCACGTGCGAGTACTATGCTACCCAAACTTTGCACATGGGGGAACCTGGTGTAAACAAACCAGACCTCCCCTGTCCAGTAGAAGGAAACCTTATGTTTGGATCAACTCACAGGCCTCAGCGTGTAAACTGCTCCATGGCCTCTTGATGCCACCACTCCATTGGTCGGTCATCATAGACACAAACTCCAGTCTAAGCAAACATCTGACATGCACCCTTATCCCGGTGCTGGATGTCTTGAATAAACCACTGCACATTGGAACTGCCTTCCACTTGGCACTGAATTGAACCATAGCTTGTGTTTACAATTCCATCCTCACCTGACTGGTCCCTAAGCCCTCTTGATAGGGAAATCTGGGGCCACAATGCAGCATTCTGCCTTCCCCATCGAATGAAGAAATGCCTGGTGAGTCTGCCCTGAAAACCCACATGAGGATCAATCAGGTCGGCCCTCGAGTCAACACCGATTTATAGGCTGCCATGGCCACTAGTGCCGTGTCTGACAGAGCCTGAGCTCGACTGAGTTTCAGCCACTAAAGAGCAGGCCCCATATCTAGCATTTGGGATTGCCATGGCCCAAGTATGTCATCTCTACCCATCCTTGATATTCAGGCACCTGTCCCCAGACCTTGGCAGGGATCCCTGCCAATTAGGGAACTTGAAGCACAATAGAGAACTCTTCTTTCCCCATGGCAATAAACCTGGCTTTTGGGATGGGTGTTCTACCCTCAAAGGGGGAGCCAGTTACAACATCAATGACACCACACACACTCCTGAGGACTACCCTTGGCACAAACAGGCATTGTGACCCTCACCCTGAGCATGCTTTCAAAAAATCCCTCTCAGATTCACCACAATGATCCCTCATTTCAGGCCTGGTATGCCTGTAGGTTCAAATCATAAAACTTGGTGGGATTTTCGAGGTGCCCAGACCCAGAGACCATCTCTGGAATTTTTGTTCTGGTGCACCCTTCAGATGGAAAACAGCACTCATCCCTTCCCCAAAAATGTCACCAAATTATGAGGAGCCACCAGGATCCATAGAGAGGCAATGTCTCCCATGGACCCATGAGAACACACCTGCATTCCGAGGCCATCCTGGACACACAATCCGGAGAGAAAAGCCTGTGCTACTGCCTTCCATTCACCCTAATTACAGTTCCAGATGAGCTGCTCTCAAGGTATATGCATTGGGCCTGTGATCACCTCGCCACTCACCCTAATTCGAATTTGTGTTTGCAGACTTATCTACCAAAACCATGGCACACATGCCCTCCAGGATGGGGTCTCTGGATCCACACTGCAGGACTGTCCCTGCCATCCACAAGGAAACTGTTTCCATCACAGTTGCCCAAACTGTCTAGATTAGGAGAAACCTACAAGGCCTCTGGGCCTACCCCAATTTCGGCGGCCGCTCTGAACACAAATGCACAGTCTGAAATACCCTGATCTCCTACATCCAGGAACACAGCCAAGTCAATGGTCCTGAGTCAGAATAATGAACCTAACATGCCCCTAGGACGTCATTGGAACCATTGATTCGGTTTTCAGACATGTGTCCTCAGAGGCCTGTTCTAGAATGCGAACTTATGATACAACATGTGGTGGCTGGGCCACACAACAGAACATCTCCTGTCCCCAGAAGGAAACCGTGCCCTACAATCTGTGCAAAATCCCAGAGTAGTAGATTCCTGCACAACTACTAAGCCACCAGCACATTCTAAGATCTACCTGGTAACAAACCAGCTGTGTGGCCCATCTGCAAGAGATTCCATGTCAAATCAAGGACTTGGTACTTTGCTACAGAGACACCAGAATAAAGCTGCCATGTTCTTCAGTTGCAATGGTCAATGAAGTTGAACATTCCAGGCATCCATGCGGTAGAGCTCTGCTACCCAAACTTTCCACATGGGGGACCCTGGAGCAAATAAACCACACTCCACCTGTCCAGTAGAATGAAACCTTGCTATTTGGAGCAGCTCATGAGTCTCAACGTGAAAATCCCTACATGGCTTCTTGACGCCACCCCTCCATTTGTCAGTCATCATAGACACAAACTCCAGTGTGAGCAAATATCCGACGTCCTCCCTTACTAAGGTGCTGGATATCTCGAAAAAGCTGCTGGACACAGGAACTGCCTTCAGCTTGGCAGTGAATTAAACTGTAGCTTGTGTTTACAATTCCTTCCTCACCCGACTGGTCCCCAAGCCTTCTTGATAGCGAATTATGGAGACACAACACAGCATTCTGCCTTCCCGATAGAAACAAGTGCCTGGTGAGTCTGGCCAGAAACCCCACATGAGGATCAATCTGCTCGGCCCTATATCGGAGGGACCCTGATTTATAGGTTGCCCTGGCCACTAGTGCTGTGTCTGACAGAGCCTGAGCCCAGACCTAGTGTCAGTCACCAGAGTTTGAGCCCCACATCTAGTATTTGGGAATGCCATGGCTCAAGTATTTCATCTCTACACATCCTTGGTATTCAGGCACCTGTCCCCAGACCTTTGCTGGAATCCCTGATAATGGGGCATCCTGAAGCACAATAGAGAACTCCTCCTTCTTCATATCAGGAAACTTGGCTGTTAGGATGGGTGTTCAACCCTGAAAGGGGGAGTCATTTACAAGTCCAGTGAGACCACACAAACGCCTCAGGGATGCCCTGGAGGCAAACAGGCCTTGTGACCCTCAGCCTGAGCATGCTTTCAAACAATCCTTCTCTGTTGCACCACCATGAACCCGCATTGCAGGCCTAATATGCCCTAAGCCCAAATCCTAGCACTTGTTGTGATGTCCCAGATGCCATGAACCAGAGCCCGTCTCTGGAATCCCTGTTTTGGGGCACCCATAAGGTGGAAAACATCACTCTCCCCTTCCCCGAAAAAGCCACCAAACTATGGAGAGCCACCAGGATCCATAGAGAGGAAAAGACTCCCATGGACCCATGAGACCACACCTGCATTCCAAGGCCATCCTGGACACACAATCCAGAGAGAAAAGCCTGTGCTACTGCCTTCCAGTATCTCTAATTATAGTTCATGACGAGCTTCCCTCCAGGTCTACGCATTGGGCCTGTGATCACCTCGCCACTCACCCTAATTTGTATTTGTGTTTGCAGACTTCTCTCCCAAAACCATGGCTCACATGCCCACCAGAATGTGATCTCTGGAGCCGCACCACAGAACTCTGGCTGCCAACCCCAAGGACACTGTGCATATCAGATTTGCCCAAACCTTCCAGATTAGGAGAAACCTGTGTGGCCCCTGAGCCCACACCAATATTGCCGGCCACTCGGGATGGAAATGCGCAGTCTGAAACACCCTTATCACCTACATCCAGGGAAATAGCCAAGTCAATGATCGTGAGATAGACGATTGAACCTAAAATGCCCCTAGGCTCTCAATGGAACCCCATTAGGTTTTTAGGCATCTGTCCTCAGGGGCCTGTTCTGAAATACCAATCTATGACACATCATATGGTCTCTGAGCCACACGACAGAACATCCCCTGTCCCCAGAAGAATACCATGCTCTTCGACCTGTGCCAAACCCTCAGGGTAGGAGAATCCTGCACAGCACCTTAGACACCAGCACAAACTCTAGTTTGTGCGTTGACCCATACCACAAGCTTTCCATCTGCTGGACAGTCGAGTCCTGTTGAATGGCTCCAGGATGTCCCATACGGAAAGACTGGAGAGCAGGATTCGAAGGATGGATATCTGTACAGCATACCTCACATTCCCATTGGCTCTTTGTGACAAGACATGTTTGAACTACTGGCTCTGGGGCGAGCTAACTAGGGGGCTGAATTGAAATGGACTCTCCTGCGGATGGGTCATAATGTGGGTTTGTGTGCATGGAGACCTTGGAATATGTTGGCAGCTCAGGGGCCATGAAGTATTCGCCTAACCGAAGGGTGTAATATTGCTCCAATTAAAAAGAGATCCCTATGTGGAGATGAGACAGGTTCTCTTTGGTGCCTCAGAAAAGCCCCAGATACTGGTCTTCAAACCAGTTCTCTGAGTAGAGACACCTGGAAACCAAAGCTAGGGTTCAGATTAGAGCCTAGATGCCTGTCCGTTTCAATCTTCTGTCTCTGGGGACACTGTCTGAGTATCTAAGTGGAGATAGTTGCTCAGCTGGTGTCAGAGTGCCCCTCTTAGTCCATGGCCGAGGCATGGCCTTGGAGACCTTATTGGATTCTCCTAATCTCTAGTGTTGTGGCCAATGGATTGGGTACAGTTTTCTTGGAGAGGACTGGCACAGTCCTTCAGTGTGTCTCCATAGGCCCTAGCCTGGAGGGTGTGTGGGTCCGGGCTGTGGGCACAGAAGTCTGAAAACACAAACTCGGCTTGGGTGTGGAGCCGAGAGCATGGCAGGATGGACCCACAGACCGTGAGAGGAGATCCTCAGCTTATGAAAGAAGGGCAAATGGGAGGCAGTCACGCAAGCTTTTGTCTTTGGATGTTTTGTCTCCCATAGCCGTGGAATGTAGGGGTGACCTCAGGGGCTATGGAAGAGTCTCCCTCTCTGAGGAGTTGGTCCAGCTCTTAAGATTTTGGGGACATTTTGTGGGAAGGGTGGAGTCCTGCTGTCTGGCTCAGGTGTTCTTCCAGGAGAGGGACTCCAGATCACAGTCCTGGGTTCGAGCAAATGGAATACTCGAGCTCTTGTGAAGATTGGGATCATAGGGGCTTGGCAAGCCCCATATGCGGGCTCTTGGTCGAGGCCCTGAGAGACCTTACTTCGACATGGGGCCCATGCTGATGGTCCCAATGCGAGTTTGTACCCAAGGAGGCACTCAAGTTTAGGCTTGGCCTCAGGGGCCATGAAGGTTTCTCCTACACTGAAGGTATGACTCCATGCCAACAGCAAGTTTTCCAGCCATGGGGAAGGAGAAGATCTGATTTGTGCTTCAGTTACCCTCGTTTGCCAGGATTTGATATAATATCTAGGGTCAGATGTCTGAAAACCCAGGTTGGGAAGAGATGACGGCATAAGGCCATGGCCTGTCTGATGTGCTTAGTGTGCAGCCAGCTGTTTCCTTGTCTGTCGGGACGTCAGGCTGTGTCAGACAGAGCATTACTGACCAGGTTAGCCTTTCCAGTTAGGGTGCGGTCGAGGCCAGAGCAGGTTGGTTCTCATTTGTGGTTTCTGGAGAGCCCCATAGGGCAACGTTTTTCTTCTGGTGGGCAGGCAGAAAACTGTGTTGTGGTTCTGGAATTCCCAGTCTGGAGGGCTTGTTTGCCAGGAGTGTGAAGAGGGAAGTCTGAAAACACAAGCTAGCGTTAGGTTTGGGGCCGAGGGCATGTCAGGCCCACTCTGCAGAGACTGAATCAAGATCTCCTGCATCTGAGGTCAGGGCGAGTATCAGACGTTGCCTCAGGTTGGAGTTTGTGTCCATTATGGACCCTTCCTGAAGGGGGTGGGGGCGTCATGAGGCCAGGGAGGTCTCCCAACGCTGGGAGTTATGAGCTGCCCCAAACATCAAGGTTTCCTCTGTAGGACAGTCGAGTACTATGAGATGGTTCTAGGATGACCCCTACAGAAAGACTCGAGAGAAGGGGTCTAAGCATGAATGTCTGCAAATGCCACCTCACATTCCCACTGGCTGCTTGGGGCAAGGCAGGCTCAATCTGCAGGCTCTTGGGCGGGTTTCTCAGAGGGCTGAGTTGAAATGGACTCTCCTGAGGATGAGTCATACTGTGGGTTGGTGGCCATGGAGACCTTGGAATGTGGCGGTGGCTCAGGGACTCTGCAGGTTTCTCCAAACCGAAGGGTTTGAAACAGCTCCAACAATGAAGCTTCCCATGTGGAGACGATAGTTGTTCTGTTTGGTGTCTCAGGAAAGCCCCAGATGCTGGTCTTCAAACCCAGGCCTCTGAGGAGTGACACCTGGAAACCAAAGCAAGAATTCAGATTAGGGCCCAGGGGCCTGTCTGGTTCAATCTACTGTCTCTGCCGACATCTGTCTGTGTTTCTGCATGGAGGTAGTTGCTCAGCTTGTGTCAGGATGCCTTTGTCCAGAGTGACTTATAGTAGTGGGATGTCCTCGGGGGCCTTGATGTTTCTCCTATTCTGTGGGGTTATGGGCAATGGAATGGGCATAGTCTCCTTGGAGAGAGCAGGACAGTCCTGTGGTGTGGCTCCAGAGGCCCCAGCCTGGCGGCTGTGTGGTCCAGGGCTGTGGGGACAGACATCCAAAAACACAAACTCGGCTGAGGTTTGGGGCTGAGGTTATGGCAGGAGTGATCTACAGTCTGTGAGGGGAGCTCATTGTGATTAGAAAGTAAGGCGAGTGAGAGGCGGTCGTTCAGGCTTATGTCTCTGGATGTTGTATTCATGATGGTCATTTAATGTAAGCATGGTCTCATGGGCCATGGAAGTCTCCCTCTCTGGTGATTTGTCCGGCTCCCAAGAGATTGGGGTCATTTTGTGGGAAGGGAGGAGTCCTGTTGTCTGCCTCATGTGTCCCCACAATAGAGGGATTCTAGAGCAGAGCACTGGGTACATACAACTGGAATACCCACCCTCTGGTTAGGCCTGGGGTCCTATGGGCATGGCAAGCCCATATGCAGATTCTTGGTCCAGCCACTGAGAGACGTTACTTGAATAGTGGACTCATGCTGAGGGTCACAATGTGTGTTTGTGCCCAAGGTGGTCCTCAATATTGGGCGGGACCTCATTGAGCTTGCAGGTTTCTCCTACAGTGAACCTTGGACATGCCAACCTCAGGGTTTCTTGCAATGGGGAAGGAGGAGTTTTGATTTCTGCATCACGTTCACCTCTGGGCACTAATTGGAGATAAGGTCTAGGTTCTGAAGCCTGAAAACCGAGGTTTGGAAGAGATGACGACCTAAGGCCATGGCGGGTCCGATGTGTTCAGTTTGGGGCCAGCTTTCTAGGTGTCGTTCAGGAGGTCTGCACTCAGGCTGTGCCAGACAGGGCATTCGTGCCCAGATACGCTGTATAATTGGGGTACAGTTGAGTGGCATGCAGAAGATAATTATTTGGGGTTTCTCCGTAGCCCCATAAGGCAAAGTCTTTCTTCTGGAGGGCAGGCAGAGTGCTGCATTCTGGCTCCGGAACTGCCAAACTGGAGTCCTTGGGGCCAGGAATGCAAGGATGTAAGTCTGAGAACTGAAGCTTTGCTTTGGTTTCAGGGCGAGGAAATGACAGGCACACTCTGCAGAGCTGAATTTAGATTTCATGCATCTGAGGTCAGGGCGAGGTTCATATATTGGCTCAGGTTGGAGTTTCTGTCCATGATGGCCCCTTCATGAAGGGTGGTCATCACACCGCCATTGGTGTTTTCCCATGATGGCAGTAGTGAGATGCTCCAAACTACAAGGATTTTCTGCGGGTCAGTTGAAACCTGTTGGATGGCTCCAGGACATCCCATATGGAACAATTGCAGAGCAGGGTTCTAAGGATGGATGCCTGGGCATCCGGCCTTGCATTCCAATTGTTTCCTAGCGAAACGGCACGTTTGATTGCTGCCTATGATGTAGCAGCCGAGGGGGCTGAGTTGAAATGCATTCTCCTGAGGATCGGTCATAATGTGGGATTATGTCCATGGAGACCTTGGAATGGGGCAGTGGCACCAGGGCTCTGAAGGATGCTCCTAACCAGAGGTTTTGACACAGCTCCAAGAAGCATTTTTCCCATGGGGAAACAAGATTTGTTCTCATTGGTGCTTCAGTAACCCCCAATATGCTGGTATTGGAAACCAGAACTCTGAGGAGAGATGCCTGGAAACCAAGGCAATGGATCTGATTAGGGCCTGGGGCCTGTCTGGTTTAATCTTCTTCTCTCAGTTCATCTGTCTATGGGATTGAGTGGAGGTAGTTCCTCAGCTGGTGTCAGATTGCCCCTATTTGTCCTGGGCAGTCTACACTATTGGGATTGCCACTTTGACTTTGGAGGTTTCTCCTAATTTGCAAGTTTGTGGCCAATGAAATGGGCAGAATTCCTTTGGGGAGGGAAGGCACAATCCTGAGGTGTGGCTCTAGGGGCTCAAGCATGGAGGGTGTGTGGGTCAGAGCTGTGGGGACAGAAGTCTGAAAACAGAAACTCGTCTTAGGTTTGGGGACATAGGTATGGGAAGCCTGATCTACAGACATTGAGCAGAACTCTTCAGGATATGAACAAAGAGTGAGTGTGAGGCACTTGCTCAGGCTTTTGACTCTGGATTTTGTGTCACTGATGGCCGTGGAATGTAGGGGCGTCCTCATGGACCATGGGTGAGACTTCCTCTATGGGGATTTGGATGATCCCAATATTTTGGGGTCATTCCGTGGGATGGGAGGAGTCCATTCTGTTTTTTTTTTTTTTTTTACCTCAGGTGTGCCACTAAAGAGGGATTCCAGAGCAGAACCCTGGGAAGGGGCGACTGGACAACCCGAACTCTGTATAAGATTGGGGGCCTAAGGGCATGGCAATCCCCATATGGGGTACCTTGGTCCAGCCACTGAGAGGTCTTACTTGAGTACAGTGCTCACACTGAGGGTCACAATGCATGTTTGTGCCCAATGTAGGCATCAAGCATGGGCGGGGACTCATGGGCCATGCTTGATTCTCCTACACTGAACTTTGGACAACATACGAACCACAAGGTTTCTTTCCATGGGGAAGGAGGAATTCAGATTTCTGCATCATGTTCACGCCTGGGCAGTGACTGGAGATAAGATCTAAGTTCTGAATCCAGAAAATCGAGGTTGGGATGAGATGATAACCTAAGGTCATGGAGGGTCCGATGTGCTCAGTGTGCGGTCAGCTTTCTGGGTGTTGTTCAGGAGGTATGGATTCAGGCTGTGTCAGACAATGCATTAGTGCCCAGGTTAGAATGTATAATTTGGGTACAGTTGAGTTCCATGTAGGTTCATCCTCATTTATTGTGTCAGGGAAGCTCACTGGGTCAACATTTTTCTTCTGGTGGGCAGGCAGAGTACAGCATTGTGGGTCCAGAATTGCCAAACTTGAGGGCGTCGGGACCAGGAGTGTGAGCACGTAAGTCTGAGATCATAAGCTAAACTTAAGTTTCAGGGCGAGGGCACGGCAGGCACCCTCTGCAGATCCGAATCAAAATCTCATTCATCTGAAGTCAGGACGAGGATCAGACTTAGGCGCAGGTTGGAGTTTCTGTCCATGATGGCCCCTTCATCAAAGGGGTGGAATCTCGAGGCCATGGAGGTTTTCCCACGTTGGGAGTTGTGGGATGCTCCAAACTGCAAGGATTCCTTCTGCGGGAAAATTGAGAACTGTTGGATGGCTCCAGGACATCCCATATGGAATGACTCCAGAGCCGGGTTCTAAGGATGGATGCCTGAGCAGACTGCCTCTTACACCAATTGTCTCCCTGCCACAAGACAGGTACGATCTGATGGCTATGCAGGAGCAATCGTGGGAGCTGAGTTGAAATGGACTCTCCTGAAGATGGGTCTTAATGTGTGTTTGTGTCCATGAGGACGTTGGAATGCGGTGGTGGCCCCAGGGCTCTAAAGGATTCTAACCGGAGATTTTGAAACAACTCGAAAGAGCAAGTTTTCCATGTGGAGACAGGATTTGTTCTAATTGGTGCCTCAGGAAACCCACATATGCTGGTATTAGAACCAGGCCTCTGAGGAGAGATACATAGAAACCGCAGCAATGCATCCAATTAGGTCCTAGGAGCCTCTCTGGTTCAATCTACTTCTCTGTCGACATCTGTCTATTTTATGAAATGGAGGTAGTTGCTCAGCTGGTGTCAGACCGCTCCTGTTTGTCCGGGCGGCCTACAGTATAGGGATGGCCTCGGGGACTTTGGAGGTTTCTCCTAAATTGTATGATTATGGACAATGGCATGGGCAGAATTCCTGTGGAGTGGGCAGGCACAGACCTGATGTGTGGCTCCAAGGGCCCAGCCTTGAGGGTGTGTGGGCAAGGACTGTGGGGACAGATGTCTGAAAACACAAACTCAGCTTAGCTTTGGGGACGTAGGTATGGCAGGTCCGATTTACAGACTATGAGGAGAACTTTTTGGGATATGAATAAAGGGTGAAAGTGTGACACTTGTCAGGCTTTTGCCCCTGGATTTTGTGTCAATGATGGCTGTGGAATGTCAAGGAGTCCTCATGGGCCATGGAAGAGTCTTTCTGTGGATTTGGCCAGATCCCAATTGTTTTGGGTTAATCTGTGGGATTCAGTTTTGTTAACTAAGGTGTCCCACCAAAAGAGGGATTCCAGAGCAGATCCCTGGACAACAAGAAATCTAACTAAAAATACGGGCCTAGGGGCATGGCAAGCCCAATATGCCTTCTAATGGTCCAGCCACTGAGAGGCCTTCATTGAGGACAGAACTCATGCTGAGGGTCACAATGCGTGTTTATGCCCTCGTGGTACTCAAGCATGGGTGGGGACTCATGGTGCATGCTTGTTTCTCCTACACTGAATGATAGTCAACATGTCAACCACATGAGTTCTTGCCATGGGGAAGTATTAATTCTGATTTCTGCATGTCATTCACCCCTGGGCAGTGATTGGAGATAAGGTCTAGGTTGTGAAGTCTGAAAACCGAGGTTGGGAAGAGATGACGACCTAAGACCATGTTGGGTCCGATATGCTCAGCGTGGAGCCAGCTGTCTGGGTGTTGGTCGGGAGGTCCAAGCTTGGGCTGTGTCAGACAGGGCCTTAGTGCCCAGGGTAGATTGTATAATTGGGGTACAACTGAGTGCCGTGCAGGTTGATCTTTATTTGGCATTTCTGGGTAGCCCCAAGGGCAATGTTTTTCTTCTGGAGAACAGGCAGAGTGCTGCATTGTGGCTCCGGAATTTCCAAAGTGGATGCCTTGTGGACGGGGAGTGTGAGGACGGAAGTCTGAGAACACATGTTAGGCGTAGGTTCTGGGCGAGGGCACGGCAGGCACCCTCTGCAGATCTGAATCGGGATATCATGAATCTGAAGTCAGGGCGAGGTTCAAACCTAGGCTTAGGTTTGAATTTCTGTCCATTCTGGCCACTTTATGAAGGGGACAGCATCTCCAGTCCATGGAGGTTTACCCACAATGGAAGTTGTGAGATGCTCCAAACAACAAAGATTCCTTCTGATCAACAATTGAGACCTTTTGTATCACTCCAGTACATACCATACAGAATGACACCAGAGCAGGGATCTAAGGATGGATGCATGGGAAGCCCGCCTCACATTGCAGTTGTCTCCTAGCAAATAGACAGGTTTGATATGCTGGCTCTGTCAGAGCAACCAAGGGGGCTGAGTTGAAATGGACTCTCCTGAGGATGGATGCTAATGTGGGTTTGTGTCCATGGAGACCTTGGAATGGGGCGTTGGTGCATGGGCCCTGAAGGATTCTCCTAACCGGAGGTTTTGAGACATCTCCAAAGGACAAGTTTCCCATGTGGAGACGAGATTTGTTCTGATTGGTGCCTCAGGAAACCCCCATATACTGTTATTGGAATATAGGCCTCTGAAGAGAAATAACTGGAAACCAAAGCAATGGCTCCATTTAGAGCCTAGGGGCCTGTCCGGTTGAATCTTCTTCTCTGTGTACATCCATCTAAGGTATTAGTGGAGTTAGATGCTCAGCTGGTGTCAGATGGCCCTTGTTTGTCCCAGGCGGCCTACACTATTGTGAAGGCCTTGGGGACTTTGGAGGTTTCTCCTAATTTTATGATTATGGACAATGGAATGGGCAGAATTCCCGTGGAGAGGGAAGGCACAGTTTTTATGTGGCTCCAGGGGCCCCAGCCTGCAGGGTGTGTGCACCAGGACTGTGGAGACAGAAGTCTAAAACACAAACTCAGTTTAGGTTTAGGGACGTAGGTATGGCAGGCCCGATCTACAGACCGTGAGGAGAATTCTTCCGGATATGAAGAAAGAGAGATTGTGAGGCACTTGTTCAGGCTTTTGTTTCTGGATTTTGTGTCAACGATGGGCGTGGAATGTCGGGGAGGCCTAATGGGCCATGGACGAGTCTTCCGCTCTGTGGATTTGGCCCGATTCCAATTGTATTGGGTCAAACTGTGGGATGGGAGGAGTCCTTTCAGTTTTGTTACCTCAGGTGTCCCACCAAAAGAGGGATTCCAAAGCAGAGCCCTGGGGAGGGGAGACTGGACAATCAGAAATCTGGTTAAAAATTGGGGCCTAGGGGCATTGCAAGCCCAATATGCTGTCTTTTGGTCCAGCCGCTGAGAGGCCTTACTTGAGAACTGGGCTCACGTTGAGGGTCACAATGCATGTTTGTGACCGACTTGGTCCTCAAGCATCTGCAGGGCCTCATGGGCCACACTGGTTTCAACTACACTTTACGTTGGACAACATGCCAACCACAAGGTTTCTTGCCATGGGGAAGGAGTTCTGATTCCTGCATCATGTTCAACCCTGGGTGGTGACTGGAGATAAGGTTTAGGTTCTGAAGCCTGAAAACCGAGGTTGGAAAGAGATGATGACCTAAGGCCATGGCGGGTCCGATGTGCTCAGTGTGTGGCTAGCTGGGTGGGTGCGAGCCAGGAGGTTCAGTCTCAGGCTGTGCCAGAAAGGGCAGTAGTGCCCAGGGCAGCCTGTATAATTGGGGTCCAGTCAAGTGGCATGCAGGTTGATCCTCATTTGGGGAATCTGGGTAGCCCCAGAGGGCAAAGTTTTTCTTCCGAAAAGCAGGCAGAGTGCTGCCTTGTAGTTCTGGAATTGCCAAACTGGAGGGCTTGTGGGCCAGGAATGTGAGGATGGAAGTTGAGAACACAAACTAGACTTACGTTTCTGGGCAAGGGCACGGCAGGCACACTCTGCAGAGCTGAATCAAGATGTCCTGCATCTGAAGTCAGGGCGAGGATCAGACGATCGCTCAGGTTGGAGCTTCTGTCCCTGATGGCCCCTTCATGAAGCGCAGGGGGCGGGATCACGAGGCCATGGAGGTTTTCCCACGATGGGAGTTGTGAGATGCTCCAAACAGTAAAGATTCTTTTGCGGGACTATTGAGACCTGTTGGTTGGCTCCAGGACTTCCCATACAGCATAATTCTGAGAATGGTTCTAAGTATGGATGTCTGGGAAGCCTGCCTCTCATTCCAATCATCTCCTAGCGACAAGACGGGTTAGATATGCTGGATCAGGGGGAGCAACTGAGGGGGCTGAGTTGAAATGGACTCTCCTGTGGATGGGTCCTAATGTGGGTGTGTCTCCATGGAGACCTTGGAATGAGGCGCTGGCACCGGGAACCTGAAATGTCCTTCTAACCAGAGGCTTTGAGAGAGCTCCAACATGCAAGTTTCCCATGTGTAAACAAGATTTGTTCTGATGGGTGCCTCAGGAAAAGCCCTCAGCTGGTATTGGAAACCAGGCTTTTGAAGAGACATGCCTGTAAACCAAAACTATGTATCCCATTATGGCCTGGGGTCCTGTCTGGTCAATCTTCTTCTCTGGGGACATCCATCTATGGTATGAGTGGAGGTAGATGCTCAGCTGGTGTCAGACGGCCCTTTTTTGTCCCGGACAACCTACACCATTGGTATGGCCTCAGGGAATTTGGAGGTTTCTCCTAATTTGTATGGTTTTGAATAATGGAATGGGCAGAATTCCCATGGATTGGTAAGGCACAGTCCTAATGTGTGGTTCCAGGGGCCCAGCCTGGAGGGTGTGTGGCCCAGGACTTTGAGGACAGAACTCAAAAAACACAAACTCAGCTTCGGTTTGGGGACGTAGGTATGGCACGGCCGAACTACAAATCATGAGAAGAACTCTTCAGGATATGAAGAAAGAGCGAGTCTGAGGCACTTGCTTAGGCTTTTGTCTCTGGATTTTGTATCAGCGATGGCCGTGGAATGTCAGGGAGGCCTCATGAGCCATGGACGAATCTTCCTCTCTGTGGATTTGGCCCTATCCCAATTCTTTTTCGTGAATCTGTGGAATGGGAGGACTCCTTTAAGGTTTGTTACCTGAGGTGTCCCACCAAAAGAGGAATTCCAAAGCAGAGCCCTGGGCAAGAGTGAAGGGACAACCCGAACTTGGTTAAAAATTGGGGTCTAGGGGCATGGCAAGCCCAATATGCTCTTTCTTCATGCAGCCACTGAGAGGCCTTGCCTGAGGACCGGGCTCAGGCTGAGGGTCACAATGTGTGTTTGAGACCAATGTGGCCCTCAAGCGTGGGCTGGGTCTCATGTGCCACACTGGTTTCAACTACAATGAAAGTTGGACAACATGCCAACCACGAGGTTTCTTGCCAAGGGAACGAGTTCGGATTTCTGCAACATTTTCAAACCTGGGCAGTGATTGGAGATAAGGTCAAGGTTCTGAAGCCTGAAAACCGAGGTTGGGTAGAGATGACGACCTATGGCCATGGAGGGTCCGATGTGCTCAGTGTGTGGCCAGCTGTCTGGGTGGGGCCAGGAGTTCCAGGCTCAGGCTGTGTCAGAATGGGCAATTGTGCCCACTTCAGCCTATATATTTGGTGTACAGCCAAATGGCGTGCAGGTTGATCCTCATTTGGGGTTTCTGGGTAGCCCCAGAGGGCAATGTTCTTCTTCCAGGGAGCAGGCAGAGTGCCGCATTGTACTTCTGGATTGCCAAACTGGAGGGCTTATGGGCCGGTAGTCTGAGGACGGAACTCCGAGAACACAAGCAAGGCTTAGGTTTTATGTGTGAGGACATGGCAGACCTGAATCGAGATCTCTTGCACCTGAAGTCAGGTTGAGCATCAGACGATGCCTCAGGTTTGACTTTCTGTCCCTGATGGCCCCTTCATAAAGGGGGGGAATCACGAGGCCGTGGGGGTTTTCCCACCATGGGAGTTGTGAGAAGCTCCAAACTGCAAAGATTCTACTGTGGGACAATTGAGACCAGTTGGTTGGCTCCAGGCCAACGATTCTGAGCAGGGTTCTAAGAATGGATGGCTGGGTAGCCCACCTCGCATTCCAATATTCTCCTAGCTACAAGACAGGCTAGATCTGTTGGATCTCGGGGAGCAACCGAGGAGGCTGAGTTTAAATGGACTCTCCTGTGGATGGGTCTTAATATGTTTTTGTGTCTATGGAGACTGTGGCATTAAGCGGTGGCACTAGGGCCCTGAAGGCTTCTCCTAAACAGAGGTTTGACACAGGTCCACCATGCAAGTTTCCCATGTGTAGAGGAGATTTGTTCTGATGGGTGAGTCAAGAAACAGCCATATTCTGGTATTGAAATCCAGGCCTCTGAGGAGAGATGCCTGGAAACCAAAGCAATGGATCCGATTAGTGCCTAGGGGCCTGTTGGTTTCTTTTTACCTCGGGCGACATCTATCTATGGGTCAGAGTGCAGGTAGGTGCTCAGATGAACTCAGATTGTCCGTGTTTGTCCTTGGAAGCCAACACTATGGGATGGCATCAGGGAATTTAAAGGTTTATACTTTTAGTTGCGTTGTCGCCATGGGAATGGGCTCACACAATTCCCTTGCGAGGGCAAGAACAGTCCTCAGGTTTGGCTTCAGGGGCCTGAGCCTATAGGGTGTGTAGGCCAGGGCTGTTTGGACAGTTGTCTGAAAACACAAACTCGACTTCTGTTTCGGGTCATAGGTAGGGCAGGACTGATCTACAGACCATGAGGAGAACATTTCGGTATATGAAAAAAGGGCGAGTGTGAGGCTATTGCTCATGTTTTTGTCTCTGCATATCATGTCACTCATGGTCGTGAAATTTCCGGGTGACTTCATGGGAAATGGATGAGTCTTACTCTCTGGGGATTTGGCCCCTTCCAAAGAGGTTGGGGTCATTCTGTGGGATGGAAGAAGTCGTTTTTTGTTGTTGTTGTTGCTTTGTTTTGTTTCATTTTTTAACCTCCGTTGTCCCACCACATGAGGAATTCCAGAGTAGAGCTCTGGGGAGGGGTGACTGAACAACCAGAAATCTGCTTAAAAATTGGGGCCTAGGGCTATGTCAAGCCCATTATGACATCTAGTGATCCAGGCTCTGAGAGGACTTACTATAGGACAGGACTCATGCTGAGGGTCACAATGCGTGTGTATGCCCTCGTCGCACTCAAGAATAGGCGGGCCTCAGGGTGAATGCTAGTTTCTCCTACAATGAACGTTGGACAACATGCCAACCACAAGGTTTCTTGCCATGTGTAAGGAGAAGTTCTGATTTCTGCATCACACTCACCCCCAGGAAGAGATAAAGTCTAGTTTCTGAGGCCTGAAAACTGAGGTAGGGAAGAGATGAGGACCTAAGGCCATGGCGAGTCTGATGTGCTCAGTGTGCGGTCAGCTGTCTGGGTGTTGGTCAGGAAGTCCGGGCTCAGGTTGTGTCAAACAGTGCATTAGTGCCCAGGTTAGACTATATAATTCGGGCAAAGTCGAGTACCGTGTAGGTTTATCTTCATATAAGGTGCCTTGGCAGCTCTTTAGGCAATATTTTTTTTCCAGAAAGCAGGCCATGTGCTTAATTGTGGGACCGGATTTACCAATCATGAGGGCTTTGAGGCCAGGAGAGTGAGGTCGGAATTCTGAGAACAAAAGTTATACTTGGGCTCAGGGCAAGGGCACGGCAGGTACCCCCTGCAGATCTGAACCAATATCTCATCCATTTCAAGTCAGGGAGAGAATTAGACTTTGGCTTAGGTTGGAGTTTCTGTGCCTGACGGCTCCTTCATGAAGGGAGCGGAATCTCGTGTCCATGGAGTTTTTCCCACGTGGGAGTTGTGGGTTGCCCTCTTCAAGAATTCCTTCTGCGGGACAATTGAGACCTTTGGGCAGCTCCAGGACATCCCATATGGAGTGACTCCATAGCACCGTTCGAGGGAGGATGCCTGGGAAGCCAGCCTCGCATTCCAATTGTCTCCTAGCAACAAGCCAGTTTAGATCTGATGGCTCTGCGGGAGCAACCGGGGTGACTGACTTGAAATGGACTTTCCTCAGGATGGGCCCTAATGTGTCTTTGTGTCCATGGGGCCTTGGAATGGGGCCGTGGCACCGGGACCCTGAAGTATTCTCCTAAGCTTTTGACAGAGCTCGATGCACATGTTTCCTTGTGGAGACGAGATTTGTTCTGATTGCTACCTCAGGAAAACACCTATGCTGGTATTGGAATGCAGGCTTTTGAGGAGACATGCCTCTCACCAAAGCAATGGATCCGATTGGCCAGGGTCCTGTCTGGTTCAATCTTCTTCTCTGGGGACATCCATCTATGGTGTGAGTGGAGGTTGATGCTCAGCTGCTATCAGACCGCGCTTGTATGTCACGGGCGACATGCCCTATTGGGATGGCCTCAGGGATTTGGAGGGTTCTCCTAATTTTACGGTTTTGGACAATGGAATGGGCAGAGTTCCCATGGATTGGGTAGGCACAGTCCTTATGTGTGGCTCCAGGGACCGCAGCCTGGAGGGTGTGTGGCCCAGGACTTTGAGGACAGAAGTCTGAAAACATAAACTCAGCTTAGGTTTGGAGACGTAGGTATGGCAGGCCCGATCTACAAACCATGAGAAGAACTCTTCAGGATATGAAGAAAGAGCGAGTCTGAGGTGCTTGTTCAGTCTTTTGTCTCTAGATTCGGTATCAGCGATGGCCGTGGATTGTCTGGGAAACCTCATGGGCCATGGACGAATCTTCCTCTCTGTGGAATTGGACCGATCCCAATTGTTTTTCGTCAATCTGTGGAATGGGAGGTCTCCTTTCAGGTTGGTTACCTTAGGTGTCCCGCCAAAAGAGGAATTCCAAAGAAGAGCCCTGGGGAAAAGCGAAGGGACAACCCGAATTAAGGGTAAAATTTGGGGCCTAGGGGCATGGCAAGCCCAATATGCTGTCTTTTCATCCAGCCACTGAGAGGCCTTACCTGAGGACTGGGATCAGGCTGAGGGTCACAATGTGTGTTTGTGACCAATGTGGCCCATAAACATGGGCGGGGCCTCATGGGCCACACTGGTTTCAACTACACTGAACATTGGAAAACATGCCAACCACATGGTTTCTAGCCACGGGGAAGGAGTTGTGATTTCTGCATCACTTACAAGCCTGGGCAGTGATTGGAGATAAGGTCTAGGTTCTGAGACTTGACAACCGAGGTTGGGAAGAGATGACGACCTAAGGACATGGCTCGTCCGGCGTGCTCAGTGTTCGACCAGCTTTCTGGGTGGGGCCAGGAAGTCCAGGCTCAGGCTGTGTCAGAAAGGGCAATAGTGCCTAGGTCATCCTATATATTTGGGGTACAGTCGAATGGCATGCAGGTTGATCCTCATTTGGAGTTTCTGGGTAGCCCCACAGGGCTATGTTTTTCTTCCTGAAGGCTGGCAGAGTGCTGCATTATAGTTCTGGTTTGCAAACTGGAGGGCTTGTGGGCCAGTAGTCTGAAGACGGAAATCTGATAACACAAGCTAGGCTTAGGTTTCTGGGTGAGGACAAGGCAGGAACAATCTACAGACCTGAATCGAGATCTCGTGCTTCTGAAGTCAAGGTGAGGATCAGAAGATCGCTCAGGTTGGTGTTTCTGTCCCTGATGGCCCCTTCATGAAGGGGCGGGGTCTCGAGTTCGTGGGGGTTTTCCCACGATGTTAGTTGTGAGAAGGTCCAAACTGCAAAGACTCTTGTGCAGGACAATTGAGACATGTTGGTTGGCTCCAGGGCAACGATTCCGAGCAGGGTTCTAAGGATGGATGCCTGGGTAGCCCACCTTGCATTCCAATTGTGTCCTAGCAACAAGACAGGTTATATCTGCTGGATCTGGGCGAGAATCTGGATCTGGGTTGAAATGGACTCTCCTGTGGATGGATCCTAATATGTTTTTGTGTCTATGGAGACCTTGGAATGAAGGGGTGGCACTGGGGTCCTGAAGGGTTTTTTCAAACAGAGGCTTTGACACAGCTCCAACGTGCAAGTTTCCCATATGTAGATGAGATTTGTTCTGACGGATGAGTCAGGAAACAGCCATATGCTGGTATTGAAATCCAGGCCTCTGAGGAGAGATGACTGGATACCACAGCTATGGATCCGAATAGGGCCTAGGGGCCTATTCGTACATTTTTACCTCTGGGGACATCAGTCTATGCGTCTGAGAGCATGTAGGTGCTCAGATGGGCTCAGATTGCCCCTGTTTGTCCTGGGAAGCCACCACTATTGGGATGGCCTCAGGGAGTTTGCAGGTTTATCCTATTAGTAGCTTGTGGCCATTGGAATGGGCACATACAATTCCCTTGTAGAGGGCAAGTACAATCCTCAGGTTTGGCTCCAGGGGCCTGAGCCTGTAGGGTGTGTAGGCAGAGCTGTTTGGACAGTCTGAAAACACAAACGCGGCTTATGTTTCAGGTCATAGGTATGGCAGGATTGATCTACAGACCATGAGGAGAACTCTTCGGGATATGGATAAGGGGCGAGTGTGAGGCTCGTGCTCAAGTTTTTGTCTCTGGATAATGTGTCACTCATGGTCGTGAAATTTCCTGGTGACTTCATGGGAAATGGATGAGTCTTACACTCTGGGGGTTTGGCCCCGTCCAAGGAGTTTTGGGTCATTCTGGGGATGGAAGAAGTCCGTTTTGTTGTTGTTGTTGATTTGCCTTGTTTTGTTTTTTAACCTCAGGTGTCCCTCCAAATGGGGGATTCCAGAGTAGAGCCCTGGGGAGGGCCGACCGGACAACAAGAAATGTGGTTAAAAATTGTGGCCTAGGGACATGTCAAGCCCATTATGACATCTAATGTTCGAGCCACTGAGAGGACTTACTAGAGCACAGGACTCACGCTGAGGGTCACAATGCGTGTTTAAGCCCACTTCGCAAACAAGAATGGGCAGGGCCTCATGGTGAATCCTGGTTTCTCGTACACTGAACGTTGGACAACATGCCAACCACAAGGTTTCTTGCCATGGGTAAGGAAGAGTTCTGATTTCTGCATCACAGGCACCACTGGGCAGTGATTGGAGATAAGGTCTAGGTTCTGAAGCCTAAAAACTGAGGTAGGGAAGAGATGATGACCTAAGGCCATGGCGGGTCTGATGTGCTCAGTGTGCGGTCAGCTGTCTGGGTGTTGGTCAGGAGATCCGGGCTCAGGTTGTGTCAGAGAGTGCATTAGTGCCCAGTTTAGACTATATACTTTGGGTACAGTCGAGTGCCATGTAGATTTATCCAATATAAGTTGTCTGGGCAGCTCATTAGGCAAAATTTGTTTTCTAGATGGCAGGCAGAGTGCTTAATTGTCGGTCCGGAATTTTAAACGTGAGGGATTCGTGTCCAGGAGTGTGAGGACGGAAGTCTGAGAACACAAGCTAGACTTGGGTTTCAGGGCGAGGACACGGCAGGTACCACTGTAGATCTGAACCTATATCTCATGCATCTGAAGTCAGGGCGAGGATCAGACGCTGGCTCAGGTTGGAGTTTCTGTGCATGACGGACCCTTCATGAAGGGAGCAGAATCTCAAGGCCATGGAGTTTTTCCCACGTTGGGAGTTGTGGGATGCCCACTTCAAGGATTCCTTCTGCGGGACAATTGAGACCTGTTGGGCAGCTTCAGGACATCCCATATGGAATGACTCCAGGGCACTGTTCGAGGTTGGATGCCTGGGAAGCCGGCCTCGCATTCCAATTGTCTCCCAGCAACAAGACAGTTTAGATCTGATGGCTCTGCGGGAGAAACCGGGTGGCTGACTTGAAATGGACTTTCCTGAGGATGGGTCCTAATGTGTGTTTGTGTCCATGAGGGCCTTAAAATGGGGCGGTGGCACCGAGACCCTGAAGTATTCTCCTAAGCTGTTGACATAGCTCGATGCACAAGGTTCCTTATAAAGACGAGATTTGTTTTGATGGGTGCCTCAGGAAAACCTCTATGCTGGTATTGGAATCCAGGCTTTTGAGGAGACATGCCTGTAATCCAAAGCAATGTATCCGATTATGGCCTAGGGTCCTGTCTGGTTCAATCTTCTTCTCAGGGGACATCCATCTATGGTATGAGTGGAGGTAGATGCTCAGCTGGTATCAGACCGCCCTTGTTTGTCCCGGGCGACCTGCACTATTGGGATGGCCTCAGCGATTTGTAGGGTTCTCCAAATTTTACTGTTTTGGACAATGGCATCGGCAGAATTCCCATGGATTGGGTAGGCACAGTCCTACTGTGTGACTCCAGGGGCCCCAGCCTGGAGGGTGTGTGGCCCAGGACTTTGAGGACAGAAGTCTGAAAACACAAACTCAGCTTAGGTTTGGGGACGTAGGTATGGCAGGCCTGATCTATAAACCATGAGAAGAACTCTTCCGGATATGAAGAAAGAGCGAGTCTGAGGGGCTTGCTCAGGCTTTTGTCTCTGGATTTTGTATCAGAGATGGCCGTGGAATGTTGGGGAGGCCTCATGGGCCATGGACGAATCTTCCTCTCTGTGGATTTGGCCCGATCCCAATTGTTTTTCGTCAATCTGTGGAATGGGAGGACTCCTTTCAGGTTTGTTACCTCAGGTGTCCCGCCAAAAGAGGAATTCCAAAGAAGAGCCCTGGGGAAAAGTGAAGGGAGAACCCGAACTATGGGTAAAATTTGGGGCCTAGGGTCATGGCATGCCCAATATGCTATCTCTTCATCCAGCCACTGAGAGGCCTTATTGAGGACTGGGATCAGGGTGAGGGTCACAATGTGTGGTTTTGACCAATGTGGCCCGCAAACATGAGCGGGGCCTCATGGGCCACCCTGGTTTCAACTACACTGAACGTTGGACAACATGCCAACCACATGGTTTCTTGCCACGGGGAAGGAGTTGTGATTTCTGCATCACTTTCAAGCCTGGGCAGTGATTGGAGATAAGGTCTAGGTTCTGAAACTTGACAACCGAGGTTGGGAAGAGATGACGACCTAAGACCATGGCGGGTCCGATGTGCTCAGTGAGCGGCCAGCTTTCTGTGTGGGGCCAGGTAATCCAGGCTCAGGCTGTGTCAAAAAGGGCAATAGTGCCCAGGTCAGCCTATATATTTGGGGTACAGTCGTATGGCGTGCAGGTTGATCCTCTTTTGGAGTTTCTGGGTAGCCCCAGAGGGCAATGTTTTTCTTCCTGAGGGCAGGAAGAGTGCTGCATTATAGTTCTGGTTTGCAAACTGGAGGCTTGTGGGCCAGTAGTCTGAGGAAGGAAATCTGAGAACAAGCTAGGCTTAGGTTTCTGGGTGAGGACAAGGCAGGAACAATCTACAGACCTGAATCGAGATCTCGTGCTTATGATGTCAGGGCGAGGATCAGAAGATCGCTCAGGTTGGAGTTTCTGTCCCTGATGGCCCTTCATGAAGGGGTGGGGTGGTCATGAGGCCGTGGGGGTTTTCCCACGATGTTAGTTGTGAGAAGCTCCAAACTGCAAAGATTCTTCTGCAGGACAATTGAGACCTGTTGGTTGGCTCCAGGGCAACGATTCCGAGCAGGGTTCTAAGGATGGATGGCTGGGTAGCCCACCTCGCATTCCAATTGTGTCCTAGCAACAAGACAGGTTAGATCTGCTGGATCTGGGGGAGCAACCCAGGAGGCTGAGTTGAAATAAACTCTCCTGTGGATGGGTCCTAATGTCTTTTTGTGTCTATGGAGACCTTGGAATGTAGCGGTAGCACTGGGTTCCTGAAGGGTTTTTCCAAACAGAGGCTTTGACACAGCTCCAACTTGCAAGTTTCCCATATGTAGATGAGATGTTTTCTGATGGGTGAGTCAAGAAACAGCCATACGCTGGTATTGAAATCCAGGCCTCTGAGGAGAGATGACTGGATACCACAGCAATGGATCCGAATAGTGCCTAGGGGATTGTTCGTTCCTTTTTACCTCTGGGGACATCAGTCTATGCGTCTGAGTGCAGGTAGGTGCTCAGATGAGCTCAGATTGCCCCTGTTTGTCCTGGGAAGCCACCACTATTGGGATGGCCTCAGGCAGTTTGGAGGTTTATCCTATTAGTAGGGTTGTGGCCATTGGAATGGGCACATACAATTCCCTTGGAGAGGGCAAGTACAGTCCTCAGGTTTGGCTCCAGGGGCCTGAGCTTGTAGGGTGTGTAGGCCAGAGCTGTTTGGACAGTTGTCTGAAAACACAAACGCGGCTTATGTTTCGGGTCATAGGTATGGCAGGACTGATCTACAGACCATGAGGAGAACTCTTCGGGATATGAAAAAAGGGCGAGTGTGAGGCGCGTGCTCAAGTTTTTGTCTCTGGATATCGTGTCACTCATGGTCGTGAAATTTCCGGGTGACTTCATGGGAAGTGGACGAGTCTTACTCTCTGGGGTTTTGCCCCGTCCCAAGAGTTTTGGGTCATTCTGGGGATGGAAGAAGTCCGTTTTGTTGTTGTTGTTGTTGATTTGTTTTGTTTTGTTTTTTAACCT
Organism: Mustela nivalis; assembly: GCF_964662115.1. Classification (NCBI taxonomy): domain Eukaryota; kingdom Metazoa; phylum Chordata; class Mammalia; order Carnivora; family Mustelidae; genus Mustela; species Mustela nivalis. The sequence goes on along the minus strand of NW_028136470.1, from coordinate 460,932 downwards.
CAGGTGTCTCACCAAATGAGGTATTCCAGAGTAGAGCCCTGGGGAGGGCCGACCGGACAACCAGAAATCTGGTTAAAAATTGTGGCCTAGGGACATGTCAAGCCCATTATGACATCTAATGTTCGAGCCACTGAGAGGACTTACTAGAGCACAGGACTCACGCTGAGGGTCACAATGCGTGTTTATGCCCTCTTCGCACTCAAGAATTGGCGGGGCCTCCGGGTGAATGCTGGTTTCTCCTACACTGAACGTTGGACAACATGCCAACCACAAGGTTTCTTGCCATGGGTAAGGACAAGGTCTGATTTCTGCATCACAGTCACCCCTGGGCAGTGGTTGGAGATAAGGTCTAGGTTCTGAAGCCTGAAAAACCGCAGTTGGGAAAAGATGATGACCTAAGGCCATGGCGGTTCTGATGTGCTCAGTGTGCGGTCAGCTGTCTGGGTGTTGGTCAGGAGGTCCGAGCTCAGGTTGTGTCAGACAGTGCATTAGTGCCCAGGTTAGACTATATACTTTGGGTATAGTCGAATGCCATGTAGATTTATCCTCATATAAGGTGCCTGGGCAGCTCATTAGGCCAAATTTTTTTTCTAGAGGGCAGGCAGAGTGCTGCATTGTGGGTCTGGAATTGCGAAACTTCCGGGCTTCGGGGCCTGGAGTGTGAGGACGGAAGTCTGAGAACACAAGCTAGACTTGGGTGTCAGGGCCAGGGCACGGCAGGTACCCCTGTAGATCTGAACCTATATCTCATGCATCTGAAGTCAGGGCAAGGATCAGAAGTTGGCTCAGGTTGGAGTTTCTGTGCATGACGGCCCCTTCATGAAGGGAGCGGAATCTCGAGGCCATGGAGGTTTTCCCACGTTGGGAGTTGTGGGATGCCCCCTTCAAGGATTCCTTCTGCGGGACAATTGAGACTTGTTGGGCAGCTCCAGGACATCCCATATGGAATGACTCCAGGGCACCGTTCGAGGATGGATGCCTGGGAAGCCGCCTCGCATTCCAATTGTCTCCCAGCAACAAGACAGTTTAGATCTGATGGCTTAGCGGGAGAAACTGGGGTGGCTGACTTGAAATGGACTTTCCTGAGGATGGGTCCTAATGTGTGTTTGTGTCCATGAGGGCCTTAAAAAGGGGCGGTGGCACCGAGACCCTGAAGTATTCTCCTAAGCTTTTGACATAGCTCGATGCACAAGGTTCCTTGTGGAGACGAGATTTGTTTTGATGGGTGCCTCAGGAAAACCTCTATGCTGGTATTGGAATCCAGGCTTTTGAGGAGACATGCCTGTAATCCAAAGCAATGTATCCGATTATGGCCTAGGGTCCTGTCTGGTTCAATCTTCTTCTCAGGGGACATCCATCTATGGTATGAGTGGAGGTAGATGCTCAGCTGGTATCAGACCGCCCTTGTTTGTCCCGGGCGACCTGCACTATTGGGATGGCCTCAGCGATTTGTAGGGTTCTCCAAATTTTACTGTTTTGGACAATGGCATCGGCAGAATTCCCATGGATTGGGTAGGCACAGTCCTACTGTGTGACTCCAGGGGCCCCAGCCTGGAGGGTGTGTGGCCCAGGACTTTGAGGACAGAAGTCTGAAAACACAAACTCAGCTTAGGTTTGGGGACGTAGGTATGGCAGGCCTGATCTATAAACCATGAGAAGAACTCTTCCGGATATGAAGAAAGAGCGAGTCTGAGGGGCTTGCTCAGGCTTTTGTCTCTGGATTTTGTATCAGAGATGGCCGTGGAATGTCGGGGAGGCCTCATGGGCCATGGACGAATCTTCCTCTCTGTGGATTTGGCCCGATCCCAATTGTTTTTCGTCAATCTGTGGAATGGGAGGACTCCTTTCAGGTTTGTTACCTCAGGTGTCCCGCCAAAAGAGGAATTCCAAAGAAGAGCCCTGGGGAAAAGTGAAGGGAGAACCCGAACTATGGGTAAAATTTGGGGCCTAGGGTCATGGCATGCCCAATATGCTATCTCTTCATCCAGCCACTGAGAGGCCTTATTGAGGACTGGGATCAGGGTGAGGGTCACAATGTGTGGTTTTGACCAATGTGGCCCGCAAACATGAGCGGGGCCTCATGGGCCACCCTGGTTTCAACTACACTGAACGTTGGACAACATGCCAACCACATGGTTTCTTGCCACGGGGAAGGAGTTGTGATTTCTGCATCACTTTCAAGCCTGGGCAGTGATTGGAGATAAGGTCTAGGTTCTGAAACTTGACAACCGAGGTTGGGAAGAGATGACGACCTAAGACCATGGCGGGTCCGATGTGCTCAGTGAGCGGCCAGCTTTCTGTGTGGGGCCAGGTAATCCAGGCTCAGGCTGTGTCAAAAAGGGCAATAGTGCCCAGGTCAGCCTATATATTTGGGGTACAGTCGTATGGCGTGCAGGTTGATCCTCTTTTGGAGTTTCTGGGTAGCCCCAGAGGGCAATGTTTTTCTTCCTGAGGGCAGGAAGAGTGCTGCATTATAGTTCTGGTTTGCAAACTGGAGGCTTGTGGGCCAGTAGTCTGAGGAAGGAAATCTGAGAACAAGCTAGGCTTAGGTTTCTGGGTGAGGACAAGGCAGGAACAATCTACAGACCTGAATCGAGATCTCGTGCTTATGATGTCAGGGCGAGGATCAGAAGATCGCTCAGGTTGGTGTTTCTGTCCCTGATGGCCCTTCATGAAGGGGCGGGGCGGTCATGAGGCCGTGGGGGTTTTCCCACGATGTTAGTTGTGAGAAGCTCCAAACTGCAAAGATTCTTCTGCAGGACAATTGAGACCTGTTGGTTGGCTCCAGGGCAACGATTCCGAGCAGGGTTCTAAGGATGGATGGCTGGGTAGCCCACCTCGCATTCCAATTGTGTCCTAGCAACAAGACAGGTTAGATCTGCTGGATCTGGGGGAGCAACCCAGGAGGCTGAGTTGAAATGGACTCTCCTGTGGATGGATCCTAATATGTTTTTGTGTCTATGGAGATCGTGGAATGAAGCGGTGGCACTGGGGCCCTGATGGGTTTTTTCAAACAGGCTTTGACACAGCTCCAACGTGCAAGTTTTCCATATGTAAATGAGATTTGTTCTGAGGGATGAGTCAGGAAACAGCAATACGCTGGTATTGAAATCCAGGCCTCTGAGGAGAGATGACTGGATAGCACAACAATGAATCCAAATAGTGCCTAGGGGCCTGTTCGTACCTTTTTACCTCTGGGGACATCAGTCTATGCATCTGAGTGCATGTAGGTGTCAGATGGGCTCAGATTGCTCCTGTTTGTCCTGGAGAGCCACCACTATTGGGATGACCTCAGGGAGTTTGGAGGTTTATCCTATTAGTAGGTTGTGGCCATTGGAATGGGCACATACAATTCCCTTGGAGAGGGCAAGTACAGTCCTCAGGTTTGGCTCCAGGGGCCTGAGCCTGTAGGGTGTGTAGGCAGAGCTGTTTGGACAGTTGTCTGAAAACACAAACGCGGCTTATGTTTCGGGTAATAGGTATGGCAGTATTGATCTACAGACCATGAGGAGAACTCTTCGGGATATGAAAAAAGGGCGAGTGTCAGGCTCTTGCTCAAGTTTTTGTCTCTGGTTATCGTGTCACTCATGGTCATGAAATTTCCGGTTGACTTCATGGGAAATGGACGAGTCTTACTCTCTGGTGGTTTGTCCCCATCGCAAGATTTTGGGGTCATTCTGTGGGATGGAAGAAGTCCGTTTTGTTGTTGTTGTGATTTGCCTTGTTTTGTTTTTTAACCTCAGGTGTCCCACCAAATGAGGTATTCCAGAGTAGAGCCCTGGGGAGGGCCGACTGGACAACCATAAATCTGGTTACAAATTTGGGCCTAGGGACATGTCAAGCCCATTATGACATCTAATGGTCGAGCGACTGAGAGGACTTACTAGAGGACAGGACTCACACTGAGGGTCACAATGCGTGTTTATGCCCACTTCGCAAACAAGAATGGGCGGGGCCTCATGGTGAATCCTGGTTTCTCCTACACTGAACGTTGGACAACCTGCCAATGACAAGATTTCTTGCCATGGGTAAGGAAGAGTTCTGATTTCTGCATCACAGTCACCCTTGGGCAGTGATTGGAGATAAGGTCTAGGTTCTGAAGCCTGAAAACAGAGGTAGGGAAGAGATGATAACCTAAGGCCATGGCGGGTCTGATGTGCTCAGTGTGCGGTCAGCTGTCTGGGTGTTGGTCAGGAGGTCCGGGCTCAGGTTGTGTCAGACAGTGCATTAGTGCCCCCGTAGACTATATAATTTGGGTAAAGTCGAGTGCCATGTAGATTTATCCTCATATAAGTTGTCTGGGCAGCTCATTAGGCAAAATTTGTTTTCTAGAGGGCAGGCAGAGTGCTTCATTGTCGGTCCGGAATTGCCAAACTTGAGGGCTTCGTGTCCAGGAGTGTGAGGACGGAAGTCTGAGAACACAAGCTGGACTTGTGTATCAGGGCGAGGACACGGCAGGGACCACTGTAGATCTGAACCAATATCTCATGCATCTGAAGTCAGGGCGAGGATCAGACGTTTGCTCAGGTGGGAGTTTCTGTGCATGACGGCCCCTTCATGAAGGGAGCGGAATCTCGAGGCCATGTAGGTTTTCCCACGTTGGGTGTTGTGGGATGCCCCCTTCAAGGATACCTTCTGCGGGACAATTGAGACCTGTTGGGCAGCTTCAGGACATCCCATATGGAATGACTCCAGGGCACCATTCGAGAATGGATGACTGGGAAGCAGGCCTCGCATTCCAATTTTCTCCTAGCAACAAGAGAGTTTAGATCTGATGGCTCTGCGTGAGCAACAGGAGTGACTGACTTGAAATGGACTTTCCTGAGGATGGGTCCTAATGTGTGTTTGTGTCCATGAGGGCCTTAAAATGGGGCGGTGGCACCGGGACCCTGAAGTATTCTCCTAAGCTTTTGACATAGCTCGATGCACAAGGTTCCTTGTGGAGACGAGATTTGTTCTAATGGGTGCCTCAGAAAAACCCCTATGCTGGTATTGGAATCCAGGCTTTTGAGGAGACATGCCTGTAAACCAAAGCAATGTATCCGATTATGGCCTAGGGTCCTGTCTGGTTCAATCTGCTTCTCAGGGGATATCCATCTATGGTATGAGTAGAGGTAGATGCTCAGCTGGTATCAGACCGCCCTTGTTTGTCCCGGGCGACCTGCACTATTGGGATGGCCTCAGGGATTTGGAGGGTTCTCCTAATTTTACGGTTTTGGACCATGGAATGGGCAGAATTCCCATGGATTGGGTAGACACAGTCCTAATGTGTGACACCTGGGGTCCCAGCCTGGAAGGTGTGTGGCCCAGGATTATGGGGACAGAAGTCTGAAAACACAAACTCAGCTTAGCTTTGGGGAGGTAGGTATGGCAGGCCCGATCTATAAACCATGAGAAGAACTCTTACGGATATAAAGAAAGAGCGAGTCTGAGGCACTTGCTCAGGCTTTTGTCTCTGGATTTTGTATCAGAGATGGCCGTGGAATGTCGGGGAAGCCTCATGGGCCATGGACGAATCTTTCTCTCTGGGGATTTGGTCCGATCCCAATTGCTTTTCATCAATCTGTGGAATGGGAGGACTCCTTTCAGGTTTGTTACCTCAGGTGTCCCGCCAAAAGAGGAATTCCAAAGATGAGCCCTGGGGAAAAGTGAAGGGAGAACCCGAACTATGGGTAAAATTTGGGGCCTAGGGGCATGGCAAGCCGAATATGCTGACTCTTCATCCAGCCACTGAGAGGCCTTACCTGAGGCCTGGGATCAGGCTGAGGGACACAATGTGTGTTTGTGACCAATGTGTCCCATAAACATGGGCGGGGCATCATGGGCCACACTGGTTTCAACTACACTGAACGTTGGAAAAACATGCCAACCACTAGGTTTCTTGCCAAGGCGAAGGAGAAGTTCTGATTCTTGCATCACGTTCACTCCTGAGCAGTGAGTCGAGATAAGGTCTAGGTTCTGAAGGTGAAAACTGAGGTTGTGTAGAGTTGATGGCCTAAAGCCATTGTGGGTGTGATATGCTCTGTTTATGGCCAGCTGTCTGGGTGTTGGACTGGAGGTCTGCCCTCAGGCTGTTTCAGACAGGGCTTTAGTGCACAGGCTAGACTGTATAATTGGGGTATGGTCGAGTGGAATGCAGGTTGTTACTCATTTGGCGTTTCTGGTTAGGCCTATAGGGCAACATTTTTCTTCTGGAGGGCAGGCAGAGTGCTGCATTGTGTCTCCAGAATTGCCAAACTGGAGGGGTGTGGCCAGGATTGTGAGGAAGGAAGTCTGAAAACACAAGCTAGCACGAGTTTTGGGGCCAAGAGCATGGCAGGCCCACTCTGCAGAGGCTGAATCGAGATCTCCTGCAGGTGAGGTCAGGGCGAGTATCAGATGTTGCCTCAAGCTGGAGTTTGTGTCCATGACGGACCCTTCCTGAAAGGGGTGGGGGCGTCATGAGGCCAGGGAGGTTTCCATACGCTGGGAGTTGTGAGCTGCTCCAAACTTCAAAGTTTCCTTCTTCAGGACAGTCGAGTACTATTGGATGGTTCCAGGATGCCCCATACAGAAAGACTCGAGAGCAGGGCCCTAAGCATGGATGCCGAGAAACGCCAACTCACCTTCCCATTGCCTGGTCGAGACAAGGCACGCTCAATCTGCGGGCTTTTGGGTGAGCTACCCAGAAGGCTGAGTTTAAATGGATTCTCCTGAGGATGAGTCATAATGTGGGTTGGTGGCCAAGGAGACCTTGGAATGTGGCAGTAGCTAAGGGACTCTGCAGGATTCTCCAACCCGAAGGGCTTGACACAACTCCAACATGAAGCTTCCCATGTGGAGATGAGAGGTCTTCTGTCTGGTGCCTCAAGAAAGCCCCGTATGCTGGTCTTCGAACCCAGGCCTCTGAGGAGTGATACCTGGACACCAAAGCAAGAGTTCATAATAGGGCCTAGGGGCCTGTCTGGTTCAATCTTCTTTCTCTGCGGATATCTGTCTGTGTGTCTGCATGGAGGTAGTAGTTGCTCAGCTTGTGTCATAATGCCAGTATTTGTCCAGTGCGGCTTGTGGTAGTGGGATGTCCTTGGGGACCTTGAGGTTTCTACTATTTTGTAGAGTTGTGGCCAATGGAATGGGCAGTTTCTTAGGAGAGAGTAGGCACAGTTCTGTGGTGTGGCTCCAGAGACCCAAGCCTGGAGGCTGTGTGGGCCATGGCTGTGCAGACAGACATCCAAAAACCCTAACTCAGCTCAGGTTTGGGGCCGAGGTTACGGCAGGCCTGATCTACATTCCATGAGGGGAGCTCCTCTGGATATGAAAGAAGGGTGAGAGGGAGGCAGTCGCTCAGGCTTTTGTCTCTGGATGTTTTGTCCACAATGGCCGTTTAATGTAGGAGTTGCCTCATGGGTCGTAGAAGTCTCCCTCTCTGGTAGTTTGTCCAGCCCCCAAGAGTTTGGGGTCATTCTGTGGGAAGGGAAGTGTCCTGTTTTCTGCTTCATGTGTCCCCCCAGTAGAGGGATTCTAGAGCATAGCAGTGGGTACTGACAACTGGAATACTCGCCCTCTGGTTAAGCCTGGGGGCCTATGGATATGACAAGCCCCATATGCAGGATCTTGGTCCAGCCACTGAGAGGCGTTACTTTAATACGGGACTCACGCTGCAGGTCACAATGCATGTCTGTGCCCTAGGCGGCCCTCAAGCACTGGCGTGGCCTTTCGGACAATGCAGGTTTTCCCACATTGAATGTTGGACAACATGCCAACCACAAGGTTTCTGGCCATGGGGAAGGAGGAATTCTAATTTCTGCATCACGTTCACCCCTGGGCAGTGATTGGAGATAAGGTCTAGGTTCTGAAGCCTGAAAACCGAGGTTGGGAAGAGATGACGACCTACAGCCATAGCGGGTCCTATGTGTCCAGGTTGGGGGCAGCTGTCTGGGTATCGTTTGGGATGTCTTGTCTCAGGCTGTGCCTGACAGGGCATTAGTATACAGGGTAGGCTGTATAATTGCTTTACAATCAAGTGGCATGCATTAGAAAATCATTTGGGGTTTCTTATTAGCAGCATAGGGCAAAGTTTTTCTTCTGGAGGGCAGGCAGAGTGCTGCATTGTGGCATCGGAATTCCCAAACTGGAGGGCTTGTGGGCCAGGAGAGTGAGGACGGATGTCTGAGAACACAAGCTAGGCTTAGGTTTCGGGGCAAGGACATGGCAGGCACACTCTGCAGAGCTGAATTGACATCTCATGCCTCTGAAGTCAGGTCGAGGATCAGACTTTGGCTCAGGTGTGAGTTTCTGTCCATGTTGGCCCCTTCAGGAAGGGGGGACATTATGAGCCAATGGGGGTTTTCCCACTATTGGAGTTGTGAGATGCTCCAAACCGCAAGGATTCCTTCTGTGGGACAATTAAGATTTGTTGGATGGCTCCAGGACGTCTTATAAGGTATTTTTCCAGAACAGGGTTCTAAGTATGAATGCCTGGGCAGTCAGCCTCACATTCCAATTGTCTCCTAGCAACAAGAAACGTTTGATCTGCTGGCTTGGGGTAGCAACAGAGGGGGCTGAGTTGAAATGGACTTTCCTGAGGATGGTCTTAATGTTGGTTTGAGTCCATGGAGACCTTGGTATGGGGTAGTGGCACCAGGGCCCTGAAGGATTCTCCTAACCAGAGGTTATGACAAAGCTCCAATGAGCAAGTTTTCCATGGGGAGACGAGATTTGTTCTTATTGGTGCCTCAGGAAACCACCATATGCTGGTATTGGAAACGAGGCCTCTGAGGAGAGATGCCTGAAAACCAAAGCAATGGATCTGATTAGGGCCTAGGGGCCTGTCCGGTTCAATATTCTTCTCTGGGGACATCTGTTGTCTGAGTGGAGGTAGTTGCTCAGCTGGTTTGAGATCACCCCTGTTTGTCCTGGGCGGCCTACACTATTAAGATGGCCTCGGTGACTTTGGAGGTTTTTCCTCATTTGCAAGGTTGTGGCCAATGGAATGGGAAGAATTCCCTTGAAAGGGAAGCACAGTCCTGAGGTGTGGCTCCAGGGACCCAATTGTGGAGCGTGTTTGGTCCAGGGCTATTTGGACAAAAGTCTGAAAACACAAACTCCACTTAGGTTGGTGGATGTAGGTATGGCCGACCCGATCTATAGACCGTGAGGAGAACTCTTCGGGATATAAACAAAGGGCGAATGTGAGGTGCTGGCTCATGCTTTTTTTTTTTTCTGGAATTGTGTCACCGATTGCCATGGAATGTCGGGGTGTCCTCATGGGTCATTGATGAGGCTCCCTTTCTGGGGATTTGACCCGATCCCAAGAGTTTGGTGTCATTCTGTGGGAAGGGAGGAGGCCTTTCTGGTTTTTTTGTTTATTTTTTTAGTATTATTATTTTTTTTTTACCTAAGGTGGACCACCAAAAGAGGGATCCAAGAGCAGAGTCCTGGCGAGGAGCGACTGGACAACCAGACCTCTGGTTAACATTGGGACCTAAGAACATGGCAAGCCCCATATGTGGACTCTTGGTCCAGACACTGAGAGGCCTTCCTTGAGGATACGTCTCACACTGAGTTTCACTATGTGTTTTTGTGCCCAAGGAGCCCCTCAAGTCAGGGCGTGGCCTAATGTACCATGCTGGTTTCTCCTACACTGAACGTTGCACAATATGGCAACCACAAGTTTTCTGGCCATGGGGAAGAAGGAGTTCTAATTTCTGCAACACTTTCACTCCTGGACTGTGATTGGATTTAAGGTCTAGGTTCCGAAGCCTGAAAACTGAGGTTGGGAAGAGATGAAGGGTGTGTGTTTTCAGACAACTGTCCAAACAGCCCAGGCCTACACAACCTACAGGATCAGGCCCCTGGAGCCAAACCTGAGGACTGTACTTGCCCTCTCCAAGGGAATTGTGTGTGCCCATTCGAATGGCCACAACCCTTCTAATAGGATAAACCTCAAAAGTCCCTGATTCATCTCAGTGGTGGCTTCCCAGGAACAACAGGGGCAATCTGAGCCCAACTGAGCACCTACCTGCACTCAGACCCATAGACAGATGTCCCCAGAGGTAAAAAGGAAAGAACAGGCCCCTAGGCACTAATCAGATCCATTGCTTTGGTTTTCAGGCATCTCTCCTCAGAGGCCTGGATTTCAAAAGCAGCATATAGCTGTTTCTTGACCCACACATCAGAAAACATCTCATCTACACATGGGAAACTTGCACGTTGGGGCTGTGTCAAAGCCTCTGTTTAGGAGAACCCTTTAGGACCCCAGTGCCTCCGCTTCACTCCAAGGTCTCCATAGACACAAAAGCACGTTAGGACCCATCCCCAGGGGTGTCCATTTCAACTCAGCGTCCTCGGTTGCTCCCCACAGATCCAGGAGATCTAACCTGTCTTGTTGCTAGGAGACAATTGGAATGCGAGGTGGGCTACCCAGCCATCCATCCTTAGAACCCTGCTCAGAATCATTGGCCTGGAGCCAAACAGGTCTCAAATGTCCTGCAGAAGACTCTCTGCAGTTTGGAGCTTCTCACAACTCCCATCGTGGGAAAACCCCCATGGCCTCGTGATGCCCCCGCCCATTCATGAAGGGGCCATCAGGGACAGAAACTCCAACCTGAGCGATCGTCTGATCCTCGCCCTGATTTCAGATGCACGAGATCTCGATTCAGGTCTGTAGATTGTGCGTGCCATGGCCTCACCCAGAAACCTAAGCCTAGCTTGTGTTCTCAGACATTTGTCGTCAGACTACTGGCCCACAAGCCCTCCAGTTTGGCAATCCAGAACTACAATGCAGCACTCTGCCGGCCCTCCAGAAGAAAAACATTGTCCTCTGGTGCTACCCAGTAATCCCAAATGAGGATCAACCTGCACCGACCTTGGCTGTACCCCAAATACATAGGCTGACCAGGGCACTAATGCCCTTTCTGACACAGCCTGAGCCTGGACCCCCTGGCCCCTCCCAGACAGCTGGCCGCACACTGAGCACATCGAGCCGCCATGGCCTTAGGTCGTCATCTCTTCCCAACATCAGTTTTCAGGTTTCAGAACCTAGACATTATCTCCAATCACTGACCAGGGTTGAAGGTGATGCAGAAATCAGAACTCCTTCCCCATGGCAAGAAACCTTGTGGTTGGCATGTTGTCCAACGTTCAGTGTAGTTGAAACCAGTGAGGCCCATGAGGCCCTGCCCATGCTCGCGGGACACATTGGTCACAAACACACATTGTGACGCTCAGGCTGAGCCCAGTCCTCAAGTAAGGCCACTCAGTGGCTGGATGAAGAGATATCATATTGGGCTTGCCATGCCCCTAGGCCCCAATTTTTAACCATAGTTCGGGTTGTCTTTTCAGATTTTATTTATTTATCAGAGAGAGAGGGAGAGAGCGAGCACAGGCAGACAGAATGGGAGGCAGATGGAGAAGCAGGCTCCCTGCAGAGCAAGGAGCCCGATGTGGGACTCGATCCCACGACGCTGGGATCATGACCTGAGCTGAAGGCTGCTGCTTAGCCAACTGAGCCACCCAGGCGTCCCCTGAAGAGTTCTTCTCATGGTTTGTAGATCGGGCCTGCCATACCTACGTCCCCAAACCTAAGCTGAGTTTGTGTTTTCAGACTTCTGTCCTCAAAGTCTTGGGCCACACACCCTCCAGGCTGGGCCCCTGGAGCCACACAATAGGACTGTGACTACCAATCCATGGGAATTCTGCCCATTCCATGGTCCAAAATCGTACAAATTAGGAGAAATCTCCAAAGTCCCTGAGGCCATCCCAATAGTGTAGGTCGCCCGGAACAAACAAGGGCTGTCTGACACCAGCTGATAATCGACCTCCACTCATACCATAGATGGATATCCCCAGAGAAGAAGATTGAACCAGACAGGACCCTAGGCCATAATAGGATCCATTGCTTTGGGTTACAGGCAGGTGTCCTCAAAAGCCTGATTCCAATACGAGCATAGGGGTTTTCCTTAGGCACACATCAGAACTCATCTCGTCTCCACAAGGAAACCTGTGCATGGGAGCCATGTCCAAAGCTTAGGAGAGTACTTCAGGGTCCCGGTGCCACCGCCCCATTCCAAGGCCCTCATGGACACAAAATCGCATTAGGACCCATCCTCAGGAAAGTCCATTTCAACTCAGCCACCCCGGTTGCTCCCGCAGAGCCATCAGATCTAAACTGTCTTGTTGCTAGGAGACAACTGGAATGCGAGGCGGGCTTCCCAGGCATCCATCTGCGAACGGTGCTCTGGAGTCATTCCATATGGGATGTCCTGGAGCTGTCCAAGAGGTCTCAATTGTCCCGCAGAAGGAATCCATGAAGGGGGCATCCCACAACTCCCAACGAGGGAAAACCTCAATGGCCTCGAGATTCCGCTCCCTTCATGAAGCGGCCGTCATGCTCAGAAACTCCAACCTGAGCCAACGTCTGATCCTCGCCCTGACTTCAGATGCATGAGATATTGGTTCAGATTTGCAGGGGGTACCTGCCGTGCCCTCGCCCTGAAACCCAAATCTAGCTTGACTTCTCAGACTTCCGTCCTCACACTCCTGGCCCCGAAGCCCTCAAGTTTGGCAATTCCGGACCCACAATGCAGCACTCTGCCTGCCCTCTAGAAAAAAAATGATTGCCTCATGAGCTGCCCAGGCACCTTACATCAGGGTAAACCTACACAGCACTCGACTTTACCCAAATTATATAGTCTAACCTGGGCACTAATGCACTGTCGAACACAATCTGAGCCCGGACCTCCTGACCAACACCCAGAAAGCTGACCGCACACTGAGCACATAAAACCCGCCATGGCCTTAGGTCATCATCTCTTCCCTGCCTCAGTTTTCAGGCTTCAGAACCGAGACCTTATCTCCAATCACTTCCCAGGGGTGAGTGTGATGCAGAAATCAGAACTCCTCCTTACCCATGGCAAGAAACCTGTGGTTGGCACGTTGTCCAACGTTCAGTGTAGGAGAAACCAGCATTCACCCTGAGGCCCCGCCCATTCTTGAGTGTGACGAGGGCATACACACGCATTGTGACCCTCAGCATGAGTCCTGTCCTATAGTAAGTCCTCTCAGTTTCTGGACCATTAGATGTCATAATGGGCTTGACATGTCCGTAGGCCCCAATTTTTAACCAAATTTCTGATGGTCCAGTCGCCCCTCCCCAGGGCTCTACTCTGGAATCCCTCATTTGGTGGGACACCTGAGGATGAAAAAGAAAAAAACAAGAATAAAAAAAAAAAAGGACTTCTTCCAGCCCACAGAATGACCGCAAACTCTTTGGACGGGGCCAAACCACCAGAGAGTAAGACTCGTCCATTTCCCATGAAGTCACCCAGAAATTCCACGACCATGAGTGACACGATATCCAGAGACAAAAACTTGAGCAGGAGCCTCACACTCGCCCTTCTTTCAAATCCCGAAGAGTTCTCCTCATGGTCTGTAGATCAGTCCTGCCATACCTATGACATGAAACATAAGCCGAGTTTGTGTTTTCAGTCAACTGTCCAAACATCCCTGGCCTACACACCCTACAGGCTCAGGCCCCTGGAGCCAAACCTGAGGACTGTACTTGCCCTCTCCAAGGGAATTGTGTGTGCCCATTCCAATGGCCACAACCCTTCTAATAGGATAAACCTCCAAAGTCCCTGATCCATCTCAATAGTGGTGGCTTCCCAGGAACAACAGGGGCAATCTGAGCCCAACTGAGCACCTACCTGCACTCAGACCCATAGACAGATGTCCCCAGAGGTAAAAAGGAAAGAACAGGCCCCTAGGCACTAATCAGATCCATTGCTTTGGTTTCCAGGCATCTCTCCTCAGAGGCCTGGATTTCAAAAGCAGCATATAGCTGTTTCTTGACTCACCCATCAGAAAACATCTCATCTACACATGGGAAACTTGCACGTTGCAGCTGTGTCAAAGCCTCTGTTTAGGAGAACCCTTTAGGGCCCCAGTGCCACCGCTTCATTCCAAGGTCTCCATAGACACAAAAGCACGTTAGGACCCATCCCCAGGGGTGTCCATTTCAACTCAGCGTCCTCGGTTGCTCCCCACAGATCCAGGAGATCTAAACTGTCTTGTTGCTAGGAGACAATTGGAATGCGAGGTGGGCTACCCAGCCATCCATCCTTGGAACCCTGCTCAGAATCATTGGCCTGGAGCCAAACAACAGGTCTCAATTGTCCTGCAGAAGACTCTCTGCAGTTTGGAGCTTCTCACAACTCCCATCGTGGGAAAACACCCATGGCCTCGTGATGCCCCCCCCCCATTCATGAAGGAGCCATCAGGGACAGAAACTCCAACCTGAGCGATCGTCTGATCCTCGCGCTGACTTCAGATGCACGAGACCTCGATTCAGGTCTGTAGATTGTGCGTGCCATGGCCTCACCCAGAAACCTAAGCCTAGCTTGTGTTCTCAGACTTTTGTCGTCAGACTACTGGCCCACAAGCCCTCCAGTTTGGCAATCCAGAACTACAATGCAGCACTCTGCCTGCCCTCAAGAAGAAAAACATTGTCCTCTGGTGCTACCCAGTAATCCCAAATGAGGATCAACCTGCACCGACCTTGGCTGTACCCCAAATACATAGGATGACCAGGGCACTAATGCCCTTTCTAACACAGCCTGAGCCTGGACCCACTGGCCCCTCCCAGACAGCTGGCCGCACACTGAGCACAACGAGCCGCCATGGCCTTAGGTCGTCATCTCTTCCCAACATCAGTTTTCAGGTTTCAGAACCTAGACCTTATCTCCAATCACTGCCCAGGGTTGAAGGTGATGCAGAAATCAGAACTCCTTCCCCATGGCAAGAAACCTTGTGGTTGGCATGTTGTCCAACGTTCAGTGTAGTTGAAACCAGTGTGGCCCATGAGGCCCCGCCCATGCTCGCGGGCCACATTGGTCACAAACACACATTGTGACGCTCAGGCTGAGCCCAGTCCTCAAGTAAGGCCACTCAGTGGCTGGATGAAGAGATATCATATTGGGCTTGCCATGACCCTAGGCCCCAATTTTTAACCATAGTTCGGGTTTTCCCTTCAGTCTTCCCCACGGCTTGGCTTTGGAATTCCTCTTTTGGTGAGACACCTGAGGTAACAAACCTGAAATGAGTCCTCCCATCCCACAGATTGACGAAAAGCAATTGGGAATCGGGCCAAATCCTCAGAGAGGAAGATTCGTCCATGCCCCATGAGGCGTCCCCGACATTCCACGGCCATCGCTGATACAAAATCCAGAGACAAAAGCCTGAGCAAGAGCCTCAGACTCGCACTTTCTTCATATCCTGAAGAGTTCTTCTCATGGTTTGTAGATCGGGCCTGCCATACCTACGTCCCCAAACCTAAGCTGAGTTTGTGTTTTTAGACTTCTGTCCTCAAAGTCTTGGGCCACACACCCTCCAGGCTGGGCCCCTGGAGCCACACATTAGGACTGTGCCTACCAATCCATGGGAATTCTGCCCATTCCATGGTCCAAAATCGTACAAATTAGGAGAAATCTCCAAAGTCCCTGAGGCCATCCCAATAGTGTAGGTCGCCCGGAACAAACAAGTGCTGTCTGACACCAGCTGATAATCGACCTCCACTCATACCATAGATGGATGTCCCCAGAGAAGAAGATTGAACCAGACAGGACCCTAGGCCATAATAGGATCCATTGCTTTGGGTAACAGGCATGTGTCCTCAAAAGCCTGATTCCAATACGAGCATAGGGGTTTTCCTGAGGCACCCATCAGAACTCATCTCGTCTCCACAAGGAAACCTGTGCATGGGAGCCATGTCCAAAGCTTAGGAGATTACTTCAGGTTCCCGGTGCCACCGCCCCATTCCAAGGCCCTCATGGACACAAAAACACATTAGGACCCATCCTCAGGAAAGTCCATTTCAAATCAGCCACCCCGGTTGCTCCCGAAGAGCCATCAGATCTAAACTGTCTTGTTGCTAGGAGACAATTGGAATGCGAGGCGGGCTTCCCGGGCATCCATCCGCGAACGGTGCTCTAGAGTCATTCCATATGGGATGCCCTGGAGCTGTCCAACAGGTCTCAATTGTCCCGCAGAAGGAATCCATGAAGGGGGCATCCCACAACTCCCAACGTGGGAAAACCTCAATGGCCTCGAGATTCCGCTCCCTTCATGAAGCGGCGTCATATTCAGAAACTCCAAACTCAGCCAACGTCTGATCCTCGCCCTGATTTCAGATGCATGAGATATTGGTTCAGATCTGCAGGGGGTACCTGCCGTGCCCTCGCCCTGAAACCCAAGTCTAGCTTGTCTTCTCAGACTTCCGTCCTCACACTCCTGGCCCCGAAGCCCTCAAGTTTGGCAATTCCGGACCCACAATGCAGCACTCTGCCTGCCCTCTAGAAAAAAAATTATTGCCTCATGAGCTGCCCAGGCACCTTAAATGAGGGTAAACCTACACAGCACTCGACTTTACCCAAATTATATAGTCTAACCTGGGCACTAATGCACTGTCGAACACATCCTGAGCCCGGACCTCCTGACCAACACCCAGAATGCTGACCGCACACTGAGCACATAAAACCCGCCATGGCCTTAGGTCATCATCTCTTCCCTACCTCAGTTTTCAGGCTTCAGAACCGAGACCTTATCTCCAATCACTTCCCAGGGGTGAGTGTGATGCAGAAATCAGAACTCCTCCTTACCCATGGCAAGAACCCTGTGGTTGGCACGTTGTCCAACGTTCAGTGTAGGAGAAACCAGCATTCACCCTGAGGCCCCGCCAAATTCTTGAGTGGGACGAGGGCATACACACGCATTGTGACCCTCAGCATGAGTCCTGTCCTCTAGTAAGTCCTCTTAGTTGCTGGACCATTAGATGTCTTAATGGGCTTGACATGTCCCTAGGTCCCAATTTTTAACCAAATTTCTGATGGTCCAGTCGCCCCTCCCCAGGGCTCTACTCTGGAATCCCTCATTTGGTGGGACACATGAGGATGAAAGAGAAAAAAACAAGAATAAAAGAAAAAAAAAACGGACTTCTTCCAGCCCACAGAATGACCCCAAACTCTTTGGACGGGGCCAAACCACCAGAGAGTAAGACTCGTCCATTTCCCATGAAGTCACCCAGAAATTCCACGACCATGAGTGACACGATATCCAGAGACAAAAACTTGTGCAGGAGCCTCACACTCGCCCTTCTTTCAAATCCCGAAGAGTTCTCCTCATGGTCTGTAGATCAGTCCTGCCATACCTATGACCCGAAACATAAGCCGAGTTTGTGTTTTCAGACAACTGTCCAAACAGCCCTGGCCAACACACCCTACAGGCTCAGGCCCCTGGAGCCTAACCTGAGGACTGTACTTGCCCTCTCCAAGGGAATTGTGTGTGCCCATTCCAATGGCCACAACCCTTCTAATAGGGTAAACCTCCAAAGTCCCTGATCCATCTCAATAGTGGTGGCTTCCCAGGAAAAACAGGGGCAATCTGAGCCCAACTGAGCACCTACCTGCACTCAGACCCATAGACAGATGTCCCCAGAGGTAAAAAGGAAAGAACAGGCCCCTAGGCAATAATCAGATCCATTGATTTGGTTTCCAGGCATCTCTCCTCAGAGGCCTGGATTTCAAAAGCAGCATATAGCTGTTTCTTGACTCACCCATCAGAAAACATCTCATCTACACATGGGAAACTTGCACGTTGGAGCTGTGTCAAAGCCTCTGTTTAGGAGAACCCTTTAGGGCCCCAGTGCCACCGCTTCATTCCAAGGTCTCCATAGACACAAAAGCACGTTAGGACCCATACCCAGGGGTGTCCATTTCAACTCAGCGTCCTCGGTTGCTCCCCACAGATCCAGGAGATCTAACCTGTCTTGTTGCTAGGAGACAATTGGAATGCGAGGTGGGCTACCCAGCCATCCATCCTTAGAACCCTGCTCAGAATCATTGGCCTGGAGCCAAACAACAGGTCTCAATTGTCCTGCAGAAGACTCTCTGCAGTTTGGAGCTTCTCACAACTCCCATCGTGGGAAAACCCCCATGGCCTCGTGATGCCCCCGCCCATTCATGAAGGGGCCATCAGGGACAGAAACTCCAACCTGAGCGATCGTCTGATCCTCGCCCTGACTTCAGATGCACGAGATCTCGATTCAGGTCTGTAGATTGTGCGTGCCATGGCCTCACCCAGAAACCTAAGCCTAGCTTGTGTTCTCAGACTTTTGTCGTCAGACTACTGGCCCACAAGCCCTCCAGTTTGGCAATCCAGAACTACAATGCAGCACTCTGCCTGCCCTCAAGATGAAAAACATTGTCCTCTGGTGCTACCCAGTAATCCCAAATGAGGATCAACCTGCACCGACCTTGGCTGTACCCCAAATACATAGGCTGACCAGGGCACTAATGCCCTTTCTGACACAGCCTGAGCCTGGACCCCCTGGCCCCTCCCAGACAGCTGGCCGCACACTGAGCACATCGAGCCACCATGGCCTTAGGTCGTCATCGCTTCCCAACATCAGTTTTCAGGTTTCAGAACCTAGATCTTATATCCAATCACGGCCCAGGGTTGAAGGTGATGCAGAAATCAGAACTCCTTCCCCATGGCAAGAAACCTTGTGGTTGGCATGTTGTCCAACGTTCGGTGTAGTTGAAACCAGTGTGGCCCATGAGGCCCCGCCCATGCTCGCGGGCCACATTGGTCACAAACACACATTGTGACGCTCAGGCTGAGCCCAGTCCTCAAGTAAGGCCACTCAGTGACTGGATGAAGAGATATCATATTGGGCTTGCCATGACCCTAGGCCACAATTTTTAACCATAGTTCGGGTTGTCCCTTCAGTCTTCCCCACGGCTTGGCTTTGGAATTCCTCTTTTGGTGGGACACCTGAGGTAACAAACCTGAAATGAGTCCTCCCATCCCACAGATTGACGAAAAGCAATTGGGAATCGGGCCAAATCCTCAGAGAGGAAGATTCGTCCATGCCCCATGAGGCGTCCCCGACATTCCACGGCCATCGCTGATACAAAATCCAGAGACAAAAGCCTGAGCAAGAGCCTCAGACTCGCACTTTCTTCATATCCTGAAGAGTTCTTCTCATGGTTTGTAGATCGGGCCTGCCATACCTACGTCCCCAAACCTAAGCTGAGTTTGTGTTTTCAGACTTCTGTCCTCAAAGTCTTGGGCCACACACCCTCCAGGCTGGGCCCCTGGAGCCACACATTAGGACTGTGCCTACCAATCCATGGGAATTCTGCCCATTCCATGGTCCAAAATCGTACAAATTAGGAGAAATCTCCAAAGTCCCTGAGGCCATCCCAATAGTGTAGGTCGCCCGGAACAAACAAGGGCTGTCTGACACCAGCTGATAATGGACCTCCACTCATACCATAGATGGATGTCCCCAGAGAAGAAGATTGAACCAGACAGGACCCTAGGCCATAATAGGATCCATTGCTTTGGGTTACAGGCATGTGTCCTCAAAAGCCTGATTCCAATACGAGCATAGGGGTTTTCCTGAGGCACCCATCAGAACTCATCTCGTCTCCACAAGGAAACCTGTGCATGGGAGCCATGTCCAAAGCTTATGAGAGTACTTCAGGTTCCCGGTGCCACCACCCCATTCCAAGGCCCTCATGGACACAAAAACACATTAGGACCCATCCTCAGGAAAGTCCATTTCAACTCAGCCACCCCGGTTGCTCCCGCAGAGCCATCAGATGTAAACTGTCTTGTTGCTAGGAGACAATTGGAATGCGTGGCGGGCTTCCCGGGCATCCATCCGCGAACGGTGCTCTGGAGTCATTCCATATGGGATGCCCTGGAGCTGTCCAACAGGTCTCAATTGTCCCGCAGAAGGAATCCATGAAGGGGGCATCCCACAACTCCCAACGTGGGAAAACCTCAATGGCCTCGAGATTCCGCTCCCTTCATGAAGCGGCCGTAATATTCAGAAACTCCAAACTGAGCCAACGTCTGATCCTCGCCCTGATTTCAGATGCATGAGATATTGGTTCAGATCTGCAGGGGGTACCTGCCGTGCCCTCGCCCTGAACCCCAAGTCTAGCTTGTCTTCTCAGACTTCCGTCCTCACACTCCTGGCCCCGAAGCCCTCAAGTTGGGCAATTCCGGACCCACAATGCAGCACTCTGCCTGCCCTCTAGAAAAAAAATGATTGCCTCATGAGCTGCCCAGGCACATTAAATGAGGGTAAACCTACACAGCACTCGACTTTACCCAAATTATATAGTCTAACCTGGGCACTAATGCACTGTCGAACACAACCTGAGCCCGGACCTCCTGACCAACACCCAGAATGCTGACCGCACACTGAGCACATAACACCCGCCATGGCCTTAGGTCATCATCTCTTCCCTACCTCAGTTTTCAGGCTTCAGAACCGAGACCTTATCTCCAATCACTTCCCAGGGGTGAGTGTGATGCAGAAATCAGAACTCCTCCTTACCCATGGCAAGAACCCTGTGGTTGGCACGTTGTCCAACGTTCAGTGTAGGAGAAACCAGCATTCACCCTGAGGCCCCGCCCATTTTTGAGTACGACGAGGGCATACACACGCATTGTGACCCTCAGCATGAGTCCTGTCCTCTAGTAAGTCCTCTCAGTTGCTGGACCATTAGATGTCATAATGGGCTTGACATGTCCCTAGGCCCCAATTTTTAACCAAATTTCTGATGGTCCTGTCGCCCCTCCCCAGGGCTCTACTCTGGAATCCCTCATTTGGTGGGACACATGAGGATGAAAGAGAAAAAAACAAGAATAAAAGAAAAAAAAAACGGACTTCTTCCAGCCCACAGAATGACCCCAAACTCTTTGGACGGGGCCAAACCACCAGAGAGTAAGACTCGTCCATTTCCCATGAAGTCACCCAGAAATTCCACGACCATGAGTGACACGATATCCAGAGACAAAAACTTGATCAGGAGCCTCACACTCGCCCTTCTTTCAAATCCCGAAGAGTTCTCCTCATGGTCTGTAGATCAGTCCTGCCATACCTATGACCCGAAACATAAGCCGAGTTTGTGTTTTCAGACAACTGTCCAAACAGCCCTGGCCAACACACCCTACAGGCTCAGGCCCCTGGAGCCAAACCTGAGGACTGTACTTGCCCTCTCCAAGGGAATTTTGTGTGCCCATTCCAATGGCCACAACCCTTCTAATAGGATAAACCTCCAAAGTCCCTGATCCATCTCAATAGTGGTGGCTTCCCAGGAACAACAGGGGCAATCTGAGCCCAACTGAGCACCTACCTGCACTAAGACCCATAGACAGATGTCCCCAGAGGTAAAAAGGAAAGAACAGGCCCCTAGGCACTAATCAGATCCATTGCTTTGGTTTCCAGGCATCTCTCCTCAGAGGCCTGGATTTCAAAAGCAGCATATAGCTGTTTCTTGACTCACCCATCAGAAAACATCTCATCTACACATGGGAAACTTACACGTTGGAGCTGTGTCAAAGCCTCTGTTTAGGAGAACCCTTTAGGGCCCCAGTGCCACCGCTTCATTCCAAGGGCTCCATAGACACAAAAGCACGTTAGGACCCATCCCCAGGGGTGTCCATTTCAACTCAGCGTCCTCGGTTGCTCCCCACAGATCCAGGAGATCTAACCTGTCTTGTTGCTAGGAGACAATTGGAATGCGAGGTGGGCTACCCAGCCATCCATCCTTAGAACCCTGCTCAAAATCATTGGCCTGGAGCCAAACAACAGGTCTCAAATGTCCTGCAGAAGACTCTCTGCAGTTTGGAGCTTCTCACAACTCCCATCGTGGGAAAACCCCCATGGCCTCGTGATGCCCCCGCCCATTCATGAAGGGGCCATCAGGGACAGAAACTCCAACATGAGCGATCGTCTGATCCTCGCCCTGACTTCAGATGCACGAGATCTCGATTCAGGTCTGTAGATTGTGCGTGCCATGGCCTCACCCAGAAACCTAAGCCTAGCTTGTGTTCTCAGACTTTTGTCGTCAGACTACTGGCCCACAAGCCCTCCAGTTTGGCAATCCAGAACTACAATGCAGCACTCTGCCGGCCCTCCAGAAGAAAAACATTGTCCTCTGGTGCTACCCAGTAATCCCAAATGAGGATCAACCTGCACCGACCTTGGCTGTACCCCAAATACATAGGCTGACCAGGGTACTAATGCCCTTTCTGACACAGCCTGAGCCTGGACCCCCTGCCCCCTCCCAGACAGCTGGCCGCACACTGAGCAAATCGAGCCGCCATGGCCTTAGGTCGTCATCTCTTCCCAACATCAGTTTTCAGGTTTCAGAACCTAGACCTTATCTCCAATCACTGCCCAGGGTTGAAGGTGATGCAGAAATCAGAACTCCTTCCCCATGGCAAGAAACCTTGTGGTTGGCATGTTGTCCAACGTTCAGTGTAGTTGAAACCAGTGTGGCCCATGAGGCCCCGCCCATGCTCGCGGTCCACATTGGTCACAAACACACATTGTGACGCTCAGGCTGAGCCCAGTCCTCAAGTAAGGCCACTCAGTGGCTGGATGAAGAGATATCATATTGGGCTTGCCATGCCCCTAGGCCCCAATTTTTAACCATAGTTCGGGTTGTCTTTTCAGTCTTCCCCACGGCTTGGCTTTGGAATTCCTCTTTTGGTGGTACACCTGAGGTAACAAAACTGAAATGAGTCCTACCATCCCACAGATTGACGAAAAGCAATTGGGAATCGGGCCAAATCCTCAGAAAGAAAGATTCGTCTATGGTCCATGAGGCGTCCCCGACATTCCACGGCCATCGCTGATACAAAATCCAGAGACAAAAGCCTGAGCAAGAGCCTCAGACTCACATATTCTTCATATCCTGAAGAGTTCTTCTCATGGTTTGTAGATCGTGCCTGCCATACCTACGTCCCCAAACCTAAGCTGAGTTTGTGTTTTCAGACTTCTGTCCTCAAAGTTTTGGGCCACACACCCTCCAGCCTGGGCCCCTGGAGCCACACATTAGGACTGTGCCTACCAATCCATGGGAATTCTGCCGATTCCATGGTCCAAAATCGTACAAATTAGGAGAAACCTCCAAAGTCCCTGAGGCCATCCCAATAGTGTAGGTCGCCCGGAACAAACAAGGGCTGTCTGACACCAGCTGATAATCGACCTCCACTCATACCATAGATGGATGTCCCCAGAGAAGAAGATTGAACCAGACAGGACCCTAGGCCATAATAGGATCCATTGCTTTGGGTTACAGGCATGTGTCCTCAAAAGCCTGATTCCAATACGAGCATAGGGGTTTTCCTGAGGCACCCATCAGAACTCATCTCGTCTCCACAAGGAAACCTGTGCATGGGAGCCATGTCCAAAGCTTATGAGAGTACTTCAGGGTCCCGGTGCCACCGCCCCATTCCAAGGCCCTCATGGACACAAAAACACATTAGGACCCATCCTCAGGAAAGTCCATTTCAACTCTACCACCCCGGTTGCTCCCGCAGAGCCATCAGATGTAAACTGTCTTGTTGTTAGGAGACAATTGGAATGCGAGGCGGGCTTCCCGGGCATCCATCCGCCAACGGTGCTCTGGAGTCATTCCATATGGGATGCCCTGGAGCTGTCCAACAGGTCTCAATTGTCCCTCAGAAGGAATCCATGAAGGGGGCATCCCACAACTCCCAACGTGGGAAAACCTCAATGGCCTCGAGTTTCCGCTCCCTTCATGAAGCGGCCGTCATGCTCAGAAACTCCAACCTGAGCCAACGTCTGGTCCTCGCCCTGACTTCAGATGCATGAGATATTGGTTCAGATTTGCAGGGGGTACCTGCCGTGCCCTCGCCCTGAAACCCAAGTCTAGCTTGTCTTCTCAGACTTCCGTCCTCACACTCCTGGCCCCGAAGCCCTCAAGTTTGGCAATTCCGGACCCACAATGCAGCACTCTGCCTGCCCTCTAGAAAAAAAAATGATTGCCTCATGAGCTGCCAAGGCACCTTAAATGAGGGTAAACCTACACAGCACTCGACTTTACCCAAATTATATAGTCTAACCTGGGCACTAATGCACTGTCGAACACAACCTTAGCCCGGACCTCCTGACCAACACCCAGAAAGCTGACCGCACACTGAGCACATAAAACCCGCCATGGCCTTAGGTCATCATCTCTTCCCTACCTCAGTTTTCAGGCTTCAGAACCGAGACCTTATCTCCAATCACTGCCCAAGGGTGAGTGTGATGCAGAAATCATAACTCCTCCTTACCCATGGCAAGAACCCTGTGGTTGGCACGTTGTCCAACGTTCAGTGTAGGAGAAACCAGCATTCACCCTGAGGCCCCGCCCATTCTTGAGTGCGACGAGGGCATACACACGCATTGTGACCCTCAGCATGAGTCCTGTCCTCTAGTAAGTCCTCTCAGTTGCTGGACCATTAGGTGTCATAATGGGCTTGACATGTCCCGAGGCCCCAATTTTTAACCAGATTTCCTATTGTCCAGTCGCCCCTCCCCAGGGCTCTACTCTGGAATCCCTCATTTGGAGGGACACCTGAGGTTAAAAAATAAAAAAATAACAACAACAACCAAAAAAAAACGGACTTCTTCCAGCCCACAGAATGACCCCAAACTCTTTGGACGGGGCCAAACCACCAGAGAGTAAGACTCGTCCATTTCCCATGAAGTCACACAGAAATTCCACGACCATGAGTGACACGATATCCAGAGACAAAAACTTGAGCAGGAGCCTCACACTCGCCCTTCCTTCAAATCCCAAAGAGTTCTCCTCATGGTCTGTAGATCAGTCCTGCCATACCTATGACCCGAAACATAAGCCGAGTTTGTGTTTTCAGACAACTGTCCAAACAGCCCTGGCCTACACAACCTACAGGCTCAGGCCCCTGGAGCCAAACCTGAGGACTGTACTTGCCCTCTCCAAGGGAATTGTGTGTGCCCATTCCAATGGCCACAACCCTTCTAATAGGATAAACCTCCAAAGTCCCTGATCCATCTCAATAGTGGTGGCTTCCCAGGAAAAACAGGGGCAATCTGAGCCCAACTGAGCACCTACCTGCACTCAGACCCATAGACAGATGTCCCCAGAGGTATGAAGGCAAGAACAGGCCCCTAGGCACTAATCAAATCCATTGCTTTGGTTTCCAGGCATCTCTCCTCAGAGGCCTGGATTTCAAAAGCAGCATATAGCTGTTTCTTGACTCACCCATCAGAAAACATCTCATCTACACATGGGAAACTTGCACGTTGGAGCTGTGTCAAAGCCTCTGATTAGGAGAACCCTTTAGGGCCCCAGTGCCACCGCTGCATTCCAAGGGCTCCATAGACACAAAAGCACGTTAGGACCCATCCCCAGGGGTGTCCATTTCAACTCAGCGTCCTCGGTTGCTCCCCACAGATCCAGGAGATCTAACCTGTCTTGTTGCTAGGAGACAATTGGAATGCGAGGTGGGCTACCCAGCCATCCATCCTTAGAACCCTGCTCAAAATCATTGGCCTGGAGCCAAACAACAGGTCTCAAATGTCCTGCAGAAGACTCTCTGCAGTTTGGAGCTTCTCACAACTCCCATCGTGGGAAAACCACCATGGCCTCGTGATGCCCCCGCCCATTCATGAAAGGGCCATCAGGGACAGAAACTCCAACCTGAGCGATCGTCTGATCCTCGCCCTGACTTCAGATGCACGAGATCTCGATTCAGGTCTGTAGATTGTGCGTGCCATGGCCTCACCCAGAAACCTAAGCCTAGCTTGTGTTCTCAGACTTTTGTCGTCAGACTACTGGCCCACAAGCCCTCCCGTTTGGCAATCCAGAACTACAATGCAGCACTCTGCCGGCCCTCCAGAAGAAAAACATTGTCCTCTGGTGCTACCCAGTAATCCCAAATGAGGATCAACCTGCACCGACCTTGGCTGTACCCCAAATACATAGGCTGACCAGGGTACTAATGCCCTTTCTGACACAGCCTGAGCCTGGACCCCCTGGCCCCTCCCAGACAGCTGGCCGCACACTGAGCAAATCGAGCCGCCATGGCCTTAGGTCGTCATCTCTTCCCAACATCAGTTTTCAGGTTTCAGAACCTAGAGCTTATCTCCAATCACTGCCCAGGGTTGAAGGTGATGCAGAAATCAGAACTCCTTCCCCATGGCAAGAAACCTTGTGGTTGGCATGTTGTCCAACGTTCAGTGTAGTTGAAACCAGTGTGGCCCATGAGGCCCCGCCCATGCTCGCGGGCCACATTGGTCACAAACACACATTGTGACGCTCAGGCTGAGCCCAGTCCTCAAGTAAGGCCACTCAGTGGCTGGATGAAGAGATATCATATTGGGCTTGCCATGCCCCTAGGCCCCAATTTTTAACCATAGTTCGGGTTGTCTTTTCAGTCTTCCCCACAGCTTGGCTTTGGAATTCCTCTTTTGGTGGTACACCTGAGGTAACAAAACTGAAATAGGTCCTACCATCCCACAGATTGACGAAAAGCAATTGGGAATCGGGCCAAATCCTCAGAGAGGAATATTCGTCTATGGTCCATGAGGCGTCCCCGACATTCCACGGCCATCGCTGATACAAAATCCAGAGACAAAAGCCTGAGCAAGAGCCTCAGACTCACACATTCTTCATATCCTGAAGAGTTCTTCTCATGGTTTGTAGATCGGGCCTGCCATACCTACGTCCCCAAACCTAAGCTGAGTTTGTGTTTTCAGACTTCTGTCCTCAAAGTCTTGGGCCACACACCCTCCAGGCTGGGCCCCTGGAGCCACACATTAGGACTGTGCCTACCAATCCATGGGAATTCTGCCGATTCCATGGTCCAAAATCGTACAAATTAGGAGAAATCTCCAAAGTCCCTGAGGCCATCCAATAGTGTAGGTCGCCCGGAACAAACATGGGCTGTCTGACACAAGCTGATAATCGAACTCCACTCATACCATAGATGGATGTCCCCAGAGAAGAAGATTGAACAAGACAGGACCCTAGGCCATAATAGGATCCATTGCTTTGGGTTACGGGCATGTGTCCTCAAAAGCCTGATTCCAATACGAGCATAGGGGTTTTCCTGAGGCACCCATCAGAACTCATCTCGTCTCCACAAGGAAACCTGTGCATGGGAGCCATGTCCAAAGCTTAGGAGAGTACTTCAGGGTCCCGGTGCCACCGCCCCATTCCAAGGCCCTCATGGACACAAAAACACATTAGGACCCATCCTCAGGAAAGTCCATTTCAACTCTGCCACCCCAGTTGCTCCCGCAGAGCCATGAGATCTAAACTGTCTTGTTGCTAGGAGACAATTGGAATGCGAGGCGGGCTTCCCGGGCATCCATCCGCCAACGGTGCTCTGGAGTCATTCCATATGGGATGCCCTGGAGCTGTCCAACAGGTCTCAATTGTCCCGCAGAAGGAATCCATGAAGGGGGCATCCCACAACTCCCAACGTGGGAAAACCTCAATGGCCTCGAGTTTCCGCTCCCTTCATGAAGCGGCCGTCATGCCCAGAAACTCCAACCTGAGCCAACATCTGATCCTCGCCCTGACTTCAGATGCATGAGATATTGGTTCAGATTTGTAGGGGGTACCTGCCGTGCCCTCGCCCTGAATCCCAAGTCTAGCTTGTCTTCTCAGACTTCCGTCCTCACACTCCTGGCCCCGAAGCCCTCAAGTTTGGCAATTCCGGACCCACAATGCAGCACTCTGCCTGCCCTCTAGAAAAAAAATGATTACCTCATGAGCTGCCCAGGCACCTTAAATGAGGGTAAACCTACACAGCACTCGACTTTACCCAAATTATATAGTCTAACCTGGGCACTAATGCACTGTCGAACACAACCTGAGCCCGGACCTCCTGACCAACACCCAGAGAGCTGACCGCACACTGAGCACATAAAACCCGCCATGGCCTTAGGTCATCATCTCTTCCCTACCTCAGTTTCAGGCTTCAGAACCGAGACCTTATCTACAATCATTGCCCAAGGGTGAGTGTGATGCAGAAATCATAACTCCTCCTTACCCATGGCAAGAACCCTGTGGTTGGCACTTTGTCCAACGTTCAGTGTAGGAGAAACCAGCATTCACCCTGAGGCCCCGCCCATTCTTGAGTGCGACGAGGGCATACACACGCATTGTGACCCTCAGCATGAGTCCTGTCCTCTAGTAAGTCCTCTCAGTTGCTGGAACATTAGGTGTCATAATGGGCTTGACATGTCCCGAGGCCCCAATTTTTAACCAGATTTCTGATTGTCCAGTCGCCCCTCCACAGGGCTCTACTCTGGAATCCCTCATTTGGTGGGACACCTGAGGTTAAAAAAGAAAAAAAACAAGAATAAAAAGAAAAACGGACTTCTTCCAGCCCACAGAATGACTCCAAACTCTTTGGACGGGGCCAAACCACCAGAGAGTAAGACTCGTCCATTTCCCATGAAGTCACACAGAAATTCCACGACCATGAGTGACACGATATCCAGAGACAAAAACTTGAGCTTGAGCCTCACACTCGCCCTTCTTTCAAATCCCGAAGAGTTCTCCTCATGGTCTGTAGGTCAGTCCTGTCATACCTATGACCCGAAACATAAGCCGAGTTTGTGTTTTCAGACAACTGTCCAAACAGCCCTGGCCTACACAACCTACAGGCTCAGGCCCCTGGAGCCAAACCTGAGGACTGTACTTGCCCTCTCCAAGGGAATTGTGTGTGCCCATTCCAATGGCCACAACCCTTCTAATAGGATAAATCTCCAAATTCCCTGATCCATCTCAATAGTGGTGGCTTCCCAGGAAAAACAGGGGCAATCTGAGCCCAAATGAGCACCTACCTGCACTCAGACCCATAGACAGATGTCCCCAGAGGTAAAAAGGAAAGAACAGGCCCCTAGGCACTAATCAGATCCATTGCTTTGGTTTCCAGGCATCTCTCCTCAGAGGCCTGGATTTCAAAAGCAGCATATAGCTGTTTCTTGACTCACCCATCAGAAAACATCTCATCTACACATGGGAAACTTGCACGTTGGAGCTGTGTCAAAGCCTCTGTTTAGGAGAACCCTTTAGGGCCCCAGTGCCACCGCTTCATTCCAAGGGCTCCATAGACACAAAAGCACGTTAGGACCCATCCCCAGGGGTGTCCATTTCAACTCAGCGGCCTCGGTTGCTCCCCACAGATCCAGGAGATCTAACCTGTCTTGTTGCTAGGAGACAATTGGAATGCGAGGTGGGCTACCCAGCCATCCATCCTTAGAACCCTGCTCAGAATCATTGGCCTGGAGCCAAACAACAGGTCTCAAATGTCCTGCAGAAGACTCTCTGCAGTTTGGAGCTTCTCACAACTCCCATCGTGGGAAAACCCCCATGGCCTCGTGATGCCCCCGCCCATTCATGAAGGGGCCATCAGGGACAGAAACTCCAACCTGAGCGATCGTCTGATCCTCGCCCTGACTTCAGATGCACGAGATCTCGATTCAGGTCTGTAGATTGTGCGTGCCATGGCCTCACCCAGAAACCTAAGCTTAGCTTGTGTTCTCAGACTTTTGTCGTCAGACTACTGGCCCACAAGCCCTCCAGTTTGGCAATCCAGAACTACAATGCAGCACTCTGCCGGCCCTCCAGAAGAAAAACATTGTCCTCTGGTGCTACCCAGTAATCCCAAATGAGAATCAACCTGCACCGACCTTGGCTGTACCCCAAATACATAGGCTGACCAGGGTACTAATGCCCTTTCTGACACATCCTGAGCCTGGACCCCCTGGCCCCTCCCAGACAGCTGGCCGCACACTGAGCAAATCGAGCCGCCATGGCCTTCGCTCGTCATCTCTTCCCAACAACAGTTTTCAGGTTTCAGAACCTAGACCTTATCTCCAATCACTGCCCAGGGTTGAAGGTGATGCAGAAATCAGAACTCCTTCCCCATGGCAAGAAACCTTGTGGTTGGCATGTTGTCCAACGTTCAGTGTAGTTGAAACCAGTGTGGCCCATGAGGCCCCGCCCATGCTCGCGGGCCACATTGGTCACAAACACACATTGTGAGGATCAGGCTGAGCCCAGTCCTCAAGTAAGGCCACTCAGTGGCTGGATGAAGAGATATCATATTGGGCTTGCCATGCCCCTAGGCCCCAATTTTTAACCATAGTTCGGGTTGTCCCTTCAGTCTTCCCCACGGCTTGGCTTTGGAATTCCTCTTTTGGTGGGACCCCTACGTAACAAAACTGAAATGAGTCCTCCCATCCCACAGATTGACGAAAAGCAATTGGGAATCGGGCCAAATCCTCAGAGAGGAAGATTCGTCCATGGCCCATGAGGCGTCCCCGACATTCCACGGCCATCGCTGATACAAAATCCAGAGACAAAAGCCTGAGCAAGCGCCTCAGACTCGCACTTTCTTCATATCCTGAAGAGTTCTTCTCATGGTTTGTAGATCGGGCCTGCCATACCTACGTCCCCAAACCTATGCTGAGTTTGTGTCTTCAGACTTCTGTCCTCAAATTCTTGGGCCACACACCCTCCAGGCTGGGCCCCTGGAGCCACACATTAGGACTGTGCCTAACAATCCATGGGAATTCTGCCCATTCCATGGTCCAAAATCGTACAAATTAGGAGAAACCTCCAAAGTCCCTGAGGCCATCCCAATAGTGTAGGTCGCCCGGAACAAACAAGGGCTGTCTGACTTCAGCTGATAATCGACCTCCACTCATACCATAGATGGATGTCCCCAGAGAAGAAGATTGAACCAGACAGGAACCTAGGCCATAATAGGATCCATTGCTTTGGGTCACAGGCATGTGTCCTCAAAATTCTGATTCCAATACGAGCATAGGTGTTACCCTGAGGCACCCATCAGAACTCATCTCGTCTCCACAAGGAAACCTGTGCATGGGAGCCATGTCCAAAGCTTAGGAGAGTACTTCAGGGTCCCGGTGCCACCGCCCCATTCCAAGGCCCTCATGGACACAAAAACACATTAGGACCCATCCTCAGGAAAGTCCATTTCAACTCAGCCACCCCGGTTGCTCCCGCAGAGCCATGAGATCTAAACTGTCTTGTAGCTAGGAGACAATTGGAATGCGAGGCGGGCTTCCCAGGCATCCATCCGTGAACGGTGCTCTGGAGTCATTCCATATGGGATGTCCTGGAGCTGTCCAACAGGTCTCAATTGTCACGCACAAGGAATCCTTGAAGGGGGCATCCCACAACTCCCAACGTGGGAAAATCTCAATGGCCTCGAGATTCCGCTCCCTTCATGAAGCGGCCGTCATGCTCAGAAACTCCAACCTGAGCCAACGTCTGATCCTCGCCCTGACTTCAGATGCATGAGATATTGGTTCAGATCTGCAGGGGGTACCTGCCTTGCCCTCGCCCTGAAACCCAAGTCTAGCTTGTCTTCTCAGACTTCCGTCCTCACACTCCTGGCCCCGAAGCCCTCAAGTTTGGCAATTCCGGACCCACAATACAGCACTCTGCCTGCCCTCTAGAAAAAAAATGATTGCCCTATGAGCTGCCCAGGACCTTAAATGAGGGTAAACCTACACAGCACTCGACTTTACCCAAATTATATAGTCTAACCTGGGCACTAATGCACTGTCGAACACAACCTGAGCCCGGACCTCCTGACCAACACCCAGAAAGCTGACCGCACACTGAGCACATAAAACCCGCCATGGCCTTAGGTCATCATCTCTTCCCTACCTCAGTTTTCAGGCTTCAGAACCGAGACCTTATCTCCAATCACTGCCCAGGGGTGAGTGTGATGCAGAAATCAGAACTCCTCCTTACCCATGGCAAGAACCCTGTGGTTGGCACGTTGTCCAACGTTCAGTGTAGGAGAAACCAGCATTCACCCTGAGGCCCCGCCCATTCTTGAGTGCGACGAGGGCATACACACGCATTGTGACCCTCAGCATGAGTCCTGTCCTCTAGTAAGTCCTCTCAGTTGCTGGAACATTAGGTGTCATAATGGGCTTGACATGTCCCGAGGCCCCAATTTTTAACCAGATTTCTGATTGTCCAGTCGCCCCTCCCCAGGGCTCTACTCTGGAATCCCTCATTTGGTGGGACACCTGAGGTTAAAAAAGAAAAAAACAAGAATAAAAAGAAAAACGGACTTCTTCCAGCCCACAGAATGACCCCAAACTCTTTGGACGGGGCCAAACCACCAGAGAGTAAGACTCGTCCATTTCCCATGAAGACACCCAGAAATTCCACGACCATGAGGGACACGATATCCAGAGACAAAAACTTGAGTAGGAGCCTCACACTCGCCCTTCTTTCAAATCCCGAAGAGTTTTCCTCATTGTCTGTAGATCAGTCCTGCCATACCTATGACCCGAAACATAAGCCGAGTTTGTGTTTTCAGACAACTGTCCAAACAGCCCTGGCCTACACAACCTACAGGCTCAGGCCCCTGGAGCCAAACCTGAGGACTGTACTTGCCCTCTCCAAGGGAATTGTGTGTGCCCATTCCAATGGCCACAACCCTTCTAATAGGATAAATCTCCAAATTCCCTGATCCATCTCAATAATGGTGGCTTCCCAGGAACAACAGGGGCAATCTGAGCCCAACTGAGCACCTACCTGCACTCAGACCCATAGACAGATGTCCCCAGAGGTAAAAAGGAAAGAACAGGCCCCTAGGCACTAATCAGATCCATTGCTTTGGTTTCCAGGCATCTCTCCTCAGAGGCCTGGATTTCAAAAGCAGCATATAGCTGTTTCTTGACTCACCCATCAGAAAACATCTCATCTACACATGGGAAACTTGCACGTTGGAGCTGTGTCAAAGCCTCTGTTTAGGAGAACCCTTTAGGGCCCCAGTGCCACTGCTTCATTCCAAGGGCTCCATAGACACAAAAGCACGTTAGGACCCATCCCCAGGGGTGTCCATTTCAACTCAGCGTCCTCGGTTGCTCCCCACAGATCCAGGAGATCTAACCTGTCTTGTTGCTAGGAGACAATTGGAATGCGAGGTGGGCTACCCAGCCATCCATCCTTAGAACCCTGCTCAGAATCATTGGCCTGGAGCCAAACAACAGGTCTAAATGTCCTGCAGAAGACTCTCTGCAGTTTGGAGCTTTTCACAACTCCCATCGTGGGAAAACCCCCATGGCCTCGTGATGCCCCCGCCCATTCATGAAGGGGCCATCAGGGACAGAAACTCCAACCTGAGCGATCGTCTGATCCTCGCCCTGACTTCAGATGCACGAGATCTCGATTCAGGTGTGTAGATTGTGCGTGCCATGGCCTCACCCAGAAACCTAAGCCTAGCTTGTGTTCTCAGACTTTTGTCGTCAGACTACTGGCCCACAAGCCCTCCCGTTTGGCAATCCAGAACTACAATGCAGCACTCTGCCGGCCCTCCAGAAGAAAAACATTGTCCTCTGGTGCTACCCAGTAATCCCAAATGAGAATCAACCTGCACCGACCTTGGCTGTACCCCAAATACATAGGCTGACCAGGGTACTAATGCCCTTTCTGACACAGCCTGAGCCTGGACCCCCTGGCCCCTCCCAGACAGCTGGCCGCACACTGAGCAAATCGAGCCGCCATGGCCTTCGCTCGTCATCTCTTCCCAACATCAGTTTTCAGGTTTCAGAACCTAGACCTTATCTCCAATCACTGCCCAGGGTTGAAGGTGATGCAGAAATCAGAACTCCTTCCCCATGGCAAGAAACCTTGTGGTTGGCATGTTGTCCAACGTTCAGTGTAGTTGAAACCAGTGTGGCCCATGAGGCCCCGCCCATGCTCGCGGGCCACATTGGTCACAAACACACATTGTGACGATCAGGCTGAGCCCAGTCCTCAAGTAAGGCCACTCAGTGGCTGGATGAAGAGATATCATATTGGGCTTGCCATGCCCCTAGGCCCCAATTTTTAACCATAGTTCGGGTTGTCCCTTCAGTCTTCCCCACGGCTTGGCTTTGGAATTCCTCTTTTGGTGGGACCCCTACGTAACAAAACTGAAATGAGTCCTCCCATCCCACAGATTGACGAAAAGCAATTGGGAATCGGGCCAATTCCTCAGAGAGGAAGATTCGTCCATGGCCCATGAGGCGTCCCCGACATTCCACGGCCATCGCTGATACAAAATCCAGAGACAAAAGCCTGAGCAAGCGCCTCAGACTCGCACTTTCTTCATATCCTGAAGAGTTCTTCTCATGGTTTGTAGATCGGGCCTGCCATACCTACGTCCCCAAACCTATGCTGAGTTTGTGTCTTCAGACTTCTGTCCTCAAATTCTTGGGCCACACACCCTCCAGGCTGGGCCCCTGGAGCCACACATTAGGACTGTGCCTAACAATCCATGGGAATTCTGCCCATTCCATGGTCCAAAATCGTACAAATTAGGAGAAACCTCCAAAGTCCCTGAGGCCATCCCAATAGTGTAGGTCGCCCGGAACAAACAAGGGCTGTCTGACTTCAGCTGATAATCGACCTCCACTCATACCATAGATGGATGTCCCCAGAGAAGAAGATTGAACCAGACAGGACCCTAGGCCATAATAGGATCCATTGCTTTGGGTCACAGGCATGTGTCCTCAAAATTCTGATTCCAATACGAGCATAGGTGTTACACTGAGGCACCCATCAGAACTCATCTCGTCTCCACAAGGAAACCTGTGCATGGGAGCCATGTCCAAAGCTTAGGAGAGTACTTCAGGGTCCCGGTGCCACCGCCCCATTCCAAGGCCCTCATGTACACAAAAACACATTAGGACCCATCCTCAGGAAAGTCCATTTCAACTCAGCCACCCCAGTTGCTCCCGCAGAGCCATGAGATCTAAACTGTCTTGTAGCTAGGAGACAATTGGAATGGAGGCGGGCTTCCCAGGCATCCATCCGCGAACGGTGCTCTGGAGTCATTCCATATGGGATGTCCTGGAGCTGTCCAACAGGTCTCAATTGTCACGCACAAGGATTCCTTGAAGGGGGCATCCCACAACTCCCAACGTGGGAAAACCTCAATGGCCTCGAGATTCCGCTCCCTTCATGAAGCGGCCGTCATGCTCAGAAACTCCAACCTGAGCCAACGTCAGATGGCCTGACTTCAGATGCATGAGATATTGGTTCAGATCTGCAGGGGGTACCTGCCTTGCCCTCGCCCTGAAACCCAAGTCTAGCTTGTCTTCTCAGACTTCCGTCCTCACACTCCTGGCCCCGAAGCCCTCAAGTTTGGCAATTCCGGACCCACAATGCAGCACTCTGCCTGCCCTCTAGAAAAAAAATGATTGCCTCATGAGCTGCCCAGGCACCTTAAATGAGGGTAAACCTACACAGCACTCGACTTTAACCAAATTATATAGTCTAACCTGGGCACTAATGCACTGTCGAACACAACCTGAGCCCGGACCTCCTGACCAACACCCAGAAAGCTGACCGCACACTGAGCACATAAAACCCGCCATGGCCTTAGGTCATCATCTCTTCCCTACCTCAGTTTTCAGGCTTCAGAACCGAGACCTTATCTCCAATCACTGCCCAGGGGTGAGTGTGATGCAGAAATCAGAACTACTCCTTACCCATGGCAAGAACCCTGTGGTTGGCACGTTGTCCAACGTTCAGTGTAGGAGAAACCAGCATTCACCCTGAGGCCCCGCCCATTCTTGAGTGCGACGTGGGCATACACACACATTGTGACCCTCAGCATGAGTCCTGTCCTCTAGTAAGTCCTCTCAGTTGCTGGACCATTAGATGTCATAATGGGCTTGACATTTCCCTAGGCCCCAATTTTTAACCAAATTTCTGATGGTCCAGTCGCCCCTCCCCAGGGCTCTACTCTTGAATCCCTCATTTGGTGGGACAACTGAGGATAAAAAAGAAAAAAACAAGAATAAAAAAAAAAACGGACTTCTTCCAGCCCACAGAATGACCCCAAACTCTTTGGACGGGGCCAAACCACCAGAGAGTAAGACTCGTCCATTTCCCATGAAGACACCCAGAAATTCCACGACCATGAGTGACACGATATCCAGAGACAAAAACTTGAGTAGGAGCCTCACACTCGCCCTTCTTTCAAATCCCGAAGAGTTTTCCTCATTGACTGTAGATCAGTCCTGCCATACCTATGACCCGAAACATAAGCCGAGTTTGTGTTTTCAGACAACTGTCCAAACAGCCCTGGCCTACACAACCTACAGGCTCAGGCCCCTGGAGCCAAACCTGAGGACTGTACTTGCCCTCTCCAAGGGAATTGTGTGTGCCCATTCCAATGGCCACAACCCTTCTAATAGGATAAACCTCCAAAGTCCCTGATCCATCTCAATAGTGGTGGCTTCCCAGGAAAAACAGGGGCAATCTGAGCCCAACTGAGCACCTACCTGCACTCAGACCCATAGACAGATGTCCCCATAGGTAAAAAGGAAAGAACAGGCCCCTAGGCACTAATCAGATCCATTGCTTTGGTTTCCAGGCATCTCTCCTCAGAGGCCTGGATTTCAAAAGCAGCATATAGCTGTTTCTTGACTCACCCATCAGAAAACATCTCATCTACACATGGGAAACTTGCACGTTGGAGCTGTGTCAAAGCCTCTGTTTAGGAGAACCCTTTAGGGCCCCAGTGCCACCGCTTCATTCCAAGGTCTCCATAGACACAAAAGCACGTTAGGACCCATCCCCAGGGGTGTCCATTTCAACTCAGCGGCCTCGGTTGCTCCCCACAGATCCAGGAGATCTAACCTGTCATGTTGCTAGGAGACAATTGGAATGCGAGGTGGGCTACCCAGCCATCCGTACTTAGAACCCTGCTCAGAATCATTGGCCTGGAGCCAAACAACAGGTCTCAATTGTCCTGCAGAAGACTCTCTGCAGTTTGGAGCTTCTCACAACTCCCATCGTGGGAAAACACCCATGGCCTCGTGATGCCCCCCCCCATTCATGAAGGAGCCATCAGGGACAGAAACTCCAACCTGAGCGATCGTCTGATCCTCGCGCTGACTTCAGATGCACGAGACCTCGATTCAGGTCTGTAGATTGTGCGTGCCATGGCCTCACCCAGAAACCTAAGCTTAGCTTGTGTTCTCAGACTTTTGTCGTCAGACTACTGGCCCACAAGACCTCCAGTTTGGCAATCCAGAACTACAATGCAGCACTCTGCCGGCCCTCCAGAAGAAAAACATTGTCTTCTGGGGCTACCCAGTAACCCCAAATGAGGATCAACCTGCACCGACCTTGGCTGTACCCCAAATACATTGGCTGACCAGGGCACTAATGCCCTTTCTGACACTGCCTGAGCCTGGACCCCCTGGCCCCTCCCAGACAGCTGGCCGCACACTGAGCACATCGAGCCGCCATGGCCTTAGGTCGTCATTTCTTCCCAACATCAGTTTTCAGGTTTCAGAACCTAGACCTTATCTCCAATCACTGCCCAGTGTTGAAGGTGATGCAGAAATCAGAACCCCTTCCCCATGGCAAGAAACCTTGTGGTTGGCATGTTGTCCAACGTTCAGTGTAGTTGAAACCAGTGTGGCCCATGAGGCCCCGCCCATGCTCGCGGGCCACATTGGTCACAAACATACATTGTGACGCTCAGGCTGAGCCCAGTCCTCAAGTAAGGCCACTCAGTGGCTGGATGAAGAGATAGCATATTGGGCTTGCCATGCCCCTAGGCCCCAATTTTTAACCATAGTTCGGGTTGTCCCTTCAGTCTTCCCCACGGCTTGGCTTTGGAATTCCTCTTTTGGTGGGACACCTGACGTAACAAAACTTAAATGAGTCCTCCCATCCCACAGATTGACGAAAAGCAATTGGGAATCGGGCCAATTCCTCAGAGAGGAAGATTCGTCCATGGCCCATGAGGCGTCCCCAACATTCCACGGCCATCGCTGATACAAAATCCAGAGACAGAAGCCTGAGCAAGCGCCTCAGACTCGCACTTTCTTCATATCCTGAAGAGTTCTTCTCATGGTTTGTAGATCGGGCCTGCCATACCTACGTCCCCAAACCTATGCTGAGTTTGTGTCTTCAGACTTCTGTCCTCAAATTCTTGGGCCACACACCCTCCACGCTGGGCCCCTGGAGCCACACATTAGGACTGTGCCTAACAATCCATGGGAATTCTGCCCATTCCATGGTCCAAAATCGTACAAATTAGGAGAAACCTCCAAAGTCCCTGAGGCCATCCCAATACTGTAGGTCGCCCGGAACAAACAAGGGCTGTCTGGCTTCAGCTGATAATCGACCTCCACTCATACCATAGATGGATGTCCCCAGAGAAGAAGATTGAACCAGACAGGACCCTAGGCCATAATAGGATCCATTGCTTTGGGTCACAGGCATGTGTCCTCAAAATTATGATTCCAATACGAGCATAGGTGTTTTCCTGAGGCACCCATCAGAAATCATCTCGTCTCCACAAGGAAACCTGTGCATGGGAGCCATGTCCAAAGCTTAGGAGAGTACTTCAGGGTCCCGGTGCCACCGCCCCATTCCAAGGCCCTCATGGACACAAAAACACATTAGGACCCATCCTCAGGAAAGTCCATTTCAACTCAGCCACCCCGGTTGCTCCCGCAGAGCCATGAGATCTAAACTGTCTTGTAGCTAGGAGACAATTGGAATGCGAGGCGGGCTTCCCAGGCATCCATCCGCGAACGGTGCTCTGGATTCATTCCATATGGGATGTCCTGGAGCTGTCCAACAGGTCTCAATTGTCACTCACAAGGAATCCTTGAAGGGGGCATCCAACAACTCCCAACGTGGGAAAACCTCAATGGCCTCGAGATTCCGCTCCCTTCATGAAGCGGCCGTCATGCTCAGAAACTCCAACCTGAGCCAACGTCTGATCCTCGCCCTGACTTCAGATGCATGAGATATTGGTTCAGATCTGCAGGGGGTACCTGCCGTGCCCTCGCCCTGAAACCCAAGTCTAGCTTGTCTTCTCAGACTTCCGTCCTCACACTCCTGGCCCCGAAGCCCTCAAGTTTGGCAATTCCGGACCCACAATGCAGCACTCTGCCTGCCCTCTAGAAAAAAAATGATTGCCTCATGAGCTGCCCAGGCACCTTAAATGAGGGTAAACCTACACAGCACTCGACTTTACCCAAATTATATAGTCTAACCTGGGCACTAATGCACTGTCGAACACAACCTGAGCCCGGACCTCCTGACCAACACCCAGAAAGCTGACCGCACACTGAGCACATAAAACCCGCCATGGCCTTAGATCATCATCTCTTCCCTACCTCAGTTTTCAGGCTTCAGAACCGAAACCTTATCTCCAATCACTGCCCAGGGGTTAGTGTGATGCAGAAATCAGAACTACTCCTTACCCATGGCAAGAACCCTGTGGTTGGCACGTTGTCCAACGTTCAGTGTAGGAGAAACCAGCATTCACCCTGAGGCCCCGCCCATTCTTGAGTGCGACGTGGGCATACACACACATTGTGACCCTCAGCATGAGTCCTGTCCTCTAGTAAGTCCTCTCAGTTGCTGGACCATTAGATGTCATAATGGGCTTGACATGTCCCTAGGCCCCAATTTTTAACCAAATTTCTGATGGTCCAGTCGCCCCTCCCCAGGGCTCTACTCTTGAATCCCTCATTTGGTGGGACACCTGAGGATAAAAAAGAAAAAAACAAGAATAAAAAAAAAAAACGGACTTCTTCCAGCCCACAGAATGACCCCAAACTCTTTGGACGGGGCCAAACCACCAGAGAGTAAGACTCGTCCATTTCCCATGAAGACACCCAGAAATTCCACGACCATGAGTGACACGATATCCAGAGAGAAAAACTTGAGCAGGAGCCTCACACTCGCCCTTCTTTCAAATCCCGAAGAGTTCTCCTCATGGTCTGTAGGTCCATCCTGCATACCTATGACCCGAAACATAAGCCGAGTTTGTGTTTTCAGACAACTGTCCAAACAGCCCTGGCCTACACAACCTACAGGCTCAGGCCCCTGGAGCCAAACCTGAGGACTGTACTTGCCCTCTCCAAGGGAATTGTGTGTGCCCATTCCAATGGCCACAACCCTTCTAATAGGATAAATCTCCAAATTCCCTGATCCATCTCAATAGTGGTGGCTTCCCAGGAACAACAGGGGCAATCTGAGCCCAACTAAGCACCTACCTGCACTCAGACCCATAGACAGATGTCCCCAGAGGTAAAAAGGAAAGAACAGGCCCCTAGGCACTAATCAGATCCATTGCTTTGGTTTCCAGGCATCTCTCCTCAGAGGCCTGGATTTCAAAAGCAGCATATAGCTGTTTCTTGACTCACCCATCAGAAATCATCTCATCTACACATGGGAAACTTGCACGTTGGAGCTGTGTCAAAGCCTCTGTTTAGGAGAACCCTTTAGGGCCCCAGTGCCACCGCTTCATTCCAAGGTCTCCATAGACACAAAAGCACGTTAGGACCCATCCCCAGGGGTGTCCATTTCAACTCAGCGGCCTCGGTTGCTCCCCACAGATCCAGGAGATCTAACCTGTCTTGTTGCTAGGAGACAATTGGAATGCGAGGTGGGCTACCCAGCCATCCATCCTTAGAACCCTGCTCAGAATCATTGGCCTGGAGCCAAACAACAGGTCTCAATTGTCCTGCAGAAGACACTCTGCAGTTTGGAGCTTCTCACAACTCCCATCGTGGGAAAACACCCATGGCCTCGTGATGCCCCCCCCATTCATGAAGGGGCCATCAGGGTCATAAACTCCAACCTGAGCGATCGTCTGATCCTCGCCCTGACTTCAGATGCACGAGACCTCGATTCAGGTCTGTAGATTGTGCCTGCCATGGCCTCACCCAGAAACCTAAGCTTAGCTTGTGTTCTCAGACTTTTGTCGTCAGACTACTGGCCCACAAGCCCTCCAGTTTGGCAATCCAGAACTACAATGCAGCACTCTGCCGGCCCTCCAGAAGAAAATCATTGTCTTCTGGGGCTACCCAGTAACCCCAAATGAGGATCAACCTGCACCGACCTTGGCTGTACCCCAAATACATAGGCTGACCAGGGCACTAATGCCCTTTCTGACACAGC
The DNA here is from genome assembly GCF_964662115.1 of Mustela nivalis. Lineage (NCBI taxonomy): Eukaryota > Metazoa > Chordata > Mammalia > Carnivora > Mustelidae > Mustela > Mustela nivalis. The sequence continues at coordinate 420,106 of NW_028136470.1, read as the reverse complement.
CTGAGCCTGGACCCCCTGGCCCCTCCCAGACAGCTGGCCTCACACTGAGCACATCGAGCTGCCATGTCCTTAGGTCATCATTTCTTCCCAACCTCGGTTTTCAGGTTTCAGAACCTAGACCTTATCTCCAATCACTGCCCAGGGTTGAAGGTGATGCAGAAATCAGAACTCCTTCCCCATGGCAAGAAACCTTGTGGTTGGCATGTTGTACAACGTTCAGTGTCCTTGAAACCAGTGTGGCCCATGAGGCCCCGCCCATGCTCACGGGCCACATTCGTCACAAACACACATTGTGACGCTCAGGCTGAGCCCAGTCCTCAAGTAAGGCCACTCAGTGACTAGATGAAGAGATAGCATATTGGGCTTGCCATGCCCCTAGGCCCCAATTTTTAACCATAGTTCGGGTTGTCCCTTCAGTCTTCCCCACGGCTTGGCTTTGGAATTCCTCTTTTGGTGGGACACCTGAGGTAACAAAACTGAAATGAGTCCTCCCATCCCACAGATTGACGAAAAGCAATTGGGAATCGGGCCAAATCCTCAGAGAGGAAGATTCGTCCATGGCCCATGAGGCGTCCCCGACATTCCACGGCCATCGCTGATACAAAATCCAGAGACAAAAGCCTGAGCAAGCGCCTCAGACTCGCACTTTCTTCATATCCTGAAGAGTTCTTCTCATGGTTTGTAGATCGGGCCTGCCATACCTACGTCCCCAAACCTAAGCTGAGTTTGTGTCTTCAGACTTCTGTCCTCAAATTCTTGGGCCACACACCCTCCAGGCTGGGCCCCTGGAGCCACACATTAGGACTGTGCCTACCAATCCATGGGAATTCTGCCCATTCCATGGTCCAAAATCGTACAAATTAGGAGAAACCTCCAAAGTCCCTGAGGCCATCCCAATAGTGTAGGTCGCCCGGAACAAACAAGGGCTGTCTGACACCAGCTGATAATCGACTTCCACTCATACCATAGATGGATGTCTCCAGAGAAGAAGATTGAACCAGACAGGACACTAGGCCATAATAGGATCCATTGCTTTGGGTTACAGGCATGTGTCCTCAAAAGCCTGATTCCAAAACGAGCATAGGTGTTTTCCTGAGGCACCTATTAGAACTCATCTCATCTCCACAAGGAAACCTGTGCATGGGAGCTATGTCCAAAGCTTAGGAGAGTACTTCAGGGTCCCGGTGCCACCGCCCCATTCCAAGGCTCTCATGGACACAAAAACACATTAGGACCCATCCTCAGGAAAGTCCATTTCAACTCAGCCACCCCGGTTGCTCCGGCAGAGCCATCAGATCTAAACTGTCTTGTTGCTAGGAGACAATTGGAATGCGAGGCGGGCTTCCCAGGCATCCATCCGCGAACGGGGCTCTGGAGTCATTCCATATGGGATGTCCTGGAGCTGTCCAACAGGTCTCAATTGTCCCGCAGAAGGAATCCTTGAAGGGGGCATCCCACAACTCCCAACGTGGGAAAACATCAATGGCCTCGAGATTCCGCTCCCTTCATGAAGCGGCCGTCATGCTCAGAAACTCCAACCTGAGTCAACGTCTGATCCTCGCCCTGACTTCAGATGCATGAGATATTTGTTAAGATCTGCAGGGGGTACCTGCCGTGCCCTCGCCCTGAAACCCAAGTCTAGCTTGTCTTCTCAGACTTCCGTCCTCACACTCCTGGCCTCGAAGCCCTCAAGTTTGGCAATTCCAGACCCACAATGCAGCACTCTGCCTGCCCTCTAGAAAAAAAATGATTGCCTCATGAGCTGCCCAGGCACCTTAAATGAGGGTAAACCTACACAGCACTCGACTTTACCCAAATATTTATATTCTAACCTGGGCACTAATGCACTGTCGAACACAACCTGAGTCCAGACCTCCTGACCAACACCCAGAAAGCTGACCACACACTGAGCACATAAAATCCGCCATGGCCTTATGTCATCATCTCTTCCCTACCTCAGTTTTCAGGCTTCAGAACCGAGACCTTATCTCCAATCACTGCCCAGGGGTGAGTGTGATGCAGAAATCAGAACTACTCCTTACCCATGGCAAGAACCCTGTGGTTGGCACGTTGTCCAACGTTCAGTGTAGGAGAAACCAGCATTCACCCTGAGGCCCCGCCCAACCTTGAGTGCGACGAGGGCATACACACGCATTGTGACCCTCAGCATGAGTACTGTCCTCTAGTAAGTCCTCTCAGTGGCTGGAGCATTAGATGTCATAATGGGCTTGACATGTCTCTAGGCCCCAATTTTTAACCAGATTTCTGATTGTCCAGTCGCCCCTCCCCAGGGCTCTACTCTTGAAACACTCATTTGGTGGGACACCTGAGGTTAAAAAAGAAAAAAACAACAACAAAAAAAAAAAAAAAAAAAAAAAACGGACATCTTCCAGCCCTCAGAATGAACCCAAACTCTTTGGACGGGGCCAAACCACCAGAGAGTAAGACTCGTCCATTTCCCATGAAGACACCCAGAAATTCCACGACCATGAGTGACACGATATCCAGAGACAAAAACTTGAGCAGGAGCCTCACACTCGCCCTTCTTTCAAATCCCGAAGAGTTCTCCTCATGGTCTGTAGATCAGTCCTGCCATACCTATGACCCGAAACATAAGCCGAGTTTGTGTTTTCAGACAACTGTCCAAACAGCCCTGGCCTACACAACCTACAGGCTCAGGCCCCTGGAGCCAAACCTGAGGACTGTACTTGCCCTCTCCAAGGGAATTGTGTGTGCCCATTCCAATGGCCACAACCCTTCTAATAGGATAAACCTCCAAAGTCCCTGATCCATCTCAATAGTGGTGGCTTCCCAGGAAAAACAGGGGCAATCTGAGCCCAACTGAGCACCTACCTGCACTCAGACCCATAGACAGATGTCCCCAGAGGTAAAAAGGAAAGAACAGGCCCCTAGGCACTAATCAGATCCATTGCTTTGGTTTCCAGGCATCTCTCCTCAGAGGCCTGGATTTCAAAAGCAGCATATAGCTGTTTCTTGACTCACCCATCAGAAAACATCTCATCTACACATGGGAAACTTGCACGTTGGAGCTGTGTCAAAGCCTCTGTTTAGGAGAACCCTTTAGGGCCCCAGTGCCACCGCTTCATTCCAAGGTCTCCATAGACACAAAAGCACGTTAGGACCCATCCCCAGGGGTGTCCATTTCAACTCAGCGGCCTCGGTTGCTCCCCACAGATCCAGGAGATCTAACCTGTCATGTTGCTAGGAGACAATTGGAATGCGAGGTGGGCTACCCAGCCATCCGTACTTAGAACCCTGCTCAGAATCATTGGCCTGGAGCCAAACAACAGGTCTCAATTGTCCTGCAGAAGACTCTCTGCAGTTTGGAGCTTCTCACAACTCCCATCGTGGGAAAACCCCCATGGCCTCGTGATGCCCCCCCCCATTCATGAAGGAGCCATCAGGGACAGAAACTCCAACCTGAGTGATCGTCTGATCCTCGCGCTGACTTCTGATGCACGAGACCTCGATTCAGGTCTGTAGATTGTGCGTGCCATGGCCTCACCCAGAAACCTAAGCTTAGCTTGTGTTCTCAGACTTTTGTCGTCAGACTACTGGCCCACAAGCCCTCCAGTTTGGCAATCCAGGACTACAATGCAGCACTCTGCCGGCCCTCCAGAAGAAAAACATTGTCTTCTGGGGCTACCCAGTAACCCCAAATGAGGATCAACCTGCACCGACCTTGGCTGTACCCCAAATACATAGGCTGACCAGGGCACTAATGCCCTTTCTGACACTGCCTGAGCCTGGACCCCCTGGCCCCTCCCAGACAGCTGGCCGCACACTGAGCAAATCGAGCCCCCATGGCCTTAGGTCGTCATTTCTTCCCAACATCAGTTTTCAGGTTTCAGAACCTAGACCTTATCTCCAATCACTGCCCAGGGTTGAAGGTGATGCAGAAATCAGAACCCCTTCCCCATGGCAAGAAACCTTGTGGTTGGCATGTTGTCCAACGTTCAGTGTAGTTGAAACCAGTGTGGCCCATGAGGCCCCGCCCATGCTCGCGGGCCACATTGGTCACAAACATACATTGTGACGCTCAGGCTGAGCCCAGTCCTCAAGTAAGGCCACTCAGTGGCTGGATGAAGAGATAGCATATTGGGCTTGCCATGCCCCTAGGCCCCAATTTTTAACCATAGTTCGGGTTGTCCCTTCAGTCTTCCCCACAGCTTGGCTTTGGAATTCCTCTTTTGGTGGGACACCTGACGTAACAAAACTGAAATGAGTCCTCCCATCCCACAGATTGACGAAAAGCAATTGGGAATCGGGCCAAATCCTCAGAGAGGAAGATTCGTCCATGGCCCATGAGGCGTCCCCGACATTCCACGGCCATCGCTGATACAAAATCCAGAGACAAAAGCCTGAGCAAGCGCCTCAGACTCGCACTTTCTTCATATCCTGAAGAGTTCTTCTCATGGTTTGTAGATCGGGCCTGCCATACCTACGTCCCCAAACCTATGCTGAGTGTGTGTCTTAAGACTTCTGTCCTCAAATTCTTGGGCCACACACCCTCCAGGCTGGGCCCCTGGAGCCACACATTAGGACTGTGCCTACCAATCCATGGGAATTCTGCCCATTCCATGGTCCAAAATCGTACAAATTAGGAGAAACCTCCAAAGTCCCTGAGGCCATCCCAATAGTGTAGGTCGCCCGGAACAAACAAGGGCTGTCTGACTTCAGCTGATAATCGACCTCCACTCATACCATAGATGGATGTCCCCAGAGAAGAAGATTGAACCAGACAGGACCCTAGGCCATAATAGGATCCATTGCTTTGGGTCACAGGCATGTGTCCTCAAAATTCTGATTCCAATACGAGCATAGGTGTTACACTGAGGCACCCATCAGAACTCATCTCGTCTCCACAAGGAAACCTGTGCATGGGAGCCATGTACAAAGCTTAGGAGAGTACTTCAGGGTCCCGGTGCCACCGCCCCATTCCAAGGCCCTCATGGACACAAAAACACATTAGGACCCATCCTCAGGAAAGTCCATTTCAACTCAGCCACCCCGGTTGCTCCCGCAGAGCCATGAGATCTAAACTGTCTTGTAGCTAGGAGACAATTGGAATGGAGGCGGGCTTCCCAGGCATCCATCCGCGAACGGTGCTCTGGAGTCATTCCATATGGGATGTCCTGGAGCTGTCCAACAGGTCTCAATTGTCACGCAGAAGGAATCCTTGTAGGGGGCATCCCACAACTCCCAACGTGGGAAAACCTCAATGGCCTCGAGATTCCGCTCCCTTCATGAAGCGGCCGTCATGCTCAGAAACTCCAACCTGAGCCAACGTCTGATCCTCGCCCTGACTTCAGATGCATGAGATATTGGTTCAGATCTGCAGGGGGTACCTGCCGTGCCCTCGCCCTGAAACCCAAGTCTAGCTTGTCTTCTCAGACTTCCGTCCTCACACTCCTGGCCCCGAAGCCCTCAAGTTTGGCAATTCCGGACCCACAATGCAGCACTCTGCCTGCCCTCTAGAAAAAAAATGATTGCCTCATGAGCTGCCCAGGCACCTTAAATGAGGGTAAACCTACACAGCACTCGACTTTACCCAAATTATATAGTCTAACCTGGGCACTAATGCACTGTCGAACACAACCTGAGCCCGGACCTCCTGACCAACACCCAGAAAGCTGACCGCACACTGAGCACATAAAACCCGCCATGGCCTTAGGTCATCATCTCTTCCCTACCTCAGTTTTCAGGCTTCAGAACCGAGACCTTATCTCCAATCACTGCCCAGGGGTGAGTGTGATGCAGAAATCAGAACTACTCCTTACCCATGGCAAGAACCCTGTGGTTGGCACGTTGTCCAACGTTCAGTGTAGGAGAAACCAGCATTCACCCTGAGGCCCCGCCCATTCTTGAGTGCGACGTGGGCATACACACACATTGTGACCCTCAGCATGAGTCCTGTCCTCTAGTAAGTCCTCTCAGTTGCTGGACCATTAGATGTCATAATGGGCTTGACATGTCCCTAGGCCCCAATTTTTAACCAAATTTCTGATGGTCCAGTCGCCCCTCCCCAGGGCTCTACTCTTGAATCCCTCATTTGGTGGGACACCTGAGGATAAAAAAGAAAAAAACAAGAATAAAAAAAAAAAAAAACGGACTTCTTCCAGCCCACAGAATGACCCCAAACTCTTTGGACGGGGCCAAACCACCAGAGAGTAAGACTCGTCCATTTCCCATGAAGACACCCAGAAATTCCACGACCATGAGTGACACGATATCCAGAGACAAAAACTTGAGCAGGAGCCTCACACTCGCCCTTCTTTCAAATCCCGAAGAGTTCTCCTCATGGTCTGTAGATCAGTCCTGCCATACCTATGACCCGAAACATAAGCCGAGTTTGTGTTTTCAGACAACTGTCCAAACAGCCCTGGCCTACACAACCTACAGGCTCAGGCCCCTGGAGCCAAACCTGAGGACTGTACTTGCCCTCTCCAAGGGAATTGTGTGTGCCCATTCCAATGGCCACAACCCTTCTAATAGGATAAACCTCCAAAGTCCCTGATCCATCTCAATAGTGGTGGCTTCCCAGGAAAAACAGGGGCATTCTGAGCCCAACTGAGCACCTACCTGCACTCAGACCCATAGACAGATGTCCCCATAGGTAAAAAGGAAAGAACAGGCCCCTAGGCACTAATCAGATCCATTGCTTTGGTTTCCAGGCATCTCTCCTCAGAGGCCTGGATTTCAAAAGCAGCATATAGCTGTTTCTTGACTCACCCATCAGAAAACATCTCATCTACACATGGGAAACTTGCACGTTGGAGCTGTGTCAAAGCCTCTGTTTAGGAGAACCCTTTAGGGCCCCAGTGCCACCGCTTCATTCCAAGGTCTCCATAGACACAAAAGCACGTTAGGACCCATCCCCAGGGGTGTCCATTTCAACTCAGCGGCCTCGGTTGCTCCCCACAGATCCAGGAGATCTAACCTGTCATGTTGCTAGGAGACAATTGGAATGCGAGGTGGGCTACCCAGCCATCCGTACTTAGAACCCTGCTCAGAATCATTGGCCTGGAGCCAAACAACAGGTCTCAATTGTCCTGCAGAAGACTCTCTGCAGTTTGGAGCTTCTCACAACTCCCATCGTGGGAAAACCCCCATGGCCTCGTGATGCCCCCCCCCCCATTCATGAAGGAGCCATGAGGGACAGAAACTCCAACCTGAGCGATCGTCTGATCCTCGCGCTGACTTCAGATGCACGAGACCTCGATTCAGGTCTGTAGATTGTGCGTGCCATGGCCTCACCCAGAAACCTAAGCTTAGCTTGTGTTCTCAGACTTTTGTCGTCAGACTACTGGCCCACAAGCCCTCCAGTTTGGCAATCCAGAACTACAATGCAGCACTCTGCCGGCCCTCCAGAAGAAAAACATTGTCTTCTGGGGCTACCCAGTAACCCCAAATGAGGATCAACCTGCACCGACCTTGGCTGTACCCCAAATACATAGGCTGACCAGGGCACTAATGCCCTTTCTGACACTGCCTGAGCCTGGACCCCCTGGCCCCTCCCAGACAGCTGGCCGCACACTGAGCACATCGAGCCGCCATGGCCTTAGGTCGTCATTTCTTCCCAACATCAGTTTTCAGGTTTCAGAACCTAGACCTTATCTCCAATCACTGCCCAGGGTTGAAGGTGATGCAGAAATCAGAACCCCTTCCCCATGGCAAGAAACCTTGTGGTTGGCATGTTGTCCAACGTTCAGTGTAGTTGAAACCAGTGTGGCCCATGAGGCCCCGCCCATGCTCGCGGGCCACATTGGTCACAAACATACATTGTGACGCTCAGGCTGAGCCCAGTCCTCAAGTAAGGCCACTCAGTGGCTGGATGAAGAGATAGCATATTGGGCTTGCCATGCCCCTAGGCCCCAATTTTTAACCATAGTTCGGGTTGTCCCTTCAGTCTTCCCCACAGCTTGGCTTTGGAATTCCTCTTTTGGTGGGACACCTGACGTAACAAAACTGAAATGAGTCCTCCCATCCCACAGATTGACGAAAAGCAATTGGGAATCGGGCCAAATCCTCAGAGAGGAAGATTCGTCCATGGCCCATGAGGCGTCCCCGACATTCCACGGCCATCGCTGATACAAAATCCAGAGACAAAAGCCTGAGCAAGCGCCTCAGACTCGCACTTTCTCCATATCCTGAAGAGTTCTTCTCATGGTTTGTAGATCGGGCCTGCCATACCTACGTCCCCAAACCTATGCTGAGTTTGTGTCCTCAGACTTCTGTCCTCAAATTCTTGGGCCACACACCCTCCAGGCTGGGCCCCTGGAGCCACACATTAGGACTGTGCCTACCAATCCATGGGAATTCTGCCCATTCCATGGTCCAAAATCGTACAAATTAGGAGAAACCTCCAAAGTCCCTGAGGCCATCCCAATAGTGTAGGTCGCCCGGAACAAACAAGGGCTGTCTGACTTCAGCTGATAATCGACCTCCACTCATACCATAGATGGATGTCCCCAGAGAAGAAGATTGAACCAGACAGGACCCTAGGCCATAATAGGATCCATTGCTTTGGGTCACAGGCATGTGTCCTCAAAATTCTGATTCCAATACGAGCATAGGTGTTTTCCTGAGGCACCCATCAGAACTCATCTCGTCTCCACAAGGAAACCTGTGCATGGGAGCCATGTCCAAAGCTTAGGAGAGTACTTCAGGGTCCCGGTGCCACCGCCCCATTCCAAGGCCCTCATGGACACAAAAACACATTAGGACCCATCCTCAGGAAAGTCCATTTCAACTCAGCCACCCCGGTTGCTCCCGCAGAGCCATGAGATCTAAACTGTCTTGTAGCTAGGAGACAATTGGAATGGAGGCGGGCTTCCCAGGCATCCATCCGCGAACGGTGCTCTGGAGTCATTCCATATGGGATGTCCTGGAGCTGTCCAACAGGTCTCAATTGTCACGCAGAAGGAATCCTTGTAGGGGGCATCCCACAACTCCCAACGTGGGAAAACCTCAATGGCCTCGAGATTCCGCTCCCTTCATGAAGCGGCCGTCATGCTCAGAAACTCCAACCTGAGCCAACGTCTGATCCTCGCCCTGACTTCAGATGCATGAGATATTGGTTCAGATCTGCAGGGGGTACCTGCCGTGCCCTCGCCCTGAAACCCAAGTCTAGCTTGTCTTCTCAGACTTCCGTCCTCACACTCCTGGCCCCGAAGCCCTCAAGTTTGGCAATTCCGGACCCACAATGCAGCACTCTGCCTGCCCTCTAGAAAAAAAATGATTGCCTCATGAGCTGCCCAGGCACCTTAAATGAGGGTAAACCTACACAGCACTCGACTTTACCCAAATTATATAGTCTAACCTGGGCACTAATGCACTGTCGAACACAACCTGAGCCCGGACCTCCTGACCAACACCCAGAAAGCTGACCGCACACTGAGCACATAAAACCCGCCATGGCCTTAGGTCATCATCTCTTCCCTACCTCAGTTTTCAGGCTTCAGAACCGAGACCTTATCTCCAATCACTGCCCAGGGGTGAGTGTGATGCAGAAATCAGAACTACTCCTTACCCATGGCAAGAACCCTGTGGTTGGCACGTTGTCCAACGTTCAGTGTAGGAGAAACCAGCATTCACCCTGAGGCCCCGCCCATTCTTGAGTGCGACGTGGGCATACACACACATTGTGACCCTCAGCATGAGTCCTGTCCTCTAGTAAGTCCTCTCAGTTGCTGGACCATTAGATGTCATAATGGGCTTGACATGTCCCTAGGCCCCAATTTTTAACCAAATTTCTGATGGTCCAGTCGCCCCTCCCCAGGGCTCTACTCTTGAATCCCTCATTTGGTGGGACACCTGAGGATAAAAAAGAAAAAAACAAGAATAAAAAAAAAAAAACGGACTTCTTCCAGCCCACAGAATGACCCCAAACTCTTTGGACGGGGCCAAACCACCAGAGAGTAAGACTCGTCCATTTCCCATGAAGACACCCAGAAATTCCACGACCATGAGTGACACGATATCCAGAGACAAAAACTTGAGCAGGAGCCTCACACTCGCCCTTCTTTCAAATCCCGAAGAGTTCTCCTCATGGTCTGTAGATCAGTCCTGCCATACCTATGACCCGAAACATAAGCCGAGTTTGTGTTTTCAGACAACTGTCCAAACAGCCCTGGCCTACACAACCTACAGGCTCAGGCCCCTGGAGCCAAACCTGAGGACTGTACTTGCCCTCTCCAAGGGAATTGTGTGTGCCCATTCCAATGGCCACAACCCTTCTAATAGGATAAACCTCCAAAGTCCCTGATCCATCTCAATAGTGGTGGCTTCCCAGGAAAAACAGGGGCATTCTGAGCCCAACTGAGCACCTACCTGCACTCAGACCCATAGACAGATGTCCCCAGAGGTAAAAAGGAAAGAACAGGCCCCTAGGCACTAATCAGATCCATTGCTTTGGTTTCCAGGCATCTCTCCTCAGAGGCCTGGATTTCAAAAGCAGCATATAGCTGTTTCTTGACTCACCCATCAGAAAACATCTCATCTACACATGGGAAACTTGCACGTTGGAGCTGTGTCAAAGCCTCTGTTTAGGAGAACCCTTTAGGGCCCCAGTGCCACCGCTTCATTCCAAGGTCTCCATAGACACAAAAGCACGTTAGGACCCATCCCCAGGGGTGTCCATTTCAACTCAGCGGCCTCGGTTGCTCCCCACAGATCCAGGAGATCTAACCTGTCATGTTGCTAGGAGACAATTGGAATGCGAGGTGGGCTACCCAGCCATCCGTACTTAGAACCCTGCTCAGAATCATTGGCCTGGAGCCAAACAACAGGTCTCAATTGTCCTGCAGAAGACTCTCTGCAGTTTGGAGCTTCTCACAACTCCCATCGTGGGAAAACACCCATGGCCTCGTGATGCCCCCCCCCATTCATGAAGGAGCCATGAGGGACAGAAACTCCAACCTGAGCGATCGTCTGATCCTCGCGCTGACTTCAGATGCACGAGACCTCGATTCAGGTCTGTAGATTGTGCGTGCCATGGCCTCACCCAGAAACCTAAGCTTAGCTTGTGTTCTCAGACTTTTGTCGTCAGACTACTGGCCCACAAGCCCTCCAGTTTGGCAATCCAGAACTACAATGCAGCACTCTGCCGGCCCTCCAGAAGAAAAACATTGTCTTCTGGGGCTACCCAGTAACCCCAAATGAGGATCAACCTGCACCGACCTTGGCTGTACCCCAAATACATAGGCTGACCAGGGCACTAATGCCCTTTCTGACACTGCCTGAGCCTGGACCCCCTGGCCCCTCCCAGACAGCTGGCCGCACACTGAGCACATCGAGCCGCCATGGCCTTAGGTCGTCATTTCTTCCCAACATCAGTTTTCAGGTTTCAGAACCTAGACCTTATCTCCAATCACTGCCCAGGGTTGAAGGTGATGCAGAAATCAGAACCCCTTCCCCATGGCAAGAAACCTTGTGGTTGGCATGTTGTCCAACGTTCAGTGTAGTTGAAACCAGTGTGGCCCATGAGGCCCCGCCCATGCTCGCGGGCCACATTGGTCACAAACATACATTGTGACGCTCAGGCTGAGCCCAGTCCTCAAGTAAGGCCACTCAGTGGCTGGATGAAGAGATAGCATATTGGGCTTGCCATGCCCCTAGGCCCCAATTTTTAACCATAGTTCGGGTTGTCCCTTCAGTCTTCCCCACGGCTTGGCTTTGGAATTCCTCTTTTGGTGGGACACCTGACGTAACAAAACTGAAATGAGTCCTCCCATCCCACAGATTGACGAAAAGCAATTGGGAATCGGGCCAAATCCTCAGAGAGGAAGATTCGTCCATGGCCCATGAGGCGTCCCCGACATTCCACGGCCATCGCTGATACAAAATCCAGAGACAAAAGCCTGAGCAAGCGCCTCAGACTCGCACTTTCTTCATATCCTGAAGAGTTCTTCTCATGGTTTGTAGATCGGGCCTGCCATACCTACGTCCCCAAACCTATGCTGAGTTTGTGTCTTCAGACTTCTGTCCTCAAATTCTTGGGCCACACACCCTCCAGGCTGGGCCCCTGGAGCCACACATTAGGACTGTGCCTAACAATCCATGGGAATTCTGCCCATTCCATGGTCCAAAATCGTACAAATTAGGAGAAACCTCCAAAGTCCCTGAGGCCATCCCAATAGTGTAGGTCGCCCGGAACAAACAAGGGCTGTCTGACTTCAGCTGATAATCGACCTCCACTCATACCATAGATGGATGTCCCCAGAGAAGAAGATTGAACCAGACAGGACCCTAGGCCATAATAGGATCCATTGCTTTGGGTCACAGGCATGTGTCCTCAAAATTCTGATTCCAATACGAGCATAGGTGTTTTCCTGAGGCACCCATCAGAACTCATCTCGTCTCCACAAGGAAACCTGTGCATGGGAGCCATGTCCAAAGCTTAGGAGAGTACTTCAGGGTCCCGGTGCCACCGCCCCATTCCAAGGCCCTCATGGACACAAAAACACATTAGGACCCATCCTCAGGAAAGTCCATTTCAACTCAGCCACCCCGGTTGCTCCCGCAGAGCCATGAGATCTAAACTGTCTTGTAGCTAGGAGACAATTGGAATGGAGGCGGGCTTCCCAGGCATCCATCCGCGAACGGTGCTCTGGAGTCATTCCATATGGGATGTCCTGGAGCTGTCCAACAGGTCTCAATTGTCACGCAGAAGGAATCCTTGTAGGGGGCATCCCACAACTCCCAACGTGGGAAAACCTCAATGGCCTCGAGATTCCGCTCCCTTCATGAAGCGGCCGTCATGCTCAGAAACTCCAACCTGAGCCAACGTCTGATCCTCGCCCTGACTTCAGATGCATGAGATATTGGTTCAGATCTGCAGGGGGTACCTGCCGTGCCCTCGCCCTGAAACCCAAGTCTAGCTTGTCTTCTCAGACTTCCGTCCTCACACTCCTGGCCCCGAAGCCCTCAAGTTTGGCAATTCCGGACCCACAATGCAGCACTCTGCCTGCCCTCTAGAAAAAAAATGATTGCCTCATGAGCTGCCCAGGCACCTTAAATGAGGGTAAACCTACACAGCACTCGACTTTACCCAAATTATATAGTCTAACCTGGGCACTAATGCACTGTCGAACACAACCTGAGCCCGGACCTCCTGACCAACACCCAGAAAGCTGACCGCACACTGAGCACATAAAACCCGCCATGGCCTTAGGTCATCATCTCTTCCCTACCTCAGTTTTCAGGCTTCAGAACCGAGACCTTATCTCCAATCACTGCCCAGGGGTGAGTGTGATGCAGAAATCAGAACTACTCCTTACCCATGGCAAGAACCCTGTGGTTGGCACGTTGTCCAACGTTCAGTGTAGGAGAAACCAGCATTCACCCTGAGGCCCCGCCCATTCTTGAGTGCGACGTGGGCATACACACACATTGTGACCCTCAGCATGAGTCCTGTCCTCTAGTAAGTCCTCTCAGTTGCTGGACCATTAGATGTCATAATGGGCTTGACATGTCCCTAGGCCCCAATTTTTAACCAAATTTCTGATGGTCCAGTCGCCCCTCCCCAGGGCTCTACTCTTGAATCCCTCATTTGGTGGGACACCTGAGGATAAAAAAGAAAAAAACAAGAATAAAAAAAAAAAACGGACTTCTTCCAGCCCACAGAATGACCCCAAACTCTTTGGACGGGGCCAAACCACCAGAGAGTAAGACTCGTCCATTTCCCATGAAGACACCCAGAAATTCCACGACCATGAGTGACACGATATCCAGAGACAAAAACTTGAGCAGGAGCCTCACACTCGCCCTTCTTTCAAATCCCGAAGAGTTCTCCTCATGGTCTGTAGATCAGTCCTGCCATACCTATGACCCGAAACATAAGCCGAGTTTGTGTTTTCAGACAACTGTCCAAACAGCCCTGGCCTACACAACCTACAGGCTCAGGCCCCTGGAGCCAAACCTGAGGACTGTACTTGCCCTCTCCAAGGGAATTGTGTGTGCCCATTCCAATGGCCACAACCCTTCTAATAGGATAAACCTCCAAAGTCCCTGATCCATCTCAATAGTGGTGGCTTCCCAGGAAAAACAGGGGCATTCTGAGCCCAACTGAGCACCTACCTGCACTCAGACCCATAGACAGATGTCCCCATAGGTAAAAAGGAAAGAACAGGCCCCTAGGCACTAATCAGATCCATTGCTTTGGTTTCCAGGCATCTCTCCTCAGAGGCCTGGATTTCAAAAGCAGCATATAGCTGTTTCTTGACTCACCCATCAGAAAACATCTCATCTACACATGGGAAACTTGCACGTTGGAGCTGTGTCAAAGCCTCTGTTTAGGAGAACACTTTAGGGCCCCAGTGCCACCGCTTCATTCCAAGGTCTCCATAGACACAAAAGCACGTTAGGACCCATCCCCTGGGGTGTCCATTTCAACTCAGCGGCCTCGGTTGCTCCCCACAGATCCAGGAGATCTAACCTGTCATGTTGCTAGGAGACAATTGGAATGCGAGGTGGGCTACCCAGCCATCCGTACTTAGAACCCTGCTCAGAATCATTGGCCTGGAGCCAAACAACAGGTCTCAATTGTCCTGCAGAAGACTCTCTGCAGTTTGGAGCTTCTCACAACTCCCATCGTGGGAAAACACCCATGGCCTCGTGATGCCCCCCCCCCATTCATGAAGGAGCCATGAGGGACAGAAACTCCAACCTGAGCGATCGTCTGATCCTCGCGCTGACTTCAGATGCACGAGACCTCGATTCAGGTCTGTAGATTGTGCGTGCCATGGCCTCACCCAGAAACCTAAGCTTAGCTTGTGTTCTCAGACTTTTGTCGTCAGACTACTGGCCCACAAGCCCTCCAGTTTGGCAATCCAGAACTACAATGCAGCACTCTGCCGGCCCTCCAGAAGAAAAACATTGTCTTCTGGGGCTACCCAGTAACCCCAAATGAGGATCAACCTGCACCGACCTTGGCTGTACCCCAAATACATAGGCTGACCAGGGCACTAATGCCCTTTCTGACACTGCCTGAGCCTGGACCCCCTGGCCCCTCCCAGACAGCTGGCCGCACACTGAGCACATCGAGCCGCCATGGCCTTAGGTCGTCATTTCTTCCCAACATCAGTTTTCAGGTTTCAGAACCTAGACCTTATCTCCAATCACTGCCCAGGGTTGAAGGTGATGCAGAAATCAGAACCCCTTCCCCATGGCAAGAAACCTTGTGGTTGGCATGTTGTCCAACGTTCAGTGTAGTTGAAACCAGTGTGGCCCATGAGGCCCCGCCCATGCTCGCGGGCCACATTGGTCACAAACATACATTGTGACGCTCAGGCTGAGCCCAGTCCTCAAGTAAGGCCACTCAGTGGCTGGATGAAGAGATAGCATATTGGGCTTGCCATGCCCCTAGGCCCCAATTTTTAACCATAGTTCGGGTTGTCCCTTCAGTCTTCCCCACGGCTTGGCTTTGGAATTCCTCTTTTGGTGGGACACCTGACGTAACAAACCTGAAATGAGTCCTCCCATCCCACAGATTGACGAAAAGCAATTGGGAATCGGGCCAAATCCTCAGAGAGGAAGATTCGTCCATGGCCCATGAGGCGTCCCCGACATTCCACGGCCATCGCTGATACAAAATCCAGAGACAAAAGCCTGAGCAAGCGCCTCAGACTCGCACTTTCTTCATATCCTGAAGAGTTCTTCTCATGGTTTGTAGATCGGGCCTGCCATACCTACGTCCCCAAACCTATGCTGAGTTAGTGTCTTCAGACTTCTGTCCTCAAATTCTTGGGCCACACACCCTCCAGGCTGGGCCCCTGGAGCCACACAATAGGACTGTGCCTAACAATCCATGGGAATTCTGCCCATTCCATGGTCCAAAATCGTACAAATTAGGAGAAACCTCCAAAGTCCCTGAGGCCATCCCAATAGTGTAGGTCGCCCGGAACAAACAAGGGCTGTCTGACTTCAGCTGATAATCGACCTCCACTCATACCATAGATGGATGTCCCCAGAGAAGAAGATTGTACCAGACAGGACCCTAGGCCATAATAGGATCCATTGCTTTGGGTCACAGGCATGTGTCCTCAAAATTCTGATTCCAATACGAGCATAGGTGTTTTCCTGAGGCACCCATCAGAACTCATCTCGTCTCCACAAGGAAACCTGTGCATGGGAGCCATGTCCAAAGCTTAGGAGAGTACTTCAGGGTCCCGGTGCCACCGCCCCATTCCAAGGCCCTCATGGACACAAAAACACATTAGGACCCATCCTCAGGAAAGTCCATTTCAACTCAGCCACCCCGGTTGCTCCCGCAGAGCCATGAGATCTAAACTGTCTTGTAGCTAGGAGACAATTGGAATGGAGGCGGGCTTCCCAGGCATCCATCCGCGAACGGTGCTCTGGAGTCATTCCATATGGGATGTCCTGGAGCTGTCCAACAGGTCTCAATTGTCACGCAGAAGGAATCCTTGTAGGGGGCATCCCACAACTCCCAACGTGGGAAAACCTCAATGGCCTCGAGATTCCGCTCCCTTCATGAAGCGGCCGTCATGCTCAGAAACTCCAACCTGAGCCAACGTCTGATCCTCGCCCTGACTTCAGATGCATGAGATATTGGTTCAGATCTGCAGGGGGTACCTGCCGTGCCCTCGCCCTGAAACCCAAGTCTAGCTTGTCTTCTCAGACTTCCGTCCTCACACTCCTGGCCCCGAAGCCCTCAAGTTTGGCAATTCCGGACCCACAATGCAGCACTCTGCCTGCCCTCTAGAAAAAAAATGATTGCCTCATGAGCTGCCCAGGCACCTTAAATGAGGGTAAACCTACACAGCACTCGACTTTACCCAAATTATATAGTCTAACCTGGGCACTAATGCACTGTCGAACACAACCTGAGCCCGGACCTCCTGACCAACACCCAGAAAGCTGACCGCACACTGAGCACATAAAACCCGCCATGGCCTTAGGTCATCATCTCTTCCCTACCTCAGTTTTCAGGCTTCAGAACCGAGACCTTATCTCCAATCACTGCCCAGGGGTGAGTGTGATGCAGAAATCAGAACTACTCCTTACCCATGGCAAGAACCCTGTGGTTGGCACGTTGTCCAACGTTCAGTGTAGGAGAAACCAGCATTCACCCTGAGGCCCCGCCCATTCTTGAGTGCGACGTGGGCATACACACACATTGTGACCCTCAGCATGAGTCCTGTCCTCTAGTAAGTCCTCTCAGTTGCTGGACCATTAGATGTCATAATGGGCTTGACATGTCCCTAGGCCCCAATTTTTAACCAAATTTCTGATGGTCCAGTCGCCCCTCCCCAGGGCTCTACTCTTGAATCCCTCATTTGGTGGGACACCTGAGGATAAAAAAGAAAAAAACAAGAATAAAAAAAAAAACGGACTTCTTCCAGCCCACAGAATGACCCCAAACTCTTTGGACGGGGCCAAACCACCAGAGAGTAAGACTCGTCCATTTCCCATGAAGACACCCAGAAATTCCACGACCATGAGTGACACGATATCCAGAGACAAAAACTTGAGCAGGAGCCTCACACTCGCCCTTCTTTCAAATCCCGAAGAGTTCTCCTCATGGTCTGTAGATCAGTCCTGCCATACCTATGACCCGAAACATAAGCCGAGTTTGTGTTTTCAGACAACTGTCCAAACAGCCCTGGCCTACACAACCTACAGGCTCAGGCCCCTGGAGCCAAACCTGAGGACTGTACTTGCCCTCTCCAAGGGAATTGTGTGTGCCCATTCCAATGGCCACAACCCTTCTAATAGGATAAACCTCCAAAGTCCCTGATCCATCTCAATAGTGGTGGCTTCCCAGGAAAAACAGGGGCATTCTGAGCCCAACTGAGCACCTACCTGCACTCAGACCCATAGACAGATGTCCCCATAGGTAAAAAGGAAAGAACAGGCCCCTAGGCACTAATCAGATCCATTGCTTTGGTTTCCAGGCATCTCTCCTCAGAGGCCTGGATTTCAAAAGCAGCATATAGCTGTTTCTTGACTCACCCATCAGAAAACATCTCATCTACACATGGGAAACTTGCACGTTGGAGCTGTGTCAAAGCCTCTGTTTAGGAGAACACTTTAGGGCCCCAGTGCCACCGCTTCATTCCAAGGTCTCCATAGACACAAAAGCACGTTAGGACCCATCCCCTGGGGTGTCCATTTCAACTCAGCGGCCTCGGTTGCTCCCCACAGATCCAGGAGATCTAACCTGTCATGTTGCTAGGAGACAATTGGAATGCGAGGTGGGCTACCCAGCCATCCGTACTTAGAACCCTGCTCAGAATCATTGGCCTGGAGCCAAACAACAGGTCTCAATTGTCCTGCAGAAGACTCTCTGCAGTTTGGAGCTTCTCACAACTCCCATCGTGGGAAAACACCCATGGCCTCGTGATGCCCCCCCCCCATTCATGAAGGAGCCATGAGGGACAGAAACTCCAACCTGAGCGATCGTCTGATCCTCGCGCTGACTTCAGATGCACGAGACCTCGATTCAGGTCTGTAGATTGTGCGTGCCATGGCCTCACCCAGAAACCTAAGCTTAGCTTGTGTTCTCAGACTTTTGTCGTCAGACTACTGGCCCACAAGCCCTCCAGTTTGGCAATCCAGAACTACAATGCAGCACTCTGCCGGCCCTCCAGAAGAAAAACATTGTCTTCTGGGGCTACCCAGTAACCCCAAATGAGGATCAACCTGCACCGACCTTGGCTGTACCCCAAATACATAGGCTGACCAGGGCACTAATGCCCTTTCTGACACTGCCTGAGCCTGGACCCCCTGGCCCCTCCCAGACAGCTGGCCGCACACTGAGCACATCGAGCCGCCATGGCCTTAGGTCGTCATTTCTTCCCAACATCAGTTTTCAGGTTTCAGAACCTAGACCTTATCTCCAATCACTGCCCAGGGTTGAAGGTGATGCAGAAATCAGAACCCCTTCCCCATGGCAAGAAACCTTGTGGTTGGCATGTTGTCCAACGTTCAGTGTAGTTGAAACCAGTGTGGCCCATGAGGCCCCGCCCATGCTCGCGGGCCACATTGGTCACAAACATACATTGTGACGCTCAGGCTGAGCCCAGTCCTCAAGTAAGGCCACTCAGTGGCTGGATGAAGAGATAGCATATTGGGCTTGCCATGCCCCTAGGCCCCAATTTTTAACCATAGTTCGGGTTGTCCCTTCAGTCTTCCCCACGGCTTGGCTTTGGAATTCCTCTTTTGGTGGGACACCTGACGTAACAAAACTGAAATGAGTCCTCCCATCCCACAGATTGACGAAAAGCAATTGGGAATCGGGCCAAATCCTCAGAGAGGAAGATTCGTCCATGGCCCATGAGGCGTCCCCGACATTCCACGGCCATCGCTGATACAAAATCCAGAGACAAAAGCCTGAGCAAGCGCCTCAGACTCGCACTTTCTTCATATCCTGAAGAGTTCTTCTCATGGTTTGTAGATCGGGCCTGCCATACCTACGTCCCCAAACCTATGCTGAGTTTGTGTCTTCAGACTTCTGTCCTCAAATTCTTGGGCCACACACCCTCCAGGCTGGGCCCCTGGAGCCACACATTAGGACTGTGCCTAACAATCCATGGGAATTCTGCCCATTCCATGGTCCAAAATCGTACAAATTAGGAGAAACCTCCAAAGTCCCTGAGGCCATCCCAATAGTGTAGGTCGCCCGGAACAAACAAGGGCTGTCTGACTTCAGCTGATAATCGACCTCCACTCATACCATAGATGGATGTCCCCAGAGAAGAAGATTGAACCAGACAGGACCCTAGGCCATAATAGGATCCATTGCTTTGGGTCACAGGCATGTGTCCTCAAAATTCTGATTCCAATACGAGCATAGGTGTTTTCCTGAGGCACCCATCAGAACTCATCTCGTCTCCACAAGGAAACCTGTGCATGGGAGCCATGTCCAAAGCTTAGGAGAGTACTTCAGGGTCCCAGTGCCACCGCCCCATTCCAAGGCCCTCATGGACACAAAAACACATTAGGACCCATCCTCAGGAAAGTCCATTTCAACTCAGCCACCCCGGTTGCTCCCGCAGAGCCATGAGATCTAAACTGTCTTGTAGCTAGGAGACAATTGGAATGGAGGCGGGCTTCCCAGGCATCCATCCGCGAACGGGGCTCTGGAGTCATTCCATATGGGATGTCCTGGAGCTGTCCAACAGGTCTCAATTGTCACGCAGAAGGAATCCTTGTAGGGGGCATCCCACAACTCCCAACGTGGGAAAACCTCAATGGCCTCGAGATTCCGCTCCCTTCATGAAGCGGCCGTCATGCTCAGAAACTCCAACCTGAGCCAACGTCTGATCCTCGCCCTGACTTCAGATGCATGAGATATTGGTTCAGATCTGCAGGGGGTACCTGCCGTGCCCTCGCCCTGAAACCCAAGTCTAGCTTGTCTTCTCAGACTTCCGTCCTCACACTCCTGGCCCCGAAGCCCTCAAGTTTGGCAATTCCGGACCCACAATGCAGCACTCTGCCTGCCCTCTAGAAAAAAAATGATTGCCTCATGAGCTGCCCAGGCACCTTAAATGAGGGTAAACCTACACAGCACTCGACTTTACCCAAATTATATAGTCTAACCTGGGCACTAATGCACTGTCGAACACAACCTGAGCCCGGACCTCCTGACCAACACCCAGAAAGCTGACCGCACACTGAGCACATAAAACCCGCCATGGCCTTAGGTCATCATCTCTTCCCTACCTCAGTTTTCAGGCTTCAGAACCGAGACCTTATCTCCAATCACTGCCCAGGGGTGAGTGTGATGCAGAAATCAGAACTACTCCTTACCCATGGCAAGAACCCTGTGGTTGGCACGTTGTCCAACGTTCAGTGTAGGAGAAACCAGCATTCACCCTGAGGCCCCGCCCATTCTTGAGTGCGACGTGGGCATACACACACATTGTGACCCTCAGCATGAGTCCTGTCCTCTAGTAAGTCCTCTCAGTTGCTGGACCATTAGATGTCATAATGGGCTTGACATGTCCCTAGGCCCCAATTTTTAACCAAATTTCTGATGGTCCAGTCGCCCCTCCCCAGGGCTCTACTCTTGAATCCCTCATTTGGTGGGACACCTGAGGATAAAAAAGAAAAAAACAAGAATAAAAAAAAAAAACGGACTTCTTCCAGCCCACAGAATGACCCCAAACTCTTTGGACGGGGCCAAACCACCAGAGAGTAAGACTCGTCCATTTCCCATGAAGACACCCAGAAATTCCACGACCATGAGTGACACGATATCCAGAGACAAAAACTTGAGCAGGAGCCTCACACTCGCCCTTCTTTCAAATCCCGAAGAGTTCTCCTCATGGTCTGTAGATCAGTCCTGCCATACCTATGACCCGAAACATAAGCCGAGTTTGTGTTTTCAGACAACTGTCCAAACAGCCCTGGCCTACACAACCTACAGGCTCAGGCCCCTGGAGCCAAACCTGAGGACTGTACTTGCCCTCTCCAAGGGAATTGTGTGTGCCCATTCCAATGGCCACAACCCTTCTAATAGGATAAACCTCCAAAGTCCCTGATCCATCTCAATAGTGGTGGCTTCCCAGGAAAAACAGGGGCATTCTGAGCCCAACTGAGCACCTACCTGCACTCAGACCCATAGACAGATGTCCCCATAGGTAAAAAGGAAAGAACAGGCCCCTAGGCACTAATCAGATCCATTGCTTTGGTTTCCAGGCATCTCTCCTCAGAGGCCTGGATTTCAAAAGCAGCATATAGCTGTTTCTTGACTCACCCATCAGAAAACATCTCATCTACACATGGGAAACTTGCACGTTGGAGCTGTGTCAAAGCCTCTGTTTAGGAGAACACTTTAGGGCCCCAGTGCCACCGCTTCATTCCAAGGTCTCCATAGACACAAAAGCACGTTAGGACCCATCCCCTGGGGTGTCCATTTCAACTCAGCGGCCTCGGTTGCTCCCCACAGATCCAGGAGATCTAACCTGTCATGTTGCTAGGAGACAATTGGAATGCGAGGTGGGCTACCCAGCCATCCGTACTTAGAACCCTGCTCAGAATCATTGGCCTGGAGCCAAACAACAGGTCTCAATTGTCCTGCAGAAGACTCTCTGCAGTTTGGAGCTTCTCACAACTCCCATCGTGGGAAAACACCCATGGCCTCGTGATGCCCCCCCCCCATTCATGAAGGAGCCATGAGGGACAGAAACTCCAACCTGAGCGATCGTCTGATCCTCGCGCTGACTTCAGATGCACGAGACCTCGATTCAGGTCTGTAGATTGTGCGTGCCATGGCCTCACCCAGAAACCTAAGCTTAGCTTGTGTTCTCAGACTTTTGTCGTCAGACTACTGGCCCACAAGCCCTCCAGTTTGGCAATCCAGAACTACAATGCAGCACTCTGCCGGCCCTCCAGAAGAAAAACATTGTCTTCTGGGGCTACCCAGTAACCCCAAATGAGGATCAACCTGCACCGACCTTGGCTGTACCCCAAATACATAGGCTGACCAGGGCACTAATGCCCTTTCTGACACTGCCTGAGCCTGGACCCCCTGGCCCCTCCCAGACAGCTGGCCGCACACTGAGCACATCGAGCCGCCATGGCCTTAGGTCGTCATTTCTTCCCAACATCAGTTTTCAGGTTTCAGAACCTAGACCTTATCTCCAATCACTGCCCAGGGTTGAAGGTGATGCAGAAATCAGAACCCCTTCCCCATGGCAAGAAACCTTGTGGTTGGCATGTTGTCCAACGTTCAGTGTAGTTGAAACCAGTGTGGCCCATGAGGCCCCGCCCATGCTCGCGGGCCACATTGGTCACAAACATACATTGTGACGCTCAGGCTGAGCCCAGTCCTCAAGTAAGGCCACTCAGTGGCTGGATGAAGAGATAGCATATTGGGCTTGCCATGCCCCTAGGCCCCAATTTTTAACCATAGTTCGGGTTGTCCCTTCAGTCTTCCCCACGGCTTGGCTTTGGAATTCCTCTTTTGGTGGGACACCTGACGTAACAAAACTGAAATGAGTCCTCCCATCCCACAGATTGACGAAAAGCAATTGGGAATCGGGCCAAATCCTCAGAGAGGAAGATTCGTCCATGGCCCATGAGGCGTCCCCGACATTCCACGGCCATCGCTGATACAAAATCCAGAGACAAAAGCCTGAGCAAGCGCCTCAGACTCGCACTTTCTTCATATCCTGAAGAGTTCTTCTCATGGTTTGTAGATCGGGCCTGCCATACCTACGTCCCCAAACCTATGCTGAGTTTGTGTCTTCAGACTTCTGTCCTCAAATTCTTGGGCCACACACCCTCCAGGCTGGGCCCCTGGAGCCACACATTAGGACTGTGCCTAACAATCCATGGGAATTCTGCCCATTCCATGGTCCAAAATCGTACAAATTAGGAGAAACCTCCAAAGTCCCTGAGGCCATCCCAATAGTGTAGGTCGCCCGGAACAAACAAGGGCTGTCTGACTTCAGCTGATAATCGACCTCCACTCATACCATAGATGGATGTCCCCAGAGAAGAAGATTGAACCAGACAGGACCCTAGGCCATAATAGGATCCATTGCTTTGGGTCACAGGCATGTGTCCTCAAAATTCTGATTCCAATACGAGCATAGGTGTTTTCCTGAGGCACCCATCAGAACTCATCTCGTCTCCACAAGGAAACCTGTGCATGGGAGCCATGTCCAAAGCTTAGGAGAGTACTTCAGGGTCCCAGTGCCACCGCCCCATTCCAAGGCCCTCATGGACACAAAAACACATTAGGACCCATCCTCAGGAAAGTCCATTTCAACTCAGCCACCCCGGTTGCTCCCGCAGAGCCATGAGATCTAAACTGTCTTGTAGCTAGGAGACAATTGGAATGGAGGCGGGCTTCCCAGGCATCCATCCGCGAACGGGGCTCTGGAGTCATTCCATATGGGATGTCCTGGAGCTGTCCAACAGGTCTCAATTGTCACGCAGAAGGAATCCTTGTAGGGGGCATCCCACAACTCCCAACGTGGGAAAACCTCAATGGCCTCGAGATTCCGCTCCCTTCATGAAGCGGCCGTCATGCTCAGAAACTCCAACCTGAGCCAACGTCTGATCCTCGCCCTGACTTCAGATGCATGAGATATTGGTTCAGATCTGCAGGGGGTACCTGCCGTGCCCTCGCCCTGAAACCCAAGTCTAGCTTGTCTTCTCAGACTTCCGTCCTCACACTCCTGGCCCCGAAGCCCTCAAGTTTGGCAATTCCGGACCCACAATGCAGCACTCTGCCTGCCCTCTAGAAAAAAAATGATTGCCTCATGAGCTGCCCAGGCACCTTAAATGAGGGTAAACCTACACAGCACTCGACTTTACCCAAATTATATAGTCTAACCTGGGCACTAATGCACTGTCGAACACAACCTGAGCCCGGACCTCCTGACCAACACCCAGAAAGCTGACCGCACACTGAGCACATAAAACCCGCCATGGCCTTAGGTCATCATCTCTTCCCTACCTCAGTTTTCAGGCTTCAGAACCGAGACCTTATCTCCAATCACTGCCCAGGGGTGAGTGTGATGCAGAAATCAGAACTACTCCTTACCCATGGCAAGAACCCTGTGGTTGGCACGTTGTCCAACGTTCAGTGTAGGAGAAACCAGCATTCACCCTGAGGCCCCGCCCATTCTTGAGTGCGACGTGGGCATACACACACATTGTGACCCTCAGCATGAGTCCTGTCCTCTAGTAAGTCCTCTCAGTTGCTGGACCATTAGATGTCATAATGGGCTTGACATGTCCCTAGGCCCCAATTTTTAACCAAATTTCTGATGGTCCAGTCGCCCCTCCCCAGGGCTCTACTCTTGAATCCCTCATTTGGTGGGACACCTGAGGATAAAAAAGAAAAAAACAAGAATAAAAAAAAAAAAACGGACTTCTTCCAGCCCACAGAATGACCCCAAACTCTTTGGACGGGGCCAAACCACCAGAGAGTAAGACTCATCCATTTCCCATGAAGACACCCAGAAATTCCACGACCATGAGTGACACGATATCCAGAGACAAAAACTTGAGCAGGAGCCTCACACTCGCCCTTCTTTCAAATCCCGAAGAGTTCTCCTCATGGTCTGTAGATCAGTCCTGCCATACCTATGACCCGAAACATAAGCCGAGTTTGTGTTTTCAGACAACTGTCCAAACAGCCCTGGCCTACACAACCTACAGGCTCAGGCCCCTGGAGCCAAACCTGAGGACTGTACTTGCCCTCTCCAAGGGAATTGTGTGTGCCCATTCCAATGGCCACAACCCTTCTAATAGGATAAACCTCCAAAGTCCCTGATCCATCTCAATAGTGGTGGCTTCCCAGGAAAAACAGGGGCATTCTGAGCCCAACTGAGCACCTACCTGCACTCAGACCCATAGACAGATGTCCCCAGAGGTAAAAAGGAAAGAACAGGCCCCTAGGCACTAATCAGATCCATTGCTTTGGTTTCCAGGCATCTCTCCTCAGAGGCCTGGATTTCAAAAGCAGCATATAGCTGTTTCTTGACTCACCCATCAGAAAACATCTCATCTACACATGGGAAACTTGCACGTTGGAGCTGTGTCAAAGCCTCTGTTTAGGAGAACCCTTTAGGGCCCCAGTGCCACCGCTTCATTCCAAGGTCTCCATAGACACAAAAGCACGTTGGACCCATCCCCAGGGGTGTCCATTTCAACTCAGCGGCCTCGGTTGCTCCCCACAGATCCAGGAGATCTAACCTGTCATGTTGCTAGGAGACAATTGGAATGCGAGGTGGGCTACCCAGCCATCCGTACTTAGAACCCTGCTCAGAATCATTGGCCTGGAGCCAAACAACAGGTCTCAATTGTCCTGCAGAAGACTCTCTGCAGTTTGGAGCTTCTCACAACTCCCATCGTGGGAAAACACCCATGGCCTCGTGATGCCCCCCCCCATTCATGAAGGAGCCATCAGGGACAGAAACTCCAACCTGAGCGATCGTCTGATCCTCGCGCTGACTTCAGATGCACGAGACCTCGATTCAGGTCTGTAGATTGTGCGTGCCATGGCCTCACCCAGAAACCTAAGCTTAGCTTGTGTTCTCAGACTTTTGTCGTCAGACTACTGGCCCACAAGACCTCCAGTTTGGCAATCCAGAACTACAATGCAGCACTCTGCTGGCCCTCCAGAAGAAAAACATTGTCTTCTGGGGCTACCCGGTAACCCCAAATGAGGATCAACCTGCACCGACCTTGGCTGTACCCCAAATACATAGGCTGACCAGGGCACTAATGCCCTTTCTGACACTGCCTGAGCCTGGACCCCCTGGCCCCTCCCAGACAGCTGGCCGCACACTGAGCACATCGAGCCACCATGGCCTTAGGTCGTCATTTCTTCCCAACATCAGTTTTCAGGTTTCAGAACCTAGACCTTATCTCCAATCACTGCCCAGGGTTGAAGGTGATGCAGAAATCAGAACCCCTTCCCCATGGCAAGAAACCTTGTGGTTGGCATGTTGTCCAACGTTCAGTGTAGTTGAAACCAGTGTGGCCCATGAGGCCCCGCCCATGCTCGCGGGCCACATTGGTCACAAACATACATTGTGACGCTCAGGCTGAGCCCAGTCCTCAAGTAAGGCCACTCAGTGGCTGGATGAAGAGATAGCATATTGGGCTTGCCATGCCCCTAGGCCCCAATTTTTAACCATAGTTCGGGTTGTCCCTTCAGTCTTCCCCACGGCTTGGCTTTGGAATTCCTCTTTTGGTGGGACACCTGACGTAACAAAACTGAAATGAGTCCTCCCATCCCACAGATTGACGAAAAGCAATTGGGAATCGGGCCAAATCCTCAGAGAGGAAGATTCGTCCATGGCCCATGAGGCGTCCCCGACATTCCACGGCCATCGCTGATACAAAATCCAGAGACAAAAGCCTGAGCAAGCGCCTCAGACTCGCACTTTCTTCATATCCTGAAGAGTTCTTCTCATGGTTTGTAGATCGGGCCTGCCATACCTACGTCCCCAAACCTATGCTGAGTTTGTGTCTTCAGACTTCTGTCCTCAAATTCTTGGGCCACACACCCTCCAGGCTGGGCCCCTGGAGCCACACATTAGGACTGTGCCTAACAATCCATGGGAATTCTGCCCATTCCATGGTCCAAAATCGTACAAATTAGGAGAAACCTCCAAAGTCCCTGAGGCCATCCCAATAGTGTAGGTCGCCCGGAACAAACAAGGGCTGTCTGACTTCAGCTGATAATCGACCTCCACTCATACCATAGATGGATGTCCCCAGAGAAGAAGATTGTACCAGACAGGACCCTAGGCCATAATAGGATCCATTGCTTTGGGTCACAGGCATGTGTCCTCAAAATTCTGATTCCAATACGAGCATAGGTGTTTTCCTGAGGCACCCATCAGAACTCATCTCGTCTCCACAAGGAAACCTGTGCATGGGAGCCATGTCCAAAGCTTAGGAGAGTACTTCAGGGTCCCGGTGCCACCGCCCCATTCCAAGGCCCTCATGGACACAAAAACACATTAGGACCCATCCTCAGGAAAGTCCATTTCAACTCAGCCACCCCGGTTGCTCCCGCAGAGCCATGAGATCTAAACTGTCTTGTAGCTAGGAGACAATTGGAATGGAGGCGGGCTTCCCAGGCATCCATCCGCGAACGGTGCTCTGGAGTCATTCCATATGGGATGTCCTGGAGCTGTCCAACAGGTCTCAATTGTCACGCAGAAGGAATCCTTGTAGGGGGCATCCCACAACTCCCAACGTGGGAAAACCTCAATGGCCTCGAGATTCCGCTCCCTTCATGAAGCGGCCGTCATGCTCAGAAACTCCAACCTGAGCCAACGTCTGATCCTCGCCCTGACTTCAGATGCATGAGATATTGGTTCAGATCTGCAGGGGGTACCTGCCGTGCCCTCGCCCTGAAACCCAAGTCTAGCTTGTCTTCTCAGACTTCCGTCCTCACACTCCTGGCCCCGAAGCCCTCAAGTTTGGCAATTCCGGACCCACAATGCAGCACTCTGCCTGCCCTCTAGAAAAAAAAATGATTGCCTCATGAGCTGCCCAGGCACCTTAAATGAGGGTAAACCTACACAGCACTCGACTTTACCCAAATTATATAGTCTAACCTGGGCACTAATGCACTGTCGAACACAACCTGAGCCCGGACCTCCTGACCAACACCCAGAAAGCTGACCGCACACTGAGCACATAAAACCCGCCATGGCCTTAGGTCATCATCTCTTCCCTACCTCAGTTTTCAGGCTTCAGAACCGAGACCTTATCTCCAATCACTGCCCAGGGGTGAGTGTGATGCAGAAATCAGAACTACTCCTTACCCATGGCAAGAACCCTGTGGTTGGCACGTTGTCCAACGTTCAGTGTAGGAGAAACCAGCATTCACCCTGAGGCCCCGCCCATTCTTGAGTGCGACGTGGGCATACACACACATTGTGACCCTCAGCATGAGTCCTGTCCTCTAGTAAGTCCTCTCAGTTGCTGGACCATTAGATGTCATAATGGGCTTGACATGTCCCTAGGCCCCAATTTTTAACCAAATTTCTGATGGTCCAGTCGCCCCTCCCCAGGCTCTACTCTTGAATCCCTCATTTGGTGGGACACCTGAGGATAAAAAAGAAAAAAACAAGAATAAAAAAAAAAAAACGGACTTCTTCCAGCCCACAGAATGACCCCAAACTCTTTGGACGGGGCCAAACCACCAGAGAGTAAGACTCGTCCATTTCCCATGAAGACACCCAGAAATTCCACGACCATGAGTGACACGATATCCAGAGACAAAAACTTGAGCAGGAGCCTCACACTCGCCCTTCTTTCAAATCCCGAAGAGTTCTCCTCATGGTCTGTAGATCAGTCCTGCCATACCTATGACCCGAAACATAAGCCGAGTTTGTGTTTTCAGACAACTGTCCAAAAAGCCCTGGCCTACACAACCTACAGGCTCAGGCCCCTGGAGCCAAACCTGAGGACTGTACTTGCCCTCTCCAAGGGAATTGTGTGTGCCCATTCCAATGGCCACAACTCTTCTAATAGGATAAACCTCCAAAGTCCCTGATCCATCTCAATAGTGGTGGCTTCCCAGGAAAAACAGGGGCATTCTGAGCCCAACTGAGCACCTACCTGCACTCAGACCCATAGACAGATGTCCCCATAGGTAAAAAGGAAAGAACAGGCCCCTAGGCACTAATCAGATCCATTGCTTTGGTTTCCAGGCATCTCTCCTCAGAGGCCTGGATTTCAAAAGCAGCATATAGCTGTTTCTTGACTCACCCATCAGAAAACATCTCATCTACACATGGGAAACTTGCACGTTGGAGCTGTGTCAAAGCCTCTGTTTAGAAGAACCCTTTAGGACCCCAGTGCCACCGCTTCATTCCAAGGTCTCCATAGACACAAAAGCACGTTAGGACCCATCCCCAGGGGTGTCCATTTCAACTCAGCGGCCTCGGTTGCTCCCCACAGATCCAGGAGATCTAACCTGTCATGTTGCTAGGAGACAATTGGAATGCGAGGTGGGCTACCCAGCCATCCGTACTTAGAACCCTGCTCAGAATCATTGGCCTGGAGCCAAACAACAGGTCTCAATTGTCCTGCAGAAGACTCTCTGCAGTTTGGAGCTTCTCACAACTCCCATCGTGGGAAAACACCCATGGCCTCGTGATGCCCCCCCCCATTCATGAAGGAGCCATCAGGGACAGAAACTCCAACCTGAGCGATCGTCTGATCCTCGCGCTGACTTCAGATGCACGAGACCTCGATTCAGGTCTGTAGATTGTGCGTGCCATGGCCTCACCCAGAAACCTAAGCTTAGCTTGTGTTCTCAGACTTTTGTCGTCAGACTACTGGCCCACAAGCCCTCCAGTTTGGCAATCCAGAACTACAATGCAGCACTCTGCCGGCCCTCCAGAAGAAAAACATTGTCTTCTGGGGCTACCCGGTAACCCCAAATGAGGATCAACCTGCACCGACCTTGGCTGTACCCCAAATACATAGGCTGACCAGGGCACTAATGCCCTTTCTGACACTGCCTGAGCCTGGACCCCCTGGCCCCTCCCAGACAGCTGGCCGCACACTGAGCACATCGAGCCCCCATGGCCTTAGGTCGTCATTTCTTCCCAACATCAGTTTTCAGGTTTCAGAACCTAGACCTTATCTCCAATCACTGCCCAGGGTTGAAGGTGATGCAGAAATCAGAACCCCTTCTCCATGGCAAGAAACCTTGTGGTTGGCATGTTGTCCAGCGTTCAGTGTAGTTGAAACCAGTGTGGCCCATGAGGCCCCGCCCATGCTCGCGGGCCACATTGGTCACAAACATACATTGTGACGCTCAGGCTGAGCCCAGTCCTCAAGTAAGGCCACTCAGTGGCTGGATGAAGAGATAGCATATTGGGCTTGCCATGCCCCTAGGCCCCAATTTTTAACCATAGTTCGGGTTGTCCCTTCAGTCTTCCCCACGGCTTGGCTTTGGAATTCCTCTTTTGGTGGGACACCTGACGTAACAAACCTGAAATGAGTCCTCCCATCCCACAGATTGACGAAAAGCAATTGGGAATCGGGCCAAATCCTCAGAGAGGAAGATTCGTCCATGGCCCATGAGGCGTCCCCGACATTCCACGGCCATCGCTGATACAAAATCCAGAGACAAAAGCCTGAGCAAGCGCCTCAGACTCGCACTTTCTTCATATCCTGAAGAGTTCTTCTCATGGTTTGTAGATCGGGCCTGCCATACCTACGTCCCCAAACCTATGCTGAGTTAGTGTCTTCAGACTTCTGTCCTCAAATTCTTGGGCCACACACCCTCCAGGCTGGGCCCCTGGAGCCACACAATAGGACTGTGCCTAACAATCCATGGGAATTCTGCCCATTCCATGGTCCAAAATCGTACAAATTAGGAGAAACCTCCAAAGTCCCTGAGGCCATCCCAATAGTGTAGGTCGCCCGGAACAAACAAGGGCTGTCTGACTTCAGCTGATAATCGACCTCCACTCATACCATAGATGGATGTCCCCAGAGAAGAAGATTGAACCAGACAGGACCCTAGGCCATAATAGGATCCATTGCTTTGGGTCACAGGCATGTGTCCTCAAAATTCTGATTCCAATACGAGCATAGGTGTTTTCCTGAGGCACCCATCAGAACTCATCTCGTCTCCACAAGGAAACCTGTGCATGGGAGCCATGTCCAAAGCTTAGGAGAGTACTTCAGGGTCCCGGTGCCACCGCCCCATTCCAAGGCCCTCATGGACACAAAAACACATTAGGACCCATCCTCAGGAAAGTCCATTTCAACTCAGCCACCCCGGTTGCTCCCGCAGAGCCATGAGATCTAAACTGTCTTGTAGCTAGGAGACAATTGGAATGGAGGCGGGCTTCCCAGGCATCCATCCGCGAACGGGGCTCTGGAGTCATTCCATATGGGATGTCCTGGAGCTGTCCAACAGGTCTCAATTGTCACGCAGAAGGAATCCTTGTAGGGGGCATCCCACAACTCCCAACGTGGGAAAACCTCAATGGCCTCGAGATTCCGCTCCCTTCATGAAGCGGCCGTCATGCTCAGAAACTCCAACCTGAGCCAACGTCTGATCCTCGCCCTGACTTCAGATGCATGAGATATTGGTTCAGATCTGCAGGGGGTACCTGCCGTGCCCTCGCCCTGAAACCCAAGTCTAGCTTGTCTTCTCAGACTTCCGTCCTCACACTCCTGGCCCCGAAGCCCTCAAGTTTGGCAATTCCGGACCCACAATGCAGCACTCTGCCTGCCCTCTAGAAAAAAAATGATTGCCTCATGAGCTGCCCAGGCACCTTAAATGAGGGTAAACCTACACAGCACTCGACTTTACCCAAATTATATAGTCTAACCTGGGCACTAATGCACTGTCGAACACAACCTGAGCCCGGACCTCCTGACCAACACCCAGAAAGCTGACCGCACACTGAGCACATAAAACCCGCCATGGCCTTAGGTCATCATCTCTTCCCTACCTCAGTTTTCAGGCTTCAGAACCGAGACCTTATCTCCAATCACTGCCCAGGGGTGAGTGTGATGCAGAAATCAGAACTACTCCTTACCCATGGCAAGAACCCTGTGGTTGGCACGTTGTCCAACGTTCAGTGTAGGAGAAACCAGCATTCACCCTGAGGCCCCGCCCATTCTTGAGTGCGACGTGGGCATACACACACATTGTGACCCTCAGCATGAGTCCTGTCCTCTAGTAAGTCCTCTCAGTTGCTGGACCATTAGATGTCATAATGGGCTTGACATGTCCCTAGGCCCCAATTTTTAACCAAATTTCTGATGGTCCAGTCGCCCCTCCCCAGGGCTCTACTCTTGAATCCCTCATTTGGTGGGACACCTGAGGATAAAAAAGAAAAAAACAAGAATAAAAAAAAAAAACGGACTTCTTCCAGCCCACAGAATGACCCCAAACTCTTTGGACGGGGCCAAACCACCAGAGAGTAAGACTCGTCCATTTCCCATGAAGACACCCAGAAATTCCACGACCATGAGTGACACGATATCCAGAGACAAAAACTTGAGCAGGAGCCTCACACTCGCCCTTCTTTCAAATCCCGAAGAGTTCTCCTCATGGTCTGTAGATCAGTCCTGCCATACCTATGACCCGAAACATAAGCCGAGTTTGTGTTTTCAGACAACTGTCCAAACAGCCCTGGCCTACACAACCTACAGGCTCAGGCCCCTGGAGCCAAACCTGAGGACTGTACTTGCCCTCTCCAAGGGAATTGTGTGTGCCCATTCCAATGGCCACAACCCTTCTAATAGGATAAACCTCCAAAGTCCCTGATCCATCTCAATAGTGGTGGCTTCCCAGGAAAAACAGGGGCATTCTGAGCCCAACTGAGCACCTACCTGCACTCAGACCCATAGACAGATGTCCCCATAGGTAAAAAGGAAAGAACAGGCCCCTAGGCACTAATCAGATCCATTGCTTTGGTTTCCAGGCATCTCTCCTCAGAGGCCTGGATTTCAAAAGCAGCATATAGCTGTTTCTTGACTCACCCATCAGAAAACATCTCATCTACACATGGGAAACTTGCACGTTGGAGCTGTGTCAAAGCCTCTGTTTAGGAGAACACTTTAGGGCCCCAGTGCCACCGCTTCATTCCAAGGTCTCCATAGACACAAAAGCACGTTAGGACCCATCCCCTGGGGTGTCCATTTCAACTCAGCGGCCTCGGTTGCTCCCCACAGATCCAGGAGATCTAACCTGTCATGTTGCTAGGAGACAATTGGAATGCGAGGTGGGCTACCCAGCCATCCGTACTTAGAACCCTGCTCAGAATCATTGGCCTGGAGCCAAACAACAGGTCTCAATTGTCCTGCAGAAGACTCTCTGCAGTTTGGAGCTTCTCACAACTCCCATCGTGGGAAAACACCCATGGCCTCGTGATGCCCCCCCCCCATTCATGAAGGAGCCATGAGGGACAGAAACTCCAACCTGAGCGATCGTCTGATCCTCGCGCTGACTTCAGATGCACGAGACCTCGATTCAGGTCTGTAGATTGTGCGTGCCATGGCCTCACCCAGAAACCTAAGCTTAGCTTGTGTTCTCAGACTTTTGTCGTCAGACTACTGGCCCACAAGCCCTCCAGTTTGGCAATCCAGAACTACAATGCAGCACTCTGCCGGCCCTCCAGAAGAAAAACATTGTCTTCTGGGGCTACCCAGTAACCCCAAATGAGGATCAACCTGCACCGACCTTGGCTGTACCCCAAATACATAGGCTGACCAGGGCACTAATGCCCTTTCTGACACTGCCTGAGCCTGGACCCCCTGGCCCCTCCCAGACAGCTGGCCGCACACTGAGCACATCGAGCCGCCATGGCCTTAGGTCGTCATTTCTTCCCAACATCAGTTTTCAGGTTTCAGAACCTAGACCTTATCTCCAATCACTGCCCAGGGTTGAAGGTGATGCAGAAATCAGAACCCCTTCCCCATGGCAAGAAACCTTGTGGTTGGCATGTTGTCCAACGTTCAGTGTAGTTGAAACCAGTGTGGCCCATGAGGCCCCGCCCATGCTCGCGGGCCACATTGGTCACAAACATACATTGTGACGCTCAGGCTGAGCCCAGTCCTCAAGTAAGGCCACTCAGTGGCTGGATGAAGAGATAGCATATTGGGCTTGCCATGCCCCTAGGCCCCAATTTTTAACCATAGTTCGGGTTGTCCCTTCAGTCTTCCCCACGGCTTGGCTTTGGAATTCCTCTTTTGGTGGGACACCTGACGTAACAAACCTGAAATGAGTCCTCCCATCCCACAGATTGACGAAAAGCAATTGGGAATCGGGCCAAATCCTCAGAGAGGAAGATTCGTCCATGGCCCATGAGGCGTCCCCGACATTCCACGGCCATCGCTGATACAAAATCCAGAGACAAAAGCCTGAGCAAGCGCCTCAGACTCGCACTTTCTTCATATCCTGAAGAGTTCTTCTCATGGTTTGTAGATCGGGCCTGCCATACCTACGTCCCCAAACCTATGCTGAGTTAGTGTCTTCAGACTTCTGTCCTCAAATTCTTGGGCCACACACCCTCCAGGCTGGGCCCCTGGAGCCACACAATAGGACTGTGCCTAACAATCCATGGGAATTCTGCCCATTCCATGGTCCAAAATCGTACAAATTAGGAGAAACCTCCAAAGTCCCTGAGGCCATCCCAATAGTGTAGGTCGCCCGGAACAAACAAGGGCTGTCTGACTTCAGCTGATAATCGACCTCCACTCATACCATAGATGGATGTCCCCAGAGAAGAAGATTGTACCAGACAGGACCCTAGGCCATAATAGGATCCATTGCTTTGGGTCACAGGCATGTGTCCTCAAAATTCTGATTCCAATACGAGCATAGGTGTTTTCCTGAGGCACCCATCAGAACTCATCTCGTCTCCACAAGGAAACCTGTGCATGGGAGCCATGTCCAAAGCTTAGGAGAGTACTTCAGGGTCCCGGTGCCACCGCCCCATTCCAAGGCCCTCATGGACACAAAAACACATTAGGACCCATCCTCAGGAAAGTCCATTTCAACTCAGCCACCCCGGTTGCTCCCGCAGAGCCATGAGATCTAAACTGTCTTGTAGCTAGGAGACAATTGGAATGGAGGCGGGCTTCCCAGGCATCCATCCGCGAACGGTGCTCTGGAGTCATTCCATATGGGATGTCCTGGAGCTGTCCAACAGGTCTCAATTGTCACTCACAAGGAATCCTTGAAGGGGGCATCCAACAACTCCCAACGTGGGAAAACCTCAATGGCCTCGAGATTCCGCTCCCTTCATGAAGCGGCCGTCATGCTCAGAAACTCCAACCTGAGCCAACGTCTGATCCTCGCCCTGACTTCAGATGCATGAGATATTGGTTCAGATCTGCAGGGGGTACCTGCCGTGCCCTCGCCCTGAAACCCAAGTCTAGCTTGTCTTCTCAGACTTCCGTCCTCACACTCCTGGCCCCGAAGCCCTCAAGTTTGGCAATTCCGGACCCACAATGCAGCACTCTGCCTGCCCTCTAGAAAAAAAATGATTGCCTCATGAGCTGCCCAGGCACCTTAAATGAGGGTAAACCTACACAGCACTCGACTTTACCCAAATTATATAGTCTAACCTGGGCACTAATGCACTGTCGAACACAACCTGAGCCCGGACCTCCTGACCAACACCCAGAAAGCTGACCGCACACTGAGCACATAAAACCCGCCATGGCCTTAGGTCATCATCTCTTCCCTACCTCAGTTTTCAGGCTTCAGAACCGAGACCTTATCTCCAATCACTGCCCAGGGGTGAGTGTGATGCAGAAATCAGAACTACTCCTTACCCATGGCAAGAACCCTGTGGTTGGCACGTTGTCCAACGTTCAGTGTAGGAGAAACCAGCATTCACCCTGAGGCCCCGCCCATTCTTGAGTGCGACGTGGGCATACACACACATTGTGACCCTCAGCATGAGTCCTGTCCTCTAGTAAGTCCTCTCAGTTGCTGGACCATTAGATGTCATAATGGGCTTGACATGTCCCTAGGCCCCAATTTTTAACCAAATTTCTGATGGTCCAGTCGCCCCTCCCCAGGGCTCTACTCTTGAATCCCTCATTTGGTGGGACACCTGAGGATAAAAAAGAAAAAAACAAGAATAAAAAAAAAAAACGGACTTCTTCCAGCCCACAGAATGACCCCAAACTCTTTGGACGGGGCCAAACCACCAGAGAGTAAGACTCGTCCATTTCCCATGAAGACACCCAGAAATTCCACGACCATGAGTGACACGATATCCAGAGACAAAAACTTGAGCAGGAGCCTCACACTCGCCCTTCTTTCAAATCCCGAAGAGTTCTCCTCATGGTCTGTAGATCAGTCCTGCCATACCTATGACCCGAAACATAAGCCGAGTTTGTGTTTTCAGACAACTGTCCAAACAGCCCTGGCCTACACAACCTACAGGCTCAGGCCCCTGGAGCCAAACCTGAGGACTGTACTTGCCCTCTCCAAGGGAATTGTGTGTGCCCATTCCAATGGCCACAACCCTTCTAATAGGATAAACCTCCAAAGTCCCTGATCCATCTCAATAGTGGTGGCTTCCCAGGAAAAACAGGGGCATTCTGAGCCCAACTGAGCACCTACCTGCACTCAGACCCATAGACAGATGTCCCCATAGGTAAAAAGGAAAGAACAGGCCCCTAGGCACTAATCAGATCCATTGCTTTGGTTTCCAGGCATCTCTCCTCAGAGGCCTGGATTTCAAAAGCAGCATATAGCTGTTTCTTGACTCACCCATCAGAAAACATCTCATCTACACATGGGAAACTTGCACGTTGGAGCTGTGTCAAAGCCTCTGTTTAGGAGAACACTTTAGGGCCCCAGTGCCACCGCTTCATTCCAAGGTCTCCATAGACACAAAAGCACGTTAGGACCCATCCCCTGGGGTGTCCATTTCAACTCAGCGGCCTCGGTTGCTCCCCACAGATCCAGGAGATCTAACCTGTCATGTTGCTAGGAGACAATTGGAATGCGAGGTGGGCTACCCAGCCATCCGTACTTAGAACCCTGCTCAGAATCATTGGCCTGGAGCCAAACAACAGGTCTCAATTGTCCTGCAGAAGACTCTCTGCAGTTTGGAGCTTCTCACAACTCCCATCGTGGGAAAACACCCATGGCCTCGTGATGCCCCCCCCCCATTCATGAAGGAGCCATGAGGGACAGAAACTCCAACCTGAGCGATCGTCTGATCCTCGCGCTGACTTCAGATGCACGAGACCTCGATTCAGGTCTGTAGATTGTGCGTGCCATGGCCTCACCCAGAAACCTAAGCTTAGCTTGTGTTCTCAGACTTTTGTCGTCAGACTACTGGCCCACAAGACCTCCAGTTTGGCAATCCAGAACTACAATGCAGCACTCTGCCGGCCCTCCAGAAGAAAAACATTGTCTTCTGGGGCTACCCAGTAACCCCAAATGAGGATCAACCTGCACCGACCTTGGCTGTACCCCAAATACATAGGCTGACCAGGGCACTAATGCCCTTTCTGACACTGCCTGAGCCTGGACCCCCTGGCCCCTCCCAGACAGCTGGCCGCACACTGAGCACATCGAGCCGCCATGGCCTTAGGTCGTCATTTCTTCCCAACATCAGTTTTCAGGTTTCAGAACCTAGACCTTATCTCCAATCACTGCCCAGGGTTGAAGGTGATGCAGAAATCAGAACCCCTTCCCCATGGCAAGAAACCTTGTGGTTGGCATGTTGTCCAACGTTCAGTGTAGTTGAAACCAGTGTGGCCAATGAGGCCCCGCCCATGCTCGCGGGCCACATTGGTCACAAACATACATTGTGACGCTCAGGCTGAGCCCAGTCCTCAAGTAAGGCCACTCAGTGGCTGGATGAAGAGATAGCATATTGGGCTTGCCATGCCCCTAGGCCCCAATTTTTAACCATAGTTCGGGTTGTCCCTTCAGTCTTCCCCACGGCTTGGCTTTGGAATTCCTCTTTTGGTGGGACACCTGACGTAACAAAACTGAAATGAGTCCTCCCATCCCACAGATTGACGAAAAGCAATTGGGAATCGGGCCAAATCCTCAGAGAGGAAGATTCGTCCATGGCCCATGAGGCGTCCCCGACATTCCACGGCCATCGCTGATACAAAATCCAGAGACAAAAGCCTGAGCAAGCGCCTCAGACTCGCACTTTCTTCATATCCTGAAGAGTTCTTCTCATGGTTTGTAGATCGGGCCTGCCATACCTACGTCCCCAAACCTATGCTGAGTTTGTGTCTTCAGACTTCTGTCCTCAAAT
The DNA here is from genome assembly GCF_964662115.1 of Mustela nivalis. Classification (NCBI taxonomy): domain Eukaryota; kingdom Metazoa; phylum Chordata; class Mammalia; order Carnivora; family Mustelidae; genus Mustela; species Mustela nivalis. The sequence goes on along the minus strand of NW_028136470.1, from coordinate 381,857 downwards.
TCTTGGGCCACACACCCTCCAGGCTGGGCCCCTGGAGCCACACATTAGGACTGTGCCTAACAATCCATGGGAATTCTGCCCATTCCATGGTCCAAAATCGTACAAATTAGGAGAAACCTCCAAAGTCCCTGAGGCCATCCCAATAGTGTAGGTCGCCCGGAACAAACAAGGGCTGTCTGACTTCAGCTGATAATCGACCTCCACTCATACCATAGATGGATGTCCCCAGAGAAGAAGATTGAACCAGACAGGACCCTAGGCCATAATAGGATCCATTGCTTTGGGTCACAGGCATGTGTCCTCAAAATTCTGATTCCAATACGAGCATAGGTGTTTTCCTGAGGCACCCATCAGAACTCATCTCGTCTCCACAAGGAAACCTGTGCATGGGAGCCATGTCCAAAGCTTAGGAGAGTACTTCAGGGTCCCAGTGCCACCGCCCCATTCCAAGGCCCTCATGGACACAAAAACACATTAGGACCCATCCTCAGGAAAGTCCATTTCAACTCAGCCACCCCGGTTGCTCCCGCAGAGCCATGAGATCTAAACTGTCTTGTAGCTAGGAGACAATTGGAATGGAGGCGGGCTTCCCAGGCATCCATCCGCGAACGGGGCTCTGGAGTCATTCCATATGGGATGTCCTGGAGCTGTCCAACAGGTCTCAATTGTCACGCAGAAGGAATCCTTGTAGGGGGCATCCCACAACTCCCAACGTGGGAAAACCTCAATGGCCTCGAGATTCCGCTCCCTTCATGAAGCGGCCGTCATGCTCAGAAACTCCAACCTGAGCCAACGTCTGATCCTCGCCCTGACTTCAGATGCATGAGATATTGGTTCAGATCTGCAGGGGGTACCTGCCGTGCCCTCGCCCTGAAACCCAAGTCTAGCTTGTCTTCTCAGACTTCCGTCCTCACACTCCTGGCCCCGAAGCCCTCAAGTTTGGCAATTCCGGACCCACAATGCAGCACTCTGCCTGCCCTCTAGAAAAAAAATGATTGCCTCATGAGCTGCCCAGGCACCTTAAATGAGGGTAAACCTACACAGCACTCGACTTTACCCAAATTATATAGTCTAACCTGGGCACTAATGCACTGTCGAACACAACCTGAGCCCGGACCTCCTGACCAACACCCAGAAAGCTGACCGCACACTGAGCACATAAAACCCGCCATGGCCTTAGGTCATCATCTCTTCCCTACCTCAGTTTTCAGGCTTCAGAACCGAGACCTTATCTCCAATCACTGCCCAGGGGTGAGTGTGATGCAGAAATCAGAACTACTCCTTACCCATGGCAAGAACCCTGTGGTTGGCACGTTGTCCAACGTTCAGTGTAGGAGAAACCAGCATTCACCCTGAGGCCCCGCCCATTCTTGAGTGCGACGTGGGCATACACACACATTGTGACCCTCAGCATGAGTCCTGTCCTCTAGTAAGTCCTCTCAGTTGCTGGACCATTAGATGTCATAATGGGCTTGACATGTCCCTAGGCCCCAATTTTTAACCAAATTTCTGATGGTCCAGTCGCCCCTCCCCAGGGCTCTACTCTTGAATCCCTCATTTGGTGGGACACCTGAGGATAAAAAAGAAAAAAACAAGAATAAAAAAAAAAAACGGACTTCTTCCAGCCCACAGAATGACCCCAAACTCTTTGGACGGGGCCAAACCACCAGAGAGTAAGACTCGTCCATTTCCCATGAAGACACCCAGAAATTCCACGACCATGAGTGACACGATATCCAGAGACAAAAACTTGAGCAGGAGCCTCACACTCGCCCTTCTTTCAAATCCCGAAGAGTTCTCCTCATGGTCTGTAGATCAGTCCTGCCATACCTATGACCCGAAACATAAGCCGAGTTTGTGTTTTCAGACAACTGTCCAAACAGCCCTGGCCTACACAACCTACAGGCTCAGGCCCCTGGAGCCAAACCTGAGGACTGTACTTGCCCTCTCCAAGGGAATTGTGTGTGCCCATTCCAATGGCCACAACCCTTCTAATAGGATAAACCTCCAAAGTCCCTGATCCATCTCAATAGTGGTGGCTTCCCAGGAAAAACAGGGGCATTCTGAGCCCAACTGAGCACCTACCTGCACTCAGACCCATAGACAGATGTCCCCATAGGTAAAAAGGAAAGAACAGGCCCCTAGGCACTAATCAGATCCATTGCTTTGGTTTCCAGGCATCTCTCCTCAGAGGCCTGGATTTCAAAAGCAGCATATAGCTGTTTCTTGACTCACCCATCAGAAAACATCTCATCTACACATGGGAAACTTGCACGTTGGAGCTGTGTCAAAGCCTCTGTTTAGGAGAACACTTTAGGGCCCCAGTGCCACCGCTTCATTCCAAGGTCTCCATAGACACAAAAGCACGTTAGGACCCATCCCCTGGGGTGTCCATTTCAACTCAGCGGCCTCGGTTGCTCCCCACAGATCCAGGAGATCTAACCTGTCATGTTGCTAGGAGACAATTGGAATGCGAGGTGGGCTACCCAGCCATCCGTACTTAGAACCCTGCTCAGAATCATTGGCCTGGAGCCAAACAACAGGTCTCAATTGTCCTGCAGAAGACTCTCTGCAGTTTGGAGCTTCTCACAACTCCCATCGTGGGAAAACACCCATGGCCTCGTGATGCCCCCCCCCCATTCATGAAGGAGCCATGAGGGACAGAAACTCCAACCTGAGCGATCGTCTGATCCTCGCGCTGACTTCAGATGCACGAGACCTCGATTCAGGTCTGTAGATTGTGCGTGCCATGGCCTCACCCAGAAACCTAAGCTTAGCTTGTGTTCTCAGACTTTTGTCGTCAGACTACTGGCCCACAAGCCCTCCAGTTTGGCAATCCAGAACTACAATGCAGCACTCTGCCGGCCCTCCAGAAGAAAAACATTGTCTTCTGGGGCTACCCAGTAACCCCAAATGAGGATCAACCTGCACCGACCTTGGCTGTACCCCAAATACATAGGCTGACCAGGGCACTAATGCCCTTTCTGACACTGCCTGAGCCTGGACCCCCTGGCCCCTCCCAGACAGCTGGCCGCACACTGAGCACATCGAGCCGCCATGGCCTTAGGTCGTCATTTCTTCCCAACATCAGTTTTCAGGTTTCAGAACCTAGACCTTATCTCCAATCACTGCCCAGGGTTGAAGGTGATGCAGAAATCAGAACCCCTTCCCCATGGCAAGAAACCTTGTGGTTGGCATGTTGTCCAACGTTCAGTGTAGTTGAAACCAGTGTGGCCCATGAGGCCCCGCCCATGCTCGCGGGCCACATTGGTCACAAACATACATTGTGACGCTCAGGCTGAGCCCAGTCCTCAAGTAAGGCCACTCAGTGGCTGGATGAAGAGATAGCATATTGGGCTTGCCATGCCCCTAGGCCCCAATTTTTAACCATAGTTCGGGTTGTCCCTTCAGTCTTCCCCACGGCTTGGCTTTGGAATTCCTCTTTTGGTGGGACACCTGACGTAACAAAACTGAAATGAGTCCTCCCATCCCACAGATTGACGAAAAGCAATTGGGAATCGGGCCAAATCCTCAGAGAGGAAGATTCGTCCATGGCCCATGAGGCGTCCCCGACATTCCACGGCCATCGCTGATACAAAATCCAGAGACAAAAGCCTGAGCAAGCGCCTCAGACTCGCACTTTCTTCATATCCTGAAGAGTTCTTCTCATGGTTTGTAGATCGGGCCTGCCATACCTACGTCCCCAAACCTATGCTGAGTTTGTGTCTTCAGACTTCTGTCCTCAAATTCTTGGGCCACACACCCTCCAGGCTGGGCCCCTGGAGCCACACATTAGGACTGTGCCTAACAATCCATGGGAATTCTGCCCATTCCATGGTCCAAAATCGTACAAATTAGGAGAAACCTCCAAAGTCCCTGAGGCCATCCCAATAGTGTAGGTCGCCCGGAACAAACAAGGGCTGTCTGACTTCAGCTGATAATCGACCTCCACTCATACCATAGATGGATGTCCCCAGAGAAGAAGATTGAACCAGACAGGACCCTAGGCCATAATAGGATCCATTGCTTTGGGTCACAGGCATGTGTCCTCAAAATTCTGATTCCAATACGAGCATAGGTGTTTTCCTGAGGCACCCATCAGAACTCATCTCGTCTCCACAAGGAAACCTGTGCATGGGAGCCATGTCCAAAGCTTAGGAGAGTACTTCAGGGTCCCAGTGCCACCGCCCCATTCCAAGGCCCTCATGGACACAAAAACACATTAGGACCCATCCTCAGGAAAGTCCATTTCAACTCAGCCACCCCGGTTGCTCCCGCAGAGCCATGAGATCTAAACTGTCTTGTAGCTAGGAGACAATTGGAATGGAGGCGGGCTTCCCAGGCATCCATCCGCGAACGGTGCTCTGGAGTCATTCCATATGGGATGTCCTGGAGCTGTCCAACAGGTCTCAATTGTCACGCAGAAGGAATCCTTGTAGGGGGCATCCCACAACTCCCAACGTGGGAAAACCTCAATGGCCTCGAGATTCCGCTCCCTTCATGAAGCGGCCGTCATGCTCAGAAACTCCAACCTGAGCCAACGTCTGATCCTCGCCCTGACTTCAGATGCATGAGATATTGGTTCAGATCTGCAGGGGGTACCTGCCGTGCCCTCGCCCTGAAACCCAAGTCTAGCTTGTCTTCTCAGACTTCCGTCCTCACACTCCTGGCCCCGAAGCCCTCAAGTTTGGCAATTCCGGACCCACAATGCAGCACTCTGCCTGCCCTCTAGAAAAAAAATGATTGCCTCATGAGCTGCCCAGGCACCTTAAATGAGGGTAAACCTACACAGCACTCGACTTTACCCAAATTATATAGTCTAACCTGGGCACTAATGCACTGTCGAACACAACCTGAGCCCGGACCTCCTGACCAACACCCAGAAAGCTGACCGCACACTGAGCACATAAAACCCGCCATGGCCTTAGGTCATCATCTCTTCCCTACCTCAGTTTTCAGGCTTCAGAACCGAGACCTTATCTCCAATCACTGCCCAGGGGTGAGTGTGATGCAGAAATCAGAACTACTCCTTACCCATGGCAAGAACCCTGTGGTTGGCACGTTGTCCAACGTTCAGTGTAGGAGAAACCAGCATTCACCCTGAGGCCCCGCCCATTCTTGAGTGCGACGTGGGCATACACACACATTGTGACCCTCAGCATGAGTCCTGTCCTCTAGTAAGTCCTCTCAGTTGCTGGACCATTAGATGTCATAATGGGCTTGACATGTCCCTAGGCCCCAATTTTTAACCAAATTTCTGATGGTCCAGTCGCCCCTCCCCAGGGCTCTACTCTTGAATCCCTCATTTGGTGGGACACCTGAGGATAAAAAAGAAAAAAACAAGAATAAAAAAAAAAAAACGGACTTCTTCCAGCCCACAGAATGACCCCAAACTCTTTGGACGGGGCCAAACCACCAGAGAGTAAGACTCATCCATTTCCCATGAAGACACCCAGAAATTCCACGACCATGAGTGACACGATATCCAGAGACAAAAACTTGAGCAGGAGCCTCACACTCGCCCTTCTTTCAAATCCCGAAGAGTTCTCCTCATGGTCTGTAGATCAGTCCTGCCATACCTATGACCCGAAACATAAGCCGAGTTTGTGTTTTCAGACAACTGTCCAAACAGCCCTGGCCTACACAACCTACAGGCTCAGGCCCCTGGAGCCAAACCTGAGGACTGTACTTGCCCTCTCCAAGGGAATTGTGTGTGCCCATTCCAATGGCCACAACCCTTCTAATAGGATAAACCTCCAAAGTCCCTGATCCATCTCAATAGTGGTGGCTTCCCAGGAAAAACAGGGGCATTCTGAGCCCAACTGAGCACCTACCTGCACTCAGACCCATAGACAGATGTCCCCAGAGGTAAAAAGGAAAGAACAGGCCCCTAGGCACTAATCAGATCCATTGCTTTGGTTTCCAGGCATCTCTCCTCAGAGGCCTGGATTTCAAAAGCAGCATATAGCTGTTTCTTGACTCACCCATCAGAAAACATCTCATCTACACATGGGAAACTTGCACGTTGGAGCTGTGTCAAAGCCTCTGTTTAGGAGAACCCTTTAGGGCCCCAGTGCCACCGCTTCATTCCAAGGTCTCCATAGACACAAAAGCACGTTGGACCCATCCCCAGGGGTGTCCATTTCAACTCAGCGGCCTCGGTTGCTCCCCACAGATCCAGGAGATCTAACCTGTCATGTTGCTAGGAGACAATTGGAATGCGAGGTGGGCTACCCAGCCATCCGTACTTAGAACCCTGCTCAGAATCATTGGCCTGGAGCCAAACAACAGGTCTCAATTGTCCTGCAGAAGACTCTCTGCAGTTTGGAGCTTCTCACAACTCCCATCGTGGGAAAACACCCATGGCCTCGTGATGCCCCCCCCCATTCATGAAGGAGCCATCAGGGACAGAAACTCCAACCTGAGCGATCGTCTGATCCTCGCGCTGACTTCAGATGCACGAGACCTCGATTCAGGTCTGTAGATTGTGCGTGCCATGGCCTCACCCAGAAACCTAAGCTTAGCTTGTGTTCTCAGACTTTTGTCGTCAGACTACTGGCCCACAAGACCTCCAGTTTGGCAATCCAGAACTACAATGCAGCACTCTGCCGGCCCTCCAGAAGAAAAACATTGTCTTCTGGGGCTACCCGGTAACCCCAAATGAGGATCAACCTGCACCGACCTTGGCTGTACCCCAAATACATAGGCTGACCAGGGCACTAATGCCCTTTCTGACACTGCCTGAGCCTGGACCCCCTGGCCCCTCCCAGACAGCTGGCCGCACACTGAGCACATCGAGCCACCATGGCCTTAGGTCGTCATTTCTTCCCAACATCAGTTTTCAGGTTTCAGAACCTAGACCTTATCTCCAATCACTGCCCAGGGTTGAAGGTGATGCAGAAATCAGAACCCCTTCCCCATGGCAAGAAACCTTGTGGTTGGCATGTTGTCCAACGTTCAGTGTAGTTGAAACCAGTGTGGCCCATGAGGCCCCGCCCATGCTCGCGGGCCACATTGGTCACAAACATACATTGTGACGCTCAGGCTGAGCCCAGTCCTCAAGTAAGGCCACTCAGTGGCTGGATGAAGAGATAGCATATTGGGCTTGCCATGCCCCTAGGCCCCAATTTTTAACCATAGTTCGGGTTGTCCCTTCAGTCTTCCCCACGGCTTGGCTTTGGAATTCCTCTTTTGGTGGGACACCTGACGTAACAAAACTGAAATGAGTCCTCCCATCCCACAGATTGACGAAAAGCAATTGGGAATCGGGCCAAATCCTCAGAGAGGAAGATTCGTCCATGGCCCATGAGGCGTCCCCGACATTCCACGGCCATCGCTGATACAAAATCCAGAGACAAAAGCCTGAGCAAGCGCCTCAGACTCGCACTTTCTTCATATCCTGAAGAGTTCTTCTCATGGTTTGTAGATCGGGCCTGCCATACCTACGTCCCCAAACCTATGCTGAGTTTGTGTCTTCAGACTTCTGTCCTCAAATTCTTGGGCCACACACCCTCCAGGCTGGGCCCCTGGAGCCACACATTAGGACTGTGCCTAACAATCCATGGGAATTCTGCCCATTCCATGGTCCAAAATCGTACAAATTAGGAGAAACCTCCAAAGTCCCTGAGGCCATCCCAATAGTGTAGGTCGCCCGGAACAAACAAGGGCTGTCTGACTTCAGCTGATAATCGACCTCCACTCATACCATAGATGGATGTCCCCAGAGAAGAAGATTGTACCAGACAGGACCCTAGGCCATAATAGGATCCATTGCTTTGGGTCACAGGCATGTGTCCTCAAAATTCTGATTCCAATACGAGCATAGGTGTTTTCCTGAGGCACCCATCAGAACTCATCTCGTCTCCACAAGGAAACCTGTGCATGGGAGCCATGTCCAAAGCTTAGGAGAGTACTTCAGGGTCCCGGTGCCACCGCCCCATTCCAAGGCCCTCATGGACACAAAAACACATTAGGACCCATCCTCAGGAAAGTCCATTTCAACTCAGCCACCCCGGTTGCTCCCGCAGAGCCATGAGATCTAAACTGTCTTGTAGCTAGGAGACAATTGGAATGGAGGCGGGCTTCCCAGGCATCCATCCGCGAACGGTGCTCTGGAGTCATTCCATATGGGATGTCCTGGAGCTGTCCAACAGGTCTCAATTGTCACGCAGAAGGAATCCTTGTAGGGGGCATCCCACAACTCCCAACGTGGGAAAACCTCAATGGCCTCGAGATTCCGCTCCCTTCATGAAGCGGCCGTCATGCTCAGAAACTCCAACCTGAGCCAACGTCTGATCCTCGCCCTGACTTCAGATGCATGAGATATTGGTTCAGATCTGCAGGGGGTACCTGCCGTGCCCTCGCCCTGAAACCCAAGTCTAGCTTGTCTTCTCAGACTTCCGTCCTCACACTCCTGGCCCCGAAGCCCTCAAGTTTGGCAATTCCGGACCCACAATGCAGCACTCTGCCTGCCCTCTAGAAAAAAAAATGATTGCCTCATGAGCTGCCCAGGCACCTTAAATGAGGGTAAACCTACACAGCACTCGACTTTACCCAAATTATATAGTCTAACCTGGGCACTAATGCACTGTCGAACACAACCTGAGCCCGGACCTCCTGACCAACACCCAGAAAGCTGACCGCACACTGAGCACATAAAACCCGCCATGGCCTTAGGTCATCATCTCTTCCCTACCTCAGTTTTCAGGCTTCAGAACCGAGACCTTATCTCCAATCACTGCCCAGGGGTGAGTGTGATGCAGAAATCAGAACTACTCCTTACCCATGGCAAGAACCCTGTGGTTGGCACGTTGTCCAACGTTCAGTGTAGGAGAAACCAGCATTCACCCTGAGGCCCCGCCCATTCTTGAGTGCGACGTGGGCATACACACACATTGTGACCCTCAGCATGAGTCCTGTCCTCTAGTAAGTCCTCTCAGTTGCTGGACCATTAGATGTCATAATGGGCTTGACATGTCCCTAGGCCCCAATTTTTAACCAAATTTCTGATGGTCCAGTCGCCCCTCCCCAGGCTCTACTCTTGAATCCCTCATTTGGTGGGACACCTGAGGATAAAAAAGAAAAAAACAAGAATAAAAAAAAAAAAACGGACTTCTTCCAGCCCACAGAATGACCCCAAACTCTTTGGACGGGGCCAAACCACCAGAGAGTAAGACTCGTCCATTTCCCATGAAGACACCCAGAAATTCCACGACCATGAGTGACACGATATCCAGAGACAAAAACTTGAGCAGGAGCCTCACACTCGCCCTTCTTTCAAATCCCGAAGAGTTCTCCTCATGGTCTGTAGATCAGTCCTGCCATACCTATGACCCGAAACATAAGCCGAGTTTGTGTTTTCAGACAACTGTCCAAAAAGCCCTGGCCTACACAACCTACAGGCTCAGGCCCCTGGAGCCAAACCTGAGGACTGTACTTGCCCTCTCCAAGGGAATTGTGTGTGCCCATTCCAATGGCCACAACCCTTCTAATAGGATAAACCTCCAAAGTCCCTGATCCATCTCAATAGTGGTGGCTTCCCAGGAAAAACAGGGGCATTCTGAGCCCAACTGAGCACCTACCTGCACTCAGACCCATAGACAGATGTCCCCATAGGTAAAAAGGAAAGAACAGGCCCCTAGGCACTAATCAGATCCATTGCTTTGGTTTCCAGGCATCTCTCCTCAGAGGCCTGGATTTCAAAAGCAGCATATAGCTGTTTCTTGACTCACCCATCAGAAAACATCTCATCTACACATGGGAAACTTGCACGTTGGAGCTGTGTCAAAGCCTCTGTTTAGGAGAACCCTTTAGGACCCCAGTGCCACCGCTTCATTCCAAGGTCTCCATAGACACAAAAGCACGTTAGGACCCATCCCCAGGGGTGTCCATTTCAACTCAGCGGCCTCGGTTGCTCCCCACAGATCCAGGAGATCTAACCTGTCATGTTGCTAGGAGACAATTGGAATGCGAGGTGGGCTACCCAGCCATCCGTACTTAGAACCCTGCTCAGAATCATTGGCCTGGAGCCAAACAACAGGTCTCAATTGTCCTGCAGAAGACTCTCTGCAGTTTGGAGCTTCTCACAACTCCCATCGTGGGAAAACACCCATGGCCTCGTGATGCCCCCCCCCATTCATGAAGGAGCCATCAGGGACAGAAACTCCAACCTGAGCGATCGTCTGATCCTCGCGCTGACTTCAGATGCACGAGACCTCGATTCAGGTCTGTAGATTGTGCGTGCCATGGCCTCACCCAGAAACCTAAGCTTAGCTTGTGTTCTCAGACTTTTGTCGTCAGACTACTGGCCCACAAGCCCTCCAGTTTGGCAATCCAGAACTACAATGCAGCACTCTGCCGGCCCTCCAGAAGAAAAACATTGTCTTCTGGGGCTACCCGGTAACCCCAAATGAGGATCAACCTGCACCGACCTTGGCTGTACCCCAAATACATAGGCTGACCAGGGCACTAATGCCCTTTCTGACACTGCCTGAGCCTGGACCCCCTGGCCCCTCCCAGACAGCTGGCCGCACACTGAGCACATCGAGCCCCCATGGCCTTAGGTCGTCATTTCTTCCCAACATCAGTTTTCAGGTTTCAGAACCTAGACCTTATCTCCAATCACTGCCCAGGGTTGAAGGTGATGCAGAAATCAGAACCCCTTCTCCATGGCAAGAAACCTTGTGGTTGGCATGTTGTCCAGCGTTCAGTGTAGTTGAAACCAGTGTGGCCCATGAGGCCCCGCCCATGCTCGCGGGCCACATTGGTCACAAACATACATTGTGACGCTCAGGCTGAGCCCAGTCCTCAAGTAAGGCCACTCAGTGGCTGGATGAAGAGATAGCATATTGGGCTTGCCATGCCCCTAGGCCCCAATTTTTAACCATAGTTCGGGTTGTCCCTTCAGTCTTCCCCACGGCTTGGCTTTGGAATTCCTCTTTTGGTGGGACACCTGACGTAACAAACCTGAAATGAGTCCTCCCATCCCACAGATTGACGAAAAGCAATTGGGAATCGGGCCAAATCCTCAGAGAGGAAGATTCGTCCATGGCCCATGAGGCGTCCCCGACATTCCACGGCCATCGCTGATACAAAATCCAGAGACAAAAGCCTGAGCAAGCGCCTCAGACTCGCACTTTCTTCATATCCTGAAGAGTTCTTCTCATGGTTTGTAGATCGGGCCTGCCATACCTACGTCCCCAAACCTATGCTGAGTTAGTGTCTTCAGACTTCTGTCCTCAAATACTTGGGCCACACACCCTCCAGGCTGGGCCCCTGGAGCCACACAATAGGACTGTGCCTAACAATCCATGGGAATTCTGCCCATTCCATGGTCCAAAATCGTACAAATTAGGAGAAACCTCCAAAGTCCCTGAGGCCATCCCAATAGTGTAGGTCGCCCGGAACAAACAAGGGCTGTCTGACTTCAGCTGATAATCGACCTCCACTCATACCATAGATGGATGTCCCCAGAGAAGAAGATTGAACCAGACAGGACCCTAGGCCATAATAGGATCCATTGCTTTGGGTCACAGGCATGTGTCCTCAAAATTCTGATTCCAATACGAGCATAGGTGTTTTCCTGAGGCACCCATCAGAACTCATCTCGTCTCCACAAGGAAACCTGTGCATGGGAGCCATGTCCAAAGCTTAGGAGAGTACTTCAGGGTCCCGGTGCCACCGCCCCATTCCAAGGCCCTCATGGACACAAAAACACATTAGGACCCATCCTCAGGAAAGTCCATTTCAACTCAGCCACCCCGGTTGCTCCCGCAGAGCCATGAGATCTAAACTGTCTTGTAGCTAGGAGACAATTGGAATGGAGGCGGGCTTCCCAGGCATCCATCCGCGAACGGTGCTCTGGAGTCATTCCATATGGGATGTCCTGGAGCTGTCCAACAGGTCTCAATTGTCACGCAGAAGGAATCCTTGTAGGGGGCATCCCACAACTCCCAACGTGGGAAAACCTCAATGGCCTCGAGATTCCGCTCCCTTCATGAAGCGGCCGTCATGCTCAGAAACTCCAACCTGAGCCAACGTCTGATCCTCGCCCTGACTTCAGATGCATGAGATATTGGTTCAGATCTGCAGGGGGTACCTGCCGTGCCCTCGCCCTGAAACCCAAGTCTAGCTTGTCTTCTCAGACTTCCGTCCTCACACTCCTGGCCCCGAAGCCCTCAAGTTTGGCAATTCCGGACCCACAATGCAGCACTCTGCCTGCCCTCTAGAAAAAAAATGATTGCCTCATGAGCTGCCCAGGCACCTTAAATGAGGGTAAACCTACACAGCACTCGACTTTACCCAAATTATATAGTCTAACCTGGGCACTAATGCACTGTCGAACACAACCTGAGCCCGGACCTCCTGACCAACACCCAGAAAGCTGACCGCACACTGAGCACATAAAACCCGCCATGGCCTTAGGTCATCATCTCTTCCCTACCTCAGTTTTCAGGCTTCAGAACCGAGACCTTATCTCCAATCACTGCCCAGGGGTGAGTGTGATGCAGAAATCAGAACTACTCCTTACCCATGGCAAGAACCCTGTGGTTGGCACGTTGTCCAACGTTCAGTGTAGGAGAAACCAGCATTCACCCTGAGGCCCCGCCCATTCTTGAGTGCGACGTGGGCATACACACACATTGTGACCCTCAGCATGAGTCCTGTCCTCTAGTAAGTCCTCTCAGTTGCTGGACCATTAGATGTCATAATGGGCTTGACATGTCCCTAGGCCCCAATTTTTAACCAAATTTCTGATGGTCCAGTCGCCCTTCCCCAGGGCTCTACTCTTGAATCCCTCATTTGCTGGGACACCTGAGGATAAAAAAGAAAAAAACAAGAATAAAAAAAAAAAAAACGGACTTCTTCCAGCCCACAGAATGACCCCAAACTCTTTGGACGGGGCCAAACCACCAGAGAGTAAGACTCGTCCATTTCCCATGAAGACACCCAGAAACTCCACGACCATGAGTGACACGATATCCAGAGACAAAAACTTGAGCAGGAGCCTCACACTCGCCCTTCTTTCAAATCCCGAAGAGTTCTCCTCATGGTCTGTAGATCAGTCCTGCCATACCTATGACCCGAAACATAAGCCGAGTTTGTGTTTTCAGACAACTGTCCAAACAGCCCTGGCCTACACAACCTACAGGCTCAGGCCCCTGGAGCCAAACCTGAGGACTGTACTTGCCCTCTCCAAGGGAATTGTGTGTGCCCATTCCAATGGCCACAACCCTTCTAATAGGATAAACCTCCAAAGTCCCTGATCCATCTCAATAATGGTGGCTTCCCAGGAAAAACAGGGGCAATCTGAGCCCAACTGAGCACCTACCTGCACTCAGACCCATAGACAGATGTCCCCATAGGTAAAAAGGAAAGAACAGGCCCCTAGGCACTAATCTGATCCATTGCTTTGGTTTCCAGGCATCTCTCCTCAGAGGCCTGGATTTCAAAAGCAGCATATAGCTGTTTCTTGACTCACCCATCAGAAAACATCTCATCTACACATGAGAAACTTGCACGTTGGAGCTGTGTCAAAGCCTCTGTTTAGGAGAACCCTTTAGGGCCCCAGTGCCACCGCTTCATTCCAAGGTCTCCATAGACACAAAAGCACGTTAGGACCCATCCCCAGGGGTGTCCATTTCAACTCAGCGGCCTCGGTTGCTCCCCACAGATCCAGGAGATCTAACCTGTCATGTTGCTAGGAGACAATTGGAATGCGAGGTGGGCTACCCAGCCATCCGTACTTAGAACCCTGCTCAGAATCATTGGCCTGGAGCCAAACAACAGGTCTCAATTGTCCTGCAGAAGACTCTCTGCAGTTTGGAGCTTCTCACAACTCCCATCGTGGGAAAACACCCATGGCCTCGTGATGCCCCCCCCCCATTCATGAAGGAGCCATCAGGGACAGAAACTCCAACCTGAGCGATCGTCTGATCCTCGCGCTGACTTCAGATGCACGAGACCTCGATTCAGGTCTGTAGATTGTGCGTGCCATGGCCTCACCCAGAAACCTAAGCTTAGCTTGTGTTCTCAGACTTTTGTCGTCAGACTACTGGCCCACAAGCCCTCCAGTTTGGCAATCCAGAACTACAATGCAGCACTCTGCCGGCCCTCCAGAAGAAAAACATTGTCTTCTGGGACTACCCAGTAACCCCAAATGAGGATCAACCTGCACCGACCTTGGCTGTACCCCAAATACATAGGCTGACCAGGGCACTAATGCCCTTTCTGACACTGCCTGAGCCTGGACCCCCTGGCCCCTCCCAGACAGCTGGCCGCACACTGAGCACATCGAGCCGCCATGGCCTTAGGTCGTCATTTCTTCCCAACATCAGTTTTCAGGTTTCAGAACCTAGACCTTATCTCCAATCACTGCCCAGGGTTGAAGGTGATGCAGAAATCAGAACCCCTTCCCCATGGCAAGAAACCTTGTGGTTGGCATGTTGTCCAATGTTCAGTGTAGTTGAAACCAGTGTGGCCCATGAGGCCCCGCCCATGCTCGCGGGCCACATTGGTCACAAACATACATTGTGACGCTCAGGCTGAGCCCAGTCCTCAAGTAAGGCCACTCAGTGGCTGGATGAAGAGATAGCATATTGGGCTTGCCATGCCCCTAGGCCCCAATTTTTAACCATAGTTCGGGTTGTCCCTTCAGTCTTCCCCACGGCTTGGCTTTGGAATTCCTCTTTTGGTGGGACACCTGACGTAACAAAACTGAAATGAGTCCTCCCATCCCACAGATTGACGAAAAGCAATTGGGAATCGGGCCAAATCCTCAGAGAGGAAGATTCGTCCATGGCCCATGAGGCGTCCCCGACATTCCACGGCCATCGCTGATACAAAATCCAGAGACAAAAGCCTGAGCAAGCGCCTCAGACTCGCACTTTCTCCATATCCTGAAGAGTTCTTCTCATGGTTTGTAGATCGGGCCTGCCATACCTACGTCCCCAAACCTATGCTGAGTTTGTGTCCTCAGACTTCTGTCCTCAAATTCTTGGGCCACACACCCTCCAGGCTGGGCCCCTGGAGCCACACATTAGGACTGTGCCTACCAATCCATGGGAATTCTGCCCATTCCATGGTCCAAAATCGTACAAATTAGGAGAAACCTCCAAAGTCCCTGAGGCCATCCCAATAGTGTAGGTCGCCCGGAACAAACAAGGGCTGTCTGACTTCAGCTGATAATCGACCTCCACTCATACCATAGATGGATGTCCCCAGAGAAGTAGATTGAACCAGACAGGACCCTAGGCCATAATAGGATCCATTGCTTTGGGTCACAGGCATGTGTCCTCAAAATTCTGATTCCAATACGAGCATAGGTGTTTTCCTGAGGCACCCATCAGAACTCATCTCGTCTCCACAAGGAAACCTGTGCATGGGAGCCATGTCCAAAGCTTAGGAGAGTACTTCAGGGTCCCGGTGCCACCGCCCCATTCCAAGGCCCTCATGGACACAAAAACACATTAGGACCCATCCTCAGGAAAGTCCATTTCAACTCAGCCACCCCGGTTGCTCCCGCAGAGCCATGAGATCTAAACTGTCTTGTAGCTAGGAGACAATTGGAATGGAGGCGGGCTTCCCAGGCATCCATCCGCGAACGGTGCTCTGGAGTCATTCCATATGGGATGTCCTGGAGCTGTCCAACAGGTCTCAATTGTCACGCAGAAGGAATCCTTGTAGGGGGCATCCCACAACTCCCAACGTGGGAAAACCTCAATGGCCTCGAGATTCCGCTCCCTTCATGAAGCGGCCGTCATGCTCAGAAACTCCAACCTGAGCCAACGTCTGATCCTCGCCCTGACTTCAGATGCATGAGATATTGGTTCAGATCTGCAGGGGGTACCTGCCGTGCCCTCGCCCTGAAACCCAAGTCTAGCTTGTCTTCTCAGACTTCCGTCCTCACACTCCTGGCCCCGAAGCCCTCAAGTTTGGCAATTCCGGACCCACAATGCAGCACTCTGCCTGCCCTCTAGAAAAAAAATGATTGCCTCATGAGCTGCCCAGGCACCTTAAATGAGGGTAAACCTACACAGCACTCGACTTTACCCAAATTATATAGTCTAACCTGGGCACTAATGCACTGTCGAACACAACCTGAGCCCGGACCTCCTGACCAACACCCAGAAAGCTGACCGCACACTGAGCACATAAAACCCGCCATGGCCTTAGGTCATCATCTCTTCCCTACCTCAGTTTTCAGGCTTCAGAACCGAGACCTTATCTCCAATCACTGCCCAGGGGTGAGTGTGATGCAGAAATCAGAACTACTCCTTACCCATGGCAAGAACCCTGTGGTTGGCACGTTGTCCAACGTTCAGTGTAGGAGAAACCAGCATTCACCCTGAGGCCCCGCCCATTCTTGAGTGCGACGTGGGCATACACACACATTGTGACCCTCAGCATGAGTCCTGTCCTCTAGTAAGTCCTCTCAGTTGCTGGACCATTAGATGTCATAATGGGCTTGACATGTCCCTAGGCCCCAATTTTTAACCAAATTTCTGATGGTCCAGTCGCCCCTCCCCAGGGCTCTACTCTTGAATCCCTCATTTGGTGGGACACCTGAGGATAAAAAAGAAAAAAACAAGAATAAAAAAAAAAAAACGGACTTCTTCCAGCCCACAGAATGACCCCAAACTCTTTGGACGGGGCCAAACCACCAGAGAGTAAGACTCGTCCATTTCCCATGAAGACACCCAGAAATTCCACGACCATGAGTGACACGATATCCAGAGACAAAAACTTGAGCAGGAGCCTCACACTCGCCCTTCTTTCAAATCCCGAAGAGTTCTCCTCATGGTCTGTAGATCAGTCCTGCCATACCTATGACCCGAAACATAAGCCGAGTTTGTGTTTTCAGACAACTGTCCAAACAGCCCTGGCCTACACAACCTACAGGCTCAGGCCCCTGGAGCCAAACCTGAGGACTGTACTTGCCCTCTCCAAGGGAATTGTGTGTGCCCATTCCAATGGCCACAACCCTTCTAATAGGATAAACCTCCAAAGTCCCTGATCCATCTCAATAGTGGTGGCTTCCCAGGAAAAACAGGGGCATTCTGAGCCCAACTGAGCACCTACCTGCACTCAGACCCATAGACAGATGTCCCCAGAGGTAAAAAGGAAAGAACAGGCCCCTAGGCACTAATCAGATCCATTGCTTTGGTTTCCAGGCATCTCTCCTCAGAGGCCTGGATTTCAAAAGCAGCATATAGCTGTTTCTTGACTCACCCATCAGAAAACATCTCATCTACACATGGGAAACTTGCACGTTGGAGCTGTGTCAAAGCCTCTGTTTAGGAGAACACTTTAGGGCCCCAGTGCCACCGCTTCATTCCAAGGTCTCCATAGACACAAAAGCACGTTAGGACCCATCCCCAGGGGTGTCCATTTCAACTCAGCGGCCTCGGTTGCTCCCCACAGATCCAGGAGATCTAACCTGTCATGTTGCTAGGAGACAATTGGAATGCGAGGTGGGCTACCCAGCCATCCGTACTTAGAACCCTGCTCAGAATCATTGGCCTGGAGCCAAACAACAGGTCTCAATTGTCCTGCAGAAGACTCTCTGCAGTTTGGAGCTTCTCACAACTCCCATCGTGGGAAAACACCCATGGCCTCGTGATGCCCCCCCCCCATTCATGAAGGAGCCATGAGGGACAGAAACTCCAACCTGAGCGATCGTCTGATCCTCGCGCTGACTTCAGATGCACGAGACCTCGATTCAGGTCTGTAGATTGTGCGTGCCATGGCCTCACCCAGAAACCTAAGCTTAGCTTGTGTTCTCAGACTTTTGTCGTCAGACTACTGGCCCACAAGCCCTCCAGTTTGGCAATCCAGAACTACAATGCAGCACTCTGCCGGCCCTCCAGAAGAAAAACATTGTCTTCTGGGGCTACCCGGTAACCCCAAATGAGGATCAACCTGCACCGACCTTGGCTGTACCCCAAATACATAGGCTGACCAGGGCACTAATGCCCTTCTGACACTGCCTGAGCCTGGACCCCCTGGCCCCTCCCAGACAGCTGGCCGCACACTGAGCACATCGAGCCGCCATGGCCTTAGGTCGTCATTTCTTCCCAACATCAGTTTTCAGGTTTCAGAACCTAGACCTTATCTCCAATCACTGCCCAGGGTTGAAGGTGATGCAGAAATCAGAACCCCTTCCCCATGGCAAGAAACCTTGTGGTTGGCATGTTGTCCAACGTTCAGTGTAGTTGAAACCAGTGTGGCCCATGAGGCCCCGCCCATGCTCGCGGGCCACATTGGTCACAAACATACATTGTGACGCTCAGGCTGAGCCCAGTCCTCAAGTAAGGCCACTCAGTGGCTGGATGAAGAGATAGCATATTGGGCTTGCCATGCCCCTAGGCCCCAATTTTTAACCATAGTTCGGGTTGTCCCTTCAGTCTTCCCCACGGCTTGGCTTTGGAATTCCTCTTTTGGTGGGACACCTGACGTAACAAAACTGAAATGAGTCCTCCCATCCCACAGATTGACGAAAAGCAATTGGGAATCGGGCCAAATCCTCAGAGAGGAAGATTCGTCCATGGCCCATGAGGCGTCCCCGACATTCCACGGCCATCGCTGATACAAAATCCAGAGACAAAAGCCTGAGCAAGCGCCTCAGACTCGCACTTTCTTCATATCCTGAAGAGTTCTTCTCATGGTTTGTAGATCGGGCCTGCCATACCTACGTCCCCAAACCTATGCTGAGTTTGTGTCTTCAGACTTCTGTCCTCAAATTCTTGGGCCACACACCCTCCAGGCTGGGCCCCTGGAGCCACACATTAGGACTGTGCCTAACAATCCATGGGAATTCTGCCCATTCCATGGTCCAAAATCGTACAAATTAGGAGAAACCTCCAAAGTCCCTGAGGCCATCCCAATAGTGTAGGTCGCCCGGAACAAACAAGGGCTGTCTGACTTCAGCTGATAATCGACCTCCACTCATACCATAGATGGATGTCCCCAGAGAAGAAGATTGAACCAGACAGGACCCTAGGCCATAATAGGATCCATTGCTTTGGGTCACAGGCATGTGTCCTCAAAATTCTGATTCCAATACGAGCATAGGTGTTTTCCTGAGGCACCCATCAGAACTCATCTCGTCTCCACAAGGAAACCTGTGCATGGGAGCCATGTACAAAGCTTAGGAGAGTACTTCAGGGTCCCGGTGCCACCGCCCCATTCCAAGGCCCTCATGGACACAAAAACACATTAGGACCCATCCTCAGGAAAGTCCATTTCAACTCAGCCACCCCGGTTGCTCCCGCAGAGCCATGAGATCTAAACTGTCTTGTAGCTAGGAGACAATTGGAATGGAGGCGGGCTTCCCAGGCATCCATCCGCGAACGGTGCTCTGGAGTCATTCCATATGGGATGTCCTGGAGCTGTCCAACAGGTCTCAATTGTCACGCAGAAGGAATCCTTGTAGGGGGCATCCCACAACTCCCAACGTGGGAAAACCTCAATGGCCTCGAGATTCCGCTCCCTTCATGAAGCGGCCGTCATGCTCAGAAACTCCAACCTGAGCCAACGTCTGATCCTCGCCCTGACTTCAGATGCATGAGATATTGGTTCAGATCTGCAGGGGGTACCTGCCGTGCCCTCGCCCTGAAACCCAAGTCTAGCTTGTCTTCTCAGACTTCCGTCCTCACACTCCTGGCCCCGAAGCCCTCAAGTTTGGCAATTCCGGACCCACAATGCAGCACTCTGCCTGCCCTCTAGAAAAAAAATGATTGCCTCATGAGCTGCCCAGGCACCTTAAATGAGGGTAAACCTACACAGCACTCGACTTTACCCAAATTATATAGTCTAACCTGGGCACTAATGCACTGTCGAACACAACCTGAGCCCGGACCTCCTGACCAACACCCAGAAAGCTGACCGCACACTGAGCACATAAAACCCGCCATGGCCTTAGGTCATCATCTCTTCCCTACCTCAGTTTTCAGGCTTCAGAACCGAGACCTTATCTCCAATCACTGCCCAGGGGTGAGTGTGATGCAGAAATCAGAACTACTCCTTACCCATGGCAAGAACCCTGTGGTTGGCACGTTGTCCAACGTTCAGTGTAGGAGAAACCAGCATTCACCCTGAGGCCCCGCCCATTCTTGAGTGCGACGTGGGCATACACACACATTGTGACCCTCAGCATGAGTCCTGTCCTCTAGTAAGTCCTCTCAGTTGCTGGACCATTAGATGTCATAATGGGCTTGACATGTCCCTAGGCACCAATTTTTAACCAAATTTCTGATGGTCCAGTCGCCCCTCCCCAGGGCTCTACTCTTGAATCCCTCATTTGGTGGGACACCTGAGGATAAAAAAGAAAAAAACAAGAATAAAAAAAAAAAACGGACTTCTTCCAGCCCACAGAATGACCCCAAACTCTTTGGACGGGGCCAAACCACCAGAGAGTAAGACTCGTCCATTTCCCATGAAGACACCCAGAAATTCCACGACCATGAGTGACACGATATCCAGAGACAAAAACTTGAGCAGGAGCCTCACACTCGCCCTTCTTTCAAATCCCGAAGAGTTCTCCTCATGGTCTGTAGATCAGTCCTGCCATACCTATGACCCGAAACATAAGCCGAGTTTGTGTTTTCAGACAACTGTCCAAACAGCCCTGGCCTACACAACCTACAGGCTCAGGCCCCTGGAGCCAAACCTGAGGACTGTACTTGCCCTCTCCAAGGGAATTGTGTGTGCCCATTCCAATGGCCACAACCCTTCTAATAGGATAAACCTCCAAAGTCCCTGATCCATCTCAATAGTGGTGGCTTCCCAGGAAAAACAGGGGCATTCTGAGCCCAACTGAGCACCTACCTGCACTCAGACCCATAGACAGATGTCCCCAGAGGTAAAAAGGAAAGAACAGGCCCCTAGGCACTAATCAGATCCATTGCTTTGGTTTCCAGGCATCTCTCCTCAGAGGCCTGGATTTCAAAAGCAGTATATAGCTGTTTCTTGACTCACCCATCAGAAAACATCTCATCTACACATGGGAAACTTGCACGTTGGAGCTGTGTCAAAGCCTTTGTTTAGGAGAACCCTTTTGGGCCCCAGTGCCACCGCTTCATTCCAAGGTCTCCATAGACACAAAAGCACGTTAGGACCCATCCCCAGGGGTGTCCATTTCAACTCAGCGGCCTCGGTTGCTCCCCACAGATCCAGGAGATCTAACCTGTCATGTTGCTAGGAGACAATTGGAATGCGAGGTGGGCTACCCAGCCATCCGTACTTAGAACCCTGCTCAGAATCATTGGCCTGGAGCCAAACAACAGGTCTCAATTGTCCTGCAGAAGACTCTCTGCAGTTTGGAGCTTCTCACAACTCCCATCGTGGGAAAACACCCATGGCCTCGTGATGCCCCCCCCCCATTCATGAAGGAGCCATGAGGGACAGAAACTCCAACCTGAGCGATCGTCTGATCCTCGCGCTGACTTCAGATGCACGAGACCTCGATTCAGGTCTGTAGATTGTGCGTGCCATGGCCTCACCCAGAAACCTAAGCTTAGCTTGTGTTCTCAGACTTTTGTCGTCAGACTACTGGCCCACAAGCCCTCCAGTTTGGCAATCCAGAACTACAATGCAGCACTCTGCCGGCCCTCCAGAAGAAAAACATTGTCTTCTGGGGCTACCCGGTAACCCCAAATGAGGATCAACCTGCACCGACCTTGGCTGTACCCCAAATACATAGGCTGACCAGGGCACTAATGCCCTTTCTGACACTGCCTGAGCCTGGACCCCCTGGCCCCTCCCAGACAGCTGGCCGCACACTGAGCACATCGAGCCGCCATGGCCTTAGGTCGTCATTTCTTCCCAACATCAGTTTTCAGGTTTCAGAACCTAGACCTTATCTCCAATCACTGCCCAGGGTTGAAGGTGATGCAGAAATCAGAACCCCTTCCCCATGGCAAGAAACCTTGTGGTTGGCATGTTGTCCAACGTTCAGTGTAGTTGAAACCAGTGTGGCCCATGAGGCCCCGCCCATGCTCGCGGGCCACATTGGTCACAAACATACATTGTGACGCTCAGGCTGAGCCCAGTCCTCAAGTAAGGCCACTCAGTGGCTGGATGAAGAGATAGCATATTGGGCTTGCCATGCCCCTAGGCCCCAATTTTTAACCATAGTTCGGGTTGTCCCTTCAGTCTTCCCCACGGCTTGGCTTTGGAATTCCTCTTTTGGTGGGACACCTGACGTAACAAAACTGAAATGAGTCCTCCCATCCCACAGATTGACGAAAAGCAATTGGGAATCGGGCCAAATCCTCAGAGAGGAAGATTCGTCCATGGCCCATGAGGCGTCCCCGACATTCCACGGCCATCGCTGATACAAAATCCAGAGACAAAAGCCTGAGCAAGCGCCTCAGACTCGCACTTTCTTCATATCCTGAAGAGTTCTTCTCATGGTTTGTAGATCGGGCCTGCCATACCTACGTCCCCAAACCTATGCTGAGTTTGTGTCTTCAGACTTCTGTCCTCAAATTCTTGGGCCACACACCCTCCAGGCTGGGCCCCTGGAGCCACACATTAGGACTGTGCCTAACAATCCATGGGAATTCTGCCCATTCCATGGTCCAAAATCGTACAAATTAGGAGAAACCTCCAAAGTCCCTGAGGCCATCCCAATAGTGTAGGTCGCCCGGAACAAACAAGGGCTGTCTGACACCAGCTGATAATCGACCTCCACTCATACCATAGATGGATGTCCCCAGAGAAGAAGATTGAACCAGACAGGACCCTAGGCCATAATAGGATCCATTGCTTTGGGTCACAGGCAAGTGTCCTCAAAATTCTGATTCCAATACGAGCATAGGTGTTTTCCTGAGGCACCCATCAGAACTCATCTCGTCTCCACAAGGAAACCTGTGCATGGGAGCCATGTACAAAGCTTAGGAGAGTACTTCAGGGTCCCGGTGCCACCGCCCCATTCCAAGGCCCTCATGGACACAAAAACACATTAGGACCCATCCTCAGGAAAGTCCATTTCAACTCAGCCACCCCGGTTGCTCCCGCAGAGCCATGAGATCTAAACTGTCTTGTAGCTAGGAGACAATTGGAATGGAGGCGGGCTTCCCAGGCATCCATCCGCGAACGGTGCTCTGGAGTCATTCCATATGGGATGTCCTGGAGCTGTCCAACAGGTCTCAATTGTCACGCAGAAGGAATCCTTGTAGGGGGCATCCCACAACTCCCAACGTGGGAAAACCTCAATGGCCTCGAGATTCCGCTCCCTTCATGAAGCGGCCGTCATGCTCAGAAACTCCAACCTGAGCCAACGTCTGATCCTCGCCCTGACTTCAGATGCATGAGATATTGGTTCAGATCTGCAGGGGGTACCTGCCGTGCCCTCGCCCTGAAACCCAAGTCTAGCTTGTCTTCTCAGACTTCCGTCCTCACACTCCTGGCCCCGAAGCCCTCAAGTTTGGCAATTCCGGACCCACAATGCAGCACTCTGCCTGCCCTCTAGAAAAAAAATGATTGCCTCATGAGCTGCCCAGGCACCTTAAATGAGGGTAAACCTACACAGCACTCGACTTTACCCAAATTATATAGTCTAACCTGGGCACTAATGCACTGTCGAACACAACCTGAGCCCGGACCTCCTGACCAACACCCAGAAAGCTGACCGCACACTGAGCACATAAAACCCGCCATGGCCTTAGGTCATCATCTCTTCCCTACCTCAGTTTTCAGGCTTCAGAACCGAGACCTTATCTCCAATCACTGCCCAGGGGTGAGTGTGATGCAGAAATCAGAACTACTCCTTACCCATGGCAAGAACCCTGTGGTTGGCACGTTGTCCAACGTTCAGTGTAGGAGAAACCAGCATTCACCCTGAGGCCCCGCCCATTCTTGAGTGCGACGTGGGCATACACACACATTGTGACCCTCAGCATGAGTCCTGTCCTCTAGTAAGTCCTCTCAGTTGCTGGACCATTAGATGTCATAATGGGCTTGACATGTCCCTAGGCCCCAATTTTTAACCAAATTTCTGATGGTCCAGTCGCCCCTCCCCAGGCTCTACTCTTGAATCCCTCATTTGGTGGGACACCTGAGGATAAAAAAGAAAAAAACAAGAATAAAAAAAAAAAAAACGGACTTCTTCCAGCCCACAGAATGACCCCAAACTCTTTGGACGGGGCCAAACCACCAGAGAGTAAGACTCGTCCATTTCCCATGAAGACACCCAGAAATTCCACGACCATGAGTGACACGATATCCAGAGACAAAAACTTGAGCAGGAGCCTCACACTCGCCCTTCTTTCAAATCCCGAAGAGTTCTCCTCATGGTCTGTAGATCAGTCCTGCCATACCTATGACCCGAAACATAAGCCGAGTTTGTGTTTTCAGACAACTGTCCAAACAGCCCTGGCCTACACAACCTACAGGCTCAGGCCCCTGGAGCCAAACCTGAGGACTGTACTTGCCCTCTCCAAGGGAATTGTGTGTGCCCATTCCAATGGCCACAACCCTTCTAATAGGATAAACCTCCAAAGTCCCTGATCCATCTCAATAGTGGTGGCTTCCCAGGAAAAACAGGGGCATTCTGAGCCCAACTGAGCACCTACCTGCACTCAGACCCATAGACAGATGTCCCCATAGGTAAAAAGGAAAGAACAGGCCCCTAGGCACTAATCAGATCCATTGCTTTGGTTTCCAGGCATCTCTCCTCAGAGGCCTGGATTTCAAAAGCAGCATATAGCTGTTTCTTGACTCACCCATCAGAAAACATCTCATCTACACATGGGAAACTTGCACGTTGGAGCTGTGTCAAAGCCTCTGTTTAGGAGAACCCTTTAGGGCCCCAGTGCCACCGCTTCATTCCAAGGTCTCCATAGACACAAAAGCACGTTAGGACCCATCCCCAGGGGTGTCCATTTCAAATCAGCGGCCTCGGTTGCTCCCCACAGATCCAGGAGATCTAACCTGTCATGTTGCTAGGAGACAATTGGAATGCGAGGTGGGCTACCCAGCCATCCGTACTTAGAACCCTGCTCAGAATCATTGGCCTGGAGCCAAACAACAGGTCTCAATTGTCCTGCAGAAGACTCTCTGCAGTTTGGAGCTTCTCACAACTCCCATCGTGGGAAAACACCCATGGCCTCGTGATGCCCCCCCCCATTCATGAAGGAGCCATCAGGGACAGAAACTCCAACCTGAGCGATCGTCTGATCCTCGCGCTGACTTCAGATGCACGAGACCTCGATTCAGGTCTGTAGATTGTGCGTGCCATGGCCTCACCCAGAAACCTAAGCTTAGCTTGTGTTCTCAGACTTTTGTCGTCAGACTACTGGCCCACAAGCCCTCCAGTTTGGCAATCCAGAACTACAATGCAGCACTCTGCCGGCCCTCCAGAAGAAAAACATTGTCTTCTGGGGCTACCCGGTAACCCCAAATGAGGATCAACCTGCACCGACCTTGGCTGTACCCCAAATACATAGGCTGACCAGGGCACTAATGCCCTTTCTGACACTGCCTGAGCCTGGACCCCCTGGCCCCTCCCAGACAGCTGGCCGCACACTGAGCACATCGAGCCCCCATGGCCTTAGGTCGTCATTTCTTCCCAACATCAGTTTTCAGGTTTCAGAACCTAGACCTTATCTCCAATCACTGCCCAGGGTTGAAGGTGATGCAGAAATCAGAACCCCTTCTCCATGGCAAGAAACCTTGTGGTTGGCATGTTGTCCAACGTTCAGTGTAGTTGAAACCAGTGTGGCCCATGAGGCCCCGCCCATGCTCGCGGGCCACATTGGTCACAAACATACATTGTGACGCTCAGGCTGAGCCCAGTCCTCAAGTAAGGCCACTCAGTGGCTGGATGAAGAGATAGCATATTGGGCTTGCCATGCCCCTAGGCCCCAATTTTTAACCATAGTTCGGGTTGTCCCTTCAGTCTTCCCCACGGCTTGGCTTTGGAATTCCTCTTTTGGTGGGACACCTGACGTAACAAACCTGAAATGAGTCCTCCCATCCCACAGATTGACGAAAAGCAATTGGGAATCGGGCCAAATCCTCAGAGAGGAAGATTCGTCCATGGCCCATGAGGCGTCCCCGACATTCCACGGCCATCGCTGATACAAAATCCAGAGACAAAAGCCTGAGCAAGCGCCTCAGACTCGCACTTTCTTCATATCCTGAAGAGTTCTTCTCATGGTTTGTAGATCGGGCCTGCCATACCTACGTCCCCAAACCTATGCTGAGTTAGAGTCTTCAGACTTCTGTCCTCAAATTCTTGGGCCACACACCCTCCAGGCTGGGCCCCTGGAGCCACACAATAGGACTGTGCCTAACAATCCATGGGAATTCTGCCCATTCCATGGTCCAAAATCGTACAAATTAGGAGAAACCTCCAAAGTCCCTGAGGCCATCCCAATAGTGTAGGTCGCCCGGAACAAACAAGGGCTGTCTGACTTCAGCTGATAATCGACCTCCACTCATACCATAGATGGATGTCCCCAGAGAAGAAGATTGTACCAGACAGGACCCTAGGCCATAATAGGATCCATTGCTTTGGGTCACAGGCATGTGTCCTCAAAATTCTGATTCCAATACGAGCATAGGTGTTTTCCTGAGGCACCCATCAGAACTCATCTCGTCTCCACAAGGAAACCTGTGCATGGGAGCCATGTCCAAAGCTTAGGAGAGTACTTCAGGGTCCCGGTGCCACCGCCCCATTCCAAGGCCCTCATGGACACAAAAACACATTAGGACCCATCCTCAGGAAAGTCCATTTCAACTCAGCCACCCCGGTTGCTCCCGCAGAGCCATGAGATCTAAACTGTCTTGTAGCTAGGAGACAATTGGAATGGAGGCGGGCTTCCCAGGCATCCATCCGCGAACGGTGCTCTGGAGTCATTCCATATGGGATGTCCTGGAGCTGTCCAACAGGTCTCAATTGTCACGCAGAAGGAATCCTTGTAGGGGGCATCCCACAACTCCCAACGTGGGAAAACCTCAATGGCCTCGAGATTCCGCTCCCTTCATGAAGCGGCCGTCATGCTCAGAAACTCCAACCTGAGCCAACGTCTGATCCTCGCCCTGACTTCAGATGCATGAGATATTGGTTCAGATCTGCAGGGGGTACCTGCCGTGCCCTCGCCCTGAAACCCAAGTCTAGCTTGTCTTCTCAGACTTCCGTCCTCACACTCCTGGCCCCGAAGCCCTCAAGTTTGGCAATTCCGGACCCACAATGCAGCACTCTGCCTGCCCTCTAGAAAAAAAATGATTGCCTCATGAGCTGCCCAGGCACCTTAAATGAGGGTAAACCTACACAGCACTCGACTTTACCCAAATTATATAGTCTAACCTGGGCACTAATGCACTGTCGAACACAACCTGAGCCCGGACCTCCTGACCAACACCCAGAAAGCTGACCGCACACTGAGCACATAAAACCCGCCATGGCCTTAGGTCATCATCTCTTCCCTACCTCAGTTTTCAGGCTTCA
Organism: Mustela nivalis; assembly: GCF_964662115.1. Taxonomy (NCBI): domain Eukaryota; kingdom Metazoa; phylum Chordata; class Mammalia; order Carnivora; family Mustelidae; genus Mustela; species Mustela nivalis. The sequence goes on along the minus strand of NW_028136470.1, from coordinate 354,403 downwards.
GAACCGAGACCTTATCTCCAATCACTGCCCAGGGGTGAGTGTGATGCAGAAATCAGAACTCCTCCTTACCCATGGCAAGAACCCTGTGGTTGGCACGTTGTCCAACGTTCAGTGTAGGAGAAACCAGCATTCACCCTGAGGCCCCGCCCATTCTTGAGTGCGACGTGGGCATACACACACATTGTGACCCTCAGCATGAGTCCTGTCCTCTAGTAAGTCCTCTCAGTTGCTGGACCATTAGATGTCATAATGGGCTTGACATGTCCCTAGGCCCCAATTTTTAACCAAATATCTGATGGTCCAGTCGCCCTTCCCCAGGGCTCTACTCTTGAATCCCTCATTTGGTGGGACACCTGAGGATAAAAAAGAAAAAAACAAGAATAAAAAAAAAAAAAAAACGGACTTCTTCCAGCCCACAGAATGACCCCAAACTCTTTGGGCGGGGCCAAACCACCAGAGAGTAAGACTCGTCCATTTCCCATGAAGACACCCAGAAATTCCACGACCATGAGTGACACGATATCCAGAGACAAAAACTTGAGCAGGAGCCTCACACTCGCCCTTCTTTCAAATCCCGAAGAGTTCTCCTCATGGTCTGTAGATCAGTCCTGCCATACCTATGACCCGAAACATAAGCCGAGTTTGTGTTTTCAGACAACTGTCCAAACAGCCCTGGCCTACACAACCTACAGGCTCAGGCCCCTGGAGCCAAACCTGAGGACTGTACTTGCCCTCTCCAAGGGAATTGTGTGTGCCCATTCCAATGGCCACAACCCTTCTAATAGGATAAACCTCCAAAGTCCCTGATCCATCTCAATAATGGTGGCTTCCCAGGAAAAACAGGGGCAATCTGAGCCCAACTGAGCACCTACCTGCACTCAGACCCATAGACAGATGTCCCCATAGGTAAAAAGGAAAGAACAGGCCCCTAGGCACTAATCTGATCCATTGCTTTGGTTTCCAGGCATCTCTCCTCAGAGGCCTGGATTTCAAAAGCAGCATATAGCTGTTTCTTGACTCACCCATCAGAAAACATCTCATCTACACATGAGAAACTTGCACGTTGGAGCTGTGTCAAAGCCTCTGTTTAGGAGAACCCTTTAGGGCCCCAGTGCCACCGCTTCATTCCAAGGTCTCCATAGACACAAAAGCACGTTAGGACCCATCCCCAGGGGTGTCCATTTCAACTCAGCGGCCTCGGTTGCTCCCCACAGATCCAGGAGATCTAACCTGTCATGTTGCTAGGAGACAATTGGAATGCGAGGTGGGCTACCCAGCCATCCGTACTTAGAACCCTGCTCAGAATCATTGGCCTGGAGCCAAACAACAGGTCTCAATTGTCCTGCAGAAGACTCTCTGCAGTTTGGAGCTTCTCACAACTCCCATCGTGGGAAAACACCCATGGCCTCGTGATGCCCCCCCCCCATTCATGAAGGAGCCATCAGGGACAGAAACTCCAACCTGAGCGATCGTCTGATCCTCGCGCTGACTTCAGATGCACGAGACCTCGACTCAGGTCTGTAGATTGTGCGTGCCATGGCCTCACCCAGAAACCTAAGCTTAGCTTGTGTTCTCAGACTTTTGTCGTCAGACTACTGGCCCACAAGCCCTCCAGTTTGGCAATCCAGAACTACAATGCAGCACTCTGCCGGCCCTCCAGAAGAAAAACATTGTCTTCTGGGGCTACCCGGTAACCCCAAATGAGGATCAACCTGCACCGACCTTGGCTGTACCCCAAATACATAGGCTGACCAGGGCACTAATGCCCTTTCTGACACTGCCTGAGCCTGGACCCCCTGGCCCCTCCCAGACAGCTGGCCGCACACTGAGCACATCGAGCCGCCATGGCCTTAGGTCGTCATTTCTTCCCAACATCAGTTTTCAGGTTTCAGAACCTAGACCTTATCTCCAATCACTGCCCAGGGTTGAAGGTGATGCAGAAATCAGAACCCCTTCCCCATGGCAAGAAACCTTGTGGTTGGCATGTTGTCCAACGTTCAGTGTAGTTGAAACCAGTGTGGCCCATGAGGCCCCGCCCATGCTCGCGGGCCACATTGGTCACAAACATACATTGTGATGCTCAGGCTGAGCCCAGTCCTCAAGTAAAGCCACTCAGTGGCTGGATGAAGAGATAGCATATTGGGCTTGCCATGCCCCTAGGCCCCAATTTTTAACCATAGTTCGGGTTGTCCCTTCAGTCTTCCCCACGGCTTGGCTTTGGAATTCCTCTTTTGGTGGGACACCTGACGTAACAAAACTGAAATGAGTCCTCCCATCCCACAGATTGATGAAAAGCAATTGGGAATCGGGCCAAATCCTCAGAGAGGAAGATTCGTCCATGGCCCATGAGGCGTCCCCGACATTCCACGGCCATCGCTGATACAAAATCCAGAGACAAAAGCCTGAGCAAGCGCCTCAGACTCGCACTTTCTTCATATCCTGAAGAGTTCTTCTCATGGTTTGTAGATCGGGCCTGCCATACCTACGTCCCCAAACCTATGCTGAGTTTGTGTCTTCAGACTTCTGTCCTCAAATTCTTGGGCCACACACCCTCCAGGCTGGGCCCCTGGAGCCACACATTAGGACTGTGCCTATCAATCCATGGGAATTGTGCCCATTCCATGGTCCAAAATCGTACAAATTAGGAGAAACCTCCAAAGTCCCTGAGGCCATCCCAATAGTGTAGGTCGCCCGGAACAAACAAGGGCTGACTGACTTCAGCTGATAATCGACCTCCACTCATACCATAGATGGATGTCCCCAGAGAAGTAGATTGAACCAGACAGGACCCTAGGCCATAATAGGATCCATTGCTTTGGGTCACGGGCAAGTGTCCTCAAAATTCTGATTCCAATACGAGCATAGGTGTTTTCCTGAGGCACCCATCAGAACTCATCTCGTCTCCACAAGGAAACCTGTGCATGGGAGCCATGTCCAAAGCTTAGGAGAGTACTTCAGGGTCCCGGTGCCACTGCCCCATTCCAAGGCCCTCATGGACACAAAAACACATTAGGACCCATCCTCAGGAAAGTCCATTTCAACTCAGCCACCCCGGTTGCTCCCACAGAGCCATGAGATCTAAACTGTCTTGTAGCTAGGAGACAATTGGAATGGAGGCGGGCTTCCAGGGCATCCATTCGCGAACGGTGCTCTGGAGTCATTCCATATGGGATGTCCTGGAGCTGTCCAACAGGTCTCAATTGTCCCGCAGAAGGAATCCTTGAAGGGGGCATCCCACAACTCCCAACGTGGGAAAACCTCAATGGCCTCGAGATTCCGCTCCCTTCATGAAGCGGCCGTCATGCTCAGAAACTCCAACCTGAGCCAAAGTCTGATCCTCGCCCTGACTTCAGATGCATGAGATATTGGTTCAGATCTGCAGGGGGTACTTGCCGTGCCCTCGCAATGAAACCCAAGTCTAGCTTGTCTTCTCAGACTTCCGTCCTCACACTCCTGGCCCCGAAGCCCTCAAGTTTGGCAATTCCGGACCCACAATGCAGCACTCTGCCTGCCCTCTAGAAAAAAAATGATTGCCTCATGAGCTGCCCAGGCACCTTAAATGAGGGTAAACCTACACAGCACTCGACTTTACCCAAATTATATAGTCTAACCTGGGCACTAATGCACTGTCGAACACAACCTGAGCCCGGACCTCCTGACCAACACCCAGAAAGCTGACCGCACACTGAGCACATAAAACCCGCCATGGCCTTAGGTCATCATCTCTTCCCTACCTCAGTTTTCAGGCTTCAGAACCGAGACCTTATCTCCAATCACTGCCCAGGGGTGAGTGTGATGCAGAAATCAGAACTACTCCTTACCCATGGCAAGAACCCTGTGGTTGGTACGTTGTCCAACGTTCAGTGTAGGAGAAACCAGCATTCACCCTGAGGCCCCGCCCATTCTTGAGTGCGACGTGGGCATACACACACATTGTGACCCTCAGCATGAGTCCTGTCCTCTAGTAAGTCCTCTCAGTTGCTGGACCATTAGATGTCATAATGGGCTTGACATGTCCCTAGGCCCCAATTTTTAACCAAATTTCTGATGGTCCAGTCGCCCCTCCCCAGGGCTCTACTCTGGAATCCCTCATTTGTTGGGACACCTGAGGATAAAAAAGAAAAAAAACAAGAATAATAAAAAAAACGGACTTCTTCCAGCCCACAGAATGACCCCAAACTCTTTGGACGGGGCCAAACCACCAGAGAGTAAGACTCGTCCATTTACCATGAAGACACCCAGAAATTCCACGACCATGAGTGACACGATATCCAGAGACAAAAACTTGAGCAGGAGCCTCACACTCGCCCTTCTTTCAAATCCCGAAGAGTTCTCCTCATGGTCTGTAGATCAGTCCTGCCATACCTATGACCCGAAACATAAGCCGAGTTTGTGTTTTCAGACAACTGTCCAAACAGCCCTGGCCTACACAACCTACAGGCTCAGGCCCCTGGAGCCAAACCTGAGGACTGTACTTGCCCTCTCCAAGGGAATTGTGTGTGCCCATTCCAATGGCCACAACCCTTCTAATAGGATAAACCTCCAAAGTCCCTGATCCATCTCAATAGTGGTGGCTTCCCAGGAAAAACAGGGGCATTCTGAGCCCAACTGAGCACCTACCTGCACTCAGACCCATAGACAGATGTCCCCATAGGTAAAAAGGAAAGAACAGGCCCCTAGGCACTAATCAGATCCATTGCTTTGGTTTCCAGGCATCTCTCCTCTGAGGCCTGGATTTCAAAAGCAGCATATAGCTGTTTCTTGACTCACCCATCAGAAAACATCTCATCTACACATGGGAAACTTGCACGTTGGAGCTGTGTCAAAGCCTTTGTTTAGGAGAACCCTTTAGGGCCCCAGTGCCACCGCTTCATTCCAAGGGCTCCATAGACACAAAAGCACGTTAGGACCCATCCCCAGGTGTGTCCATTTCAACTCAGCGTCCTCGGTTGCTCCCCACAGATCCAGGAGATCTAACCTGTCTTGTTGCTAGGAGACAATTGGAATGCGAGGTGGGCTACCCAGCCATCCATCCTTAGAACCCTGCTCAGAATCATTGGCCTGGAGCCAAACAACAGGTCTCAAATGTCCTGCAGAAGACTCTCTGCAGTTTCGAGCTTCTCACAACTCCCATCGTGGGAAAACCCCCATGGCCTCGTGATGCCCCCGCCCATTCATGAAGGGGCCATCAGGGACAGAAACTCCAACCTGAGCGATCGTCTGATCCTCGCCCTGACTTCAGATGCACGAGATCTCGATTCAGGTCTGTAGATTGTGCGTGCCATGGCCTCACCCAGAAACCTAAGCCTAGCTTGTGTTCTCAGACTTTTGTCGTCAGACTACTGGCCCACAAGCCCTCCAGTTTGGCAATCCAGAACTACAATGCAGCACTCTGCCGGCCCTCCAGAAGAAAATCATTGTCCTCTGGTGCTACCCAGTAATCCCAAATGAGGATCAACCTGCACCGACCTTGGCTGTACCCCAAATACATAGGCTGACCAGGGTACTAATGCCCTTTCTGACACAGCCTGAGCCTGGACTCCCTGGCCCCTCCCAGACAGCTGGCCGCACACTGAGCACATCGAGCCGCCATGGCCTTAGGTCGTCATCTCTTCCCAACATCAGTTTTCAGGTTTCAGAACCTAGACCTTATATCCAATCACTGACCAGGGTTGAAGGTGATGCAGAAATCAGAACTCCTTCCCCATGGCAAGAAACCTTGTGGTTGGCATATTGTCCAATGTTCAGTGTAGTTGAAACCAGTGTGGCCCAAGAGGCCCCGCCCATGCTCGCGGGCCACATTGGTCACAAACACACATTGTGACGCTCAGGCTGAGCCCAGTCCTCAAGTAAGGCCACTCAGTGGCTGGATGAAGAGATATCATATTGGGCTTGCCATGCCCCTAGGCCCCAATTTTTAACCATAGTTCGGGTTGTCCCTTCAGTCTTCCCCACGGCTTGTCTTTGGAATTCCTCTTTTGGTGGTACACCTGAGGTAACAAAACTGAAATGAGTCCTCCCATCCCACAGATTGACGAAAAGCAATTGGGAATCGGGCCAAATCCACAGAGAGGAAGATTCGTCTATGGTCCATGAGGCGTCCCCGACATTCCACGGCCATCGCTGATACAAAATCCAGAGACAAAAGCCTGAGCAAGAGCCTCAGACTCACACATTCTTCATATCCTGAAGAGTTCTTCTCATGGTTTGTAGATCGGGCCTGCCATACCTACGTCCCCAAACCTAAGCTGAGTTTGTGTTTTCAGACTTCTGTCCTCAAAGTCTTGGTCCACACACCCTCCAGGCTGGGCCCCTGGAGCCACACATCAGGACTGTGCCTACCAATCCATGGGAATTCTGCCCATTCCATGGTCCAAAATCGTACAAATTAGGAGAAATCTCCAAAGTCCCTGAGGCCATCCCAATAGTGTAGTTCGCCCGGAACAAACATGGGCTGTCTGACACAAGCTGATAATCGACCTCCACTCATACCATAGATGGATGTCCCCAGAGAAGAAGATTGAACCAGACAGGACCATAGGCCATAATAGGATCCATTGCTTTGGGTTACGGGTATGTGTCCTCAAAAGCCTGATTCCAATACGAGCATAGGGGTTTTCCTGAGGCACCCATCAGAACTCATCTCGTCTCCACAAGGAAACCTGTGCATGGGAGCCATGTCCAAAGCTTAGGAGAGTACTTCAGGGTCCCGGTGCCACCGCCGCATTCCAAGGCCCTCATGGACACAAAAACACATTAGGACCCATCCTCAGGAAAGTCCATTTCAACTCAGCCACCCCGGTTGCTCCCGCAGAGCCATCAGATCTAAACTGTCTTGTTGCTAGGAGACAATTGGAATGCGAGGCGGGCTTCCCGGGCATCCATCCGCGAACGGTGCTCTGGAGTCATTCCATATGGGATGCCCTGGAGCTGTCCAACAGGTCTCAATTGTCCCGCAGAAGGAATCCATGAAGGGGGCATCCCACAACTCCCAACGTGGGAAAACCTCAATGGCCTCGAGTTTCCGCTCCCTTCATGAATCGGCCGTCATGCTCAGAAACTCCAACCTGAGCCAACGTCTGATCCTCGCCCTGACATCTGATGCATGAGATATTGGTTCAGATCTGCAGGGGGTACCTGCCGTGCCCTCGCCCTGAAACCCAAGTCTAGCTTGTCTTCTCAGACTTCCGTCCTCACACTCCTGGCCCCGAAGCCCTCAAGTTTGGCAATTTCGGACCCACAATGCAGCACTCTGCCTGCCCTCTGAAAAAAAATTATTGCCTCATGAGCTGCCCAGGCACCTTAAATGAGGGTAAACCTACACAGCACTCGACTTTACCCAAATTATATAGTCTAACCTGGGTTCTAATGCACTGTTGAACACAACCTGAGCCCGGACCTCCTGACCAACACCCAGAAAGCTGACCTCACACTGAGCACATAAAACCCGCCATGGCCTTAGGTCATCATCTCTTCCCTACCTCAGTTTTCAGGCTTCAGAACCGAGACCTTATCTCCAATCACTTCCCAGGGGTGAGTGTGATGCAGAAATCAGAACTCCTCCTTACCCATGGCAAGAACCCTTGTGGTTGGCACGTTGTCCAACGTTCAGTGTAGGAGAAACCAGCATTCACCCTGAGGCCCCGCCCATTCTTGAGTGCGACGAGGGCATACACACGCATTGTGACCCTCAGCATGAGTCCTGTCCTCTAGTAAGTTTTCTCAGTTGCTGGACCATTAGGTGTCATAATGGGCTTGACATGTCCCGAGGCCCCAATTTTTAACCAGATTTCTGATGGTCCAGTCGCCCCTCCCCAGGGCTCTACTCTTGAATCCCTCATTTGGTGGGACACCTGAGGATAAAAAAGAAAAAAACAACAACAACAACCAAAAAAAAACGGACTTCTTCCAGCCCACAGAATGACCCCAAACTCTTTGGACGGGGCCAAACCACCAGAGAGTAAGACTCGTCCATTTCCCATGAAGTCACACAGAAATTCCACGACCATGAGTGACACGATATCCAGAAACAAAAACTTGAGCAGGAGCCTCACACTCGCCCTTCCTTCAAATCCCAAAGTGTTCTCCTCATGGTCTGTAGATCAGTCCTGCCATACCTATGACCCGAAACATAAGCCGAGTTTGTGTTTTCTGACAACTGTCCAAACAGCCCTGGCCTACACAACCTACAGGCTCAGGCCCTCGGAGCCAAACCTGAGGACTGTACTGGCCCTCTCAAAGGGAATTGTGTGTGCCCATTCCAATGGCCACAACCCTTCTAATAGGATAAACCTCCAAAGTCCCTGATCCATCTCAATAGTGGTGGCTTCCCAGGAAAAACAGGGGCAATCTGAGCCCAACTGAGCACCTACCTGCACTCAGACCCATAGACCGATGTCCCCATAGGTAAAAAGGAAAGAACAGGCCCCTAGGCACTAATCAGATCCATTGCTTTGGTTTCCAGGCATCTCTCCTCAGAGGCCTGGATTTCAAAAGCAGCATATAGCTGTTTCTTGACTCACCCATCAGAAAACATCTCATCTACACATGAGAAACTTGCACGTTGGAGCTGTGTCAAAGCCTCTGTTTAGGAGAACCCTTTAGGGCCCCAGTGCCACCGCTTCATTCCAAGGTCTCCATAGACAAAAAAGCACATTAGGACCCATCCCCAGGGGTGTCCATTTCAACTCAGCGGCCTCGGTTGCTCCCCACAGATCCAGGAGATCTAACCTGTCATGTTGCTAGGAGACAATTGGAATGCGAGGTGGGCTACCCAGCCATCCGTACTTAGAACCCTGCTCAGAATCATTGGCCTGGAGCCAAACAACAGGTCTCAATTGTCCTGCAGAAGACTCTCTGCAGTTTGGAGCTTCTCACAACTCCCATCGTGGGAAAACACACATGGCCTCGTGATGCCCCCCCCCAATTCATGAAGGAGCCATCAGGGACAGAAACTCCAACCTGAGCGATCGTCTGATCCTCGCGCTGACTTCAGATGCACGAGACCTCGATTCAGGTCTGTAGATTGTGCGTGCCATGGCCTCACCCAGAAACCTAAGCTTAGCTTGTGTTCTCAGACTTTTGTCGTCAGACTACTGGCCCACAAGCCCTCCAGTTTGGCAATCCAGAACTACAATGCAGCACTCTGCCGGCCCTCCAGAAGAAAAACATTGTCTTCTGGGGCTACCCAGTAACCCCAAATGAGGATCAACCTGCACCGACCTTGGCTGTACCCCAAATACATAGGCTGACCAGGGCACTAATGCCCTTTCTGACACTGCCTGAGCCTGGACCCCCTGGCCCCTCCCAGATAGCTGGCCGCACACTGAGCACATCGAGCCCCCATGGCCTTAGGTCGTCATTTCTTCCCAACATCAGTTTTCAGGTTTCAGAACCTAGACCTTATCTCCAATCACTGCCCAGGGTTGAAGGTGATGCAGAAATCAGAACCCCTTCCCCATGGCAAGAAACCTTGTGGTTGGCATGTTGTCCAACGTTCAGTGTAGTTGAAACCAGTGTGGCCCATGAGGCCCCGCCCATGTTCGCGGGCCACATTGGTCACAAACATACATTGTGACGCTCAGGCTGAGCCCAGTCCTCAATTAAGGCCACTCAGTGGCTGGATGAAGAGATAGCATATTGGGCTTGCCATGCCCCTAGGCCCCAATTTTTAACCATAGTTCGGGTTGTCCCTTCAGTCTTCCCAACGGCTTGGCTTTGGAATTCCTCTTTTGGTGGGACACCTGACGTAACAAAACTGAAATGAGTCCTCCCATCCCACAGATTGACGAAAAGCAATTGGGAATCGGGCCAAATCCTCAGAGAGGAAGATTCGTCCATGGCCCATGAGGCGTCCCCGACATTCCACGGCCATCGCTGATACAAAATCCAGAGACAAAAGCCTGAGCAAGCGCCTCAGCCTCGCACTTTCTTCATATCCTGAAGAGTTCTTCTCATGGTTTGTAGATCGGGCCTGCCATACCTACGTCCCCAAACCTATGCTGAGTTTGTGTCTTCAGACTTCTGTCCTCAAATTCTTGGGCCACACACCCTCCAGGCTGGGCCCCTGGAGCCACACATTAGGACTGTGCCTAACAATCCATGGGAATTGTGCCCATTCCATGGTCCAAAATCGTACAAATTAGGAGAAACCTCCAAAACCCTGAGGCCATCCCAATAGTGTAGGTCGCCCGGAACAAACAAGGGCTGTCTGACTTCAGCTGATAATCGACCTCCACTCATACCATAGATGGATGTCCCCAGAGAAGAAGATTGAACCAGACAGGACCCTAGGCCATAATAGGATCCATTGCTTTGGGTCACGGGCATGTGTCCTCAAAATTCTGATTCCAATACGAGCATAGGTGTTTTCCTGAGGCACCCATCAGAACTCATCTCGTCTCTACAAGGAAACCTGTGCATGGGAGCCATGTCCAAAGCTTAGGAGATTACTTCAGGGTCCCGGTGCCACCGCCCCATTCCAAGGACCTCATGGACACAAAAACACATTAGGACCCATCCTCAGGAAAGTCCATTTCAACTCAGCCACCCCGGTTGCTCCCGCAGAGCCATGAGATCTAAACTGTCTTGTAGCTAGGAGACAATTGGAATGGAGGCGGGCTTCCCGGGCATCCATCCGCGAAAGGTTCTCTGGAGTCATTCCATATGGGATGTCCTGGAGCTGTCCAACAGGTCTCAATTGTCACGCAGAAGGAATCCTTGAAGGGGGCATCCCACAACTCCCAACGTGGGAAAACCTCAATGGCCTCGAGATTCCGCTCCCTTCATGAAGCGGCCGTCATGCTCAGAAACTCCAACCTGAGCCAAGGTCTGATCCTCGCCCTGACTTCAGATGCATGAGATATTGGTTCAGATCTGCAGGGGGTACCTGCCGTGCCCTCGCCCTGAAACCCAAATCTAGCTTGTCTTCTCAGACTTCCGTCCTCACACTCCTGGCCCCGAAGACCTCAAGTTTGGCAATTCCGGACCCACAATGCAGCACTCTGCCTGCCCTCTAGAAAAAAAATGATTGCCTCATGAGCTGCCCAGGCACCTTAAATGAGGGTAAACCTACACAGCACTCGACTTTACCCAAATTATATAGTCTAACCTGGGCACTAATGCACTGTCGAACACAACCTGAGCCCGGACCTCCTGACCAACACCCAGAAAGCTGACCGCACACTGAGCACATAAAACCCGCCATGGCCTTAGGTCATCATCTCTTCCCTACCTCAGTTTTCAGGCTTCAGAACCGAGACCTTATCTCCAATCACTGCCCAGGGGTGAGTGTGATGCAGAAATCAGAACTACTCCTTACCCATGGCAAGAACCTTGTGGTTGGCATGTTGTCCAATGTTCAGTGTAGTTGAAACCAGTGTGGCCCATGAGGCCCCGCCCATACTCGCGGGCCACATTGGTCACAAACACACATTGTGACGCTCAGGCTGAGCCCAGTCCTCAAGTAAGGCCACTCAGTGGCTGGATGAAGAGATATCTTATTGGGCTTGCCATGTCCCTAGGCCCCAATTTTTAACCATAGTTCGGGTTGTCCCTTCAGTCTTCCCCACGGCTTGGCTTTGGAATTACTCTTTTGGTGGTACACCTGAGGTAACAAAACTGACATGAGTCCAACCATCCCACAGATTGACGAAAAGCAATTGGGAATCGGGCCAAATCCTCAGAGAGGAAGATTCGTCTATGTCACGAGGCGTCCCCGACATTCCACGGCCATCGCTGATACAAAATCCAGAGACAAAAGCCTGAGCAAGAGCCTCAGACTCACACATTCTTCATATCCTGAAGAGTTCTTCTCATGGTTTGTAGATCGGGCCTGCCATACCTACGTCCCCAAACCTAAGCTGAGTTTGTGTTTTCAGACTTCTGTCCTCAAAGTCTTGGGCCACACGCCCTCCAGGCTGGGCCCCTGGAGCCACACATTAGGACTGTGCCTACCAATCCATGGGAATTCTGCCCATTCCATGGTCCAAAATCGTACAAATTAGGAGAAATCTCCAAAGTCCCTGAGGCCATCCCAATAGTGTAGGTCGCCCGGAACAAACATGGGCTGTCTGACACAAGCTGATAATCGACCTGCACTCATACCATAGATGGATGTCCCCAGAGAAGAAGATTGAACCAGACAGGACCCTAGGCCATAATAGGATCCATTGCTTTGGGTTACGGGCATGTGTCCTCAAAAGCCTGATTCCAATACGAGCATAGGGGTTTTCCTGAGGCACCCATCAGAACTCATCTCGTCTCCACAAGGAAACCTGTGCATGGGAGCCATGTCCAAAGCTTAGGAGAGTACTTCAGGGTCCCAGTGCCACCGCCCCATTCCAAGGCCCTCATGGACACAAAAACACATTAGGACCCATCCTCAGGAAAGTCCATTTCAACTCAGCCACCCCGGTTGCTCCCGCTGAGCCATCAGATCTAAACTGTCCTGTTGCTAGGAGACAATTGGAATGCGAGGCGTGCTTCCCGGGCATCCATCCGCGAACGGTGCTCTGGAGTCATTCCATATGGGATGCCCTGGAGCTGTCCAACAGGTCTCAATTGTCCCGCAGAAGGAATCCATGAAGGGGGCATCCCACAACTCCCAACGTGGGAAAAACTCAATGGCCTCGAGTTTCCGCTCCCTTCATGAAGCGGCCGTCATGCTCAGAAACTCCAACCTGAGCCAACGTCTGATCCTCGCCCTGACTTCAGATGCATGAGATATTGGTTCAGATTTGCAGGGGGTACCTGCCGTGCCCTCGCCCTGAAACCCAAGTCTAGCTTGTCTTCTCAGACTTCCGTCCTCACACTCCTGGCCCCGAAGCCCTCAAGTTTGGCAATTCCGGTCCCACAATGCAGCACTCTGCCTGCCCTCTAGAAAAAAAATTATTGCCTCATGAGCTGCCCAGGCACCTTAAATGAGGGTAAACCTACACAGCACTCGACTTTACCCAAATTATATAGTCTAACCTGGGCACTAATGCACTGTCGAACACAACCTGAGCCCGGACCTCCTGACCAACACCCAGAAAGCTGACCGCACACTGAGCACATAAAACCCGCCATGGCCTTAGGTCATCATCTCTTCCCTACCTCAGTTTTCAGGCTTCAGAACCGAGACCTTATCTCCAATCACTGCCCAAGGTTGAGTGTGATGCAGAAATCATAACTCCTCCTTACCCATGGCAAGAACCCTGTGGTTGGCACGTTGTCCAACGTTCAGTGTAGGAGAAACCAGCATTCACCCTGAGGCCCCGCCAATTCTTGAGTGCGTCGAGGGCATACACACGCATTGTGACCCTCAGCATGAGTCCTGTCCTCTAGTAAGTTTTCTCAGTTGCTGGACCATTAGGTGTCATAATGGGCTTGACATGTCCCGAGGCCCCAATTTTTAACCAGATTTCTGATTGTCCAGTCGCCCCTCCCCAGGGCTCTACTCTGGAATCCCTCATTTGGTGGGACACCTGACTATAAAAAAGAAAAAAACAACAACAACAACCAAAAAAAAACGGACTTCTTCCAGCCCACAGAATGACCCCAAACTCTTTGGACGGGGCCAAACCACCAGAGAGTAAGACTCGTCCATTTCCCATAAAGTCACACAGAAATTCCACGACCATGAGTGACACGATATCTAGAAACATAAACTTGAGCAGGAGCCTCACACTCGCCCTTCCTTCAAATCCCAAAGAGTTCTCCTCATGGTCTGTAGATCAGTCCTGCCATACCTATGACCCGAAACATAAGCCGAGTTTGTGTTTTCAGACAACTGTCCAAACAGCCCTGGCCTACACAACCTACAGGCTCAGGCCCCTGGAGCCAAACCTGAGGACTGTACTTGCCCTCTCCAAGGGAATTGTGTGTGCCCATTCCAATGGCCACAACCCTTCTAATAGGATAAACCTCCAAAGTCCCTGATCCATCTCCATAGTGGTGGCTTCCCAGGAAAAACAGGGGCAATCTGAGCCCAACTGAGCACCTACCTGCACTCAGACCCATAGACAGATGTCCCCAGAGGTAAAAAGGAAAGAACAGGCCCCTAGGCACTAATCAGATCCATTGCTTTGGTTTCCAGGCATCTCTCCTCAGAGGCCTGGATTTCAAAAGCAGCATATAGCTGTTTCTTGACTCACCCATCAGAAAACATCTCATCTACACATGGGAAACTTGCACGTTGGAGCTGTGTCAAAGCCTCTGTTTAGGAGAACCCTTTAGGGCCCCAGTGCCACCGCTTCATTCCAAGGTCTCCATAGACACAAAAGCACGTTAGGACCCATCCCCAGGGGTGTCCATTTCAACTCAGCGGCCTCGGTTGCTCCCCACAGATCCAGGAGATCTAACCTGTCATGTTGCTAGGAGACAATTGGAATGCGAGGTGGGCTACCCAGCCATCCGTACTTAGAACCCTGCTCAGAATCATTGGCCTGGAGCCAAACAACAGGTCTCAATTGTCCTGCAGAAGACTCTCTGCAGTTTGGAGCTTCTCACAACTCCCATCGTGGGAAAACACTCATGGCCTCGTGATGCCCCCCCCCATTCATGAAGGAGCCATCAGGGACAGAAACTCCAACCTGAGCGATCGTCTGATCCTCGCGCTGACTTCAGATGCACGAGACCTCGATTCAGGTCTGTAGATTGTGCCTGCCATGGCCTCACCCAGAAACCTAAGCTTAGCTTGTGTTCTCAGACTTTTGTCGTCAGACTACTGGCCCACAAGCCCTCCAGTTTGGCAATCCAGAACTACAATGCAGCACTCTGCCGGCCCTCCAGAAGAAAAACATTGTCTTCTGGGGCTACCCAGTAACCCCAAATGAGGATCAACCTGCACCGACCTTGGCTGTACCCCAAATACATAGGCTGACCAGGGCACTAATGCCCTTTCTGACACTGCCTGAGCCTGGACCCCCTGGCCCCTCCCAGACAGCTGGCCGCACACTGAGCACATCGAGCCGCCATGGCCTTAGGTCGTCATTTCTTCCCAACATCAGTTTTCAGGTTTCAGAACCTAGACCTTATCTCCAATCACTGCCCAGGGTTGAAGGTGATGCAGAAATCAGAACTCCTTCCCCATGGCAAGAAACCTTGTGGTTGGCATGTTGTCCAACGTTCAGTGTAGTTGAAACCAGTGTGGCCCATGAGGCCCCGCCCATGCTCGCGCGCCACATTGGTCACAAACATACATTGTGACGCTCAGGCTGAGCCCAGTCCTCAAGTAAGGCCACTCAGTGGCTGGATGAAGAGATAGCATATTGGGCTTGCCATGCCCCTAGGCCCCAATTTTTAACCATAGTTCGGGTTGTCCCTTCAGTCTTCCCCACGGCTTGGCTTTGGAATTCCTCTTTTGGTGGGACACCTGACGTAACAAAACTGAAATGAGTCCTCCCATCCCACAGATTGACGAAAAGCAATTGGGAATCGGGCCAAATCCTCAGAGAGGAAGATTCGTCCATGGCCCATGAGGCGTCCCTGACATTCCACGGCCATCGCTGATACAAAATCCAGAGACAAAAGCCTGAGCAAGCGCCTCAGACTCGCACTTTCTTCATATCCTGAAGAGTTCTTCTCATGGTTTGTAGATCGGGCCTGCCATACGTACGTCCCCAAACCTAAGCTGAGTTTGTGTCTTCAGACTTCTGTCCTCAAATTCTTGGGCCACACACCCTCCAGGCTGGGCCCCTGGAGCCACACATTAGGACTGTGCCTATCAATCCATGGGAATTGTGCCCATTCCATGGTCCAAAATCGTACAAATTAGGAGAAACCTCCAAAGTCCCTGAGGCCATCCCAATAGTGTAGGTCGCCCGGAACAAACAAGGGCTGTCTGACTTCAGCTGATAATCGACCTCCACTCATACCATAGATGGATGTCCCCAGAGAAGAAGATTGAACCAGACAGGACCCTAGGCCATAATAGGATCCATTGCTTTGGGTCACAGGCATGTGTCCTCAAAATTCTGATTCCAATACGAGCATAGGTGTTTTCCTGAGGCGCCCATCAGAACTCATCTCGTCTCCACAAGGAAACCTGTGCATGGGAGCCATGTCCAAAGCTTAGGAGAGTACTTCAGGGTCCCGGTGCCACCGCCCCATTCCAAGGCCCTCATGGACACAAAAACACATTAGGACCCATCCTCAGGAAAGTCCATTTCAACTCAGCCACCCCGGTTGCTCCCGCAGAGCCATGAGATCTAAACTGTCTTGTTGCTAGGAGACAATTGGAATGCGAGGCGTGCTTCCCGGGCATCCATCCGCGAATGGTGCTCTGGAGTCATTCCATATGGGATGCCCTGGAGCTGTCCAACAGGTCTCAATTGTCCCGCAGAAGGAATCCATGAAGGGGGCATCCCACAACTCCCAACGTGGGAAATCCTCAATGGCCTCGAGTTTCCGCTCCCTTCATTAAGCGGCCGTCATGCTCAGAAACTCCAACCTGAGCCAACGTCTGATCCTCGCCCTGACTTCAGATGCATGAGATATTGGTTCAGATCTGCAGGGGGTACCTGCCGTGCCCTCGCCCTGAAACCCAAGTCTAGCTTGTCTTCTCAGACTTCCGTCCTCACACCCCTGGCCCCGAAGCCCTCAAGTTTGGCAATTCCGGTCCCACAATGCAGCACTCTGCCTGCCCTCTAGAAAAAAAATGATTGCCTCATGAGCTGCCCAGGCACCTTAAATGAGGGTAAACCTACACAGCACTCGACTTTACCCAAATTATATAGTCTAACCTGGGCACTAATGCACTGTCGAACACAACCTGAGCCCGGACCTCCTGACCAACACCCAGAAAGCTGACCGCACACTGAGCACATAAAACCCGCCATGGCCTTAGGTCATCATCTCTTCCCTACCTCAGTTTTCAGGCTTCAGAACCGAGACCTTATCTCCAATCACTGCCCAAGGTTGAGTGTGATGCAGAAATCATAACTCCTCCTTACCCATGGCAAGAACCCTGTGGTTGGCACGTTGTCCAACGTTCAGTGTAGGAGAAACCAGCATTCACCCTGAGGCCCCGCCAATTCTTGAGTGCGTCGAGGGCATACACACGCATTGTGACCCTCAGCATGAGTCCTGTCCTCTAGTAAGTTTTCTCAGTTGCTGGACCATTAGGTGTCATAATGGGCTTGACATGTCCCGAGGCCCCAATTTTTAACCAGATTTCTGATTGTCCAGTCGCCCCTCCCCAGGGCTCTACTCTGGAATCCCTCATTTGGTGGGACACCTGACTATAAAAAAGAAAAAAACAACAACAACAACCAAAAAAAAACGGACTTCTTCCAGCCCACAGAATGACCCCAAACTCTTTGGACGGGGCCAAACCACCAGAGAGTAAGACTCGTCCATTTCCCATAAAGTCACACAGAAATTCCACGACCATGAGTGACACGATATCTAGAAACATAAACTTGAGCAGGAGCCTCACACTCGCCCTTCCTTCAAATCCCAAAGAGTTCTCCTCATGGTCTGTAGATCAGTCCTGCCATACCTATGACCCGAAACATAAGCCGAGTTTGTGTTTTCAGACAACTGTCCAAACAGCCCTGGCCTACACAACCTACAGGCTCAGGCCCCTGGAGCCAAACCTGAGGACTGTACTTGCCCTCTCCAAGGGAATTGTGTGTGCCCATTCCAATGGCCACAACCCTTCTAATAGGATAAACCTCCAAAGTCCCTGATCCATCTCCATAGTGGTGGCTTCCCAGGAAAAACAGGGGCAATCTGAGCCCAACTGAGCACCTACCTGCACTCAGACCCATAGACAGATGTCCCCAGAGGTAAAAAGGAAAGAACAGGCCCCTAGGCACTAATCAGATCCATTGCTTTGGTTTCCAGGCATCTCTCCTCAGAGGCCTGGATTTCAAAAGCAGCATATAGCTGTTTCTTGACTCACCCATCAGAAAACATCTCATCTACACATGGGAAACTTGCACGTTGGAGCTGTGTCAAAGCCTCTGTTTAGGAGAACCCTTTAGGGCCCCAGTGCCACCGCTTCATTCCAAGGTCTCCATAGACACAAAAGCACGTTAGGACCCATCCCCAGGGGTGTCCATTTCAACTCAGCGGCCTCGGTTGCTCCCCACAGATCCAGGAGATCTAACCTGTCATGTTGCTAGGAGACAATTGGAATGCGAGGTGGGCTACCCAGCCATCCGTACTTAGAACCCTGCTCAGAATCATTGGCCTGGAGCCAAACAACAGGTCTCAATTGTCCTGCAGAAGACTCTCTGCAGTTTGGAGCTTCTCACAACTCCCATCGTGGGAAAACACTCATGGCCTCGTGATGCCCCCCCCCATTCATGAAGGAGCCATCAGGGACAGAAACTCCAACCTGAGCGATCGTCTGATCCTCGCGCTGACTTCAGATGCACGAGACCTCGATTCAGGTCTGTAGATTGTGCCTGCCATGGCCTCACCCAGAAACCTAAGCTTAGCTTGTGTTCTCAGACTTTTGTCGTCAGACTACTGGCCCACAAGCCCTCCAGTTTGGCAATCCAGAACTACAATGCAGCACTCTGCCGGCCCTCCAGAAGAAAAACATTGTCTTCTGGGGCTACCCAGTAACCCCAAATGAGGATCAACCTGCACCGACCTTGGCTGTACCCCAAATACATAGGCTGACCAGGGCACTAATGCCCTTTCTGACACTGCCTGAGCCTGGACCCCCTGGCCCCTCCCAGACAGCTGGCCGCACACTGAGCACATCGAGCCGCCATGGCCTTAGGTCGTCATTTCTTCCCAACATCAGTTTTCAGGTTTCAGAACCTAGACCTTATCTCCAATCACTGCCCAGGGTTGAAGGTGATGCAGAAATCAGAACTCCTTCCCCATGGCAAGAAACCTTGTGGTTGGCATGTTGTCCAACGTTCAGTGTAGTTGAAACCAGTGTGGCCCATGAGGCCCCGCCCATGCTCGCGCGCCACATTGGTCACAAACATACATTGTGACGCTCAGGCTGAGCCCAGTCCTCAAGTAAGGCCACTCAGTGGCTGGATGAAGAGATAGCATATTGGGCTTGCCATGCCCCTAGGCCCCAATTTTTAACCATAGTTCGGGTTGTCCCTTCAGTCTTCCCCACGGCTTGGCTTTGGAATTCCTCTTTTGGTGGGACACCTGACGTAACAAAACTGAAATGAGTCCTCCCATCCCACAGATTGACGAAAAGCAATTGGGAATCGGGCCAAATCCTCAGAGAGGAAGATTCGTCCATGGCCCATGAGGCGTCCCTGACATTCCACGGCCATCGCTGATACAAAATCCAGAGACAAAAGCCTGAGCAAGCGCCTCAGACTCGCACTTTCTTCATATCCTGAAGAGTTCTTCTCATGGTTTGTAGATCGGGCCTGCCATACGTACGTCCCCAAACCTAAGCTGAGTTTGTGTCTTCAGACTTCTGTCCTCAAATTCTTGGGCCACACACCCTCCAGGCTGGGCCCCTGGAGCCACACATTAGGACTGTGCCTATCAATCCATGGGAATTGTGCCCATTCCATGGTCCAAAATCGTACAAATTAGGAGAAACCTCCAAAGTCCCTGAGGCCATCCCAATAGTGTAGGTCGCCCGGAACAAACAAGGGCTGTCTGACTTCAGCTGATAATCGACCTCCACTCATACCATAGATGGATGTCCCCAGAGAAGAAGATTGAACCAGACAGGACCCTAGGCCATAATAGGATCCATTGCTTTGGGTCACAGGCATGTGTCCTCAAAATTCTGATTCCAATACGAGCATAGGTGTTTTCCTGAGGCGCCCATCAGAACTCATCTCGTCTCCACAAGGAAACCTGTGCATGGGAGCCATGTCCAAAGCTTAGGAGAGTACTTCAGGGTCCCGGTGCCACCGCCCCATTCCAAGGCCCTCATGGACACAAAAACACATTAGGACCCATCCTCAGGAAAGTCCATTTCAACTCAGCCACCCCGGTTGCTCCCGCAGAGCCATGAGATCTAAACTGTCTTGTTGCTAGGAGACAATTGGAATGCGAGGCGTGCTTCCCGGGCATCCATCCGCGAATGGTGCTCTGGAGTCATTCCATATGGGATGCCCTGGAGCTGTCCAACAGGTCTCAATTGTCCCGCAGAAGGAATCCATGAAGGGGGCATCCCACAACTCCCAACGTGGGAAATCCTCAATGGCCTCGAGTTTCCGCTCCCTTCATTAAGCGGCCGTCATGCTCAGAAACTCCAACCTGAGCCAACGTCTGATCCTCGCCCTGACTTCAGATGCATGAGATATTGGTTCAGATCTGCAGGGGGTACCTGCCGTGCCCTCGCCCTGAAACCCAAGTCTAGCTTGTCTTCTCAGACTTCCGTCCTCACACCCCTGGCCCCGAAGCCCTCAAGTTTGGCAATTCCGGTCCCACAATGCAGCACTCTGCCTGCCCTCTAGAAAAAAAATGATTGCCTCATGAGCTGCCCAGGCACCTTAAATGAGGGTAAACCTACACAGCACTCGACTTTACCCAAATTATATAGTCTAACCTGGGCACTAATGCACTGTCGAACACAACCTGAGCCCGGACCTCCTGACCAACACCCAGAAAGCTGACCGCACACTGAGCACATAAAACCCGCCATGGCCTTAGGTCATCATCTCTTCCCTACCTCAGTTTTCAGGCTTCAGAACCGAGACCTTATCTCCAATCACTGCCCAAGGTTGAGTGTGATGCAGAAATCATAACTCCTCCTTACCCATGGCAAGAACCCTGTGGTTGGCACGTTGTCCAACGTTCAGTGTAGGAGAAACCAGCATTCACCCTGAGGCCCCGCCAATTCTTGAGTGCGTCGAGGGCATACACACGCATTGTGACCCTCAGCATGAGTCCTGTCCTCTAGTAAGTTTTCTCAGTTGCTGGACCATTAGGTGTCATAATGGGCTTGACATGTCCCGAGGCCCCAATTTTTAACCAGATTTCTGATTGTCCAGTCGCCCCTCCCCAGGGCTCTACTCTGGAATCCCTCATTTGGTGGGACACCTGAGGTTAAAAAAGAAAACAACAACAACAACAAAAAAAAACGGACTTCTTCCAGCCCACAGAATGACCCAAAACTCTTTGGACGGGGCCAAACCACCAGAGAGTAAGACTTGTCCATTTTCCATGAAGTCACCCAGAAATTCCACGAGCATGAGTGACACGATATCCAGAGACAAAAACTTGAGCAGGAGCCTCACACTAGCCCTTCTTTCAAATCCCGAAGAGTTCTCCTCATGGTCTGTAGATCAGTCCTGCCATACCTATGACCCGAAACATAAGCCGAGTTTGTGTTTTCTGACAACTGTCCAAAAAGCCCTGGCCTACACAACCTACAGGCTCAGGCCCTCGGAGCCAAACCTGAGGACTGTACTGGCCCTCTCAAAGGGTATTGTGTGTGCCCATTCCAATGGCCACAACCCTTCTAATAGGATAAACCTCCAAAGTCCCTGATCCATCTCAATAGTGGTGGCTTCCCAGGAAAAACAGGGGCAATCTGAGCCCAACTGAGCACCTACCTGCACTCAGACCCATAGACAGATGTCCCCAGAGGTAAAAAGGAAAGAACAGGCCCCTAGGCACTAATCAGATCCATTGCTTTGGTTTCCAGGCATCTCTCCTCAGAGGCCTGGATTTCAAAAGCAGCATATAGCTGTTTCTTGACTCACCCATCAGAAAACATCTCATCTACACATGGGAAACTTGCACGTTGGAGCTTTGTCAAAGCCTCTGTTTAGGAGAACCCTTTAGGGCCCCAGTGCCACCGCTTCATTCCAAGGGCTCCATAGACACAAAAGCACGTTAGGACCCATCCCCAGGGGTGTCCATTTCAACTCAGCATACTCGGTTGCTCCCCACAGATCCAGGAGATCTAACCTGTCTTGTTGCTGGGAGACAATTGGAATGCGAGGTGGGCTACCCAGCCATCCATCCTTAGAACCCTGCTCAGAATCATTGGCCTGGAGCCAAACAACAGGTCTCAATTGTCCTGCAGAAGACTCTCTGCAGTTTGGAGCTTCTCACCATTCCCATCGTGGGAAAACACCCATGGCCTCGTGATGCCCCCCCATTCATGAAGGGGCCATCAGGGTCAGAAACTCCAACCTGAGCGATCGTCTGATCCTCGCCCTGACTTCAAATGCACGAGATCTCGATTCAGGTCTGTAGATTGTGCCTGCCATGGCCTCACCCAGAAACCTAAGCCTAGCTTGTGTTCTCAGACTTTTGTTGTCAGACTACTGGCCCACAAGCCCTCCAGTTTGGCAATCCAGAACTACAATGCAGCACTCTGCCGGCCCTCCAGAAGAAAAACATTGTCCTCTGGGGCTACCCAGTAACCCCAAATGAGGATCAACCTGCACCGACCTTGGCTGTACCCCAAATACATAGGCTGACCAGGGCACTAATGCCCTTTCTGACACAGCCTGAGCCTGGACCCCCTGGCCCCTCCCAGACAGCTGGCCGCACACTGAGCATATCGAGCCGCCATGGCCTTAGGTCGTCATTTCTTCCCAACATCAGTTTTCAGGTTTCAGAACCTAGGCCATATCTCCAATCACTGCCCAGGGTTGAAGGTGATGCAGAAATCAGAACTCCTTCCGCATGGCAAGAAACCTTGTGGTTGGCATGTTGTCCAACGTTCAGTGTAGTTGAAACCAGTGTGGCCCATGAGGCCCCGCCCATGCTCGCGAGCCACATTGGTCACAAACATACATTGTGACGCTCAGGCTGAGCCCAGTCCTCAAGTAAGGCCACTCAGTGGCTGGATGAAGAGATAGCATATTGGGCTTGCCATGCCCCTAGGCCCCAATTTTTAACCATAGTTCGGGTTGTCCCTTCAGTCTTCCCCACGGCTTGGCTTTGGAATTCCTCTTTTGGTGGGACACCTGACGTAACAAAACTGAAATGAGTCCTCCCATCCCACAGATTGACGAAAAGCAATTGGGAATCGGGCCAAATCCTCAGAGAGGAAGATTCGCCCATGGCCCATGAGGCGTCCCCGACATTCCACGGCCATCGCTGATACAAAATCCAGAGACAAAAGCCTGAGCAAGCGCCTCAGACTCGCACTTTCTTCATATCCTGAAGAGTTCTTCTCATGGTTTGTAGATCGGGCCTGCCATACCTACGTCCCCAAACCTAAGCTGAGTTTGTGTCTTCAGACTTCTGTCCTCAAATTCTTGGGCCACACACCCTCCAGGCTGGGCCCCTGGAGCCACATAAAGGACTGTGCCTACCAATCCATGGGAATTCTGCCCATTCCATGGTCCAAAATCGTACAAATTAGGAGAAACCTCCAAAGTCCCTGAGGCCATCCCAATAGTGTAGGTCTCCCGGAACAAACGAGGGCTGTCTGACTTCAGCTGATAATCGACCTCCACTCATACCATAGATGGATGTCCCCAGAGAAGAAGATTGAACCAGACAGGACCCTAGGCCATAATAGGATCCATTGCTTTGGGTCACAGGCATGTGTCCTCAAAATTCTGATTCCAATACGAGCATAGGTGTTTTCCTGAGGCACCCATCAGAACTCATCTCGTCTCCACAAGGAAACCTGTGCATGGGAGCCAGGTCCAAAGCTTAGGAGAGTACTTCAGGGTCCCGGTGCCACCGCCCCATTCCAAGGCCCTCATGGACACAAAAACACATTAGGACCCATCCTCAGGAAAGTCCATTTCAACTCAGCCACCCCGGTTGCTCCCGCAGAGCCATGAGATCTAAACTGTCTTGTAGCTAGGAGACAATTGGAATGGAGGCGGGCTTCCCAGGCATCCATCCGCGAACGGTGCTCTGGAGTCATTCCATATGGGATGTCCTGGAGCTGTCCAACAGGACTCAATTGTCCCGCAGAAGGAATCCTTGAAGGGGGCATCCCACAACTCCCAACGTGGGAAAACCTCAATGGCCTCGAGATTCCGCTCCCTTCATGAAGCGGCCGTCATGCTCAGAAACTCCAACCTGAGCCAACGTCTGATCCTCGCCCTGACTTCAGATGCATGAGATATTGGTTCAGATCTGCAGGGGGTACCTGCCGTGCCCTCGCCCTGAAACCCAAGTCTAGCTTGTCTTCTCAGACTTCTGTCCTCACACTCTTGGACCCGAAGCCCTCAAGTTTGGCAATTCCGGTCCCACAATGCATCACTCTGCCTGCACTCTAGAAAAAAAAAATTATTGCCTCATGAGCTGCCCAGGCAACTTAAATGAGGGTAAACCTACACAGAACTCGACTTTATCCAAATTATATAGTCTAACCTGGGCACTAATGCACTGTCGAACACAACCTGAGCCCGGACCTCCTGACCAACACCCAGAAAGCTGACCGCACACTGAGCACATAAAACCCGCCATGGCCTTAGGTCATCATCTCTTCCCTACCTCAGTTTTCAGGCTTCAGAACCGAGACCTTATCCCAATCACTGCCCAGGGGTGAGTGTGATGCAGAAATCAGAACTCCTCCTTACCCATGGCAAGAACCCTTGTGCTTGGCACGTTGTCCAACGTTCAGTGTAGGAGAAACCAGCATTCACCCTGAGGCCCCGCCCTTTCTTTAGTGCGACGAGGGCATACACACGCATTGTGACCCTCATCATGAGTCCTGTCCTCTAGTAAGTCCTCTCAGTGGCTGGACCATTAGATGTCATAATGGGCTTGACATGTCCCTAGGCCCCAATTTTTAACCAGATTTCTGATAGTCCAATCGCCCCAACCCAGGGCTTTACTCTGGAATCCCTCATTTGGTGGGACACCTGAGGTTAAAAAAGAAAACAACAACAACAACAAAAAAAAAACGGACTTCTTCCAGCCCACAGAATGACCCCAAACTCTTTGGACGGGGCCAAACCACCAGAGAGTAAGACTCGTCCATTTTCCATGAAGTCACCCAGAAATTCCACGACCATGAGTGACACGATATCCAGAGACAAAAACTTGAGCAGGAGCCTCACACTAGCCCTTCTTTCAAATCCCGAAGAGTTCTCCTCATGGTCTGTAGATCAGTCCTGCCATACCTATGACCCGAAACATAAGCCGAGTTTGTGTTTTCTGACAACTGTCCAAACAGCCCTGGCCTACACAACCTACAGGCTCAGGCCCCTGGAGCCAAACCTGAGGACAGTAAAGGCCCTCTCCAAGGGAATTGTGTGTGCCCATTCCAATGGCCACAACCCTTCTAATAGGATAAACCTCCAAAGTCCCTGATCCATCTCAATAGTGGTGGCTTCCCAGGAAAAACATGGGCAATCCGAGCCCAACTGAGCACCTACCTGCACTCAGACCCATAGACAGATGTCCCCAGAGGTAAAAAGGAAAGAACAGGCCCCTAGGCACTAATCAGATCCATTGCTTTGGTTTCCAGGCATCTCTCCTCAGAGGTCTGGATTTCAAAAGCAGCATATAGCTGTTTCTTGACTCACCCATCAGAAAACATCTCATCTACACATGGGAAACTTGCACGTTGGAGCTGTGTCAAAGCCTCTGTTTAGGAGAACCCTTTAGGGCCCCAGTGCCACCGCTTCATTCCAAGGTCTCCATAGACACAAAAAGCACGTTAGGACCCATGCCCAGGGGTGTCCATTTCAAATCAGCGGCCTCGGTTGCTCCCCACAGATCCAGGAGATCTAACCTGTCTTTTTGCTAGGAGACAATTGGAATGCGAGGTGGGCTACCCAGCCATCCATCCTTAGAACCCTGCTCAGAATCATTGGCCTTGAGCCAAACAACAGGTCTCAATTGTCCTGCAGAAGACTCTCTGCAGTTTGGAGCTTCTCACAACTCCCATCGTGGGAAAACACCCATGGCCTCGTGATGCCCCCCCCATTCATGAAGGGGCCATCAGGGTCAGAAACTCCAACCTGAGCGATCGTCTGATCCTCGCCCTGACTTATGATGCACGAGATCTCGATTCAGGTCTGTAGATTGTGCCTGCCATGGCCTCACCCAGAAACCTAAGCCTAGCTTGTGTCCTCAGACTTTTGTTGTCAGACTACTGGCCCACAAGCCCTCCAGTTTGGCAATCCAGAACTACAATGCAGCACTCTGCCGGCCCTCCAGAAGAAAAACATTGTCCTCTGGTTCTACCCAGTAACCCCAAATGAGGATCAACCTGCACCGACCTTGGTGTACCCCAAATACATAGGCTGACCAGGGCATTAATGCCCTTTCTGACACAGCCTGAGCCTGGACCCCTGGACTCTCCCAGACAGCTGGCCGCACACTGAGCACATCGAGCCGCCATGGCCTTAGCTCGTCATCTCTTCCCAACCTCGGTTTAAGGTTTCAGAACCTAGGCCATATCTCCAATCACTGCCCAGGGTTGAAGGTGATGCAGAAATCAGAACTCCTTCCCCATGGCAAGAAACCTTGTGGTTGGCATGTTGTCCAACGTTCAGTGTAGTTGAAACCAGTGTGTCCCATGAGGCCCCGCCCATGCTCATGGGCCACATTGGTCACAAACACACATTGTGACGCTCAGGCTGAGACCAGTCTCAAGTAAGGCCACTCAGTGACTGGATGAAGAGATAGCTATTGGGCTTGCCATGCCCCTAGGCCCCAATTTTTAACCATAGTTCGGGTTGTCCCTTCAGTCTTCCCCACGGCTTGGCTTTGGAATTCCTCTTTTGGTGGGACACCTGACGTAACAAAACTGAAATGAGTCCTCCCATCCCACAGATTGACGAAAAGCAATTGGGAATCGGGCCAAATCCTCAGAGAGGAAGATTCGTCCATGGCCCATGAGGCCTCCCTGACATTCCACGGCCATCGCTGATACAAAATCCAGAGACAAAAGCCTGAGCAAGCGCCTCAGACTCGCACTTTCTTCATATCCTGAAGAGTTCTTCTCATGGTTTGTAGATCGGGCCTGCCATACCTACGTCCCCAAACCTAAGCTGAGTTTGTGTTTTCAGACTTCTGTCTTCAAAGTCTTGGGCCCCACACCCTCCAGGCTCGGCCCCTGGAGCCACACATTAGGACTGTGCCTACCAATCCATGGGAATTATGCCCATTCCATGGTCCAAAATCGTACAAATTAGGAGAAACCTCCAAAGTCCCTGAGGCCTTCCCAATAGTGTAGGTCGCCCGGAACAAACAAGGGCTGTCAGACACCAGCTGATAATCGACCTCCACTCATACCATAGATGGATGTCCCCAGAGAAGAAGATTGAACCAGACAGGACCCTAGGCCATAATAGGATCCATTGCGTTGGGTTACAGGCATGTGTCCTCAAAAGCCTGATTCCAATACGAGCATAGGTGTTTTCCTGAGGCACCCATCAGAACTCATCTCGTCTCCACAAGGAAATCTGTGCATGGGAGCCATGTCCAAAGGTTAGGAGAGTATTTCAGGGTCCTGGTGCCACCGCCCCATTCCAAGGCCCTCATGGACACAAAAACACATTAGGACCCATCCTCAGGAAAGTCCATTTCAACTCAGCCACCCCGGTTGCTCCCGAAGAGCCATCAGATCTAAACTCTCTTGTTGCTAGGAGACAATTGGAATGCGAGGCGGGCTTACCAGGCATCCATCCGCGAACGGTGCTCTGGAGTCATTCCATATGGGATGTCCTGGAGCTGTCCAACAGGTCTCAATTGTCCCGCAGAAGGAATCCTTGAAGGGGGCATCCCACAACTCCCAACGTGGGAAAACCTCAATGGCCTCGAGATTCCGCTCCCTTCATGAAGCGGCCATCATGCTCAGAAACTCCAACCTGAGCCAACGTCTGATCCTCGCCCTGACTTCAGATGCATGAGATATTGGTTCAGATCTGCAGAGGGTACCTGCCGTGCCCTCGCCCTGAAACCCAAGTCTAGCTTGTCTTCTCAGACTTCCATCCTCACACTCCTGGCCCCGAAGCCCTCAAGTTTGGCAATTCCGGACCCACAATGCAGCACTCTGCCTGCCCTCTAGAAAAAAATTATTGCCTCAGGAGCTGCCCAGGCACCTTAAATGAGGGTAAACCTACACAGCACTCGACTTTACCCAAATTATATAGTCTAACCTGGGCACTAATGCACTGTCGAACACAACCTGAGCCCGGACCTCCTGACCAACACCCAGAAAGCTGACCGCACACTGAGCACATAAAACCCGCCATGGCCTTAGGTCATCATCTCATCCTTACCTCAGTTTTCAGGCTTCAGAACTGAGACCTTATCTCCAATCACAGCCCAGGGGTGAGTGTGATGTAGAAATCAGAACTCCTCTTTACCCATGGCAAGAACCCTTGTGGTTGGCACGTTGTCCAACGTTCAGAGTAGAAGAAACCAGCATTCACCCTGAGGCCCCGCCCATTCTTGAGTGCGACGAGGGCATACACAAACATTGTGACCCTCAGCTTGAGTTCTGTAGTCTAGTAAGTCCTCTCAGTGGCTGGACCATTAGATGTCATAATGGGCTTGACATGTCCCTAGGCCCCAATTTTTAACCAGATTTCTGATTGTCCAGTCGCCCCTCCCCAGGGCTCTACTCTGGAATCTTTCATTTGGTGGGACACCGGAGGTTAAAAAAGAAATAAAACAACAACAACAACAACAACAACAAAACAGACTTCTTCCAGCCCAAAGAATGACCCCAAACTCTTTGGACGGGGCCAAACCACCAAAAAGTAAGACTCGTCCATTTCCCATGAAGTCACCCAGAAATTCCACGACCATGAGTGACATGATATCCAGAGACAAACTCTTGAGCAGGAGCCTCACACTAGCCCTTCTTTCAACTCCCGAAGAGTTCTCCTCATGGTCT
This sequence comes from Mustela nivalis, assembly GCF_964662115.1. Classification (NCBI taxonomy): domain Eukaryota; kingdom Metazoa; phylum Chordata; class Mammalia; order Carnivora; family Mustelidae; genus Mustela; species Mustela nivalis. The sequence continues at coordinate 325,695 of NW_028136470.1, read as the reverse complement.
GTAGATCAGTCCTGCCATACCTATGACCCGAAACATAAGCCGAGTTTGTGTTTTCAGAGAACTGACCAAACAGCCCTGGCCTACACAACCTACAGGCTCAGGCCCCTGGACACAAAACTGAGGACTGTACTTGCCCTCTCCAAGGGAATTGTGTGTGCCCATTCCAATGGCCACAACCCTTCTAATAGGATAAACCTCCAAAGTCCCTGATCCATCTCAATAGTGGTGGCTTCCCAGGAAAAACAGGAGCAATCTGAGCCCAACTGAGCACCTACCTGCACTCAGACCAATAGCAGATGTCCCCAGAGGTAAAAAGAAAAGAACAGGCCCCTAGGCACTAATCAGATCCATTGCTTTGGTGTCCAGGCATCTCTCCTCAGAGGCCTGGATTTCAAAAGCAGCATATAGCTGTTTCGTGACTCACCCATCAGAAAACATCTCATCTACACATGGGAAACTTGCACGTTGGAGCTGTGTCAAAGCCTCTGTTTAGGAGAACCCTTTAGGGCCCCAGTACCTCCGCTTCATTCCAAGGTCTCCATAGACACAAAAGCACGTTAGGACCCATCCCCAGGGGTGTCCATTTCAACTCAGCATTCTCGGTTGCTCCCCAGAGATCCAGGAGATCTAACCTGTCTTGTTGCTAGGAGACAATTGGAATGCGAGGTGGGCTACCCAGCCATCCATCCTTAGAACCCTGCTCAGAATCATTGGCCTGGAGCCAAACAACAGGTCTCAATTGTCCTGCAGAAGACTCTCTGCAGTTTGGAGCTTCTCACAACTCCCATCGTTGGAAAGCCCCATGGCCTCGTGATAACCCCCCATTTATGAAGGGGCCATCAGGGACAGAAACTCCTACCTGAGCGATCGTCTGATCCTCGCCCTGACTTCAGATGCACGAGATCTCGATTCAGGTCTGTAGATTGTGCCTGACATGGCCTCACCCAGAAACCTAAGCCTAGCTTGTGTTCTCAGACTTTTGTCGTCAGACTACTGGCCCACAAGCTCTCCAGTTTGGCAATCTAGAACTACAATGCAGCACTCTGCCGGCCCTCCAGAAGAAAAACTTTGTCCTCTGGGGCTACCCAGTCATCCCAAATGAGGATAAACCTGCACCGACCTTGGCTGTACCCCAAATACATAGGCTGACCAGGGTACTAATGCCCTTTCTGACACAGCCTGATCCTGGACCCCCTGGCCCCTCCCAGACAGCTGTCCGCACACTGAGCACATCGAGCCGCAATGGCCTTAGGTCGTCATCTCTTCCCAACCTCAGTTTTCAGGTTTCAGAACCTAGACTTTATCTCCAATCACTGCCCAGGGTTGAAGATGATTCAGAAATCAGAACTCCTTCCCCATGACAAGAAACCTTGTGGTTGGCATGTTGTCCAACGTTCAGTCAGTTGAAACCAGTGTGGCCCATGAGGCCCCACCCATGCTCGCGGGCCACATTGTTCACAAACACACATTGTGACCCTCAGGCTGAGCCCAGTCCTCAAATAAGGCCACTCAGTGGCTGGATGAAGAGATAGCATATTGTGCTTGCCATGCCCGTAGGCCCCAATTTTTAACCATAGTTCGGGTTGTTCCTTCAGTCTTCCCCACGGCTTTGCTTTGGAATTCCTCTTTTGGTGGGACACCTGAGGGTAACAAACCTGAAAGGAGACCTCCCATCCCACAGATTGACCAAAAGCAATTGGGAATCGGGCCAAATCCGCAGAGAGGAAGATTCGTCCATGGCCCATGAGTCATCCCCGACATTCCACGGAGATCGCTGATACAAATTCCAGAGACAAATGCCTGAGCAAGCGCCTCAGACTCACTCTATATTCAAATCTTCATGCGTTCTTCTCATGGTTTGTAGATTGGGCCTGCCATACCGATGTCCCCAAAGAAAGCTGAGTTTGAGTATCGGAATCACAATCAGAACTCTGCCTTCCACATGGCTGTAATGCTTGTTCTTCGCATGGAGTCACACCTTCACGTGGGGAACCCTTCATGGCCCATGATTCCACGCCCAAACATGAGTGCTGCTTGGGCACAAATTCACACTGTGACCCTAGCATGAGCCCCATGACAAAGAAAGGCCTGTCAGGTTCGGGTCGAAGATCCTGCATTTAGTCCTTGCCATGCACATAGTCACCCAGGACTAACTAGATGGTGTGTATTCCAGTTGAGGGAACCCACTGCTGTGCTCTAGAGTCCCTCTCCTGGGAGGCCCTTTGTGGCAGAAAACAGTACTCTTCACTTCCCACAGAATGAACACAAACACTTGGGAGCTTGGACAATCCCCCGAGAGGAAGGCTCTTCCTCGGACCCTGAGGAAACCCCTACCCTGACCGGACACTGTAAACGCAACACCCAGAGACAAAAGCCTGAGCGACTGCCTCCCACTTGCCCTCCTTTGATATCCAGAGGATCTCCCCTCACGGACTGGAGATCAGGCCTGCCATTACCTTGGCCCCTACCTGAGCCAAGTTTTCTCTTTCAGACATCAGTCCCCAGAGCCCTGGCAAACACAGCCTCTAGGCTGGGTCCTCTGGAGCCATACCACATGACTGTGCCTGCTCTCTCCTGGGAAACTGTGTCCATTCCTTTGGCCACACACCTCCAGATTATGAGAAACCTCAAGGCCCCCGAGGTCATCCCACTACTGGGAGCCTCCCTGGACACACAGGGGCATTCGGACACAAGCTGAGCCGCTACCTCCACGAAGGCATGCACACAGATGTCAACAGAGATAGAAGGTTGAGCCGGACAGGCCCTTAGGCCCTAATCTCAACTCTTGCTTTGGGTTCCAGGTGTTACTCCTCAGAGGCTTTGGTTCGAAGAACAGGGTATGGGGCTTTCCTGAGGCACTGAACAGAACTCCTCTCGTCTCCACATGGGAAGCTTCCTTGTTGGAGCTGTGTCAAACGCCTCAGTTTGGAAAACCCTGCAGAGTCCCCGAGCCACCTCCACATTCCAAGGTCTCCCAGGCCACCAAGCCACAGTAGAACTCATCTTCAGGAGAGTCCATTTCAACTCTCCCCTCTAGGTAGCTCACCCAGGAGCCTGCAGATTGAGCCTGACTTGTCCTGACTAAAGAGTGGGAATATGAGGTGGCGTTCCCAGGCATCCATGCTTTGACACCTGCTCTCGAGTCTTTCCGTATGGGGCCTCCTGGAACCATCCAATAGGACTCGACTGTCGAGAAGAAGGAAATCTTGAGGTTTGGAGTAGTTCACAAATCCCATCGTAGGCAAACCTCCCTGGCTTCATGAAGCCCCCAAACCCTTCAAGAAGAGGACATGCTGGACAAAAACTCTAGCCTGAGGCACGTCTCATAGTTGACATGACCTCAGTGCAGGAGATCTCGATTCAGCCTCTGCAGAGTGGGCCTTCCGTGCCCTCGGTCCCAAACCTCATGCTAGCTTGTGTTTTCAGACTTCCTTCCTCACACTCCTGGCAAACAAGCCCTCCGGACTAGGAACTCCAGAACCAAAACCCAGCCCAGTGTCTGCCCAACGGAAAAAAAACGTTTCCCTGTGGGACTCTCCAGAAAACCCAGATGAGGATCAACCTGCTCGGGCCTCGACGGTACCCGAACTGGATAGGCTGCTCTGGGCACTCATGCTCTGTCTGACACAGCCTGAAGCCAGACGTCCAGACAGACAAGGAGACAGCTGGCCGCACACCCAGCACTTTCTTACACGCCATGGTCTTATGCCGTCACCTCTTCCTAACCTTGGTTTTCAGATATCTGAACCTAGACATCATATCAATTCTCCACACAGCTGGGTATCGCAAGCACAAAACAGAAGTCCTGCTTCCCCATGGCTGTAAAGCTTGCTCTTGGCATGGAGTAACACCTTCAGGGTGGGAGAAACCTTCATGGCCACTGATGCCACGCAAAACGTAGGTGCTGATTGGGAACAAATTCACACTGTGACCCTCAGCATGAGCCCCATGTCAAAGAAAGGCCTCTCAGGGCTTGGACAAAGAGCGCGCATATGGGGCTTGCCAAGCCCCTATGCACCCAATCCTCACCACGTTTTGAATTTTCCAGTCGCCATGCCCGTACCTGGGGCTCTGCTCTGGAATCCCTTTCTTGGAGAGACCCATGAGCCAGACAACACGACTCCACCCTTCCCACAAAATGACCCCAATCTTGGGAGCTGGGACAAATCCCCAGAGAGGGATACTCGTCCACTGTCCCTGAGGCCACCCCTCAAATCCAGGGCTATCCCGGACACAACATCCAGAGACAAAAGCCTGTTGGAACGCCTCCCACTCGCTCTTGATTCAGAGGCCCAGGAGCTCCCTCTTGGGCTGTACCTCCGGCCAGCCATACCCTAGGCGCCACTCATAAGCTGAGTTTGTGTATTCAGACTTCTGTGCCCACAGCCTGGACCCACACACCTCCAGGCTAGGGCCTCTAGGGCCACAGCGAAAGATTGTGCCTGCCCTCTCCAAGGAAAGTGTGCCCAATCCATTGACCACAACCCTACAGGTTAGGGAATAGATCCAAGGCCCCTGAGGCCATCAATAGTGTAGGCCCCCCTGGACTAAGAGGGGCTCTCTGACACCAGCGGAGCAACTATCTCCACTTAGACTCTCAGACAGTGTCCCCAGAGACAGAAGGTTGAAATGGACAGGCCCCCAGGCCCTAATCTGAACCTTAGCTTTCGTTTCCATGTTTCCGTTCTCAGAGGACAGTTTTCGTAGACCAGCACATGGGGCTTTTCTGAGGCACCAAACCAAACATCTCTCATCTCCACATGGGCAGCTTTCTTACTGGGATGTTTCAAACACTTCAGGTAGGAGAGTTCCGCAGGGCCACTGAACAACCAGCACATTCCAAGGTCTCCATGGACCCAAACGAACATTGTGACGCATCCTCAGGAGACGCCATTTCAACTCAGCCCCCTGGGTCGCGTGATCCAGAGGCAGCAGATCAAACATATCTTGTCGCTAATAGCCAATGGGAATGCGAGGCATGCTGTACAGGGATCCATCCTTCGAACCCTGCTCTCCAGTCCTTCCAGATGGTATGTCCTGGAGCCATGCAACTGGACTCGAATGTCCCGCAGAAGGAAACCTTGTGGTTTGGGGCAACCTCCAAACTCAGCGTGGGAAAACTTCCTTGGCCTCATGAGGCCCCCACTTCATGAAGGTGCCATCATGGACACATACTCCAGCCTCAGCCAAAGTCTGATCCTCAGCCTGACTTCAGATGCAGGAGATTTTGATTCAGCCTCTGCAGAGTGGGCCTGCTCTGCCCTTGGCTCCAATCCTCACACTAGCTTGTGTTTTCAGACTTCCGTCCTCACACTCCTGGCCCACAAACCCTCCCTACTGGGAATTCTCAGCCACAATGAAGCACTGTGCCTGCCTCCCAGGAGAAAAACATTGTCTATGGCGCTGCCCAGAATCCACAAATGAGGATCAAACTGGTGGCCCTCGGCAACACCCCAATTGCATAGGCTACCTTAAACAGTGATGCTCTGTCGCAAATAGCCTGAGCTCAGACCTTCCAACAGACACCGACACAGCTGGCTGCACACCCAGCACATTGGACCCGCCACTGCCTTAGGCCACCATCCATTCCCAACCTGGGTTTTCAGTCATCGGAACCTAGACCTTATCTCCAATCCCTGCACAGGGGGGAACCTGATGCACAAGTCAGAACCCCTCCTTCCCCATGGCAAGAAACCTTGCTGCTGGCAGTGAGTCAAACCTTCAGTGTAGGAGAAAACGGCATGGCCCATGAGGCCACGCCCAAGCGTGAGGGCCGCCTTGGGCACAAACACACATTGTGACCCTCAGCGTGAGTACCTTATTCAAGTAACGCCTCTCAGTGACTGGACCAAGAGCCCGCATATGTGGCTTGCCATGCCCATAGGCACCCAGGACTAACTAGATGGTGTGTATTCCAGTTGAGGGAACCCACTGCTGTGCTCTAGAGTCCCTCTCCTGGGGGGTCCCCTGTGGCAGAAAACAGTACTCTTCATTCCCACAGAATGAACACAAACACTTGGGAGCTTGGACAATCCCCCGAGAGAAAGGCTCTTCCTCGGCCTCTGAGACAACCCCTACCCTGACCGGACACTGTAAACGCAACACCCAGAGACAAAAGCCTGAGCGACTGCCTCCCACTTGCCCTCCTTTGATATCCAGTGGATCTCCCCTCACGGACTAGAGATCAGGCCTGCCATTACATTGGCCCCTAGCTGAGCCAAGTTTGCTTTTTCAGACATCTGTCCCCAGAGCCCTGGCAAACACAGCCTCTAGGCTGGGTCCTCTGGAGCCATAGAACAGGACCGTGCCTGCTCTCTCCTGGGAAACTGTGTCCATTCCTTTGGCCACACACCTCCAGAATATGAGAAACCTCAAGGCCTCCGAGGACATCCCACTACTGGGAGCCTCACTGGACTCACAGGGGCATTCGGACACAAGCTGAGCAGCTACATCCATGAATGCATGCACACAGATGTCAACAGAGATAGAAGGTTGAGCCGGACAGGCCTTTAGGCCGTAGTCTCAACTCTTGCTTTGGTTTCCAGGTGTCACTCCTCAGAGGCTTTGGTTCGAAGAACAGGGTATGGGGCTTTCCTGAGGCACGGAACAGAACTCCTCTCGTCTCCACATGGGAAGTTTCCTTGTTGGAGCCGTGTCAAACACCTCATGTTGGAGAATCCTGCAGAGTCCCTGAGCCACCTCCACATTCCAAGGTCTCCCAGGCCACCAAGCCACAGTAGGACTCATCTTCAGGAGAGACCATTTCAACTCTCCCCTCTGGGTAGCTCACCCAGGAGCCCGCAGATTGAGCCTGCCTTGTCCTGACTAAAGAGTGGGAATATGAGGTGGCGTTCCCAGGCATCCATGCTTAGACACCTGCTCTCGAGTCTTTCCATATGGGGCCTCTTGGAACCATCCAATAGGACTCGACTGTCGTGCAGAAGGTAACCTTCAGTTTTGGAGCAGTTCACAAATCCCATCGTAAGCAAAACTTTCTGGCCTCATGAAGCGCCACACCCTTCAGGAAGAGGCCATGCTGGACAAGAACTCTAGCCTGAGGCACGTCTCATAGTTGACATGACCTCAGTGCAGGAGATCTCGATTCAGCCTCTGCAGAGTGGGCCTGCCGTGCCCTCGGTCCCAAACCTCACGCTAGCTTGTGTTTTCAGACTTCCTTCCTCACACTCCTGGCAAACAAGCCCTCCGGACTAGGAACTCCAGAAACAAAACCCAGCCCAGTGTCTGCCCAACGGAAGAAAAACGTTTCCCTGTGGGGCTCTCCAGAAAACCCAGATGAGTATCAACCTACTCGGGCCTCGACAGTACCCGAACTGGATAGGCTGCTCTGGGCACTCATGCTCTGCCTGACACAGCCTGAATCCAGACGTCCAGATAGACAAGGAGACAGCTGGCCGCACACCCAGCACTTCGGACACGCCATGGTCTTATGCCGTCACCTCATCCTAACCTTGGTTTTCAGATATCTGAACCTAGACATTATATCAATTCTCCACACAGCTGGGTATAGCAAGCACAAAACAGAACTCCTCCTTCCCCATGGCTGTCATGCTTGCTATTGGCATGGAGTCACACCTTCAGTTTGGGAGAAATCTTCATGGCCCCTGATGCCACGCCCAAACTTGAGTGCTGCTTGGGCACAAATTCACACTGTGACCCTCAGCATGAGCCCCATGTCAAAGAAAGGCCTGTCAGGGCCTGGACCAAGAGCCCACATATGGGGTTTGCCAAGCCCCTATGCACCCAATCCTCACCAAGGTTTGAATTTTCCAGTCGCCCCGCCCGTACCTGGAGCTCTGCTTTGGAACCCTTTCTTGGAGAGACCCATGAGCCAGACAACACGACTCCACCCTTCCCACAAAATGACCCCAAACTCTTGGGACCTGGGACAAATCCCCAGAGAGGAATACTCGTCCACAGTACCTGAGGCCACCGCTCCAATCCACGGCTATCCCGGACACAACATCCAGAGACAAAATCATGAAGGAACGCCTCCAACTCGCCCTTGTTTCAGAGGCCCAGGAGCTCCCTCTCGGGCTGTACATCCGGCAGGCCATAACCTCGGCGCCACTCATAAGCTGAGTTTGTGTATTCAGACTTCTGTGCCCACAGCCTGGACCCACACAACATCCAGGCTTGGGCCTCTGGACCAAACAGCGAAAGATTGTGCCTGCACTCTCCAAGGAAAGTGTGCCCAATCCATTGACCACAACCCTACAGGTTAGGGAAAAGCTCCAAGGTCCCTGAGGCCATCAATAGTATAGGCCACCCTGGACTAAGAGGGGCTCTCTGACACCAGCGGAGCAACTATCTCCACTTAGACTCTCAGACAGTGTCCCCAGAGACAGAAGGTTGAAATGGACAGGCCCCCAGGCCCTAATCTGAACCTTAGCTTTGGTTTCCATGTTTCCGTTCTCAGAGGACTGTTTTCGTAGACCAGCACATGGGGCTTTTCTGAGGCACCAAGCCAAACATCTCTTATCTCCACACGGGCAGCTTTCTTACTGGGATGTATCAAACACTTCAGGTAGGAGAGTTCCGCAGGGCCACTGAACAACCAGCACATTCCAAGGTCTCCATGGACCCAAACGCACATTATGACGCATCCTCAGGAGAGGCCATTTCAACCCAGCCCCCTGGGTCGCGTGTTCCAGAGGCAGCAGATCAAACATATCTTGTCGCTAATAGCCAATGGGAATGCGAGGCATGCAGTACAGGGATCCATCCTTCGAACCCTGCTCTCCAGTCCTTCCAGATGGTATGTCCTGGAGCCATGCAACTGGACTCGAATGTCCCGCAGAAGGAAACCTTGTGGTTTGGGGCAACCTCCAAACTCAGCGTGGGAAAACTTCCTTGGCCTCATGAGGCCCCCACTTCATGAAGGTGCCATCATGGACACATACTCCAGCCTCAGCCAAAGTCTGATCCTCAGCCTGACTTCAGATGCAGGAGATTTTGATTCAGCCTCTGCAGAGAGGGCCTGCTCTGCCCTTGGCTCCAATCCTCACACTAGCTTGTGTTTTCAGACTTCCGTCCTCACATTCCTGGCCCACAAACCCTCCCTACTGGGAATTCTCGGCCACAATGAAGCACTGTGCCTGCCTCCCAGGAGAAAAACATTGTCTATGGCGCTGCCCAGAATCCACAAATGAGGATCAAACTGGTGGCCCTCGGCAACACCCCAATTGCATAGGCTACCTTAAACAGTGATGCTCTGTCGCAAATAGCCTGAGCCCAGACCTTCCAACAGACACCGACACAGCTGGCTGCACACCCAGCACATTGGACCCGCCACTGCCTTAGGCCACCATCCATTCCCAACCTGGGTTTTCAGTCATCGGAACCTACACCTTATCTCCAATCCCTGCACAGGGGGGAACCTGATGCACAAGTCAGAACCCCTCCTTCCCCATGGCAAGAAACCTTGCTGCTGGCAGTGAGTCAAACCTTCAGTGTAGGAGAAAACGGCATGGCCCATGAGGCCACGCCCAAGCGTGAGGACCGCCTTGGGCACAAACACACATTGTGACCCTCAGCGTGAGTACCTTATTCAAGTAACGCCTCTCAGTGACTGGACCAAGAGCCCGCATATGTGGCTTGCCATGCCCATAGGCACCCAGGACTAACTAGATGGTGTGTATTCCAGTTGAGGGAACCCACTGCTGTGCTCTAGAGTCCCTCTCCTGGGGGTCCCCTGTGGCAGAAAACAGTATTCTTCATTCCCACAGAATGAACACAAACACTTGGGAGCTTGGACAATCCCCCGAGTGGAAGGCTCTTCCTCGGCATCTGAGACAACCCCTACCCTGACCGGACACTGTAAACGCAACACCCAGAGACAAAAGCCTGAGTGACTGCCTCCCACTTGCCCTACTTTGATTTCCAGAGGATCTCCCCTCACGGACTAGAGATCAGGCCTGCCATTATATTGGCCCCTAGCTGAGCCAAGTTTGCTTTTTCAGACATCTGTCCCCACAGCCCTGGCAAACACAGCCTCTAGGCTGGGTCCTCTGGAGCCATACCACAGGACCATGCCTGCTCTCTCCTGGGAAACTGTGTCCATTCTTTGGCAACACACCTCCAGAATATGAGAAACCTCAAGGCCTCCGAGGACATCCCACTACTGGGAGCCTCACTGGACTCACAGGGGCATTTGGACACAAGCTGAGTAGCTACATCCATGAATGCATGCACACAGATGTCAACAGAGATAGAAGGTTGAGCCGGACAAGCCTTTAGGCCGTAGTCTCAACTCTTGCTTTGGTTTCCAGGTGTCACTCCTCAGAGGCTTTGGTTCGAAGAACAGGGTATGGGGCTTTCCTGAGGCACAAAACAGAACTCCTCTCGTCTCCACATGGGAAGTTTCCTTGTTGGAGCCGTGTCAAACACCTCATGTTGGAGAATCCTGCAGAGTCCCTGAGCCACCTCCACATTCCAAGGTCTCCCAGGCCACCAAGCCACAGTAGGACTCATCTTCAGGAGAGACCATTTCAACTCTCCCCTCTGGGTAGCTCACCCAAGAGCCCGCAGATTGAGCCTGCCTTGTCCTGACTAAAGAGTGGGAATATGAGGTGGCGTTCCCAGGCATCCATGCTTAGACACCTGCTCTCGAGTCTTTCCATATGGGGCCTCTTGGAACCATCCAATAGGACTCGACTGTCGTGCAGAAGGTAACCTTCAGTTTTGAAGCAGTTCACAAATCCCATCGTAGGCAAAACTTTCTGGCCTCATGAAGCCCCCACACCCTTCAGGAAGAGGCCATGCTGGACAAAAACTCTAGCCTGAGGCACGTCTCATAGTTGACATGACCTCAGTGCAGGAGATCTTGATTCAGCCTCTGCAGAGTGGGCCTGCCGTGCCCTCGGTCCCAAACCTCACGCAAGCCTGTGTTTTCAGACTTCCTTCCTCACACTCCTGGCAAACAAGCCCTCCGGACTAGGAACTCCAGAAACAAAACCCAGCCCAGTGTCTGCCCAACGGAAGAAAATCGTTTCCCTGTGGGGCTCTCCAGAAAACCCAGATGAGGATCAACCTGCTCAGGCCTCGACCGTCCCCGAACTGGATAGGCTGCTCTGGGCACTCATGCTCTGCCTGACACAGCCTGAAGCCAGACGTCCATACAGACAAGGAGACAGCTGGCCCCACACCCAGCACTTCGGAAACGCCATGGACTTATGCCATCACCGCATCCTAAACTTGGTTTTCAGATATCTGAACCTAGACATTATATCAATTCTCCACACATCTGGGTATAGCAAGCACAAAACAGAACTCCTCCTTCCCCATGGCTGTCAAGCTTGCTCTTGGCATGGAGTCACACCTTCAGGGTGGGAGAAACCTTCATGGCCCCTGATGCCACGCCCAAACTTGAGTGCTGCTTGGGCACAAATTCACACTGTGACCCTCGCATGAGCCCCATGTCAAAGAAAGGCCTGTCAGGGCCTGGACCAAGATCCCACATATGGGGCTTGCCAAGCCCCTATGCACCCAATCCTCACCACGGTTTGAATTTTCCAGTCGCCCCGCCCGTACCTGGAGCTCTGCTCTGGAATCCCTTTCTTGGAGAGACTCATGAGCCAGACAACACGACTCCAACCTTCCCATAAAATGACCCCAAACCCTTGGGAGCTGGGACAAATCCCCAGAGAGGGATACTCGTCCACAGTACCTGAGGCCACCGCTCCAATCCACGGCTATCCCGGACACAACATCCAGAGACAAAATCCTGAAGGAACGCCTCCCACTCGCCCTTGTTTCAGAGGCCCAGGAGCTCCCTCTCGGGCTGTACATCCGGCAGGCCATAACCTCGGCGCCATTCATAAGCTGAGTTTGTGTATTCAGACTTCTGTGCCCACAGCCTGGACCCACACAACATTCAGGCTAGGGCCTCTGGACCAAACAGCGAAAGATTGTGCCTGCCCTCTCCAAGGAAAGTGTGCCCAATCCATTGACCACAACCCTACAGGTTAGGGAAAAGCTCCAAGGTCCCTGAGGCCATCAATAGTATAGGCCACCCTGGACTAAGCGGGGCTCTCTGACACCAGCGGAGCAACTATCTCCACTTAGACTCTCAGACAGTGTCCCCAGAGACAGAAGGTTGAAATGGACAGGCCCCCAGGCCCTAATCTGAACCTTAGCTTTGGTTTCCATGTTTCCGTTCTCAGAGGACTGTTTTCGTAGACCAGCACATGGGGCTTTTCTGAGGCACCAAACCAAACCTCTCTCATCTCCACACGGGCAGCTTTCTTACTGGGATGTATCAAACACTTCAGGTAGGAGAGTTCCGCAGGGCCACTGAACAACCAGCACATTCCAAGGTCTCCATGGACCCAAACGCACATTATGACGCATCCTCAGGAGAGGCCATTTCAACTCAGCCCCCTGGGTCGCGTGTTCCAGAGGCAGCAGATCAAACATATCTTGTCGCTAATAGCCAATGGGAATGCGAGGCATGCTGTACAGGGATCCATCCTTCGAACCCTGCTCTCCAGTCCTTCCATATGGTATGTCCTGGAGCCATGCAACAGGACTCGAATGTCCCGCAGAAGGAAACCTTGTGGTTTGGGGCAACCTCCAAACTCAGCGTGAGAAAACTTCCTTGGCCTCATGAGGCCCCCACTTCATGAAGGTGCCATCATGGACACATACTCCAGCCTCAGCCAACGTCTGATCCTCAGCCTGACTTCAGATGCAGGAGATTTTGATTCAGCCTCTGCAGAGTGGGCCTGCTCTGCCCTTGGCTCCAATCCTCACACTAGCTTGTGTTTTCAGACTTCCGTTCTCACACTCATGGCCCACAAACCCTCCCTACTGGGAATTCTGGGGCCACAATGAAGCACTGTGCCTGCCTCCCAGGAGAAAAACATTGTCTATGGCGCTGCCCAGAAACCCCAAATGAGGATCAAACTGCTTGGCCCTCGGCAACACCCCAATTGCATAGGCTACCTTAAACAGTGATGCTCTGTCGCAAATAGCCTGAGCCCAGACCTTCCAACAGACACCGACACAGCTGGCTGCACACCCAGCACATTGGACCCGCCACTGCCTTAGGCCACCATCCATTCCCAACCTGGGTTTTCAGTCATCGGAACCTAGACCTTATCTCCAATCCCTGCACAGGGGGGAACCTGATGCACAAGTCAGAACCCCTCCTTCCCCATGGCAAGAAACCTTGCTGCTGGCAGTGAGTCAAACCTTCAGTGTAGGAGAAAACGGCATGGCCCATGAGGCCACGCCCAAGCGTGAGGGCCGCCTTGGGCACAAACACACATTGTGACCCTCAGCGTGAGTACCTTATTCAAGTAACGCCTCTCAGTGACTGGACCAAGAGCCCGCATATGTGGCTTGCCATGCCCATAGGCACCCAGGACTAACTAGATGGTGTGTATTCCAGTTGAGGGAACCCACTGCTGTGCTCTAGAGTCCCTCTCCTGGGGGGTCCCCTGTGGCAGAAAACAGTACTCTTCATTCCCACAGAATGAACACAAACACTTGGGAGCTTGGACAATCCCCCGAGAGAAAGGCTCTTCCTCGGCCTCTGAGACAACCCCTACCCTGACCGGACACTGTAAACGCAACACCCAGAGACAAAATCCTGAGTGACTGCCTCCCACTTGCCCTACTTTGATTTCCAGAGGATCTCCCCTCACGGACTAGAGATCAGGCCTGCCATTACATTGGCCCCTAGCTGAGCCAAGTTTGCTTTTTCAGACATCTGTCCCCACAGCCCTGGCAAACACAGCCTCTAGGCTGGGTCCTCTGGAGCCATACCACAGGACCGTGCCTGCTCTCTCCTGGGAAACTGTGTCCATTCCTTTGGCCACACACCTCCAGAATATGAGAAACCTCAAGGCCTCCGAGGACATCCCACTACTGGGAGCCTCACTGGACTCACAGGGGCATTCGGACACAAGCTGAGCAGCTACATCCATGAATGCATGCACACAGATGTCAACAGAGATAGAAGGTTGAGCCGGACAGGCCTTTAGGCCGTAGTCTCAACTCTTGCTTTGGTTTCCAGGTGTCACTCCTCAGAGGCTTTGGTTCGAAGAACAGGGTATGGGGCTTTCCTGAGGCACGGAACAGAACTCCTCTCGTCTCCACATGGGAAGTTGCCTTGTTGGAGCCGTGTCAAACACCTCATGTTGGAGAATCCTGCAGAGTCCCTGAGCCACCTCCACATTCCAAGGTCTCCCAGGCCACCAAGCCACAGTAGGACTCATCTTCAGGAGAGACCATTTCAACTCTCCCCTCTGGGTAGCTCACCCAGGAGCCCGCAGATTGAGCCTGCCTTGTCCTGACTAAAGAGTGGGAATATGAGGTGGCGTTCCCAGGCATCCATGCTTAGACACCTGCTCTCGAGTCTTTCCATATGGGGCCTCTTGGAAACATCCAATAGGACTCGACTGTCGTGCAGAAGGTAACCTTCAGTTTTGGAGCAGTTCACAAATCCCATCGTAGCCAAAACTTTCTGGCCTCATGAAGCGCCACACCCTTCAGGAAGAGGCCATGCTGGACAAGAACTCTAGCCTGAGTCACGTCTCATAGTTGACATGACCTCAGTGCAGGAGTACTCGATTCAGCCTCTGCAGAGTGGGCCTTCCGTGCCCTCGGTCCCAAACCTCACGCTAGCTTGTGTTTTCAGACTTCCTTCCTCACACTCCTGGCAAACAAGCCCTCCGGACTAGGAACTCCAGAACCAAAACCCAGCACAGTGTCTGCCCAATGGAAGAAAAACGTTTCCCTGTGGGGCTCTCCAGAAAACCCAGATGAGGATCAACCTGCTCGGGCCTCGACGGTACCCGAACTGGATAGGCTGCTCTGGGCACTCATGCTCTGCCTGACACAGCCTGAAGCCAGACGTCCAGACAGACAAGGAGACAGCTGGCCGCACACCCAGCACTTTGGACACGCCATGGTCTTATGCCGTCACCTCATCCTAACCTTGGTTTTCAGATATCTGAACCTAGACATTATATCAATTCTCCACACAGCTGGGTATAGCAAGCACAAAACAGAACTCCTCCTTCCCCATGGCTGTCAAGCTTGCTCTTGGCATGGAGTCACACCTTCAGGGTGGGAGAAACCTTCATGGCCCCTGATGCCACGCCCAAACTTGAGTGCTGCTTGGGCACAAATTCACACTGTGACCCTCAGCATGAGCCCCATGTCAAAGAAAGGAATGTCAGGGCCTGGACCAAGAGCCCACATATGGGGCTTGCCAAGCCCCAATGCACCCAATCCTCACCACGTTTTGAATTTTCCATTCGCCCCGCCCGTACCTGGAGCTCTGCTCTGGAATCCCTTTCTTGGAGAGACCCATGAGCCAGACAACACGACTCCACCATTCCCACAAAATGACCCCAAACTCTTGGGAGCTGGGACAAATCCCCAGAGAGGGATACTCGTCCACAGTACCTGTAGCCACCGCTCCAATCCACGGCTATCCTGGACACAACATTCAGAGACAAAAGCCTGAAGGAACGCCTCCCACTCGCCCTTGTTTCAGAGGCCCAGGAGCTCCCTCTCGGGCTGTACATCCGGCCTGCCATACCCTAGGCGCCACTCATAAGCTGAGTTTGTGTATTCAGACTTCTGTGCCCACAGCCTGGACCCACACAACATCCAGGCTAGGGCCTCTGGACCAAACAGCGAAAGATTGTGCCTGCCCTCTCCAAGGAAAGTGTGCCCAATCCATTGACCACAACCCTACAGGTTAGGGAAAAGCTCCAAGGTCCCTGAGGCCCTCAATAGTATAGGCCACCCTGGACTAAGAGGGGCTCTCTGACACCAGCGGAGCAACTATCTCCACTTAGACTCTCAGACAGTGTCCCCAGAGACAGAAGGTTGAAATGGACAGGCCCCCAGGCCCTAATCTAAACCTTAGCTTTGGTTTCCATGTTTCCGTTCTCAGAGGACTGTTTTCGTAGACCAGCACCTGGGGCTTTTCTGAGGCACCAAACCAAACCTCTCTCATCTCCACATGGGCAGCATTCTTACTGGGATGTATCAAACACTTCAGGTAGGAGAGTTCCGCAGGGCCACTGAACAACCAGCACATTCCAAGGTCTCCATGGACCCAAACGCACATTATGACGCATCCTCAGGAGAGGCCATTTCAACTCAGCCCCCTGGGTCGCGTGTTCCAGAGGCAGCAGATCAAACATATCTTGTCGCTAATAGCCAATGGGAATGCGAGGCATGCTGTACAGGGATCCATCCTTCGAACCCTGCTCTCCAGTCCTTCCATATGGTATGTCCTGGAGCCATGCAACAGGACTCGAATGTCCCGCAGAAGGAAACCTTGTGGTTTGGGGCAACCTCCAAACTCAGCGTGAGAAAACTTCCTTGGCCTCATGAGGCCCCCACTTCATGAAGGTGCCATCATGGACACATACTCCAGCCTCAGCCAACGTCTGATCCTCAGCCTGACTTCAGATGCAGGAGATTTTGATTCAGCCTCTGCAGAGTGGGCCTGCTCTGCCCTTGGCTCCAATCCTCACACTAGCTTGTGTTTTCAGACTTCCGTTCTCACACTCATGGCCCACAAACCCTCCCTACTGGGAATTCTGGGGCCACAATGAAGCACTGTGCCTGCCTCCCAGGAGAAAAACATTGTCTATGGCGCTGCCCAGAAACCCCAAATGAGGATCAAACTGCTTGGCCCTCGGCAACACCCCAATTGCATAGGCTACCTTAAACAGTGATGCTCTGTCGCAAATAGCCTGAGCCCAGACCTTCCAACAGACACCGACACAGCTGGCTGCACACCCAGCACATGGGACCCGCCACTGCCTTAGGCCACCATCCATTCCCAACCTGGGTTTTCAGTCATCGGAACCTAGACCTTATCTCCAATCCCTGCACAGGGGGGGAACCTGATGCACAAGTCAGAACCCCTCCTTCCCCATGGCAAGAAACCTTGCTGCTGGCAGTGATCAAACCTTCAGTGTAGGAGAAAACGGCATGGCCCATGAGGCCACGCCCAAGCGTGAGGGCCGCCTTGGGCACAAACACACATTGTGACCCTCAGCGTGAGTACCTTATTCAAGTAACGCCTCTCAGTGACTGGACCAAGAGCCCGCATATGTGGCTTGCCATGCCCATAGGCACCCAGGACTAACTAGATGGTGTGTATTCCAGTTGAGGGAACCCACTGCTGTGCTCTAGAGTCCCTCTCCTGGGGGGTCCCCTGTGGCAGAAAACAGTACTCTTCATTCCCACAGAATGAACACCAACACTTGGGAGCTTGGACAATCCCCCGAGAGGAAGGCTCTTCCTCGGCCTCTGAGACAACCCCTACCCTGACCGGACACTGTAAACGCAACACCCAGAGACAAAATCCTGAGTGACTGCCTCCCACTTGCCCTACTTTGATTTCCAGAGGATCTCCCCTCACGGACTAGAGATCAGGCCTGCCATTACATTGGCCCCTAGCTGAGCCAAGTTTGCTTTTTCAGACATCTGTCCCCACAGCCCTGGCAAACACAGCCTCTATGCTGGGTCCTCTGGAGCCATACCACAGGACCGTGCCTGCTCTCTCCTGGGAAACTGTGTCCATTCCTTTGGCCACACACCTCCAGAATATGAGAAACCTCAAGGCCTCCGAGGACATCCCACTACTGGGAGCCTCACTGGACTCACAGGGGCATTCGGACACAAGCTGAGCAGCTACATCCATGAATGCATGCACACAGATGTCAACAGAGATAGAAGGTTGAGCCGGACAGGCCTTTAGGCCGTAGTCTCAACTCTTGCTTTGGTTTCCAGGTGTCACTCCTCAGAGGCTTTGGTTCGAAGAACAGGGTATGGGGCTTTCCTGAGGCACGGAACAGAACTCCTCTCGTCTCCAGATGGGAAGTTGCCTTGTTGGAGCCGTGTCAAACCCCTCATGTTGGAGAATCCTGCAGAGTCCCTGAGCCACCTCCACATTCCAAGGTCTCCCAGGCCACCAAGCCACAGTAGGACTCATCTTCAGGAGAGTCCATTTCAACTCTCCCCTCTGGGTAGCTCACCCAGGAGCCCGCAGATTGAGCCTGCCTTGTCCTGACTAAAGAGTGGGAATATGATGTGGCGTTCCCAGGCATCCATGCTTAGACACCTGCTCTCGAGTCTTTCCATATGGGGCCTCTTGGAACCATCCAATAGGACTCGAAAGTCGAGCAGAAGGTATCCTTAAGTTTTGGAGCAGTTCACAAATCCCATCGTAGCCAAAACTTTCTGGCCTCATGAAGCCCCCACACCCTTCAGGAAGAGGCCATGCTGGACAAGAACTCTAGCCTGAGGCACGTCTCATAGTTGACATGACCTCAGTGCAGGAGATCTCGATTCAGCCTCTGCAGAGTGGGCCTTCCGTGCCCTCGGTCCCAAACCTCACGCTAGCTTGTGTTTTCAGACTTCCATCCTCACACTCCTGGCAAACAAGCCCTCCGGACTAGGAACTCCAGAACCAAAACCCAGCCCAGTGTCTTCCCAATGGAAGAAAAACGTATCCCTGTGGGGCTCTCCAGAAAACCCAGATGAGGATCAACCTGCTCGGGCCTCGACGGTACCCAAACTGGATAGGCTGCTCTGGGCACTCATGCTCTGCCTGACACAGCCTGAAGCCAGACGTCCAGACAGACAAGGAGACAGCTGGCCGCACACCCAGCACTTCAGACACGCCATGGTCTTATGCCGTCACCTCATCCTAACCTTGGTTTTCAGATATCTGAACCTAGACATTATATCAATTCTCCACACAGCTGGGTATAGCAAGCACAAAACAGAACTCCTCCTTCCCCATGGCTGTCAAGCTTGCTCTTGGCATGGAGTCACACCTTCAAGGTGGGAGAAACCTTCATGGCCCCTGATGCCACGCCCAAACTTGAGTGCTGCTTGGGCACAAATTCACACTGTGACCCTCAGCATGAGCCCCATGTCAAAGAAAGCAATGTCAGGGCCTGGACCAAGAGCCCACATATAGGGCTTGCCAAGCCCCTATGCACCCAATCCTCACCACGGTTTGAATTTTCCAGTGGCCCCGCCCGTACCTGGAGCTCTGCTCTGGAATCCCTTTCTTGGAGAGACCCATGAGCCAGACAACACGACTCCACCCTTCCCACAAAATGACCTCAAACTCTTGGGAGCTGGGACAAATAGCCCAGAGAGGGATACTCGTCCACAGTACCTGAGGCCACCGCTCCAATCCACGGCTATCCCGGACACAACATCCAGAGACAAAAGCCTGAAGGAACGCCTCCCACTCGCCCTTGTTTCAGAGTCCCAGGAGCTCCCTCTCGTGCTGTACATCCGGCAGGCCATACCCTAGGCGCCACTCATAAGCTGAGTTTGTGTATTCAGACTTCTGTGCCCACAGCCTGGACCCACACAACATCCAGGCTAGGGCCTCTGGACCAAACAGCAAAAGATTGTGCCTGCCCTCTCCAAGGAAAGTGTGCCCAATCCATTGACCACAACCCTACAGGTTAGGGAAAAGCTCCAAGGTCCCTGAGGCCCTCAATAGTATAGGCCACCCTGGACTAAGAGGGGCTCTCTGACACCAGCGGAGCAACTATCTCCACTTAGACTCTCAGACAGTGTCCCCAGAGACAGAAGGTTGAAATGGACAGGCCCCCAGGCCCTAATCTGAACCTTAGCTTTGGTTTCCATGTTTCCGTTCTCAGAGGACAGTTTTCGTAGACCAGCACCTGGGGCTTTTCTGAGGCACCAAACCAAACCTCTCTCATCTCCACATGGGCAGCATTCTTACTGGGATGTATCAAACACTTCAGGTAGGAGAGTTCCGCAGGGCCACTGAACAACCAGCACATTCCAAGGTCTCCATGGACCCAAACGCACATTATGACGCATCCTCAGGAGAGGCCATTTCAACTCAGCCCCCTGGGTCGCGTGTTCCAGAGGCAGCAGATCAAACATATCTTGTCGCTAATAGCCAATGGGAATGCGAGGCATGCTGTACAGGGATCCATCCTTCGAACCCTGCTCTCCAGTCCTTCCATATGGTATGTCCTGGAGCCATGCAACAGGACTCGAATGTCCCGCAGAAGGAAACCTTGTGGTTTGGGGCAACCTCCAAACTCAGCGTGGGAAAACTTCCTTGGCCTCATGAGGCCCCCACTTCATGAAGGTGCCATCATGGACACATACTCCAGCCTCAGCCAACGTCTGATCCTCAGCCTGACTTCAGATGCAGGAGATTTTGATTCAGCCTCTGCAGAGTGGGCCTGCTCTGCCCTTGGCTCCAATCCTCACACTAGCTTGTGTTTTCAGACTTCCGTTCTCACACTCATGGCCCACAAACCCTCCCTACTGGGAATTCTGGGGCCACAATGAAGCACTGTGCCTGCCTCCCAGGAGAAAAACATTGTCTATGGCGCTGCCCAGAAACCCCAAATGAGGATCAAACTGCTTGGCCCTCGGCAACACCCCAATTGCATAGGCTACCTTAAACAGTGATGCTCTGTCGCAAATAGCCTGAGCCCAGACCTTCCAACAGACACCGACACAGCTGGCTGCACACCCAGCACATTGGACCCGCCACTGCCTTAGGCCACCATCCATTCCCAACCTGGGTTTTCAGTCATCGGAACCTAGACCTTATCTCCAATCCCTGCACAGGGGGGAACCTGATGCACAAGTCAGAACCCCTCCTTCCCCATGGCAAGAAACCTTGCTGCTGGCAGTGAGTCAAACCTTCAGTGTAGGAGAAAACGGCATGGCCCATGAGGCCACGCCCAAGCGTGAGGGCCGCCTTGGGCACAAACACACATTGTGACCCTCAGCGTGAGTACCTTATTCAAGTAACGCCTCTCAGTGACTGGACCAAGAGCCCGCATATGTGGCTTGCCATGCCCATAGGCACCCAGGACTAACTAGATGGTGTGTATTCCAGTTGAGGGAACCCACTGCTGTGCTCTAGAGTCCCTCTCCTGGGGGGTCCCCTGTGGCAGAAAACAGTACTCTTCATTCCCACAGAATGAACACAAACACTTGGGAGCTTGGACAATCCCCCGAGAGAAAGGCTCTTCCTCGGCCTCTGAGACAACCCCTACCCTGACCGGACACTGTAAACGCAACACCCAGAGACAAAATCCTGAGTGACTGCCTCCCACTTGCCCTACTTTGATTTCCAGAGGATCTCCCCTCACGGACTAGAGATCAGGCCTGCCATTACATTGGCCCCTAGCTGAGCCAAGTTTGCTTTTTCAGACATCTGTCCCCACAGCCCTGGCAAACACAGCCTCTAGGCTGGGTCCTCTGGAGCCATACCACAGGACCGTGCCTGCTCTCTCCTGGGAAACTGTGTCCATTCCTTTGGCCACACACCTCCAGAATATGAGAAACCTCAAGGCCTCCGAGGACATCCCACTACTGGCAGCCTCACTGGACTCACAGGGGCATTCGGACACAAGCTGAGCAGCTACATCCATGAATGCATGCACACAGATGTCAACAGAGATAGAAGGTTGAGCCGGACAGGCCTTTAGGCCGTAGTCTCAACTCTTGCTTTGGTTTCCAGGTGTCACTCCTCAGAGGCTTTGGTTCGAAGAACAGGGTATGGGGCTTTCCTGAGGCACGGAACAGAACTCCTCTCGTCTCCACATGGGAAGTTGCCTTGTTGGAGCCGTGTCAAACACCTCATGTTGGAGAATCCTGCAGAGTCCCTGAGCCACCTCCACATTCCAAGGTCTCCCAGGCCACCAAGCCACAGTAGGACTCATCTTCAGGAGAGTCCATTTCAACTCTCCCCTCTGGGTAGCTCACCCAGGAGCCCGCAGATTGAGCCTGCCTTGTCCTGACTAAAGAGTGGGAATATGAGGTGGCGTTCCCAGGCATCCATGCTTAGACACCTGCTCTCGAGTCTTTCCATATGGGGCCTCTTGGAAACATCCAATAGGACTCGACTGTCGTGCAGAAGGTAACCTTCAGTTTTGGAGCAGTTCACAAATCCCATCGTAGCCAAAACTTTCTGGCCTCATGAAGCGCCACACCCTTCAGGAAGAGGCCATGCTGGACAAGAACTCTAGCCTGAGTCACGTCTCATAGTTGACATGACCTCAGTGCAGGAGTACTCGATTCAGCCTCTGCAGAGTGGGCCTTCCGTGCCCTCGGTCCCAAACCTCACGCTAGCTTGTGTTTTCAGACTTCCTTCCTCACACTCCTGGCAAACAAGCCCTCCGGACTAGGAACTCCAGAACCAAAACCCAGCCCAGTGTCTGCCCAATGGAAGAAAAACGTTTCCCTGTGGGGCTCTCCAGAAAACCCAGATGAGGATCAACCTGCTCGGGCCTCGACGGTACCCAAACTGGATAGGCTGCTCTGGGCACTCATGCTCTGCCTGACACAGCCTGAAGCCAGACGTCCAGACAGACAAGGAGACAGCTGGCCGCACACCCAGCACTTTGGACACGCCATGGTCTTATGCCGTCACCTCATCCTAACCTTGGTTTTCAGATATCTGAACCTAGACATTATATCAATTCTCCACACAGCTGGGTATAGCAAGCACAAAACAGAACTCCTCCTTCCCCATGGCTGTCAAGCTTGCTCTTGGCATGGAGTCACACCTTCAGGGTGGGAGAAACCTTCATGGCCCCTGATGCCACGCCCAAACTTGAGTGCTGCTTGGGCACAAATTCACACTGTGACCCTCAGCATGAGCCCCATGTCAAAGAAAGGAATGTCAGGGCCTGGACCAAGAGCCCACATATGGGGCTTGCCAAGCCCCTATGCACCCAATCCTCACCACGGTTTGAATTTTCCAGTCGCCCCGCCCGTACCTGGAGCTCTGCTCTGGAATCCCTTTCTTGGAGAGACCCATGAGCCAGACAACACGACTCCATCATTCCCACAAAATGACCCCAAACTCTTGGGAGCTGGGACAAATCCCCAGAGAGGGATACTCGTCCACAGTACCTGAGGCCACCGCTCCAATCCATGGCTATCCTGGACACAACATTCAGAGACAAAAGCCTGAAGGAACGCCTCCCACTCGCCCTTGTTTCAGAGGCCCAGGAGCTCCCTCTCGGGCTGTACATCCGGCCTGCCATACCCTAGGCGCCACTCATAAGCTGAGTTTGTGTATTCAGACTTCTGTGCCCACAGCCTGGACCCACACAACATCCAGGCTAGGGCCTCTGGACCAAACAGCGAAAGATTGTGCCTGCCCTCTCCAAGGAAAGTGTGCCCAATCCATTGATCACAACCCTACAGGTTAGGGAAAAACTCCAAGGTCCCTGAGGCCATCAATAGTATAGGCCACCCTGGACTAAGAGGGGCTCTCTGACACCAGCGGAGCAACTATCTCCCCTTAGACTCTCAGACAGTGTCCCCAGAGACAGAAGGTTGAAATGGACAGGCCCCCAGGCCCTAATCTGAACCTTAGCTTTGGTTTCCATGTTTCCGTTCTCAGAGGACTATTTTCGTAGACCAGCACCTGGGGCTTTTCTGAGGCACCAAACCAAACCTCTCTCATCTCTACATGGGCAGCATTCTTACTGGGATGTATCAAACACTTCAGGTAGGAGAGTTCCGCAGGGCCACTGAACAACCAGCACATTCTAAGGTCTCCATGGACCCAAACGCACATTATGACGCATCCTCAGGAGAGGCCATTTCAACTCAGCCCCCTGGGTCGCGTGTTCCAGAGGCAGCAGATCAAACATATCTTGTCGCTAATAGCCAATGGGAATGCGAGGCATGCTGTACAGGGATCCATCCTTCGAACCCTGCTCTCCAGTCCTTCCATATGGTATGTCCTGGAGCCATGCAACAGGACTCGAATGTCCCGCAGAAGGAAACCTTGTGGTTTGGGGCAACCTCCAAACTCAGCGTGGGAAAACTTCCTTGGCCTCATGAGGCCCCCACTTCATGAAGGTGCCATCATGGACACATACTCCAGCCTCAGCCAACGTCTGATCCTCAGCCTGACTTCAGATGCAGGAGATTTTGATTCAGCCTCTGCAGAGTGGGCCTGCTCTGCCCTTGGCTCCAATCCTCACACTAGCTTGTGTTTTCAGACTTCCGTTCTCACACTCATGGCCCACAAACCCTCCCTACTGGGAATTCTGGGGCCACAATGAAGCACTGTGCCTGCCTCCCAGGAGAAAAACATTGTCTATGGCGCTGCCCAGAAACCCCAAATGAGGATCAAACTGCTTGGCCCTCGGCAACACCCCAATTGCATAGGCTACCTTAAACAGTGATGCTCTGTCGCAAATAGCCTGAGCCCAGACCTTCCAACAGACACCGACACAGCTGGCTGCACACCCAGCACATTGGACCCGCCACTGCCTTAGGCCACCATCCATTCCCAACCTGGGATTTCAGTCATCGGAACCTAGACCTTATCTCCAATCCCTGCACAGGGGGGGAACCTGATGCACAAGTCAGAACCCCTCCTTCCCCCTGGCAAGAAACCTTGCTGCTGGCAGTGGGTCAAACCTTCAGTGTAGGAGAAAACGGCATGGCCCATGAGGCCACGCCCAAGCCTGAGGGCCGCCTTGGGCACAAACACACATTGTGACCCTCAGCGTGAGTACCTTATTCAAGTAACGCCTCTCAGTGACTGGACCAAGAGCCCGCATATGTGGCTTGCCATGCCCATAGGCACCCAGGACTAACTAGATGGTGTGTATTCCAGTGGAGGGAACCCACTGCTGTGCTCTAGAGTCCCTCTCCTGGGGGGTCCCCTGTGGCAGAAAACAGTACTCTTCATTCCCACAGAATGAACACAAACACTTGGGAGCTTGGACAATCCCCCGAGAGGAAGGCTCTTCCTCGGCCTCTGAGACAACCCCTAACCTGACCGGACACTGTAAACGCAACACCCAGAGACAAAATCCTGAGTGACTGCCTCCCACTTGCCCTACTTTGATTTCCAGAGGATCTCCCCTCACGGACTAGAGATCAGGCCTGCCATTACATTGGCCCCTAGCTGAGCCAAGTTTGCTTTTTCAGACATCTGTCCCCACAGCCCTGGCAAACACAGCCTCTAGGCTGGGTCCTCTGGAGCCATACCACAGGACCGTGCCTGCTCTCTCCTGGGAAACTGTGTCCATTCCTTTGGCCACACACCTCCAGAATATGAGAAACCTCAAGGCCTCCGAGGACATCCCACTACTGGGAGCCTCACTGGACTCACAGGGGCATTCGGACACAAGCTGAGCAGCTACATCCATGAATGCATGCACACAGATGTCAACAGAGATAGAAGGTTGAGCCGGACAGGCCTTTAGGCCGTAGTCTCCACTCTTGCTTTGGTTTCCAGGTGTCACTCCTCAGAGGCTTTGGTTCGAAGAACAGGGTATGGGGCTTTCCTGAGGCACGGAACAGAACTCCTCTCGTCTCCACATGGGAAGTTTCCTTGTTGGAGCCGTGTCAAACACCTCATGTTGGAGAATCCTGCAGAGTCCCTGAG
Source organism: Mustela nivalis (assembly GCF_964662115.1). Lineage (NCBI taxonomy): Eukaryota > Metazoa > Chordata > Mammalia > Carnivora > Mustelidae > Mustela > Mustela nivalis. Next base: position 300,257 of record NW_028136470.1, on the reverse strand, counting down.
CCACCTCCACATTCCAAGGTCTCCCAGGCCACCAAGCCACAGTAGGACTCATCTTCAGGAGAGTCCATTTCAACTCTCCCCTCTGGGTAGCTCACCCAGGAGCCCGCAGATTGAGCCTGCCTTGTCCTGACTAAAGAGTGGGAATATGAGGTGGCGTTCCCAGGCATCCATGCTTAGACACCTGCTCTCGAGTCTTTCCATATGGGGCCTCTTGGAACCATCCAATAGGACTCGAAAGTCGAGCAGAAGGTATCCTTAAGTTTTGGAGCAGTTCACAAATCCCATCGTAGCCAAAACTTTCTGGCCTCATGAAGCCCCCACACCCTTCAGGAAGAGGCCATGCTGGACAAGAACTCTAGCCTGAGGCACGTCTCATAGTTGACATGACCTCAGTGCAGGAGATCTCGATTCAGCCTCTGCAGAGTGGGCCTTCCGTGCCCTCGGTCCCAAACCTCACGCTAGCTTGTGTTTTCAGACTTCCATCCTCACACTCCTGGCAAACAAGCCCTCCGGACTAGGAACTCCAGAACCAAAACCCAGCCCAGTGTCTGCCCAATGGAAGAAAAACGTATCCCTGTGGGGCTCTCCAGAAAACCCAGATGAGGATCAACCTGCTCGGGCCTCGACGGTACCCAAACTGGATAGGCTGCTCTGGGCACTCATGCTCTGCCTGACACAGCCTGAAGCCAGACGTCCAGACAGACAAGGAGACAGCTGGCCGCACACCCAGCACTTCAGACACGCCATGGTCTTATGCCGTCACCTCATCCTAACCTTGGTTTTCAGAAATCTGAACCTAGACATTATATCAATTCTCCACACAGCTGGGTATAGCAAGCACAAAACAGAACTCCTCCTTCCCCATGGCTGTCAAGCTTGCTCTTGGCATGGAGTCACACCTTCAAGGTGGGAGAAACCTTCATGGCCCCTGATGCCACGCCCAAACTTGAGTGCTGCTTGGGCACAAATTCACACTGTGACCCTCAGCATGAGCCCCATGTCAAAGAAAGCAATGTCAGGGCCTGGACCAAGAGCCCACATATGGGGCTTGCCAAGCCCCTATGCACCCAATCCTCACCACGGTTTGAATTTTCCAGTGGCCCCGCCCGTACCTGGAGCTCTGCTCTGGAATCCCTTTCTTGGAGAGACCCATGAGCCAGACAACACGACTCCACCCTTCCCACAAAATGACCCCAAACTCTTGGGAGCTGGGACAAATAGCCCAGAGAGGGATACTCGTCCACAGTACCTGAGGCCACCGCTCCAATCCACGGCTATCCCGGACACAACATCCAGAGACAAAAGCCTGAAGGAACGCCTCCCACTCGCCCTTGTTTCAGAGTCCCAGGAGCTCCCTCTCGTGCTGTACATCCGGCAGGCCATACCCTAGGCGCCACTCATAAGCTGAGTTTGTGTAATCAGACTTCTGTGCCCACAGCCTGGACCCACACAACATCCAGGCTAGGGCCTCTGGACCAAACAGCAAAAGATTGTGCCTGCCCTCTCCAAGGAAAGTGTGCCCAATCCATTGACCACAACCCTACAGGTTAGGGAAAAGCTCCAAGGTCCCTGAGGCCATCAATAGTATAGGCCACCCTGGACTAAGAGGGGCTCTCTGACACCAGCGGAGCAACTATCTCCACTTAGACTCTCAGACAGTGTCCCCAGAGACAGAAGGTTGAAATGGACAGGCCCCCAGGCCCTAATCTGAACCTTAGCTTTGGTTTCCATGTTTCCGTTCTCAGAGGACAGTTTTCGTAGACCAGCACCTGGGGCTTTTCTGAGGCACCAAACCAAACCTCTCTCATCTCCACATGGGCAGCATTCTTACTGGGATGTATCAAACACTTCAGGTAGGAGAGTTCCGCAGGGCCACTGAACAACCAGCACATTCCAAGGTCTCCATGGACCCAAACGCACATTATGACGCATCCTCAGGAGAGGCCATTTCAACTCAGCCCCCTGGGTCGCGTGTTCCAGAGGCAGCAGATCAAACATATCTTGTCGCTAATAGCCAATGGGAATGCGAGGCATGCTGTACAGGGATCCATCCTTCGAACCCTGCTCTCCAGTCCTTCCATATGGTATGTCCTGGAGCCATGCAACAGGACTCGAATGTCCCGCAGAAGGAAACCTTGTGGTTTGGGGCAACCTCCAAACTCAGCGTGAGAAAACTTCCTTGGCCTCATGAGGCCCCCACTTCATGAAGGTGCCATCATGGACACATACTCCAGCCTCAGCCAACGTCTGATCCTCAGCCTGACTTCAGATGCAGGAGATTTTGATTCAGCCTCTGCAGAGTGGGCCTGCTCTGCCCTTGGCTCCAATCCTCACACTAGCTTGTGTTTTCAGACTTCCGTTCTCACACTCATGGCCCACAAACCCTCCCTACTGGGAATTCTGGGGCCACAATGAAGCACTGTGCCTGCCTCCCAGGAGAAAAACATTGTCTATGGCGCTGCCCAGAAACCCCAAATGAGGATCAAACTGCTTGGCCCTCGGCAACACCCCAATTGCATAGGCTACCTTAAACAGTGATGCTCTGTCGCAAATAGCCTGAGCCCAGACCTTCCAACAGACACCGACACAGCTGGCTGCACACCCAGCACATTGGACCCGCCACTGCCTTAGGCCACCATCCATTCCCAACCTGGGTTTTCAGTCATCGGAACCTAGACCTTATCTCCAATCCCTGCACAGGGGGGAACCTGATGCACAAGTCAGAACCCCTCCTTCCCCATGGCAAGAAACCTTGCTGCTGGCAGTGAGTCAAACCTTCAGTGTAGGAGAAAACGGCATGGCCCATGAGGCCACACCCAAGCGTGAGAGCCGCCTTGGGCACAAACACACATTGTGACCCTCAGCGTGAGTACCTTATTCAAGTAACGCCTCTCAGTGACTGGACCAAGAGCCCGCATATGTGGCTTGCCATGCCCATAGGCACCCAGGACTAACTAGATGGTGTGTATTCCAGTTGAGGGAACCCACTGCTGTGCTCTAGAGTCCCTCTCCTGGGGGGTCCCCTGTGGCAGAAAACAGTACTCTTCATTCCCACAGAATGAACACAAACACTTGGGAGCTTGGACAATCCCCCGAGCGGAAGGCTCTTCCTCGGCCTCTGAGACAACCCCTACCCTGACCGGACACTGTAAACGCAACACCCAGAGACAAAATCCTGAGTGACTGCCTCCCACTTGCCCTACTTTGATTTCCAGAGGATCTCCCCTCACGGACTAGAGATCAGGCCTGCCATTACATTGGCCCCTAGCTGAGCCAAGTTTGCTTTTTCAGACATCTGTCCCCACAGCCCTGGCAAACACAGCCTCTAGGCTGGGTCCTCTGGAGCCTTACCACAGGACCGTGCCTGCTCTCTCCTGGGAAACTGTGTCCATTCCTTTGGCCACACACCTCCAGAATATGAGAAACCTCAAGGCCTCCGAGGACATCCCACTACTGGGAGCCTCACTGGACTCACAGGGGCATTCGGACACAAGCTGAGCAGCTACATCCATGAATGCATGCACACAGATGTCAACAGAGATAGAAGGTTGAGCCGGACAGGCCTTTAGGCCGTAGTCTCAACTCTTGCTTTGGTTTCCAGGTGTCACTCCTCAGAGGCTTTGGTTCGAAGAACAGGGTATGGGGCTTTCCTGAGGCACGGAACAGAACTCCTCTCGTCTCCACATGGGAAGTTTCCTTGTTGGAGCCGTGTCAAACACCTCATGTTGGAGAATCCTGCAGAGTCCCTGAGCCACCTCCACATTCCAAGGTCTCCCAGGCCACCAAGCCACAGTAGGACTCATCTTCAGGAGAGACCATTTCAACTCTCCCCTCTGGGTAGCTCACCCAGGAGCCCGCAGATTGAGCCTGCCTTGTCCTGACTAAAGAGTGGGAATATGAGGTGGCGTTCCCAGGCATCCATGCTTAGACACCTGCTCTCGAGTCTTTCCATATGGGGCCTCTTGGAAACATCCAATAGGACTCGACTGTCGTGCAGAAGGTAACCTTCAGTTTTGGAGCAGTTCACAAATCCCATCGTAGCCAAAACTTTCTGGCCTCATGAAGCGCCACACCCTTCAGGAAGAGGCCATGCTGGACAAGAACTCTAGCCTGAGTCACGTCTCATAGTTGACATGACCTCAGTGCAGGAGTACTCGATTCAGCCTCTGCAGAGTGGGCCTTCCGTGCCCTCGGTCCCAAACCTCACGCTAGCTTGTGTTTTCAGACTTCCTTCCTCACACTCCTGGCAAACAAGCCCTCCGGACTAGGAACTCCAGAACCAAAACCCAGCCCAGTGTCTGCCCAATGGAAGAAAAACGTTTCCCTGTGGGGCTCTCCAGAAAACCCAGATCTGGATCAACCTGCTCGGGCCTCGACGGTACCCAAACTGGATAGGCTGCTCTGGGCACTCATGCTCTGCCTGACACAGCCTGAAGCCAGACGTCCAGACAGACAAGGAGACAGCTGGCCGCACACCCAGCACTTTGGACACGCCATGGTCTTATGCCGTCACCTCATCCTAACCTTGGTTTTCAGATATCTGAACCTAGACATTATATCAATTCTCCACACAGCTGGGTATAGCAAGCACAAAACAGAACTCCTCCTTCCCCATGGCTGTCAAGCTTGCTCTTGGCATGGAGTCACACCTTCAGGGTGGGAGAAACCTTCATGGCCCCTGATGCCACGCCCAAACTTGAGTGCTGCTTGGGCACAAATTCACACTGTGACCCTCAGCATGAGCCCCATGTCAAAGAAAGGAATGTCAGGGCCTGGACCAAGAGCCCACATATGGGGCTTGCAAAGCCCCTATGCACCTAATCCTCAACACGGTTTGAATTTTCCAGTCGCCCCGCCCGTACCTGGAGCTCTGCTCTGGAATCCCTTTCTTGGAGAGACCCATGAGCCAGACAACACGACTCCACCCTTCCCACAAAATGACCCCAAACTCTTGGGAGCTGGGACAAATCCCCAGAGAGGGATACTCGTCCACAGTACCTGAGGCCACCGCTCCAATCCACGGCTATCCTGGACACAACATCCAGAGACAAAAGCCTGAAGGAACGCCTCCCACTCGCCCTTGTTTCAGAGGCCCAGGAGCTCCCTCTCGGGCTGTACATCCGGCCTGCCATACCCTAGGCGCCACTCATAAGCTGAGTTTGTGTATTCAGACTTCTGTGCCCACAGCCTGGACCCACACAACATCCAGGCTAGGGCCTCTGGACCAAACAGCGAAAGATTGTGCCTGGCCTCTCCAAGGAAAGTGTGCCCAATCCATTGACCACAACCCTACAGGTTAGGGAAAAGCTCCAAGGTCCCTGAGGCCATCAATAGTATAGGCCACCCTGGACTAAGAGGGGCTCTCTGACACCAGCGGAGCAACTATCTCCACTTAGACTCTCAGACAGTGTCCCCAGAGACAGAAGGTTGAAATGGACAGGCCCCCAGGCCCTAATCTGAACCTTAGCTTTGGTTTCCATGTTTCCGTTCTCAGAAGACTATTTTCGTAGACCAGCACCTGGGGCTTTTCTGAGGCACCAAACCAAACCTCTCTCATCTCCACATGGGCAGCTTTCTTACTGGGATGTATCAAACACTTCAGGTAGGAGAGTTCCGCAGGGCCACTGAACAACCAGCACATTCCAAGGTCTCCATGGACCCAAACGCACATTATGACGCATCCTCAGGAGAGGCCATTTCAACTCAGCCCCCTGGGTCGCGTGTTCCAGAGGCAGCAGATCAAACATATCTTGTCGCTAATAGCCAATGGGAATGCGAGGCATGCTGTACAGGGATCCATCCTTCGAACCCTGCTCTCCAGTCCTTCCATATGGTATGTCCTGGAGCCATGCAACAGGACTCGAATGTCCCGCAGAAGGAAACCTTGTGGTTTGGGGCAACCTCCAAACTCAGCGTGGGAAAACTTCCTTGGCCTCATGAGGCCCCCACTTCATGAAGGTGCCATCAAGGACACATACTCCAGCCTCAGCCAACGTCTGATCCTCAGCCTGACTTCAGATGCAGGAGATTTTGATTCAGCCTCTGCAGAGTGGGCCTGCTCTGCCCTTGGCTCCAATCCTCACACTAGCTTGTGTTTTCAGACTTCCGTTCTCACACTCATGGCCCACAAACCCTCCCTACTGGGAATTCTGGGGCCACAATGAAGCACTGTGCCTGCCTCCCAGGAGAAAAACATTGTCTATGGCGCTGCCCAGAAACCCCAAATGAGGATCAAACTGCTTGGCCCTCGGCAACACCCCAATTGCATAGGCTACCTTAAACAGTGATGCTCTGTCGCAAATAGCCTGAGCCCAGACCTTCCAACAGACACCGACACAGCTGGCTGCACACCCAGCACATTGGACCCGCCACTGCCTTAGGCCACCATCCATTCCCAACCTGGGTTTTCAGTCATCGGAACCTAGACCTTATCTCCAATCCCTGCACAGGGGGGGAACCTGATGCACAAGTCAGAACCCCTCCTTCCCCATGGCAAGAAACCTTGCTGCTGGCAGTGAGTCAAACCTTCAGTGTAGGAGAAAACGGCATGGCCCATGAGGCCACGCCCAAGCGTGAGGGCCGCCTTGGGCACAAACACACATTGTGACCCTCAGCGTGAGTACCTTATTCAAGTAACGCCTCTCAGTGACTGGACCAAGAGCCCGCATATGTGGCTTGCCATGCCCATAGGCACCCAGGACTAACTAGATGGTGTGTATTCCAGTTGAGGGAACCCACTGCTGTGCTCTAGAGTCCCTCTCCTGGGGGGTCCCCTGTGGCAGAAAACAGTACTCTTCATTCCCACAGAATGAACACCAACACTTGGGATCTTGGACAATTCCCCGAGAGGAAGGCTCTTCCTCGGCCTCTGAGACAACCCCTACCCTGACCGGACACTGTAAACGCAACACCCAGAGACAAAATCCTGAGTGACTGCCTCCCACTTGCCCTACTTTGATTTCCAGAGGATCTCCCCTCACGGACTAGAGATCAGGCCTGCCATTACATTGGCCCCTAGCTGAGCCAAGTTTGCTTTTTCAGACATCTGTCCCCACAGCCCTGGCAAACACAGCCTCTAGGCTGGGTCCTCTGGAGCCATACCACAGGACCGTGCCTGCTCTCTCCTGGGAAACTGTGTCCATTCCTTTGGCCACACACCTCCAGAATATGAGAAACCTCAAGGCCTCCGAGGACATCCCACTACTGGGAGCCTCACTGGACTCACAGGGGCATTCGGACACAAGCTGAGCAGCTACATCCATGAATGCATGCACACAGATGTCAACAGAGATAGAAGGTTGAGCCGGACAGGCCTTTAGGACGTAGTCTCAACTCTTGCTTTGGTTTCCAGGTGTCACTACTCAGAGGCTTTGGTTCGAAGAACAGGGTATGGGGCTTTCCTGAGGCATGGAACAGAACTCCTCTCGTCTCCACATGGGAAGTTGCCTTGTTGGAGCCGTGTCAAACACCTCATGTTGGAGAATCCTGCAGAGTCCCTGAGCCACCTCCACATTCCAAGGTCTCCCAGGCCACCAAGCCACAGTAGGACTCATCTTCAGGAGAGTCCATTTCAACTCTCCCCTCTGGGTAGCTCACCCAGGAGCCCGCAGATTGAGCCTGCCTTGTCCTGACTAAAGAGTGGGAATATGAGGTGGCGTTCCCAGGCATCCATGCTTAGACACCTGCTCTCGAGTCTTTCCATATGGGGCCTCTTGGAACCATCCAATAGGACTCGACTGTCGTGCAGAAGGTAACCTTCAGTTTTGGAGCAGTTCACAAATCCCATCGTAGCCAAAACTTTCTGGACTCATGAAGCGCCACACCCTTCAGGAAGAGGCCATGCTGGACAAGAACTCTAGCCTGAGGCACGTCTCATAGTTGACATGACCTCAGTGCAGGAGTACTCGATTCAGCCTCTGCAGAGTGGGCCTTCCGTGCCCTCGGTCCCAAACCTCACGCTAGCTTGTGTTTTCAGACTTCCTTCCTCACACTCCTGGCAATCAAGCCCTCCGGACTAGGAACTCCAGAACCAAAACCCAGCCCAGTGTCTGCTCAATGGAAGAAAAACGTTTCCCTGTGGGGCTCTCCAGAAAACCCAGATCTGGATCAACCTGCTCGGGCCTCGACGGTACCCAAACTGGATAGGCTGCTCTGGGCACTCATGCTCTGCCTGACACAGCCTGAAGCCAGACGTCCAGACAGACAAGGAGACAGCTGGCCGCACACCCAGCACTTTGGACACGCCATGGTCTTATGCCGTCACCTCATCCTAACCTTGGTTTTCAGATATCTGAACCTAGACATTATATCAATTCTCCACACAGCTGGGTATAGCAAGCACAAAACAGAACTCCTCCTTCCCCATGGCTGTCAAGCTTGCTCTTGGCATGGAGTCACACCTTCAGGGTGGGAGAAACCTTCATGGCCCCTGATGCCACGCCCAAACTTGAGTGCTGCTTGGGCACAAATTCACACTGTGACCCTCAGCATGAGCCCCATGTCAAAGAAAGGAATGTCAGGGCCTGGACCAAGAGCCCACATATGGGGCTTGCCAAGCCCCTATGCACCCAATCCTCACCACGGTTTGAATTTTCCAGTCGCCCCGCCCGTACCTGGAGCTCTGCTCTGGAATCCCTTTCTTGGAGAGACCCATGAGCCAGACAACACGACTCCACCCTTCCCACAAAATGACCCCAAACTCTTGGGAGCTGGGACAAATCCCCAGAGAGGGATACTCGTCCACAGTACCTGAGGCCACCGCTCCAATCCACGGCTATCCTGGACACAACATTCAGAGACAAAAGCCTGAAGGAACGCCTCCCACTCGCCCTTGTTTCAGAGGCCCAGGAGCTCCCTCTCGGGCTGTACATCCGGCCGGCCATACCCTAGGCGCCACTCATAAGCTGAGTTTGTGTATTCAGACTTCTGTGCCCACAGCCTGGACCCACACAACATCCAGGCTAGGGCCTCTGGACCAAACAGCGAAAGATTGTGCCTGGCCTCTCCAAGGAATGTGTGCCCAATCCATTGACCACAACCCTACAGGTTAGGGAAAAGCTCCAAGGTCCCTGAGGCCATCAATAGTATAGGCCACCCTGGACTAAGAGGGGCTCTCTGACACCAGCGGAGCAACTATCTCCACTTAGACTCTCAGACAGTGTCCCCAGAGACAGAAGGTTGAAATGGACAGGCCCCCAGGCCCTAATCTGAACCTTAGCTTTGGTTTCCATGTTTCCGTTCTCAGAAAACTATTTTCGTAGAGCAGCACCTGGGGCTTTTCTGAGGCACCAAACCAAACCTCTCTCATCTCCACATGGGCAGCTTTCTTACTGGGATGTATCAAACACTTCAGGTAGGAGATTTCCGCAGGGCCACTGAACAACCAGCACATTCCAAGGTCTCCATGGACCCAAACGCACATTATGACGCATCCTCAGGAGAGGCCATTTCAACTCAGCCCCCTGGGTCGCGTGTTCCAGAGGCAGCAGATCAAACATATCTCGTCGCTAATAGAGAATGGGAATGCGAGGCATGCTGTACAGGGATCCATCCTTCGAACCCTGCTCTCCAGTCCTTCCATATGGTATGTCCTGGAGCCATGCAACAGGACTCGAATGTCCCGCAGAAGGAAACCTTGTGGTTTGGGGCAACCTCCAAACTCAGCGTGGGAAAACTTCCTTGGCCTCATGAGGCCCCCACTTCATGAAGGTGCCATCATGGACACATACTCCAGCCTCAGCCAACGTCTGATCCTCAGCCTGACTTCAGATGCAGGAGATTTTGATTCAGCCTCTGCAGAGTGGGCCTGCTCTGCCCTTGGCTCCAATCCTCACACTAGCTTGTGTTTTCAGACTTCCGTTCTCACACTCATGGCCCACAAACCCTCCCTACTGGGAATTCTGGGGCCACAATGAAGCACTGTGCCTGCCTCCCAGGAGAAAAACATTGTCTATGGCGCTGCCCAGAAACCCCAAATGAGGATCAAACTGCTTGGCCCTCGGCAACACCCCAATTGCATAGGCTACCTTAAACAGTGATGCTCTGTCGCAAATAGCCTGAGCCCAGACCTTCCAACAGACACCGACACAGCTGGCTGCACACCCAGCACATTGGACCCGCCACTGCCTTAGGCCACCATCCATTCCCAACCTGGGATTTCAGTCATCGGAACCTAGACCTTATCTCCAATCCCTGCACAGGGGGGGAACCTGATGCACAAGTCAGAACCCCTCCTTCCCCATGGCAAGAAACCTTGCTGCTGGCAGTGAGTCAAACCTTCAGTGTAGGAGAAAACGGCATGGCCCATGAGGCCACGCCCAAGCCTGAGGGCCGCCTTGGGCACAAACACACATTGTGACCCTCAGCGTGAGTACCTTATTCAAGTAACGCCTCTCAGTGACTGGACCAAGAGCCCGCATATGTGGCTTGCCATGCCCATAGGCACCCAGGACTAACTAGATGGTGTGTATTCCAGTTGAGGGAACCCACTGCTGTGCTCTAGAGTCCCTCTCCTGGGGGGTCCCCTGTGGCAGAAAACAGTACTCTTCATTCCCACAGAATGAACACAAACACTTGGGAGCTTGGACAATCCCCCGAGAGGAAGGCTCTTCCTCGGCCTCTGAGACAACCCCTAACCTGACCGGACACTGTAAACGCAACACCCAGAGACAAAATCCTGAGTGACTGCCTCCCACTTGCCCTACTTTGATTTCCAGAGGATCTCCCCTCACGGACTAGAGATCAGGCCTGCCATTACATTGGCCCCTAGCTGAGCCAAGTTTGCTTTTTCAGACATCTGTCCCCACAGCCCTGGCAAACACAGCCTCTAGGCTGGGTCCTCTGGAGCCATACCACAGGACCGTGCCTGCTCTCTCCTGGGAAACTGTGTCCATTCCTTTGGCCACACACCTCCAGAATATGAGAAACCTCAAGGCCTCCGAGGACATCCCACTACTGGGAGCCTCACTGGACTCACAGGGGCATTCGGACACAAGCTGAGCAGCTACATCCATGAATGCATGCACACAGATGTCAACAGAGATAGAAGGTTGAGCCGGACAGGCCTTTAGGCCGTAGTCTCCACTCTTGCTTTGGTTTCCAGGTGTCACTCCTCAGAGGCTTTGGTTCGAAGAACAGGGTATGGGGCTTTCCTGAGGCACGGAACAGAACTCCTCTCGTCTCCACATGGGAAGTTTCCTTGTTGGAGCCGTGTCAAACACCTCATGTTGGAGAATCCTGCAGAGTCCCTGAGCCACCTCCACATTCCAAGGTCTCCCAGGCCACCAAGCCACAGTAGGACTCATCTTCAGGAGAGTCCATTTCAACTCTCCCCTCTGGGTAGCTCACCCAGGAGCCCGCAGATTGAGCCTGCCTTGTCCTGACTAAAGAGTGGGAATATGAGGTGGCGTTCCCAGACATCCATGCTTAGACACCTGCTCTCGAGTCTTTCCATATGGGGCCTCTTGGAACCATCCAATAGGACTCGACTGTCGTGCAGAAGGTAACCTTCAGTTTTGGAGCAGTTCACAAATCCCATCGTAGCCAAAACTTTCTGGCTTCATGAAGCCCCCACACCCTTCAGGAAGAGGCCATGCTGGACAAGAACTCTAGCCTGAGGCACGTCTCATAGTTGCCATGACCTCAGTGCAGCAGATCTCTATTCAGCCTCTGCAGAGTGGGCCTGCCGTGCCCTTGGTCCCAAAGTCACGCTAGCTTGTGTTTTCAGACTTCCTTCCTCACACTCCTGGCAAACAAGCCCTCCGGACTAGGAACTCCAGAATCAAAACCCAGCCCAGTGTCTGCCCAACGGAAGAAAAACGTTTCCCTGTGGGGCTCTCCAGAAAACCCAGATGAGGATCAACCTGCTCGGGCCTCGACGGTACCCAAACTGGATAGGCTGCTCTGGGCACTCATGCTCTGCCTGACACAGCCTGAAGCCAGACGTCCAGACAGACAAGGAGACAGCTGGCCGCACACCCAGCACTTTGGACACGCCATGGTCTTATGCCGTCACCTCATCCTAACCTTGGTTTTCAGATATCTGAACCTAGACATTATATCAATTCTCCACACAGCTGGGTATAGCAAGCACAAAACAGAACTCCTCCTTCCCCATGGCTGTCAAGCTTGCTCTTGGCATGGAGTCACACCTTCAGGGTGGGAGAAACCTTCATGGCCCCTGATGCCACGCCCAAACTTGAGTGCTGCTTGGGCACAAATTCACACTGTGACCCTCAGCCTGAGCCCCATGTCAAAGAAAGGAATGTCAGGGCCTGGACCAAGAGCCCACATATGGGGCTTGCCAAGCCCCTATGCACCCAATCCTCACCACGGTTTGAATTTTCCAGTCGCCCCGCCCGTACCTGGAGCTCTGCTCTGGAATCCCTTTCTTGGAGAGACCCATGAGCCAGACAACACGACTCCACCCTTCCCACAAAATGACCCCAAACTCTTGGGAGCTGGGACAAATCCCCAGAGAGGGATACTCGTCCACAGTACCTGAGGCCACCGCTCCAATCCACGGCTATCCTGGACACAACATCCAGAGACAAAAGCCTGAAGGAACGCCTCCCACTCGCCCTTGTTTCAGAGGCCCAGGAGCTCCCTCTCGGGCTGTACATCCGGCCTGCCATACCCTAGGCGCCACTCATAAGCTGAGTTTGTGTATTCAGACTTCTGTGCCCACAGCCTGGACCCACACAACATCCAGGCTAGGGCATCTGGACCAAAGAGCGAAAGATTGTGCCTGGCCTCTCCAAGGAAAGTGTGCCCAATCCATTGACCACAACCCTACAGGTTAGGGAAAAGCTCCAAGGTCCCTGAGGCCATCAATAGTATAGGCCACCCTGGACTAAGAGGGGCTCTCTGACACCAGCGGAGCAACTATCTCCACTTAGACTCTCAGACAGTGTCCCCAGAGACAGAAGGTTGAAATGGACAGGCCCCCAGGCCCTAATCTGAACCTTAGCTTTGGTTTCCATGTTTCCGTTCTCAGAGGACTATTTTCGTAGACCAGCACCTGGGGCTTTTCTGAGGCACCAAACCAAACCTCTCTCATCTCCACATGGGCAGCTTTCTTACTGGGATGTATCAAACACTTCAGGTAGGAGAGTTCCGCAGGGCCACGGAACATCCAGCACATTCCAAGGTCTCCATGGACCCAAACGCACATTATGACGCATCCTAAGGAGAGGCCATTTCAACGCAGCCCCCTGGGTCGCGTGTTCCAGAGGCAGCAGATCAAACATATCTTGTCGCTAATAGCCAATGGGAATGCGAGGCATGCTGTACATGGATCCATCCTTCGAACCCTGCTCTCCAGTCCTTCCATATGGTATGTCCTGGAGCCATGCAACAGGACTCGAATGTCCCACAGAAGGAAACCTTGTGGTTTGGGGCAACCTCCAAACTCAGCGTGGGAAAACTTCCTTGGCCTCATGAGGCCCCCACTTCATGAAGGTGCCATCATGGACACATACTCCAGCCTCAGCCAACATCTGATCCTCAGCCTGACTTCAGATGCAGGAGATTTTGATTCAGCCTCTGCAGAGTGGGCCTGCTCTGCCCTTGGCTCCAATCCTCACACTAGCTTGTGTTTTCAGACTTCCGTTCTCACACTCATGGCCCACAAACCCTCCCTACTGGGAATTCTGGGGCCACAATGAAGCACTGTGCCTGCCTCCCAGTAGAAAAACATTGTCTATGGCGCTTCCCAGAAACCCCAAATGAGGATCAAACTGCTTGGCCCTCGGCAACACCCCAATTGCATAGGCTACCTTAAACAGTGATGCTCTGTCGCAAATAGCCTGAGCCCAGACCTTCCAACAGACACCGACACAGCTGGCTGCACACCCAGCACATTGGACCCGCCACTGCCTTAGGCCACCATCCATTCCCAACCTGGGTTTTCAGTCATCGGAACCTAGACCTTATCTCCAATCCCTGCACAGGGGGGAACCTGATGCACAAGTCAGAACCCCTCCTTCCCCATGGCAAGAAACCTTGCTGCTGGCAGTGAGTCAAACCTTCAGTGTAGGAGAAAACGGCATGGCCCATGAGGCCACGCCCAAGCGTGAGGGCCGCCTTGGGCACAAACACACATTGTGACCCTCAGCGTGAGTACCTTATTCAAGTAACGCCTCTCAGTGACTGGACCAAGAGCCCGCATATGTGGCTTGCCATGCCCATAGGCACCCAGGACTAACTAGATGGTGTGTATTCCACTTGAGGGAACCCACTGCTGTGCTCTAGAGTCCCTCTCCTGGGGGGTCCCCTGTGGCAGAAAACAGTACTCTTCATTCCCACAGAATGAACACAAACACTTGGGAGCTTGGACAATCCCCCGAGAGGAAGGCTCTTCCTCGGCCTCTGAGACAACCCCTACCCTGACAGGACACTGTAAACGCAACACCCAGAGACAAAATCCTGAGTGACTGCCTCCCACTTGCCCTACTTTGATTTCCAGAGGATCTCCCCTCACGGACTAGACATCAGGCCTGCCATTACATTGGCCCCTAGCTGAGCCAAGTTTGCTTTTTCAGACATCTGTCCCCACAGCCCTGGCAAACACAGCCTCTAGGCTGGGTCCTCTGGAGCCTTACCACAGGACCGTGCCTGCTCTCTCCTGGGAAACTGTGTCCATTCCTTTGGCCACACACCTCCAGAATATGAGAAACCTCAAGGCCTCCGAGGACATCCCACTACTGGGAGCCTCACTGGACTCACAGGGGCATTCGGACACAAGCTGAGCAGCTACATCCATGAATGCATGCACACAGATGTCAACAGAGATAGAAGGTTGAGCCGGACAGGCCTTTAGGCCGTAGTCTCAACTCTTGCTTTGGTTTCCAGGTGTCACTCCTCAGAGGCTTTGGTTCGAAGAACAGGGAATGGGGCTTTCCTGAGGCATGGAACAGAACTCCTCTCGTCTCCACATGGGAAGTTGCCTTGTTGGAGCCGTGTCAAACACCTCATGTTGGAGAATCCTGCAGAGTCCCTGAGCCACCTCCACATTCCAAGGTCTCCCAGGCCACCAAGCCACAGTAGGACTCATCTTCAGGAGAGTCCATTTCAACTCTCCCCTCTGGGTAGCTCACCCAGGAGCCCGCAGATTGAGCCTGCCTTGTCCTGACTAAAGAGTGGGAATATGAGGTGGCGTTCCCAGGCATCCATGCTTAGACACCTGCTCTCGAGTCTTTCCATATGGGGCCTCTTGGAAACATCCAATAGGACTCGACTGTCGTGCAGAAGGTAACCTTCAGTTTTGGAGCAGTTCACAAATCCCATCGTAGCCAAAACTTTCTGGCCTCATGAAGCGCCACACCCTTCAGGAAGAGGCCATGCTGGACAAGAACTCTAGCCTGAGGCACGTCTCATAGTTGACATGACCTCAGTGCTGGAGTACTCGATTCAGCCTCTGCAGAGTGGGCCTTCCGTGCCCTCGGTCCCAAACCTCACGCTAGCTTGTGTTTTCAGACTTCCTTCCTCACACTCCTGGCAAACAAGCCCTCCGGACTAGGAACTCCAGAACCAAAACCCAGCCCAGTGTCTGCTCAATGGAAGAAAAACGTTTCCCTGTGGGGCTCTCCAGAAAACCCAGATGAGGATCAACCTGCTCGGGCCTCGACGGTACCCAAACTGGATAGGCTGCTCTGGGCCCTCATGCTCTGCCTGACACAGCCTGAAGCCAGACGTCCAGACAGACAAGGAGACAGCTGGCCGCACACCCAGCACTTTGGACACGCCATGGTCTTATGCCGTCACCTCATCCTAACCTTGGTTTTCAGATATCTGAACCTAGACATTATATCAATTCTCCACACAGCTGGGTATAGCAAGCACAAAACAGAACTCCTCCTTCCCCATGGCTGTCAAGCTTGCTCTTGGCATGGAGTCACACCTTCAGGGTGGGAGAAACCTTCATGGCCCCTGATGCCACGCCCAAACTTGAGTGCTGCTTGGGCACAAATTCACACTGTGACCCTCAGCATGAGCCCCATGTCAAAGAAAGGAATGTCAGGGCCTGGACCAAGAGCCCACATATGGGGCTTGCCAAGCCCCTATGCACCCAATCCTCACCACGGTTTGAATTTTCCAGTCGCCCCACCCGTACCTGGAGCTCTGCTCTGGAATCCCTTTCTTGGAGAGACCCATGAGCCAGACAACACGACTCCACCCTTCCCACAAAATGACCCCAAACTCTTGGGAGCTGGGACAAATCCCCAGAGAGGGATACTCGTCCACAGTACCTGAGGCCACCGCTCCAATCCACGGCTATCCTGGACACAACATTCAGAGACAAAAGCCTGAAGGAACGCCTCCCACTCGCCCTTGTTTCAGAGGCCCAGGAGCTCCCTCTCGGGCTGTACATCCGGCCGGCCATACCCTAGGCGCCACTCATAAGCTGAGTTTGTGTATTCAGACTTCTGTGCCCACAGCCTGGACCCACACAACATCCAGGCTAGGGCCTCTGGACCAAACAGCGAAAGATTGTGCCTGGCCTCTCCAAGGAAAGTGTGCCCAATCCATTGACCACAACCCTACAGGTTAGGGAAAAGCTCCAAGGTCCCTGAGGCCATCAATAGTATAGGCCACCCTGGACTAAGAGGGGCTCTCTGACACCAGCGGAGCAACTATCTCCACTTAGACTCTCAGACAGTGTCCCCAGAGACAGAAGGTTGAAATGGACAGGCCCCCAGGCCCTAATCTGAACCTTAGCTTTGGTTTCCATGTTTCCGTTCTCAGAAAACTATTTTCGTAGACCAGCACCTGGGGCTTTTCTGAGGCACCAAACCAAACCTCTCTCATCTCCACATGGGCAGCTTTCTTACTGGGATGTATCAAACACTTCAGGTAGGAGATTTCCGCAGGGCCACTCAACAACCAGCACATTCCAAGGTCTCCATGGACCCAAACGCACATTATGACGCATCCTCAGGAGAGGCCATTTCAACTCAGCCCCCTGGGTCGCGTGTTCCAGAGGCAGCAGATCAAACATATCTCGTCGCTAATAGAGAATGGGAATGCGAGGCATGCTGTACAGGGATCCATCCTTCGAACCCTGCTCTCCAGTCCTTCCATATGGTATGTCCTGGAGCCATGCAACAGGACTCGAATGTCCCGCAGAAGGAAACCTTGTGGTTTGGGGCAACCTCCAAACTCAGCGTGGGAAAACTTCCTTGGCCTCATGAGGCCCCCACTTCATGAAGGTGCCATCATGGACACATACTCCAGCCTCAGCCAACGTCTGATCCTCAGCCTGACTTCAGATGCAGGAGATTTTGATTCAGCCTCTGCAGAGTGGGCCTGCTCTGCCCTTGGCTCCAATCCTCACACTAGCTTGTGTTTTCAGACTTCCGTTCTCACACTCATGGCCCACAAACCCTCCCTACTGGGAATTCTGGGGCCACAATGAAGCACTGTGCCTGCCTCCCAGGAGAAAAACATTGTCTATGGCGCTGCCCAGAAACCCCAAATGAGGATCAAACTGCTTGGCACTCGGCAACACCCCAATTGCATAGGCTACCTTAAACAGTGATGCTCTGTCGCAAATAGCCTGAGCCCAGACCTTCTAACAGACACCGACACAGCTGGCTGCACACCCAGCACATTGGACCCGCCACTGCCTTAGGCCACCATCCATTCCCAACCTGGGATTTCAGTCATCGGAACCTAGACCTTATCTCCAATCCCTGCACAGGGGGGGAACCTGATGCACAAGTCAGAACCCATCCTTCCCCATGGCAAGAAACCTTGCTGCTGGCAGTGAGTCAAACCTTCAGTGTAGGAGAAAACGGCATGGCCCATGAGGCCACGCCCAAGCGTGAGGGCCGCCTTGGGCACAAACACACATTGTGACCCTCAGCGTGAGTACCTTATTCAAGTAACGCCTCTCAGTGACTGGACCAAGAGCCCGCATATGTGGCTTGCCATGCCCATAGGCACCCAGGACTAACTAGATGGTGTGTATTCCAGTTGAGGGAACCCACTGCTGTGCTCTAGAGTCCCTCTCCTGGGGGGTCCCCTGTGGCAGAAAACAGTACTCTTCATTCCCACAGAATGAACACAAACACTTGGGAGCTTGGAAAATCCCCCGAGAGGAAGGCTCTTCCTCGGCCTCTGAGACAACCCCTAACCTGACCGGACACTGTAAACGCAACACCCAGAGACAAAATCCTGAGTGACTGCCTCCCACTTGCCCTACTTTGATTTCCAGAGGATCTCCCCTCACGGACTAGAGATCAGGCCTGCCATTACATTGGCCCCTAGCTGAGCCAAGTTTGCTTTTTCAGACATCTGTCCCCACAGCCCTGGCAAACACAGCCTCTAGGCTGGGTCCTCTGGAGCCATACCACAGGACCGTGCCTGCTCTCTCCTGGGAAACTGTGTCCATTCCTTTGGCCACACACCTCCAGAATATGAGAAACCTCAAGGCCTCCGAGGACATCCCACTACTGGGAGCCTCACTGGACTCACAGGGGCATTCGGACACAAGCTGAGCAGCTACATCCATGAATGCATGCACACAGATGTCAACAGAGATAGATGGTTGAGCCGGACAGGCCTTTAGGCCGTAGTCTCCACTCTTGCTTTGGTTTCCAGGTGTCACTCCTCAGAGGCTTTGGTTCGAAGAACAGGGTATGGGGCTTTCCTGAGGCACGGAACAGAACTCCTCTCGTCTCCACATGGGAAGTTTCCTTGTTGGAGCCGTGTCAAACACCTCATGTTGGAGAATCCTGCAGAGTCCCTGAGCCACCTCCACATTCCAAGGTCTCCCAGGCCACCAAGCCACAGTAGGACTCATCTTCAGGAGAGTCCATTTCAACTCTCCCCTCTGGGTAGCTCACCCAGGAGCCCGCATATTGAGCCTGCCTTGTCCTGACTAAAGAGTGGGAATATGAGGTGGCGTTCCCAGACATCCATGCTTAGACACCTGCTCTCGAGTCTTTCCATATGGGGCCTCTTGGAACCATCCAATAGGACTCGACTGTCGTGCAGAAGGTAACCTTCAGTTTTGGAGCAGTTCACAAATCCCATCGTAGGCAAAACTTTCTGGCCTCATGAAGCCACCACACCCTTCAGGAAGAGGCCATGCTGGACAAGAACTCTAGCCTGAGGCACGTCTCATAGTTGACATGACCTCAGTGCAGGAGATCTCGATTCAGCCTCTGCAGAGTGGACCTGCCGTGCCCTCGGTCCCAAACCTCACGCTAGCTTGTGTTTTCCGACTTCCTTCCTCACACTCCTGGCAAACAAGCCCTCCGGACTAGGAACTCCGGAACCACAACCCAGCCCAGTGTCTGCCCAACGGAAGAAAAACGTTTCCCTGTGGGGCTCTCCAGAAAACCCAGATGAGGATCAACCTGCTCGGGCCTCGACGGTACCCGAACTGGATAGGCTGCTCTGGGCACTCATGCTCTGCCTGACACAGCCTGAAGGCAGACGTCCAGACAGACAAAGAGACAGCTGGCCGCACACCCAGCACTTCGGACACGCCATGGTCTTATGCCGTCACCTCATCCTAACCTTTGTTTTCAGATATCTGAACCTAGACATTATATCAATTCTCCACACAGCTGGGTATAGCAAGCACAAAACAGAACTCCTCCTTCCCCATGGCTGTCAAGCTTGCTCTTGGCATGGAGTCACACCTTCAGGGTGGGAGAAACCTTCATGGCCCCTGATGCCACGCCCAAACTTGAGTGCTGCTTGGGCACAAATTCACACTGTGACCCTCAGCATGAGCCCCATGTCAAAGAAAGGCCTGTCAGGGCCTGGACCAAGAGCCCACATATGGGGCTTGCCAAGCCCCTATGCACCCAATCCTCACCACGGTTTGAATTTTCCAGTCGCCCCGCCCATACCTGGAGCTCTGCTCTGGAATCCCTTTCTTGGAGAGACCCATGAGCCAGACAACACGACTCCACCCTTTCCACAAAATGACCCCAAACTCTTGGGAGCTGGGACAAATCCCCAGAGAGGGATACTCGTCCACAGTACCTGAGGCCACCGCTCCAATCCACGGCTATCCCGACACAACATCCAGAGACAAAAGCCTGAAGGAACGCCTCCCACTCGCCCTTGTTTCAGAGGCCCAGGAGCTCCCTCTCGGGCTGTACATCCGGCCTGCCATACCCTAGGCGCCACTCATAAGCTGAGTTTGTGTATTCAGACTTCTGTGCCCACAGCCTGGACCCACACAACATCCAGGCTAGGGCCTCTGGACCAAAGAGCGAAAGATTGTGCCTGGCCTCTCCAAGGAAAGTGTGCCCAATCCATTGACCACAACCCTACAGGTTAGGGAAAAGCTCCAAGGTCCCTGAGGCCATCAATAGTATAGGCCACCCTGGACTAAGAGGGGCTCTCTGACACCAGCGGAGCAACTATCTCCACTTAGACTCTCAGACAGTGTCCCCAGAGACAGAAGGTTGAAATGGACAGGCCCCCAGGCCCTAATCTGAACCTTAGCTTTGGTTTCCATGTTTCCGTTCTCAGAGGACTATTTTCGTAGACCAGCACCTGGGGCTTTTCTGAGGCACCAAACCAAACCTCTCTCATCTCCACATGGGCAGCTTTCTTACTGGGATGTATCAAACACTTCAGGTAGGAGAGTTCCGCAGGGCCACTGAACATCCAGCACATTCCAAGGTCTCCATGGACCCAAACGCACATTATGACGCATCCTAAGGAGAGGCCATTTCAACGCAGCCCCCTGGGTCGCGTGTTCCAGAGGCAGCAGATCAAACATATCTTGTCGCTAATAGCCAATGGGAATGCGAGGCATGCTGTACATGGATCCATCCTTCGAACCCTGCTCTCCAGTCCTTCCATATGGTATGTCCTGGAGCCATGCAACAGGACTCGAATGTCCCACAGAAGGAAACCTTGTGGTTTGGGGCAACCTCCAAACTCAGCGTGGGAAAACTTCCTTGGCCTCATGAGGCCCCCGCTTCATGAAGGTGCCATCATGGACACATACTCCAGCCTCAGCCAACGTCTGATCCTCAGCCTGACTTCAGATGCAGGAGATTTTGATTCAGCCTCTGCAGAGTGGGCCTGCTCTGCCCTTGGCTCCAATCCTCACACTAGCTTGTGTTTTCAGACTTCCGTTCTCACACTCATGGCCCACAAACCCTCCCTACTGGGAATTCTGGGGCCACAATGAAGCACTGTGCCTGCCTCCCAGTAGAAAAACATTGTCTATGGCGCTTCCCAGAAACCCCAAATGAGGATCAAACTGCTTGGCCCTCGGCAACACCCCAATTGCATAGGCTACCTTAAACAGTGATGCTCTGTCGCAAATAGCCTGAGCCCAGACCTTCCAACAGACACCGACACAGCTGGCTGCACACCCAGCACATTGGACCCGCCACTGCCTTAGGCCACCATCCATTCCCAACCTGGGTTTTCAGTCATCGGAACCTAGACCTTATCTCCAATCCCTGCACAGGGGGGAACCTGATGCACAAGTCAGAACCCCTCCTTCCCCATGGCAAGAAACCTTGCTGCTGGCAGTGAGTCAAACCTTCAGTGTAGGAGAAAACGGCATGGCCCATGAGGCCACGCCCAAGCGTGAGGGCCGCCTTGGGCACAAACACACATTGTGACCCTCAGCGTGAGTACCTTATTCAAGTAACGCCTCTCAGTGACTGGACCAAGAGCCCGCATATGTGGCTTGCCATGCCCATAGGCACCCAGGACTAACTAGATGGTGTGTATTCCAGTTGAGGGAACCCACTGCTGTGCTCTAGAGTCCCTCTCCTGGGGGGTCCCCTGTGGCAGAAAACAGTACTCTTCATTCCCACAGAATGAACACAAACACTTGGGAGCTTGGACAATCCCCCGAGAGGAAGGCTCTTCCTCGGCCTCTGAGACAACCCCTACCCTGACAGGACACTGTAAACGCAACACCCAGAGACAAAATCCTGAGTGACTGCCTCCCACTTGCCCTACTTTGATTTCCAGAGGATCTCCCCTCACGGACTAGACATCAGGCCTGCCATTACATTGGCCCCTAGCTGAGCCAAGTTTGCTTTTTCAGACATCTGTCCCCACAGCCCTGGCAAACACAGCCTCTAGGCTGGGTCCTCTGGAGCCTTACCACAGGACCATGCCTGCTCTCTCCTGGGAAACTGTGTCCATTCCTTTAGCCACACACCTCCAGAATATGAGAAACCTCAAGGCCTCCGAGGACATCCCACTACTGGGACCCTCACTGGACTCACAGGGGCATTCGGACACAAGCTGAGCAGCTACATCCATGAATGCATGCACACAGATGTCAACAGAGATAGAAGGTTGAGCCGGACAGGCCTTTAGGCCGTAGTCTCAACTCTTGCTTTGGTTTCCAGGTGTCACTCCTCAGAGGCTTTGGTTCGAAGAACAGGGAATGGGGCTTTCCTGAGGCATGGAACAGAACTCCTCTCATCTCCACATGGGAAGTTGCCTTGTTGGAGCCGTGTCAAACACCTCATGTTGGAGAATCCTGCAGAGTCCCTGAGCCACCTCCACATTCCAAGGTCTCCCAGGCCACCAAGCCACAGTAGGACTCATCTTCAGGAGAGTCCATTTCAACTCTCCCCTCTGGGTAGCTCACCCAGGAGCCCGCAGATTGAGCCTGCCTTGTCCTGACTAAAGAGTGGGAATATGAGGTGGCGTTCCCAGGCATCCATGCTTAGACACCTGCTCTCGAGTCTTTCCATATGGGGCCTCTTGGAAACATCCAATAGGACTCGACTGTCGTGCAGAAGGTAACCTTCAGTTTTGGAGCAGTTCACAAATCCCATCGTAGCCAAAACTTTCTGGCCTCATGAAGCGCCACACCCTTCAGGAAGAGGCCATGCTGGACAAGAACTCTAGCCTGAGGCACGTCTCATAGTTGACATGACCTCAGTGCTGGAGTACTCGATTCAGCCTCTGCAGAGTGGGCCTTCCGTGCCCTCGGTCCCAAACCTCACGCTAGCTTGTGTTTTCAGACTTCCTTCCTCACACTCCTGGCAAACAAGCCCTCCGGACTAGGAACTCCAGAACCAAAACCCAGCCCAGTGTCTGCTCAATGGAAGAAAAACGTTTCCCTGTGGGGCTCTCCAGAAAACCCAGATGAGGATCAACCTGCTCGGGCCTCGACGGTACCCAAACTGGATAGGCTGCTCTGGGCCCTCATGCTCTGCCTGACACAGCCTGAAGCCAGACGTCCAGACAGACAAGGAGACAGCTGGCCGCACACCCAGCACTTTGGACACGCCATGGTCTTATGCCATCACCTCATCCTAACCTTGGTTTTCAGATATCTGAACCTAGACATTATATCAATTCTCCACACAGCTGGGTATAGCAAGCACAAAACAGAACTCCTCCTTCCCCATGGCTGTCAAGCTTGCTCTTGGCATGCAGTCACACCTTCAGGGTGGGAGAAACCTTCATGGCCCCTGATGCCACGCCCAAACTTGAGTGCTGCTTGGGCACAAATTCACACTGTGACCCTCAGCATGAGCCCCATGTCAAAGAAAGGAATGTCAGGGCCTGGACCAAGAGCCCACATATGGGGCTTGCCAAGCCCCTATGCACCCAATCCTCACCACGGTTTGAATTTTCCAGTCGCCCCGCCCGTACCTGGAGCTCTGCTCTGGAATCCCTTTCTTGGAGAGACCCATGAGCCAGACAACACGACTCCACCCTTCCCACAAAATGACCCCAAACTCTTGGGAGCTGGGACAAATCCCCAGAGAGGGATACTCGTCCACAGTACCTGAGGCCACCGCTCCAATCCACGGCTATCCTGGACACAACATCCAGAGACAAAAGCCTGAAGGAACGCCTCCCACTCGCCCTTGTTTCAGAGGCCCAGGAGCTCCCTCTCGGGCTGTACATCCGGCCGGCCATACCCTAGGCGCCACTCATAAGCTGAGTTTGTGTATTCAGACTTCTGTGACCACAGCCTGGACCCACACAACAACCAGGCTAGGGCCTCTGGACCAAACAGCGAAAGATTGTGCCTGCCCTCTCCAAGGAAAGCGTGCCCAATCCGTTGACCACAACCCTACAGGTTAGGGAAAAGCTCCAAGGTACCTGAGGCCATCAATAGTATAGGCCACCCTGGACTAAGAGGGGCTCTCTGACACCAGCGGAGCAACTATCTCCACTTAGACTCTCAGACAGTGTCCCCAGAGACAGAAGGTTGAAATGGACAGGCCCCCAGGCCCTAATCTGAACCTTAGCTTTGGTTTCCATGTTTCCGTTCTCAGAGGACTATTTTCGTAGACCAGCACCTGGGGCTTTTCTGAGGCACCAAACCAAACCTCTCTCATCTCCACATGGGCAGCATTCTTACTGGGATGTATCAAACACTTCAGGTAGGAGAGTTCCGCAGGGCCACTGAACAACCAGCACATTCCAAGGTCTCCATGGACCCAAACGCACATTATGACGCATCGTCATGAGAGGCCATTTCAACTCAGCCCCCTGGGTCGCGTGTTCCAGAGGCAGCAGATCAAACATATCTTGTCGCTAATAGCCAATGGGAATGCGAGGCATGCTGTACAGGGATCCATCCTTCGAACCCTGCTCTCCAGTCCTTCCATATGGTATGTCCTGGAGCCATGCAACAGGACTCGAATGTCCCGCAGAAGGAAACCTTGTGGTTTGGGGCAACCTCCAAACTCAGCGTGGGAAAACTTCCTTGGCCTCATGAGGCCCCCACTTCATGAAGGTGCCATCATGGACACATACTCCAGCCTCAGCCAACGTCTGATCCTCAGCCTGACTTCAGATGCAGGAGATTTTGATTCAGCCTCTGCAGAGTGGGCCTGCTCTGCCCTTGGCTCCAATCCTCACACTAGCTTGTGTTTTCAGACTTCCGTTCTCACACTCATGGCCCACAAACCCTCCCTACTGGGAATTCTGGGGCCACAATGAAGCACTGTGCCTGCCTCCCAGGAGAAAAACATTGTCTATGGCGCTGCCCAGAAACCCCAAATGAGGATCAAACTGCTTGGCCCTCGGCAACACCCCAATTGCATAGGCTACCTTAAACAGTGATGCTCTGTCGCAAATAGCCTGAGCCCAGACCTTCCAACAGACACCGACACAGCTGGCTGCACACCCAGCACATTGGACCCGCCACTGCCTTAGGCCACCATCCATTCCCAACCTGGGATTTCAGTCATCGGAACCTAGACCTTATCTCCAATCCCTGCACAGGGGGGGAACCTGATGCACAAGTCAGAACCCCTCCTTCCCCATGGCAAGAAACCTTGCTGCTGGCAGTGAGTCAAACCTTCAGTGTAGGAGAAAACTGCATGGCCCATGAGGCCACTCCCAGGCGTGAGGGCCGCCTTGGGCACAAACACACATTGTGACCCTCAGCGTGAGTACCTTATTCAAGTAACGCCTCTCAGTGTCTGGACCAAGAGCCCGCATATGTGGCTTGCCATGCCCATAGGCACCCAGGACTAACTAGATGGTGTGTATTCCAGTTGAGGGAACCCACTGCTGTGCTCTAGAGTCCCTCTCCTGGGGGGTCCCCTGTGGCAGAAAACAGTACTCTTCATTCCCACAGAATGAACACCAACACTTGGGAGCTTGGACAATCCCCCGAGAGGAAGGCTCTTCCTCGGCCTCTGAGACAACCCCTACCCTGACCGGACACTGTAAACGCAACACCCAGAGACAAAATCCTGAGTGACTGCCTCCCACTTTGCCCTACTTTGATTTCCAGAGGATCTCCCCTCACGGACTAGAGATCAGGCCTGCCATTACATTGGCCCCTAGCTGAGCCAAGTTTGCTTTTCCAGACATCTGTCCCCACAGCCCTGGCAAACACAGCCTCTAGGCTGGGTCCTCTGGAGCCATACCACAGGACCGTGCCTGCTCTCTCCTGGGAAACTGTGTCCATTCCTTTGGCCACACACCTCCAGAATATGAGAAACCTCAAGGCCTCCGAGGACATCCCACTACTGGGAGCCTCACTGGACTCACAGGGGCATTCGGACACAAGCTGAGCAGCTACATCCATGAATGCATGCACACAGATGTCAACAGAGATAGAAGGTTGAGCCGGACAGGCCTTTAGGCCGTAGTCTCAACTCTTGCTTTGGTTTCCAGGTGTCACTCCTCAGAGGCTTTGGTTCGAAGAACAGGGTATGGGGCTTTCCTGAGGCACGGAACAGAACTCCTCTCGTCTCCACATGGGAAGTTGCCTTGTTGGAGCCGTGTCAAACACCTCATGTTGGAGAATCCTGCAGAGTCCCTGAGCCACCTCCACATTCCAAGGTCTCCCAGGCCACCAAGCCACAGTAGGACTCATCTTCAGGAGAGTCCATTTCAACTCTCCCCTCTGGGTAGATCACCCAGGAGCCCGCAAATTGAGCCTGCCTTGTCCTGACTAAAGAGTGGGAATATGAGGTGGCGTTCCCAGGCATCCATGCTTAGACACCTGCTCTCGAGTCTTTCCATATGGGGCCTCTTGGAACCATCCAATAGGACTCGACTGTCGTGCAGAAGGTAACCTTCAGTTTTGGAGCAGTTCACAAATCCCATCGTAGCCAAAACTTTCTGGCTTCATGAAGCCACCACACCCTTCAGGAAGAGGCCATGCTGGACAAGAACTCTAGCCTGAGGCACGTCTCATAGTTGCCATGACCTCAGTGCAGCAGATCACTATTCAGCCTCTGCAGAGTGGGCCTGCTGTGCCCTTGGTCCCAAACCTCACGCTAGCTTGTGTTTTCAGACTTCCTTCCTCACACTCCTGGCAAACAAGCCCTCCGGACTAGGAACTCCAGAACCAAAACCCAGCCCAGTGTCTGCCCAACGGAAGAAAAACGTTTCCCTGTGGGGCTCTCCAGAAAACCCAGATGAGGATCAACCTGCTCGGGCCTCGACGGTACCCAAACTGGATAGGCTGCTCTGGGCACTCATGCTGTGCCTGACACAGCCTGAAGCCAGACGTCCAGACAGACAAGGAGACAGCTGGCCGCACACCCAGCACTTTGGACACGCCATGGTCTTATGCCGTCACCTCATCCTAACCTTGGTTTTCAGATATCTGAACCTAGACATTATATCAATTCTCCACACAGCTGGGTATAGCAAGCACAAAACAGAACTCCTCCTTCCCCATGGCTGTCAAGCTTGCTCTTGGCATGCAGTCACACCTTCAGGGTGGGAGAAACCTTCATGGCCCCTGATGCCACGCCCAAACTTGAGTGCTGCTTGGGCACAAATTCACACTGTGACCCTCAGCATGAGCCCCATGTCAAAGAAAGGAATGTCAGGGCCTGGACCAAGAGCCCACATATGGGGCTTGCCAAGCCCCTATGCACCCAATCCTCACCACGGTTTGAATTTTCCAGTCGCCCCGCCCGTACCTGGAGCTCTGCTCTGGAATCCCTTTCTTGGAGAGACCCATGAGCCAGACAACACGACTCCACCCTTCCCACAAAATGACCCCAAACTCTTGGGAGCTGGGACAAATCCCCAGAGAGGGATACTCGTCCACAGTACCTGAGGCCACCGCTCCAATCCACGGCTATCCTGGACACAACATCCAGAGACAAAAGCCTGAAGGAACGCCTCCCACTCGCCCTTGTTTCAGAGGCCCAGGAGCTCCCTCTCGGGCTGTACATCCGGCCGGCCATACCCTAGGCGCCACTCATAAGCTGAGTTTGTGTATTCAGACTTCTGTGACCACAGCCTGGACCCACACAACATCCAGGCTAGGGCCTCTGGACCAAACAGCGAAAGATTGTGCCTGCCCTCTCCAAGGAAAGCGTGCCCAATCCGTTGACCACAACCCTACAGGTTAGGGAAAAGCTCCAAGGTCCCTGAGGCCATCAATAGTATAGGCCACCCTGGACTAAGAGGGGCTCTCTGACACCAGCGGAGCAACTATCTCCACTTAGACTCTCAGACAGTGTCCCCAGAGACAGAAGGTTGAAATGGACAGGCCCCCAGGCCCTAATCTGAACCTTAGCTTTGGTTTCCATGTTTCCGTTCTCAGAGGACTATTTTCGTAGACCAGCACCTGGGGCTTTTCTGAGGCACCAAACCAAACCTCTCTCATCTCCACATGGGCAGCATTCTTACTGGGATGTATCAAACACTTCAGGTAGGAGAGTTCCGCAGGGCCACTGAACAACCAGCACATTCCAAGGTCTCCATGGACCCAAACGCACATTATGACGCATCGTCATGAGAGGCCATTTCAACTCAGCCCCCTGGGTCGCGTGTTCCAGAGGCAGCAGATCAAACATATCTTGTCGCTAATAGCCAATGGGAATGCGAGGCATGCTGTACAGGGATCCATCCTTCGAACCCTGCTCTCCAGTCCTTCCATATGGTATGTCCTGGAGCCATGCAACAGGACTCGAATGTCCCGCAGAAGGAAACCTTGTGGTTTGGGGCAACCTCCAAACTCAGCGTGGGAAAACTTCCTTGGCCTCATGAGGCCCCCACTTCATGAAGGTGCCATCATGGACACATACTCCAGCCTCAGCCAACGTCTGATCCTCAGCCTGACTTCAGATGCAGGAGATTTTGATTCAGCCTCTGCAGAGTGGGCCTGCTCTGCCCTTGGCTCCAATCCTCACACTAGCTTGTGTTTTCAGACTTCCGTTCTCACACTCATGGCCCACAAACCCTCCCTACTGGGAATTCTGGGGCCACAATGAAGCACTGTGCCTGCCTCCCAGGAGAAAAACATTGTCTATGGCGCTGCCCAGAAACCCCAAATGAGGATCAAACTGCTTGGCCCTCGGCAACACCCCAATTGCATAGGCTACCTTAAACAGTGATGCTCTGTCGCAAATAGCCTGAGCCCAGACCTTCCAACAGACACCGACACAGCTGGCTGCACACCCAGCACATTGGACCCGCCACTGCCTTAGGCCACCATCCATTCCCAACCTGGGATTTCAGTCATCGGAACCTAGACCTTATCTCCAATCCCTGCACAGGGGGGGAACCTGATGCACAAGTCAGAACCCCTCCTTCCCCATGGCAAGAAACCTTGCTGCTGGCAGTGGGTCAAACCTTCAGTGTAGGAGAAAACGGCATGGCCCATGAGGCCACTCCCAGGCGTGAGGGCCGCCTTGGGCACAAACACACATTGTGACCCTCAGCGTGAGTACCTTATTCAAGTAACGCCTCTCAGTGTCTGGACCAAGAGCCCGCATATGTGGCTTGCCATGCCCATAGGCACCCAGGACTAACTAGATGGTGTGTATTCCAGTTGAGGGAACCCACTGCTGTGCTCTAGAGTCCCTCTCCTGGGGGGTCCCCTGTGGCAGAAAACAGTACTCTTCATTCCCACAGAATGAACACCAACACTTGGGAGCTTGGACAATCCCCCGAGAGGAAGGCTCTTCCTCGGCCTCTGAGACAACCCCTACCCTGACCGGACACTGTAAACGCAACACCCAGAGACAAAATCCTGAGTGACTGCCTCCCACTTTGCCCTACTTTGATTTCCAGAGGATCTCCCCTCACGGACTAGAGATCAGGCCTGCCATTACATTGGCCCCTAGCTGAGCCAAGTTTGCTTTTCCAGACATCTGTCCCCACAGCCCTGGCAAACACAGCCTCTAGGCTGGGTCCTCTGGAGCCATACCACAGGACCGTGCCTGCTCTCTCCTGGGAAACTGTGTCCATTCCTTTGGCCACACACCTCCAGAATATGAGAAACCTCAAGGCCTCCGAGGACATCCCACTACTGGGAGCCTCACTGGACTCACAGGGGCATTCGGACACAAGCTGAGCAGCTACATCCATGAATGCATGCACACAGATGTCAACAGAGATAGAAGGTTGAGCCGGACAGGCCTTTAGGCCGTAGTCTCAACTCTTGCTTTGGTTTCCAGGTGTCACTCCTCAGAGGCTTTGGTTCGAAGAACAGGGTATGGGGCTTTCCTGAGGCACGGAACAGAACTCCTCTCGTCTCCACATGGGAAGTTGCCTTGTTGGAGCCGTGTCAAACACCTCATGTTGGAGAATCCTGCAGAGTCCCTGAGCCACCTCCACATTCCAAGGTCTCCCAGGCCACCAAGCCACAGTAGGACTCATCTTCAGGAGAGTCCATTTCAACTCTCCCCTCTGGGTAGATCACCCAGGAGCCCGCAAATTGAGCCTGCCTTGTCCTGACTAAAGAGTGGGAATATGAGGTGGCGTTCCCAGGCATCCATGCTTAGACACCTGCTCTCGAGTCTTTCCATATGGGGCCTCTTGGAACCATCCAATAGGACTCGACTGTCGTGCAGAAGGTAACCTTCAGTTTTGGAGCAGTTCACAAATCCCATCGTAGCCAAAACTTTCTGGCTTCATGAAGCCACCACACCCTTCAGGAAGAGGCCATGCTGGACAAGAACTCTAGCCTGAGGCACGTCTCATAGTTGCCATGACCTCAGTGCAGCAGATCTCTATTCAGCCTCTGCAGAGTGGGCCTGCTGTGCCCTTGGTCCCAAACCTCACGCTAGCTTGTGTTTTCAGACTTCCTTCCTCACACTCCTGGCAAACAAGCCCTCCGGACTAGGAACTCCAGAACCAAAACCCAGCCCAGTGTCTGCCCAACGGAAGAAAAACGTTTCCCTGTGGGGCTCTCCAGAAAACCCAGATGAGGATCAACCTGCTCGGGCCTCGACGGTACCCAAACTGGATAGGCTGCTCTGGGCACTCATGCTGTGCCTGACACAGCCTGAAGCCAGACGTCCAGACAGACAAGGAGACAGCTGGCCGCACACCCAGCACTTTGGACACGCCATGGTCTTATGCCGTCACCTCATCCTAACCTTGGTTTTCAGATATCTGAACCTAGACATTATATCAATTCTCCACACAGCTGGGTATAGCAAGCACAAAACAGAACTCCTCCTTCCCCATGGCTGTCAAGCTTGCTCTTGGCATGCAGTCACACCTTCAGGGTGGGAGAAACCTTCATGGCCCCTGATGCCACGCCCAAACTTGAGTGCTGCTTGGGCACAAATTCACACTGTGACCCTCAGCATGAGCCCCATGTCAAAGAAAGGAATGTCAGGGCCTGGACCAAGAGCCCACATATGGGGCTTGCCAAGCCCCTATGCACCCAATCCTCACCACGGTTTGAATTTTCCAGTCGCCCCGCCCGTACCTGGAGCTCTGCTCTGGAATCCCTTTCTTGGAGAGACCCATGAGCCAGACAACACGACTCCACCCTTCCCACAAAATGACCCCAAACTCTTGGGAGCTGGGACAAAACCCCAGAGAGGGATACTCGTCCACAGTACCTGAGGCCACCGCTCCAATCCACGGCTATCCTGGACACAACATCCAGAGACAAAAGCCTGAAGGAACGCCTCCCACTCGCCCTTGTTTCAGAGGCCCAGGAGCTCCCTCTCGGGCTGTACATCCGGCCGGCCATACCCTAGGCGCCACTCATAAGCTGAGTTTGTGTATTCAGACTTCTGTGACCACAGCCTGGACCCACACAACATCCAGGCTAGGGCCTCTGGACCAAACAGCGAAAGATTGTGCCTGCCCTCTCCAAGGAAAGCGTGCCCAATCCGTTGACCACAACCCTACAGGTTAGGGAAAAGCTCCAAGGTCCCTGAGGCCATCAATAGTATAGGCCACCCTGGACTAAGAGGGGCTCCCTGACACCAGCGGAGCAACTATCTCCACTTAGACTCTCAGACAGTGTCCCCAGAGACAGAAGGTTGAAATGGACAGGCCCCCAGGCCCTAATCTGAACCTTAGCTTTGGTTTCCATGTTTCCGTTCTCAGAGGACTATTTTCGTAGACCAGCACCTGGGGCTTTTCTGAGGCACCAAACCAAACCTCTCTCATCTCCACATGGGCAGCATTCTTACTGGGATGTATCAAACACTTCAGGTAGTAGAGTTCCGCAGGGCCACTGAACAACCAGCACATTCCAAGGTCTCCATGGACCCAAACGCACATTATGACGCATCGTCATGAGAGGCCATTTCAACTCAGCCCCCTGGGTCGCGTGTTCCAGAGGCAGCAGATCAAACATATCTTGTCGCTAATAGCCAATGGGAATGCGAGGCATGCTGTACAGGGATCCATCCTTCGAACCCTGCTCTCCAGTCCTTCCAGATGGTATGTCCTGGAGCCATGCAACAGGACTCGAATGTCCCGCAGAAGGAAACCTTGTGGTTTGGGGCAACCTCCAAACTCAGCGTGGGAAAACTTCCTTGGCCTCATGAGGCCCCCACTTCATGAAGGTGCCATCATGGACACATACTCCAGCCTCAGCCAACGTCTGATCCTCAGCCTGACTTCAGATGCATGAGATTTTGATTCATCCTCTGCAGAGTGGGCCTGCTCTGCCCTTGGCTCCAATCCTCACACTAGCTTGTGTTTTCAGACTTCCGTTCTCACACTCATGGCCCACAAACCCTCCCTACTGGGAATTCTGGGGCCACAATGAAGCACTGTGCCTGCCTCCCAGGAGAAAAACATTGTCTATGGCGCTGCCCAGAAACCCCAAATGAGGATCAAACTGCTTGGCCCTCGGCAACACCCCAATTGCATAGGCTACCTTAAACAGTGATGCTCTGTCGCAAATAGCCTGAGCCCAGACCTTCCAACAGACACCGACACAGCTGGCTGCACACCCAGCACATTGGACCCGCCACTGCCTTAGGCCACCATCCATTCCCAACCTGGGATTTCAGTCATCGGAACCTAGACCTTATCTCCAATCCCTGCACAGGGGGGGAACCTGATGCACAAGTCAGAACCCCTCCTTCCCCATGGCAAGAAACCTTGCTGCTGGCAGTGGGTCAAACCTTCAGTGTAGGAGAAAACGGCATGGCCCATGAGGCCACTCCCAGGCGTGAGGGCCGCCTTGGGCACAAACACACATTGTGACCCTCAGCGTGAGTACCTTATTCAAGTAACGCCTTTCAGTGTCTGGACCAAGAGCCCGCATATGTGGCTTGCCATGCCCATAGGCACCCAGGACTAACTAGATGGTGTGTATTCCAGTTGAGGGAACCCACTGCTGTGCTCTAGAGTCCCTCTCCTGGGGGGTCCCCTGTGGCAGAAAACAGTACTCTTCATTCCCACAGAATGAACACCAACACTTGGGAGCTTGGACAATCCCCCGAGAGGAAGGCTCTTCCTCGGCCTCTGAGACAACCCCTACCCTGACCGGACACTGTAAACGCAACACCCAGAGACAAAATCCTGAGTGACTGCCTCCCACTTTGCCCTACTTTGATTTCCAGAGGATCTCCCCTCACGGACTAGAGATCAGGCCTGCCATTACATTGGCCCCTAGCTGAGCCAAGTTTGCTTTTCCAGACATCTGTCCCCACAGCCCTGGCAAACACAGCCTCTAGGCTGGGTCCTCTGGAGCCATACCACAGGACCGTGCCTGCTCTCTCCTGGGAAACTGTGTCCATTCCTTTGGCCACACACCTCCAGAATATGAGAAACCTCAAGGCCTCCGAGGACATCCCACTACTGGGAGCCTCACTGGACTCACAGGGGCATTCGGACACAAGCTGAGCAGCTACATCCATGAATGCATGCACACAGATGTCAACAGAGATAGAAGGTTGAGCCGGACAGGCCTTTAGGCCGTAGTCTCAACTCTTGCTTTGGTTTCCAGGTGTCACTCCTCAGAGGCTTTGGTTCGAAGAACAGGGTATGGGGCTTTCCTGAGGCACGGAACAGAACTCCTCTCGTCTCCACATGGGAAGTTGCCTTGTTGGAGCCGTGTCAAACACCTCATGTTGGAGAATCCTGCAGAGTCCCTGAGCCACCTCCACATTCCAAGGTCTCCCAGGCCACCAAGCCACAGTAGGACTCATCTTCAGGAGAGTCCATTTCAACTCTCCCCTCTGGGTAGATCACCCAGGAGCCCGCAAATTGAGCCTGCCTTGTCCTGACTAAAGAGTGGGAATATGAGGTGGCGTTCCCAGGCATCCATGCTTAGACACCTGCTCTCGAGTCTTTCCATATGGGGCCTCTTGGAACCATCCAATAGGACTCGACTGTCGTGCAGAAGGTAACCTTCAGTTTTGGAGCAGTTCACAAATCCCATCGTAGCCAAAACTTTCTGGCTTCATGAAGCCACCACACCCTTCAGGAAGAGGCCATGCTGGACAAGAACTCTAGCCTGAGGCACGTCTCATAGTTGCCATGACCTCAGTGCAGCAGATCTCTATTCAGCCTCTGCAGAGTGGGCCTGCCGTGCCCTTGGTCCCAAACCTCACGCTAGCTTGTGTTTTCAGACTTCCTTCCTCACACTCCTGGCAAACAAGCCCTCCGGACTAGGAACTCCAGAACCAAAACCCAGCCCAGTGTCTGCCCAACGGAAGAAAAACGTTTCCCTGTGGGGCTCTCCAGAAAACCCAGATGAGGATCAACCTGCTCGGGCCTCGACGGTACCCAAACTGGATAGGCTGCTCTGGGCACTCATGCTCTGCCTGACACAGCCTGAAGCCAGACGTCCAGACAGACAAGGAGACAGCAGGCCGCACACCCAGCACTTTGGACACGCCATGGTCTTATGCCGTCACCTCATCCTAACCTTGGTTTTCAGATATCTGAACCTAGACATTATATCAATTCTCCACACAGCTGGGTATAGCAAGCACAAAACAGAACTCCTCCTTCCCCATGGCTGTCAAGCTTGCTCTTGGCATGGAGTCACACCTTCAGGGTGGGAGAAACCTTCATGGCCCCTGATGCCACGCCCAAACTTGAGTGCTGCTTGGGCACAAATTCACACTGTGACCCTCAGCATGAGCCCCATGTCAAAGAAAGGAATGTCAGGGCCTGGACCAAGAGCCCACATATGGGGCTTGCCAAGCCCCTATGCACCCAATCCTCACCACGGTTTGAATTTTCCAGTCGCCCCGCCCGTACCTGGAGCTCTGCTCTGGAATCCCTTTCTTGTAGAGACCCATGAGCCAGACAACACGACTCCACCCTTCCCACAAAATGACCCCAAACTCTTGGGAGCTGGGACAAATCCCCAGAGAGGGATACTCGTCCACAGTACCTGAGGCCACCGCTCCAATCCACGGCTATCCTGGACACAACATCCAGAGACAAAAGCCTGAAGGAACGCCTCCCACTCGCCCTTGTTTCAGAGGCCCAGGAGCTCCCTCTCGGGCTGTACATCCGGCCTGCCATACCCTAGGCGCCACTCATAAGCTGAGTTTGTGTATTCAGACTTCTGTGCCCACAGCCTGGACCCACACAACATCCAGGCTAGGGCCTCTGGACCAAAGAGCGAAAGATTGTGCCTGCCATCTCCAAGGAAAGTGTGCCCAATCCATTGACCACAACCCTACAGGTTAGGGAAAAGCTCCAAGGTCCCTGAGGCCATCAATAGTATAGGCCACCCTGGACTAAGAGGGGCTCTCTGACACCAGCGGAGCAACTATCTCCACTTAGACTCTCAGACAGTGTCCCCAGAGACTGAAGGTTGAAATGGACAGGCCCCCAGGCCCTAATCTGAACCTTAGCTTTGGTTTCCATGTTTCCGTTCTCAGAGGACTGTTTTCGTAGACCAGCACATGGGGCTTTTCTGAGGCACCAAACCAAACCTCTCTCATCTCCACATGGGCAGCTTTCTTACTGGGATGTATCAAACACTTCAGGTAGGAGAGTTCCGCAGGGCCACTGAACAACCAGCACATTCCAAGGTCTCCATGGACCCAAACGCACATTATGACGCATCTTCAGGAGAGGCCATTTCAACTCAGCCCCCTGGGTCGTGTGTTCCAGAGGCAGCAGATCAAACATATTTTGTCGCTAATAGCCAATGGGAATTCGAGGCATGCTGTACAGGGATCCATCCTTCGAACCCTGCTGTCCACTCCTTCCATATGGTATGTCCTGGAGCCATGCAACAGGACTCGAATGTCCCACAGAAGGAAACCTTGTGGTTTGGGGCAACCTCCAAACTCAGCGTGAGAAAACTTCCTTGGCCTCATGAGGCCCCCACTTCATGAAGGTGCCATCATGGACACATACTCCAGCCTCAGCCAACGTCTGATCCTCAGCCTGACTTCAGATGCATGAGATTTTGATTCATCCTCTGCAGAGTGGGCCTGCTCTGCCCTTGGCTCCAATCCTCACACTAGCTTGTGTATTCAGACTTCCGTCCTCACACTCCTGGCCCACAAACCCTCCCTACTGGGAATTCTGGGGCCACAATGAAGCACTGTGCCTGCCTCCCAGGAGAAAAACATTGTCTATGGCGCTGCCCAGAAACCCCAAATGAGGATCAAACTGCTTGGCCCTCGGCAACACCCCAATTGCATAGGCTACCTTAAACATGATGCTCTGTCGTAAATAGCCTGAGCCCAGACTTTCCAACAAACACCGACACAGCTGGCTGCACACCCAGCACATTGGACCCGCCACTGCCTTAGGCCACCATCCATTCCCAACCTGGGTTTTCAGTCATCGGAACCTAGACCTTATCTCCAATCCCTGCACAGGGGGGAACCTGATGCACAAGTCAGAACCCCTCCTTCCCCATGGCAAGAAACCTTGCTGCTGGCAGTGAGTCAAACCTTCAGTGTAGGAGAAAACGGCATGGCCCATGAGGCCACGCCCAAGCGTGAGGGCCGCCTTAGGCACAAACACACATTGTGACCCTCAGCGTGAGTACCTTATTCAAGTAACGCCTCTCAGTGACTGGACCAAGAGCCCGCATATGTGGCTTGCCATGCCCATAGGCACCCAGGACTAACTAGATGGTGTGTATTCCAGTTGAGGGAACCCACTGCTGTGCTCTAGAGTCCCTCTCCTGGGGGGTCCCCTGTGGCAGAAAACAGAACTCTTCATTCCCACAGAATGAACACAAACACTTGGGAGCTTGGACAATCCCCCGAGAGGAAGGCTCTTCCTCGGCCTCTGAGACAACCCCTACCCTGACCGGACACTGTAAACGCAACACCCAGAGACAAAATCCTGAGTGATTGCATCCCACTTGCCCTACTTTGATTTCCAGAGGATCTCCCCTCACGGACTAGAGATCAGGCCTGCCATTACATTGGCCCCTAGCTGAGCCAAGTTTCCTTTTTCAGACATCTGTCCCCACAGCCCTGGCAAACACAGCCTCTAGGCTGGGTCCTCTGGAGCCATACCACAGGACCGTGCCTGCTCTCTTCTGGGAAACTGTGTCCATTCCTTTGGCCACATACCTCCAGAATATGAGAAACCTCAAGGCCTCCGAGGACATCCCACTACTGGGAGCCTCACTGGACTCACAGGGGCATTCGGACACAAGCTGAGCAGCTACATCCATGAATGCATGCACACAGATGTCAACAGAGATAGAAGGTTGAGCCGTACAGGCCTTTAGGCCGTAGTCTCAACTCTTGCTTTGGTTTCTAGGTGTCACTCCTCAGAGGCTTTGGTTCGAAGAACAGGGTATGGGGCTTTCCTGAGGCACGGAACAGAACTCCTCTCGTCTCCACATGGGAAGTTTCCTTGTTGGAGCCGTGTCAAACACCTCATGTTGGAGAATCCTGCAGAGTCCCTGAGCCACCTCCACATTCCAAGGCCTCCCAGGCCACCAAGCGACAGTAGGACTCATCTTCAGGAGAGTCCATTTCAACTCTCCCCTCTGGGTAGCTCACCCAGGAGCCCGCAGATTGAGCCTGCCTTGTCCTGACTAAAGAGTGGGAATATGAGGTGGCGTTCCCAGGCATCCATGCTTGGACACCTGCTCTCGAGTCTTTCCATATGGGGCCTCTTTGAACTATCCAATAGGACTCGACTGTCGTGCAGAAGGTAACCTTCAGTTTTGGAGCAGTTCACAAATCCCATCGTAGCCAAAACTTTCTGGCCTCATGAAGCCCCCACACCCTTCAGGAAGAGGCCATGCTGGACAAGAACTCTAGCCTGAGGCACGTCTCATAGTTGACATGACCTCAGTGCAGGAGATCTCGATTCAGCCTCTGCAGAGTGGGCCTGCCGTGCCCTCGGTCCCAAACCTCACGCTAGCTTGTGTTTTCAGACTTCCTTCCTCACACTCCTGGCAAACAAGCCCTCCAGACTAGGAACTCCAGAACCAAAACCCAGCCCAGTGTCTGCCCAACGGAAGAAAAACGTTTCCCTGTGGGGCTCTCCAGAAAACCCTGATGAGGATCAACCTGCTCGGGCCTCGACGGTACCCAAACTGGATAGGCTGCTCTGGGCACTCATGCTCTGCCTGACACAGCCTGAAGCCAGACGTCCAGACAGACAAGGAGACAGCTGGCCGCACACCCAGCACTTTGGACACGCCATGGTCTTATGCGGTCACCTCATCCTAACCTTGGTTTTCAGATATCTGAACCTAGACATTATATCAATTCTCCACACAGCTGGGTATAGCAAGCACAAAACAGAACTCCTCCTTCCCCATGGCTGTCAAGCTTGCTCTTGGCATGGAGTCACACCTTCAGGGTGGGAGAAACCTTCATGACCCCTGATGCCACGCCCAAACTTGGGTGCTGCTTGGGCACAAATTCACACTATGACCCTCAGCATGAGCCCCATGTCAAAGAAAGGAATGTCAGGGCCTGGACCAAGAGCCCACATATGGGGCTTGCCAAGCCCCTATGCACCCAATCCTCACCACGGTTTGAATTTTCCAGTCGCCCCGCCCGTACCTGGAGCTCTGCTCTGGAATCCCTTTCTTGGAGAGACCCATGAGCCAGACAACACGACTCCACCCTTCCCACAAAATGACCCCAAACTCTTGGGAGCTGGGACAAATCCCCAGAGAGGGATACTCGTCCACAGTACCTGAGGCCACCGCTCCAATCCATGGCTATCCTGGACACAACATCCAGAGACAAAAGCCTGAAGGAACGCCTCCCACTCGCCCTTGTTTCAGAGGCCCAGGAGCTCCCTCTCGGGCTGTACATCCGGCCGGCCATACCCTAGGCGCCACTCATAAGCTGAGTTTGTGTATTCAGACTTCTGTGCCCACAGCCTGGACCCACACAACATCCAGGCTAGGGCTTCTGGACCAAACAGCGAAAGATTGTGCCTGCCCTCTCCAAGGAAAGCGTGCCCAATCCGTTGACCACAACCCTACAGGTTAGGGAAAAGCTCCAAGGTCCCTGAGGCCATCAATAGTATAGGCCACCCTGGACTAAGAGGGGCTCTCTGACACCAGCGGAGCAACTATCTCCACTTAGACTCTCAGACAGTGTCCCCAGAGACAGAAGGTTGAAATGGACAGGCCCCCAGGCCCTAATCTGAACCTTAGCTTTGGTTTCCATGTTTCCGTTCTCAGAGGACTATTTTCGTAGACCAGCACCTGGGGCTTTTCTGAGGCACCAAACCAAACCTCTCTCATCTCCACATGGGCAGCATTCTTACTGGGATGTATCAAACTCTTCAGGTAGGAGAGTTCCGCAGGGCCACTGAACAACCAGCACATTCCAAGGTCTCCATGGACCCAAACGCACATTATGACGCATCGTCATGAGAGGCCATTTCAACTCAGCCCCCTGGGTCGCGTGTTCCAGAGGCAGCAGATCAAACATATCTTGTCGCTAATAGCCAATGGGAATGCGAGGCATGCTGTACAGGGATCCATCCTTCGAACCCTGCTCTCCAGTCCTTCCATATGGTATGTCCTGGAGCCATGCAACAGGACTCGAATGTCCCGCAGAAGGAAACCTTGTGGTTTGGGGCAACCTCCAAACTCAGCGTGGGAAAACTTCCTTGGCCTCATGAGGCCCCCACTTCATGAAGGTGCCATCATGGACACATACGCCAGCCTCAGCCAACGTCTGATCCTCAGCCTGACTTCAGATGCAGGAGATTTTGATTCAGCCTCTGCAGAGTGGGCCTGCTCTGCCCTTGGCTCCAATCCTCACACTAACTTGTGTTTTCAGACTTCCGTCCTCACACTCCTGGCCCACAAACCCTCCCTACTGTGAATTCTGGGGCCACAATGAAGCACTGTGCCTGCCTCCCAGGAGAAAAACATTGTCTATGGCGCTGCCCAGAAACCCCAAATGAGGATCAAACTGCTTGGCCCTCGGCAACACCCCAATTGCATAGGCTACCTTAAACAGTGATGCTCTGTCGCAAATAGCCTGAGCCCAGACCTTCCAACAGACACCGACACAGCTGGCTGCACACCCAGCACATTGGACCCGCCACTGCCTTAGGCCACCATCCATTCCCAACCTGGGATTTCAGTCATCGGAACCTAGACCTTATCTCCAATCCCTGCACAGGGGGGGAACCTGATGCACAAGTCAGAACCCCTCCTTCCCCATGGCAAGAAACCTTGCTGCTGGCAGTGGGTCAAACCTTCAGTGTAGGAGAAAACGGCATGGCCCATGAGGCCACTCCCAGGCGTGAGGGCCGCCTTGGGCACAAACACACATTGTGACCCTCAGCGTGAGTACCTTATTCAAGTAACGCCTCTCAGTGTCTGGACCAAGAGCCCGCATATGTGGCTTGCCATGCCCATAGGCACCCAGGACTAACTAGATGGTGTGTATTCCAGTTGAGGGAACCCACTGCTGTGCTCTAGAGTCCCTCTCCTGGGGGGTCCCCTGTGGCAGAAAACAGTACTCTTCATTCCCACAGAATGAACACCAACACTTGGGAGCTTGGACAATCCCCCGAGAGGAAGGCTCTTCCTCGGCCTCTGAGACAACCCCTACCCTGACCGGACACTGTAAACGCAACACCCAGAGACAAAATCCTGAGTGACTGCCTCCCACTTTGCCCTACTTTGATTTCCAGAGGATCTCCCCTCACGGACTAGAGATCAGGCCTGCCATTACATTGGCCCCTAGCTGAGCCAAGTTTGCTTTTCCAGACATCTGTCCCCACAGCCCTGGCAAACACAGCCTCTAGGCTGGGTCCTCTGGAGCCATACCACAGGACCGTGCCTGCTCTCTCCTGGGAAACTGTGTCCATTCCTTTGGCCACACACCTCCAGAATATGAGAAACCTCAAGGCCTCCGAGGACATCCCACTACTGGGAGCCTCACTGGACTCACAGGGGCATTCGGACACAAGCTGAGCAGCTACATCCATGAATGCATGCACACAGATGTCAACAGAGATAGAAGGTTGAGCCGGACAGGCCTTTAGGCCGTAGTCTCAACTCTTGCTTTGGTTTCCAGGTGTCACTCCTCAGAGGCTTTGGTTCGAAGAACAGGGTATGGGGCTTTCCTGAGGCACGGAACAGAACTCCTCTCGTCTCCACATGGGAAGTTGCCTTGTTGGAGCCGTGTCAAACACCTCATGTTGGAGAATCCTGCAGAGTCCCTGAGCCACCTCCACATTCCAAGGTCTCCCAGGCCACCAAGCCACAGTAGGACTCATCTTCAGGAGAGTCCATTTCAACTCTCCCCTCTGGGTAGATCACCCAGGAGCCCGCAAATTGAGCCTGCCTTGTCCTGACTAAAGAGTGGGAATATGAGGTGGCGTTCCCAGGCATCCATGCTTAGACACCTGCTCTCGAGTCTTTCCATATGGGGCCTCTTGGAACCATCCAATAGGACTCGACTGTCGTGCAGAAGGTAACCTTCAGTTTTGGAGCAGTTCACAAATCCCATCGTAGCCAAAACTTTCTGGCTTCATGAAGCCACCACACCCTTCAGGAAGAGGCCATGCTGGACAAGAACTCTAGCCTGAGGCACGTCTCATAGTTGCCATGACCTCAGTGCAGCAGATCTCTATTCAGCCTCTGCAGAGTGGGCCTGCTGTGCCCTTGGTCCCAAACCTCACGCTAGCTTGTGTTTTCAGACTTCCTTCCTCACACTCCTGGCAAACAAGCCCTCCGGACTAGGAACTCCAGAACCAAAACCCAGCCCAGTGTCTGCCCAACGGAAGAAAAACGTTTCCCTGTGGGGCTCTCCAGAAAACCCAGATGAGGATCAACCTGCTCGGGCCTCGACGGTACCCAAACTGGATAGGCTGCTCTGGGCACTCATGCTCTGCCTGACACAGCCTGAAGCCAGACGTCCAGACAGACAAGGAGACAGCTGGCCGCACACCCAGCACTTTGGACACGCCATGGTCTTATGCCGTCACCTCATCCTAACCTTGGTTTTCAGATATCTGAACCTAGACATTATATCAATTCTCCACACAGCTGGGTATAGCAAGCACAAAACAGAACTCCTCCTTCCCCATGGCTGTCAAGCTTGCTCTTGGCATGGAGTCACACCTTCAGGGTGGGAGAAACCTTCATGGCCCCTGATGCCACGCCCAAACTTGAGTGCTGCTTGGGCACAAATTCACACTGTGACCCTCAGCATGAGCCCCATGTCAAAGAAAGGAATGTCAGGGCCTGGACCAAGAGCCCACATATGGGGCTTGCCAAGCCCCTATGCACCCAATCCTCACCACGGTTTGAATTTTCCAGTCGCCCCGCCCGTACCTGGAGCTCTGCTCTGGAATCCCTTTCTTGGAGAGACCCATGAGCCAGACAACACGACTCCACCCTTCCCACAAAATGACCCCAAACTCTTGGGAGCTGGGACAAATCCCCAGAGAGGGATACTCGTCCACAGTACCTGAGGCCACCGCTCCAATCCACGGCTATCCTGGACACAACATCCAGAGACAAAAGCCTGAAGGAACGCCTCCCACTCGCCCTTGTTTCAGAGGCCCAGGAGCTCCCTCTCGGGCTGTACATCCGGCCTGCCATACCCTAGGCGCCACTCATAAGCTGAGTTTGTGTGTTCAGACTTCTGTGCCCACAGCCTGGACCCACACAACATCCAGGCTAGGGCCTCTGGACCAAAGAGCGAAAGATTGTGCCTGCCATCTCCAAGGAAAGTGTGCCCAATCCATTGACCACAACCCTACAGGTTAGGGAAAAGCTCCAAGGTCCCTGAGGCCATCAATAGTATAGGCCACCCTGGACTAAGAGGGGCTCTCTGACACCAGCGGAGCAACTATCTCCACTTAGACTCTCAGACAGTGTCCCCAGAGACTGAAGGTTGAAATGGACAGGCCCCCAGGCCCTAATCTGAACCTTAGCTTTGGTTTCCATGTTTCCGTTCTCAGAGGACTGTTTTCGTAGACCAGCACATGGGGCTTTTCTGAGGCACCAAACCAAACCTCTCTCATCTCCACATGGGCAGCTTTCTTACTGGGATGTATCAAACACTTCAGGTAGGAGAGTTCCGCAGGGCCACTGAACAACCAGCACATTCCAAGGTCTCCATGGACCCAAACGCACATTATGACGCATCTTCAGGAGAGGCCATTTCAACTCAGCCCCCTGGGTCGTGTGTTCCAGAGGCAGCAGATCAAACATATTTTGTCGCTAATAGCCAATGGGAATGCGAGGCATGCTGTACAGGGATCCATCCTTCGAACCCTGCTGTCCACTCCTTCCATATGGTATGTCCTGGAGCCATGCAACAGGACTCGAATGTCCCACAGAAGGAAACCTTGTGGTTTGGGGCAACCTCCAAACTCAGCGTGAGAAAACTTCCTTGGCCTCATGAGGCCCCCACTTCATGAAGGTGCCATCATGGACACATACTCCAGCCTCAGCCAACGTCTGATCCTCAGCCTGACTTCAGATGCATGAGATTTTGATTCATCCTCTGCAGAGTGGGCCTGCTCTGCCCTTGGCTCCAATCCTCACACTAGCTTGTGTATTCAGACTTCCGTCCTCACACTCCTGGCCCACAAACCATCCCTACTGGGAATTCTGGGGCCACAATGAAGCACTGTGCCTGCCTCCCAGGAGAAAAACATTGTCTATGGCGCTGCCCAGAAACCCCAAATGAGGATCAAACTGCTTGGCCCTCGGCAACACCCCAATTGCATAGGCTACCTTAAACATGATGCTCTGTCGTAAATAGCCTGAGCCCAGACTTTCCAACAAACACCGACACAGCTGGCTGCACACCCAGCACATTGGACCCGCCACTGCCTTAGGCCACCATCCATTCCCAACCTGGGTTTTCAGTCATCGGAACCTAGACCTTATCTCCAATCCCTGCACAGGGGGGAACCTGATGCACAAGTCAGAACCCCTCCTTCCCCATGGCAAGAAACCTTGCTGCTGGCAGTGAGTCAAACCTTCAGTGTAGGAGAAAACGGCATGGCCCATGAGGCCACGCCCAAGCGTGAGGGCCGCCTTAGGCACAAACACACATTGTGACCCTCAGCGTGAGTACCTTATTCAAGTAACGCCTCTCAGTGACTGGACCAAGAGCCCGCATATGTGGCTTGCCATGCCCATAGGCACCCAGGACTAACTAGATGGTGTGTATTCCAGTTGAGGGAACCCACTGCTGTGCTCTAGAGTCCCTCTCCTGGGGGGTCCCCTGTGGCAGAAAACAGAACTCTTCATTCCCACAGAATGAACACAAACACTTGGGAGCTTGGACAATCCCCCGAGAGGAAGGCTCTTCCTCGGCCTCTGAGACAACCCCTACCCTGACCGGACACTGT
The DNA here is from genome assembly GCF_964662115.1 of Mustela nivalis. NCBI lineage: Eukaryota > Metazoa > Chordata > Mammalia > Carnivora > Mustelidae > Mustela > Mustela nivalis. The sequence continues at coordinate 255,854 of NW_028136470.1, read as the reverse complement.
AAACGCAACACCCAGAGACAAAATCCTGAGTGATTGCATCCCACTTGCCCTACTTTGATTTCCAGAGGATCTCCCCTCACGGACTAGAGATCAGGCCTGCCATTACATTGGCCCCTAGCTGAGCCAAGTTTCCTTTTTCAGACATCTGTCCCCACAGCCCTGGCAAACACAGCCTCTAGGCTGGGTCCTCTGGAGCCATACCACAGGACCGTGCCTGCTCTCTTCTGGGAAACTGTGTCCATTCCTTTGGCCACATACCTCCAGAATATGAGAAACCTCAAGGCCTCCGAGGACATCCCACTACTGGGAGCCTCACTGGACTCACAGGGGCATTCGGACACAAGCTGAGCAGCTACATCCATGAATGCATGCACACAGATGTCAACAGAGATAGAAGGTTGAGCCGGACAGGCCTTTAGGCCGTAGTCTCAACTCTTGCTTTGGTTTCTAGGTGTCACTCCTCAGAGGCTTTGGTTCGAAGAACAGGGTATGGGGCTTTCCTGAGGCACGGAACAGAACTCCTCTCGTCTCCACATGGGAAGTTTCCTTGTTAGAGCCGTGTCAAACACCTCATGTTGGAGAATCCTGCAGAGTCCCTGAGCCACCTCCACATTCCAAGGCCTCCCAGGCCACCAAGCGACAGTAGGACTCATCTTCAGGAGAGTCCATTTCAACTCTCCCCTCTGGGTAGCTCACCCAGGAGCCCGCAGATTGAGCCTGCCTTGTCCTGACTAAAGAGTGGGAATATGAGGTGGCGTTCCCAGGCATCCATGCTTGGACACCTGCTCTCGAGTCTTTCCATATGGGGCCTCTTTGAACTATCCAATAGGACTCGACTGTCGTGCAGAAGGTAACCTTCAGTTTTGGAGCAGTTCACAAATCCCACCGTAGGCAGAACTTTCTGGCCTCATGAAGCCCCCACACCCTTCAGGAAGAGGCCATGCTGGACAAGAACTCTAGCCTGAGGCACGTCTCATAGTTGACATGACCTCAGTGCAGGAGATCTCGATTCAGCCTCTGCAGAGTGGGCCTGCCGTGCCCTCGCTCCCAAACCTCACGCTAGCTTGTGTTTTCAGACTTCCTTCCTCACACTCCTGGCAAACAAGCCCTCCAGACTAGGAACTCCAGAACCAAAACCCAGCCCAGTGTCTGCCCAACGGAAGAAAAACGTTTCCCTGTGGGGCTCTCCAGAAAACCCTGATGAGGATCAACCTGCTCGGGCCTCGACGGTACCCAAACTGGATAGGCTGCTCTGGGCACTCATGCTCTGCCTGACACAGCCTGAAGCCAGACGTCCAGACAGACAAGGAGACAGCTGGCCGCACACCCAGCACTTTGGACACGCCATGGTCTTATGCGGTCACCTCATCCTAACCTTGGTTTTCAGATATCTGAACCTAGACATTATATCAATTCTCCACACAGCTGGGTATAGCAAGCACAAAACAGAACTCCTCCTTCCCCATGGCTGTCAAGCTTGCTCTTGGCATGGAGTCACACCTTCAGGGTGGGAAAAACCTTCATGACCCCTGATGCCACGCCCAAACTTGGGTGCTGCTTGGGCACAAATTCACACTATGACCCTCAGCATGAGCCCCATGTCAAAGAAAGGAATGTCAGGGCCTGGACCAAGAGCCCACATATGGGGCTTGCCAAGCCCCTATGCACCCAATCCTCACCACGGTTTGAATTTTCCAGTCGCCCCGCCCGTACCTGGAGCTCTGCTCTGGAATCCCTTTCTTGGAGAGACCCATGAGCCAGACAACACGACTCCACCCTTCCCACAAAATGACCCCAAACTCTTGGGAGCTGGGACAAATCCCCAGAGAGGGATACTCGTCCACAGTACCTGAGGCCACCGCTCCAATCCATGGCTATCCTGGACACAACATCCAGAGACAAAAGCCTGAAGGAACGCCTCCCACTCGCCCTTGTTTCAGAGGCCCAGGAGCTCCCTCTCGGGCTGTACATCCGGCCGGCCATACCCTAGGCGCCACTCATAAGCTGAGTTTGTGTATTCAGACTTCTGTGACCACAGCCTGGACCCACACAACATCCAGGCTAGGGCTTCTGGACCAAACAGCGAAAGATTGTGCCTGCCCTCTCCAAGGAAAGCGTGCCCAATCCGTTGACCACAACCCTACAGGTTAGGGAAAAGCTCCAAGGTCCCTGAGGCCATCAATAGTATAGGCCACCCTGGACTAAGAGGGGCTCTCTGACACCAGCGGAGCAACTATCTCCACTTAGACTCTCAGACAGTGTCCCCAGAGACAGAAGGTTGAAATGGACAGGCCCCCAGGCCCTAATCTGAACCTTAGCTTTGGTTTCCATGTTTCCGTTCTCAGAGGACTATTTTCGTAGACCAGCACCTGGGGCTTTTCTGAGGCACCAAACCAAACCTCTCTCATCTCCACATGGGCAGCATTCTTACTGGGATGTATCAAACTCTTCAGGTAGGAGAGTTCCGCAGGGCCACTGAACAACCAGCACATTCCAAGGTCTCCATGGACCCAAACGCACATTATGACGCATCGTCATGAGAGGCCATTTCAACTCAGCCCCCTGGGTCGCGTGTTCCAGAGGCAGCAGATCAAACATATCTTGTCGCTAATAGCCAATGGGAATGCGAGGCATGCTGTACAGGGATCCATCCTTCGAACCCTGCTCTCCAGTCCTTCCATATGGTATGTCCTGGAGCCATGCAACAGGACTCGAATGTCCCGCAGAAGGAAACCTTGTGGTTTGGGGCAACCTCCAAACTCAGCGTGGGAAAACTTCCTTGGCCTCATGAGGCCCCCACTTCATGAAGGTGCCATCATGGACACATACGCCAGCCTCAGCCAACGTCTGATCCTCAGCCTGACTTCAGATGCAGGAGATTTTGATTCAGCCTCTGCAGAGTGGGCCTGCTCTGCCCTTGGCTCCAATCCTCACACTAACTTGTGTTTTCAGACTTCCGTCCTCACACTCCTGGCCCACAAACCCTCCCTACTGTGAATTCTGGGGCCACAATGAAGCACTGTGCCTGCCTCCCAGGAGAAAAACATTGTCTATGGCGCTGCCCAGAAACCCCAAATGAGGATCAAACTGCTTGGCCCTCGGCAACACCCCAATTGCATAGGCTACCTTAAACAGTGATGCTCTGTCGCAAATAGCCTGAGCCCAGACCTTCCAACAGACACCGACACAGCTGGCTGCACACCCAGCACATTGGACCCGCCACTGCCTTAGGCCACCATCCATTCCCAACCTGGGATTTCAGTCATCGGAACCTAGACCTTATCTCCAATCCCTGCACAGGGGGGAACCTGATGCACAAGTCAGAACCCCTCCTTCCCCATGGCAAGAAACCTTGCTGCTGGCAGTGAGTCAAACCTTCAGTGTAGGAGAAAACGGCATGGCCCATGAGGCCACGCCCAAGCGTGAGGGCCGCCTTGGGCACAAACACACATTGTGACCCTCACCGTGAGTACCTTATTCAAGTAACGCCTCTCAGTGACTGGACCAAGAGCCCGCATATGTGGCTTGCCATGCCCATAGGCACCCAGGACTAACTAGATGGTGTGTATTCCAGTTGAGGGAACCCACTGCTGTGCTCTAGAGTCCCTCTCCTGGGGGGTCCCCTGTGGCAAAAAACAGTACTCTTCATTTCCACAGAATGAACACCAACACTTGGGAGCTTGGAAAATCCCCCGAGAGGAAGGCTCTTCCTCGGCCTCTGAGACAACCCCTACCCTGACCGGACACTGTAAACGCAACACCCAGAGACAAAATCCTGAGTGACTGCCTCCCACTTGCCCTACTTTGATTTCCAGAGGATCTCCCCTCACGGACTAGAGATCAGGCCTGCCATTACATTGGCCCCTAGCTGAGCCAAGTTTGCTTTTTCAGACATCTGTCCCCACAGCCCTGGCAAACACAGCCTCTAGGCTGGGTCCTCTGGAGCCATACCACAGGACCGTGCCTGCTCTCTCCTGGGAAACTGTGTCCATTCCTTTGGCCACACACCTCCAGAATATGAGAAACCTCAAGGCCTCCGAGGACATCCCACTACTGGGAGCCTCACTGGACTCACAGGGGCATTCGGACACAAGCTGAGCAGCTACATCCATGAATGCATGCACACAGATGTCAACAGAGATAGAAGGTTGAGCCGGACAGGCCTTTAGGCCGTAGTCTCAACTCTTGCTTTGGTTTCCAGGTGTCACTCCTCAGAGGCTTTGGTTCGAAGAACAGGGTATGGGGCTTTCCTGAGGCACGGAACAGAACTCCTCTCGTCTCCACATGGGAAGTTGCCTTGTTGGAGCCGTGTCAAACACCTCATGTTGGAGAATCCTGCAGAGTCCCTGAGCCACCTCCACATTCCAAGGTCTCCCAGGCCACCAAGCCACAGTAGGACTCATCTTCAGGAGAGTCCATTTCAACTCTCCCCTCTGGGTAGCTCACCCAGGAGCCGGCAGATTGAGCCTGCCTTGTCCTGACTAAAGAGTGGGAATATGAGGTGGCGTTCCCAGGCATCCATGCTTAGACACCTGCTCTCGAGTCTTTCCATATGGGGCCTCTTGGAACCATCCAATAGGACTCGACTGTCGTGCAGAAGGTAACCTTCAGTTTTGGAGCAGTTCACAAATCCCATCGTAGCCAAAACTTTCTGGCCTCATGAAGCCCCCACACCCTTCATGAAGAGGCCATGCTGGACAAGAACTCTAGCCTGAGGCACTTCTCATAGTTGACATGACCTTAGTGCAGGAGATCTCGATTCAGCCTCTGCAGAGTGGGCCTGCCGTGCCCTCGGTCCCAAACCTCACGCTAGCTTGTGTTTTCAGACTTCCTTCCTCACACTCCTGGCAAACAAGCCCTCCGGACTAGGAACTCCAGAACCAAAACCCAGCCCAGTGTCTGCCCAACGGAAGAAAAACGTTTCCCTGTAGGGTTCTCCAGAAAACCCAGATGAGGATCAACCTGCTCGGGCCTCGACGGTACCCGAACTGGATAGGCTGCTCTGGGCACTCATGCTCTGCCTGACACAGCCTGAGGCAGACGTCCAGACAGACAAGGAGACAGCTGGCCGCACACCCAGCACTTCGGACACGCCGTGGTCTTATGCGGTCACCTCATCCTAACCTTGGTTTTCAGATATCTGAACCTAGACATTATATCAATTCTCCACACAGCTGGGTATAGCAAGCACAAAACAGAACTCCTCCTTCCCCATGGCTGTCAAGCTTGCTCTTGGCATGGAGTCACACCTTCAGGGTGGGAGAAACCTTCATGGCCCCTGATGCCACGCCCAAACTTGAGTGCTGCTTGGGCACAAATTCACACTGTGACCCTCAGCATGAGCCCCATGTCAAAGAAAGGCCTGTCAGGGCCTTGACCAAGAGCCCACTAATGGGGCTTGCCAAGCCACTATGCACCCAATCCTCACCACGGTTTGAATTTTCCAGTCGCCCCGCCCGTACGGGGAGCTCTGCTCTGGAATCCCTTTCTTGGAGAGACCCATGAGCCAGACAACACGACTCCACCCTTCCCACAAAATGACCCCAAACTCTTGGGAGCTGGGACAAATCCCCAGAGAGGGATACTCGTCCACAGTACCTGAGGCCACCGCTCCAATCCATGGCTATCCCGGACACAACATCCAGAGACAAAAGCCTGAAGGAACGCCTCCCACTCGCCCTTGTTTCAGAGGCCCAGGAGCTCCCTCTCGGGCTGTACATCCGGCCTGCCATAACCTAGGCGCCACTCATAAGCTGAGTTTGTGTATTCAGACTTCTGTGCCCACAGCCTGGACCCAAACAACATCCAGGCTAGGGCCTCTGGACCAAACAGCGAAAGATTGTGCCTGCCCTCTCCAAGGAAAGCGTGCCCAATCCATTGACCCCAACCCTACAGGTTAGGGAAAAGCTCCAAGATCCCTGAGGCCATCAATAGTATAGGCCACCCTGGACTAAGAGGGGCTCTCTGACACCAGCGGAGCAACTATCTCCACTTAGACTCTCAGACAGTGTCCCCAGAGACAGAAGGTTGAAATGGACAGGCCCCCAGGCCCTAATCTGAACCTTAGCTTTGGTTTCCATGTTTCCATTCTCAGAGGACTGTTTTCGTAGACCAGCACCTGGGGCTTTTCTGAGGCACCAAACCAAACCTCTCTCATCTCCACATGGGCAGCTTTCTTACTGGGATGTATCAAACTCTTCAGGTAGGAGAGTTCCGCAGGGCCACTGAATAACCAGCACATTCCAAGGTCTCCATGGACCCAAACGCACATTATGACACATCCTCAGGAGAGGCCATTTCAACTCAGCCCCCTGGGTTGCGTGTTCCAGAGGCAGCAGATCAAACATATCTTGTCGCTAATAGCCAATGGGAATGCGAGGCATGCTGTACAGGGATCCATCCTTCGAACCCTGCTCTCCAGTCCTTCCATATGGTATGTCCTGGAGCCTTCCAACAGGACTCGAATGTCCCGCAGAAGGAAACCTTGTGGTTTGGGGCAACCTCCAAACTCAGCGTGGGAAAATTTCCTTGGCCTAATGAGGCCCCCACTTCATGAAGGTGCCATCATGGACACATACTCCAGCCTCAGCCAACGTCTGATCCTCAGCCTGACTTCAGATGCAGGAGATTTTGATTCAGTCTCTGCAGAGTGGGCCTGCTCTGCCCTTGGCTCCAATCCTCACACTAGCTTGTGTTTTCAGACTTCCGTCCTCACACTCCTGGCCCACAAACCCTCCCTACTGGGAATTCTGGGGCCACAATGAAGCACTGTGCCTGCCTCCCAGGAGAAAAACATTGTCTATGGCGCTGCCCAGAAACCCCAAATGAGGATCAAACTGCTTGGCCCTCGGCAACACCCCAATTGCATAGGCTACCTTAAACACTGATGCTCTGTCGCAAATAGCCTGAGCCAAGACCTTCCAACAGACACAGACACAGCTGGCTGCACACCCAGCACATTGGACCCGCCACTGCCTTAGGCCACCATCCATTCCCAACCTGGGTTTTCAGTCATCGGAACCTAGACCTTATCTCCAATCCCTGCACAGGGGGGAACCTGATGCACAAGTCAGAACCCCTCCTTCCCCATGGCAAGAAACCTTGCTGCTGGCAGTGAGTCAAACCTTCAGTGTAGGAGAAAACGGCATGGCCCATGAGGCCACGCCCAAGCGTGAGGGCCGCCTTGGGCACAAACACACATTGTGACCCTCAGCGTGAGTACCTTATTCAAGTAACGCCTCTCAGTGACTGGACCAAGAGCCCGCATATGTGGCTTGCCATGCCCATAGGCACCCAGGACTAACTAGATGGTGTGTATTCCAGTTGAGGGAACCCACTGCTGTGCTCTAGAGTCCCTCTCCTGGGGGGTCCCCTGTGGCAGAAAACAGTACTCTTCATTCCCACAGAATGAACACCAACACTTGGGAGCTTGGACAATCCCCCGAGAGGAAGGCTCTTCCTCGGCCTCTGAGACAACCCCTACCCTGACCGGACACTGTAAACGCAACACCCAGAGACAAAATCCTGAGTGACTGCCTCCCACTTGCCCTACTTTGATTTCCAGAGGATCTCCCCTCACGGACTTGAGATCAGGCCTGCCATTACATTGGCCCCTAGCTGAGCCAAGTTTGCTTTTTCACACATCTGTCCCCACAGCCCTGGCAAAGACAGCCTCTAGGCTGGGTCCTCTGGAGCCATACCACAGGACCGTGCCTGCTCTCTCCTGGTAAACTGTGTCCATTCCTTTGGCCACACACCTCCAGAATATGAGAATCCTCAAGGCCTCCGAGGACATCCCACTACTGGGAGCCTCACTGGACTCACAGGGGCATTCGGACACAAGCTGAGCAGCTACATCTATGAATGCATGCACACAGATGTCAACAGAGATAGAAGGTTGAGCCGGAAAGGCCTTTAGGCCGTAGTCTCAACTCTTGCTTTGGTTTCCAGGTGTCACTCCTCAGAGGCTTTGGTTCGAAGAACAGGGTATGGGGCTTTCCTGAGGCACGGAACAGAACTCCTCTCGTCTCCACATGGGAAGTTTCCTTGTTGGAGCCGTGTCAAACACCTCATGTTGGAGAATCCTGCAGAGTCCCTGAGCCACCTCCACATTCCAAGGTCTCCCAGGCCACCAAGCCACAGTAGGACTCATCTTCAGGAGAGTCCATTTCAACTCTCCCCTCTGGGTAGCTCACCCAGGAGCCGGCAGATTGAGCCTGCCTTGTCCTGACTAAAGAGTGGGAATATGAGGTGGCGTTCCCAGGCATCCATGCTTAGACACCTGCTCTCGAGTCTTTCCATATGGGGCCTCTTGGAACCATCCAATAGGACTCGACTGTCGTGCAGAAGTTAACCTTCAATTTGGAGCAGTTCACAAATCCCATCGTAGGCAAAACTTTCTGGCCTCATGAAGCCCCCACACCCTTCAGGAAGAGGCCATGCTGGACAAGAACTCTAGCATGAGGCACGTCTCATAGTTGACATGACCTCAGTGCAGGAGATCTCTATTCAGCCTCTGCAGAGTGGGCCTGCCGTGCCCTCGGTCCCAAACCTCAAGCTAGCTTGTGTTTTCAGACTTCCTTCCTCACACTCCTGGCAAACAAGCCCTCTGGACTAGGAACTCCAGAACCAAAACCCAGCCCAGTGTCTGCCCAACGGAAGAAAAACGTTTCCCTGTGGGGCTCTCCAGAAAACCCAGATGAGGATCAACCTGCTCGGGCCTCGACGGTACCCGAACTGGATAGGCTGCTCTGGGCACTCATGCTCTGCCTGACACAGCCTGAAGCCCGACGTCCAGACAGACAAGGAGACAGCTGGCCGCACACCCAGCACTTCGGACACGCCATGGTCTTATGCAGTCACCTCCTCCTAACCTTGGTTTTCAGATATCTGAACCTAGACATTATATCAATTCTCCACACAGCTGGGTATAGCAAGCACAAAACAGAACTCCTCCTTCCCCATGGCTGTCAAGCTTGCTCTTGGCATGGAGTCACACCTTCAGGGTGGGAGAATCCTTCATGGCTCCTGATGCCACGCCCAAACTTGAGTGCTGCTTGGGCACAAATTCACACTGTGACCCTCAGCATGAGCCCCATGTCAAAGAAAGGCCTGTCAGGGCCTGGACCAAGAGCCCACATATGGGGCTTGCCAAGCCCCTATGCACCCAATCCTCACCACGGTTTGAATTTTCCAGTCGCCCCGCCCGTACCTGGAGCTCTGCTCTGGAATCCCTTTCTTGGAGAGACCCATGAGCCAGACAACACGACTCCACGCTTCCCACAAAATGACCCCAAACTCTTGTGAGCTGGGGCAAATCCCCAGAGAGGGATACTCGTCCACAGTACCTGAGGCCACTGCTCCAATCCACAGCTATCCCGGACACAACATCCAGAGACAAAAGCCTGAAGGAACGCCTCCCACTCGCCCTTGTTTCAGAGGCCCAGGAGCTCCCTCTCGGGCTGTACTTCTGGCCTGCCATACCCTAGGCGCCACTCATAAGCTGAGTTTGTGTATTCAGACTTCTGTTCCCACAGCCTGGACCCACACAACATCCAGGCTAGGGCCTCTGGACCAAACAGCGAAAGATTATGCCTGCCCTCTCCAAGGAAAGTGTGCCCAATCCATTGACCACAACCCTACAGGTTAGGGAAAAGCTCCAAGGTCCCTGAGGCCATCAATAGTATAGGCCACCCTGGACTAAGAGGGGCTCTCTGACACCAGCGGAGCAACTATCTCCACTTAGACTCTCAGACAGTGTCCCCAGAGACAGAAGGTTGAAATGGACAGGCCCCCAGGCCCTAATCTGAACCTTAGCTTTGGTTTCCATGTTTCCGTTCTCAGAGGACTGTTTTCGTAGACCAGCACCTGGGGCTTTTCTGAGGCACCAAACCAAACCTCTCTCATCTCCACATGGGAGCTTTCTTACTGGGATGTATCAAACACTTCAGGTAGGAGAATTCCGCAGGGCCACTGAACAACCAGCACATTCCAAGGTCTCCATGGACCCTAACGCACATTATGACGCATCCTCAGGAGAGGCCATTTCAACTCAGCCCCCTGGGTCGCGTGTTCCAGAGGCAGCAGATCAAACATATCTTGTCGCTAATAGCCAAAGGGAATGCGAGGCATGCTGTACAGGGATCCATCCTTCGAACCCTGCTCTCCAGTCCTTCCATATGGTATGTCCTGGAGCCATGCAACAGGACTCGAATGTCCCGCAGAAGGAAACCTTGGGGTTTGGGGCAACCTCCAAACTCAGCGTGGGAAAACTTCCTTGCCCTTGAGGCCCCCACTTCATGAAGGTGCCATCATGGACACATACTCCAGCCTCATCCAACGTCTGATCCTCAGCCTGACTTCAGATGCAGGAGATTTTGATTCAGCCTCTGCAGAGTGGGCCTGCTCTGCTCTTGGCTCCAATCCTCACACTAGCTTGTGTTTTCAGACTTCCGTCCTCACACTCCTGGCCCACAAACCCTCCCTACTGGGAATTCTGGGAACACAATGAAGCACTGTGCCTTCCTCCCAGGAGAAAAACATTGTCTATGGCGCTGCCCAGAAACCCCAAATGAGGATCAAACTGCTTGGCCCTCGGCAACACCCCAATTGCATAGGCTACCTTAAACAGTGATGCTCTGTCGCAAATAGGCTGAGCCCAGACCTTCCAACAGACACCGACACAGCTGGCTGCACACCCAGCACATTGGACCCGCCACTGCCTTAGGCCACCATCCATTCCCAACCTGGGTTTTCAGTCATCGGAACCTAGACCTTATCTCCAATCCCTGCACAGGGGGGAACCTGATGCACAAGTCAGAACCCCTCCTTCCCCATGGCATGAAACCTTGCTGCTGGCAGTGAGTCAAACCTTCAGTGTAGGAGAAAACGGCATGGCACATGAGGCCACGCCCAAGCGTGAGGGCCGCCTTGGGCACAAACACACATTGTGACCCTCACCGTGAGTACCTTATTCAAGTAACGCCTCTCAGTGACTGGACCAAGAGCCCGCATATGTGGCTTGCCATGCCCATAGGCACCCAGGACTAACTAGATGGTGTGTATTCCAGTTGAGGGAACCCACTGCTGTGCTCTAGAGTCCCTCTCCTGGGGGGTCCCCTGTGGCAGAAAACAGTACCATTCATTCCCACTCCCTCGGCCTCTGAGACAACCCCTACCCTGACCGGACACTGTAAATGCAACACCCAGAGACAAAATCCTGAGTGACTGCCTCCCACTTGCCCTACTTTGATTTCCAGAGGATCTCCCCTCACGGACTAGAGATCAGGCCTGCCATTACATTGGCCCCTAGCTGAGCCAAGTTTGCTTTTTCAGACATCTGTCCCCACAGCCCTGGCAAACACAGCCTCTAGGCTGGGTCCTCTGGAGCCATACCACAGGACCGTGCCTGCTCTCTCCTGGGAAACTGTGTCCATTCCTTTGGCCACACACCTCCAGAATATGAGAAACCTCAAGGCCTCCGAGGACATCCCACTACTGGGAGCCTCACTGGAATCACAGGGGCATTCGGACACAAGCTGAGCAGCTACATCCATGAATGCATGCACACAGATGTCAACAGAGATAGAAGGTTGAGCCGGACAGGCCTTTAGGCCGTAGTCTCAACTCTTGCTTTGGTTTCCAGGTGTCACTCCTCAGAGGCTTTGGTTCGAAGAACAGGGTATGGGGCTTTCCTGAGGCACGGAACAGAACTCTTCTCATCTCCACATGGGAAGTTGCCTTGTTGGAGCCGTGTCAAACACCTCATGTTGGAGAATCCTGCAGAGTCCCTGAGCCACCTCCACATTCCAAGGTCTCCCAGGCCACCAAGCCACAGTAGGACTCATCTTCAGGAGAGTCCATTTCAACTCTCCCCTCTGGGTAGCTCACGCAGGAGCCGGCAGATTGAGCCTGCCTTGTCCTGACTAAAGAGTGGGAATATGAGGTGGCGTTCCCAGGCATCCATGCTTAGACACCTGCTCTCGAGTCTTTCCATATGGGGCCTCTTGGAACCATCCAATAGGACTCGACTCTCGTGCAGAAGGTAACCTTCAGTTTTGGAGCAGTTCACAAATCCCATCGTAGCCAAAACTTTCTGGCCTCATGAAGCCCCCACACCCTTCAGGAAGAGGCCATGCTGGACAAGAACTCTAGCCTGACGCACGTCTCATAGTTGACATGACCTCAGTGCAGGAGATCTCGTTTCAGCCTCTGCAGAGTGGGCCTGCCGTGCCCTCGGTCCCAAACCTCATGCTAGCTTGTGTTTTCAGACTTCCTTCCTCACACTCCTGGCAAACAAGCCCTCCGGACTAGGAACTCCAGAACCAAAACCCAGCCCAGTGTTTGCCCAACGGAAGAAAAACGTTTCCCTAGGGGCTCTCCAGAAAACCCAGATGAGGATCAACCTGCTCGGGCCTCGACGGTACCCGAACTGGATAGGCTGCTCTGGGCACTCATGCTCTGCCTGACACAGCCTGAAGCCAGACGTCCAGACAGACAAGGAGACAGCTGGCCGCACACCCAGCACTTCGGACACGCCATGGTCTTATGCCGTCACCTCATCCTAACCTTGGTTTTCAGATATCTGAACCTAGACATTATATCAATTCTCCACACAGCTGGGTATAGCAAGCACAAAACAGAACTCCTCCTTCCCCATGGCTGTCAAGCTTGCTCTTGGCATGGAGTCACACCTTCAGGGTGGGAGAATCCTTCATGGCTCCTGATGCCACGCCCAAACTTGAGTGCTGCTTGGGCACAAATTCACACTGTGACCCTCAGCATGAGCCCCATGTCAAAGAAAGGCCTGTCAGGGCCTGGACCAAGAGCCCACATATGGGGCTTGCCAAGCCCCTATGCACCCAATCCTCACCACGGTTTGAATTTTCCAGTCGCCCCGCCCGTACCTGGAGCTCTGCTCTGGAATCCCTTTCTTGGAGAGACCCATGAGCCAGACAACACGACTCCACCCTTCCCACAAAATGACCCCAAACTCTTGGGAGCTGGGGCAAATCCCCAGAGAGGGATACTCGTCCACAGTACCTGAGGCCACCGCTGCAATCCACGGCTATCCCGGACACAACATCCAGAGACAAAAGCCTGAAGGAACGCCTCCCACTCGCCCTTGTTTCAGAGGCCCAGGAGCTCCCTCTCGGGCTGTACTTCTGGCCTGCCATACCCTAGGCGCCACTCATAAGCTGAGTTTGTGTATTCAGACTTCTGTTCCCACAGCCTGGACCCACACAACATCCAGGCTAGGGCCTCTGGACCAAACAGCGAAAGATTGTTCCTGCCCTCTCCAAGGAAAGTGTGCCCAATCCATTGACCACAACCCTACAGGTTAGGGAAAAGCTCCAAGGTCCCTGAGGCCATCAATAGTATAGGCCACCCTGGACTAAGAGGGGCTCTCTGACACCAGCGGAGCAACTATCTCCACTTAGACTCTCAGACAGTGTCCCCAGAGACAGAAGGTTGAAATGGACAGGCCCCCAGGCCCTAATCTGAACCTTAGCTTTGGTTTCCATGTTTCCGTTCTCAGAGGACTGTTTTCGTAGACCAGCACATGGGGCTTTTCTGAGGCACCAAACCAAACATCTCTCATCTCCACATGGGCAGCTTTCATACTGGGATGTATCAAAAACTTCAGGTAGGAGAGTTCCGCAGGGCCACTGAACAACCAGCACATTTCAAGGTCTCCATGGACCCAAACACACATTATGACGCATCCTCAGGAGAGGCCATTTCAACTCAGCTTCCTGGGTCGCGTGTTCCAGAGGCAGCAGATCAAACATATCTTGTCGCTAATAGCCAATGGGAATGCGAGGCATGCTGTACAGGGATCCATCCTTCGAACCCTGCTCTCCAGTCCTTCCATATGGTATGTCCTGGAGCCATGCAACAGGACTCGAATGTCCCGCAGAAGGAAACCTTGGGGTTTGGGGCAACCTCCAAACTCAGCGTGGGAAAACTTCCTTGGCCTCATGAGGCCCCCACTTCATGAAGGTGCCATCATGGACACATACTCTAGCCTCAGCCAACGTCTGATCCTCAGCCTGACTTCAGATGCAGGAGATTTTGATTCAGCCTCTGCAGAGTGGGCCTGCTCTGCCCTTGGCTCCAATCCTCACACTAGCTTGTGTTTTCAGACTTCCGTCCTCACACTCCTGGCCCACAAACCCTCCCTACTAGTAATTCTGGGGCCACAATGAAGCACTGTGCCTGCCTCCCAGGAGAAAAACATTGTCTATGGCGCTGCCCAGAAACCCCAAATGAGGATCAAACTGCTTGGCCCTCGGCAACACCCCAATTGCATAGGCTACATTAAACAATGATGCTCTGTCGCAAATAGCCTGAGCCCAGACCTTCCAACAGACACCGACACAGCTGGCTGCACACCCAGCACATTGGACCCGCCACTGCCTTAGGCCACCATCCATTCCCAACCTGGGTTTTCAGTCATCGGAACCTAGACCTTATCTCCAATCCCTGCACAGGGGGGAACCTGATGCACAAGTCAGAACCCCTCCTTCCCCATGGCATGAAACCTTGCTGCTGGCAGTGAGTCAAACCTTCAGTGTAGGAGAAAACGGCATGGCCCATGAGGCCACGCCCAAGCGTGAGGGCCGCCTTGGGCACAAACACACATTGTGACCCTCAGCGTGAGTACCTTATTCAAGTAACGCCTCTCAGTGACTGGACCAAGAGCCCGCATATGTGGCTTGCCATGCCCATAGGCACCCAGGACTAACTAGATGGTGTATATTCCAGTTGAGGGAACCCACTGCTGTGCTCTAGAGTCCCTCTCCTGGGGGGTCCCCTGTGGCAGAAAACAGTACTCTTCATTCCCACTCCCTCGGCCTCTGAGACAACCCCTACCCTGACCGGACACTGTAAATGCAACACCCAGAGACAAAATCCTGAGTGACTGCCTCCCACTTGCCCTACTTTGATTTCCAGAGGACCTCCTCTCACGGACTAGAGATCAGGCCTGCCATTACATTGGCCCCTAGCTGAGCCAAGTTTGCTTTTTCAGACATCTGTCCCCACAGCCCTGGCATACACAGCCTCTAGGCTGGGTCCTCTGGAGCCATACCACAGGACCGTGCCTGCTCTCTCCTGGGAAACTGTGTCCATTCCTTTGGCCACACACCTCCAGAATATGAGACACCTCAAGACCTCCGAGGACATCCCACTACTGCGAGCCTCACTGGACTCACAGGGGCATTCGGACACAAGCTGAGCAGCTACATCCATGAATGCATGCACACAGATGTCAACAGAGATAGAAGTTTGAGCCGGACAGGCCTTTAGGCCGTAGTCTCAACTCTTGCTTTGGTTTCCAGGTGTCACTCCTCAGAGGCTTTGGTTTGTTGAACAGGGTATGGGGCTTTTTGAGGCACGGAACAGAACTCCTCTCGTCTCCACATGGGAAGTTTCCTTGTTGGAGCCGTGTCAAACACCTCATGTTGGAGAATCCTGCAGAGTCCCTGAGCCACCTCCACATTCCAAGGTCTCCCAGGCCACCAAGCCACAGTAGGACTCATCTTCAGGAGAGTCCATTTCAACTCTCCCCTCTGGGTAGCTCACCCAGCAGCCCGCAGATTGAGCCTGCCTTGTCCTGACTAAAGAGTGGGAATATGAGGTGGCGTTCCCAGGCATCCATGCTTAGACACCTGCTCTCGAGTCTTTCCATATGGGGCCTCTTGGAAACATCCAATAGGACTCGACTGTCGTGCAGAAGGTAACCTTCAGTTTTGGAGCAGTTCACAAATCCCATCGTAGGCAAAACTTTCTGGCCTCATGATGCCCCCACACCCTTCAGGAAGAGGCCATGCTGGACAAGAACTCTAGCCTGACGCACGTCTCATAGTTGACATGACCTCAGTGCAGGAGATCTCGATTCAGCCTCTGCATAGTGGGCCTGCCGTGCCCTCGGTCCCAAACCTCACGCTAGCTTGTGTTTTCAGACTTCCTTCCTCACACTCCTGGCAAACAAGCCCTCCGGACTAGGAACTCCAGAACCAAACCCAGCCCAGTGTCTGCCCAACGGAAGAAAAACGTTTCCCTGTGGGGCTCTCCAGAAAACCCAGATGAGGATCAACCTGCTCGGGCCTCGACGGTAACCGAACTGGATAGGCTGCTCTGGGCACTCATGCTCTGCCTGACACAGCCTGAAGCCAGACGTCCAGACAGACAAGGAGACAGCTGGCCGCACACCCAGCACTTCGGACACGCCATGGTCTTATGCCGTCACCTCATCCTAACCTTGGTTTTCAGATATCTGAACCTAGACATTATATCAATTCTCCACACAGCTGGGTATAGCAAGCACAAAACAGAACTCCTCCTTCCCCATGGCTGTCAAGCTTGCTCTTGGCATGGAGTCACACCTTCAGGGTGGGAGAATCCTTCATGGCTCCTGAT
Organism: Mustela nivalis; assembly: GCF_964662115.1. Lineage (NCBI taxonomy): Eukaryota > Metazoa > Chordata > Mammalia > Carnivora > Mustelidae > Mustela > Mustela nivalis. Next base: position 239,432 of record NW_028136470.1, on the reverse strand, counting down.
GCCACGCCCAAACTTGAGTGCTGCTTGGGCACAAATTCACACTGTGACCCTCAGCATGAGCCCCATGTCAAAGAAAGGCCTGTCAGGGCCTGGACCAAGAGCCCACATATGGGGCTTGCCAAGCCCCTATGCACCCAATCCTCACCACGGTTTGAATTTTCCAGTCGCCCCGCCCGTACCTGGAGCTCTGCTCTGGAATCCCTTTCTTGGAGAGACCCATGAGCCAGACAACACGACTCCACCCTTCCCACAAAATGACCCCAAACTCTTGGGAGCTGGGGCAAATCCCCAGAGAGGGATACTCGTCCACAGTACCTGAGGCCACCGCTGCAATCCACGGCTATCCCGGACACAACATCCAGAGACAAAAGCCTGAAGGAACGCCTCCCACTCGCCCTTGTTTCAGAGGCCCAGGAGCTCCCTCTCGGGCTGTACTTCTGGCCTGCCATACCCTAGGCGCCACTCATAAGCTGAGTTTGTGTATTCAGACTTCTGTTCCCACAGCCTGGACCCACACAACATCCAGGCTAGGGCCTCTGGGCCAAACAGCGAAAGATTGTTCCTGCCCTCTCCAAGGAAAGTGTGCCCAATCCATTGACCACAACCCTACAGGTTAGGGAAAAGCTCCAAGGTCCCTGAGGCCATCAATAGTATAGGCCACCCTGGACTAAGAGGGGCTCTCTGACACCAGCGGAGCAACTATCTCCACTTAGACTCTCAGACAGTGTCCCCAGAGACAGAAGGTTGAAATGGACAGGCCCCCAGGCCCTAATATGAACCTTAGCTTTGGTTTCCATGTTTCCGTTCTCAGAGGACTGTTTTCGTAGACCAGCACCTGGGGCTTTTCTGAGGCACCAAACCAAACATCTCTCATCTCCACATGGGCAGCTTTCTTACTGGGATGTATCAAAAACTTCAGGTAGGAGAGTTCCGCAGGGCCACTGAACAACCAGCACATTCCAAGGTCTCCATGGACTCAAACGCACATTATGACGCATCCTCAGGAGAGGCCATTTCAACTCAGCCCCCTGGGTCGTGTGTTCCAGAGGCAGCAGATCAAACATATCTTGTCGCTAATAGCCAATGGGAATGCGAGGCATGCTGTACAGGGATCCATCCTTCGAACCCTGCTCTCCAGTCCTTCCATATGGTATGTCCTGGAGCCATGCAACAGGACTCGAGTGACCCGCAGAAGGAAACCTTGGGGTTTGGGGCAACCTCCAAACTCAGCGTGGGAAAACTTCCTTGGCCTCATGAGGCCCCCACTTCATGAAGGTGCCATCATGGACACATACTCCAGCCTCAGCCAACGTCTGATCCTCAGCCTGACTTCAGATGCAGGAGATTTTGATTCAGTCTCTGCAGAGTGGGCCTGCTCTGCCCTTGGCTCCAATCCTCACACTAGCTTGTGTTTTCAGACTTCCGTCCTCACACTCCTGGCCCACAAACCCTCCCTACTGGGAATTCAGGGGCCACAATGAAGCACTGTGCCTGCCTCCCAGGAGAAAAACATTGTCTATGGCGCTGCCCAGAAACCCCAAATGAGGATCAAACTGCTTGGCACTCGGCAAAACCCCAATTGCATAGGCTACCTTAAACAGTGATGCTCTGTCGCAAATAGCATGAGCCCAGACCTTCCAACAGACACCGACACAGCTGGCTGCACACCCAGCACATTGGACCCGCCACTGCCTTAGTCCACCATCCATTCCCAACCTGGGTTTTCAGTCATCGGAACCTAGACCTTATCTCCAATCCCTGCACAGGGGGGAACCTGATGCACAAGTCAGAACCCGTCCTTCCCCATGGCAAGAAACCTTGCTGCTGGCAGTGAGTCAAACCTTCAGTGTAGGAGAAAACGGCATGGCCCATGAGGCCACGCCCAAGCGTGAGGGCCGCCTTGGGCACAAACACACATTGTGACCCTCAGCGTGAGTACCTTATTCAAGTAACGCCTCTCAGTGACTGGACCAAGAGCCCGCATATGTGGCTTGCCATGCCCATAGGCACCCAGGACTAACTAGATGGTGTGTATTCCAGTTGAGGGAACCCACTGCTGTGCTCTAGAGTCCCTCTCCTGGGGGGTCCCCTGTGGCAGAAAACAGTACTCTTCATTCCCACTCCCTCGGCCTATGAGACAACCCCTACCCTGACCGGACACTGTAAATGCAACACCCAGAGACAAAATCCTGAGTGACTGCCTCCCACTTGCCCTACTTTGATTTCCAGAGGATCTCCCCTCACGGACTAGAGATCAGGCCTGCCATTACATTGGCCCCTAGCTGAGCCAAGTTTGCTTTTTCAGACATCTGTCCCCACAGCCCTGGCAAACACAGCCTCTAGGCTGGGTCCTCTGGAGCCATACCACAGGACCGTGCCTGCTCTCTCCTGGGAAACTGTGTCCATTCCTTTGGCCACACACCTCCAGAATATGAGAAACCTCAAGGCCTCCGAGGACATCCCACTACTGGGAGCCTCACTGGACTCACAGGGGCATTCGGACACAAGCTGAGCAGCTACATCCATGAATGCATGCACACAGATGTCAACAGAGATAGAAGGTTGAGCCGGACAGGCCTTTAGGCCGTAGTCTCAACTCTTGCTTTGGTTTCCAGGTGTCACTCCTCAGAGGCTTTGGTTCGAAGAACAGGGTATGGGGCTTTCCTGAGGCACGGAACAGAACTCTTCTCGTCTCCACATGGGAAGTTGCCTTGTTGGAGCCGTGTCAAACACCTCATGTTGGAGAATCCTGCAGAGTCCCTGAGCCACCTCCACATTCCAAGGTCTCCCAGGCCACCAAGCCACAGTTGGACTCATCTTCAGGAGAGTCCATTTCAACTCTCCCCTCTGGGTAGCTCACCCAGCAGCCCGCAGATTGAGCCTGCCTTGTCCTGACTAAAGAGTGGGAATATGAGATGGCGTTCCCAGGCATCATTGCTTAGACACCTGCTCTCGAGTCTTTCCATATGGGGCCTCTTGGAAACATCCAATAGGACTCGACTGTCGTGCAGAAGGTAACCTTCAGTTTTGGAGCAGTTCACAAATCCCATCGTAGCCAAAATTTTCTGGCCTCATGAAGCCCCCACACCCTTCAGGAAGAGGCCATGCTGGACAAGAACTCTAGCCTGAGGCACGTCTCATAGTTGACATGACCTCAGTGCAGGAGATCTCGATTCAGCCTCTGCAGAGTGGGCCTGCCGTGCCCTCGGTCCCAAACCTCACGCTAGCTTGTGTTTTCAGACTTCCTTCCTCACACTCCTGGCAAACAAGCCCTCCGGACTAGGAACTCCAGAACCAAAACCCAGCCCAGTGTCTGCCCAACGGAAGAAAAACGTTTCCCTAGGGGCTCTCCTGAAAACCCAGATGAGGATCAACATGCTCGAGCCTCGACGGTACCCGAACTGGATAGGCTGCTCAGGGCACTCATGCTCTGTCTGACACAGCCTGAAGCCAGACGTCCAGACAGACAAGGAGACAGCTGGCCGCACACCCAGCACTTCGGACACGCCGTGGTCTTATGCGGTCACCTCATCCTAACCTTGGTTTTCAGATATCTGAACCTAGACATTATATCAATTCTCCACACAGCTGGGTATAGCAAGCACAAAACAGAACTCCTCCTTCCCCATGGCTGTCAAGCTTGCTCTTGGCATGGAGTCACACCTTCAGGGTGGGAGAAACCTTCATGGCCCCTGATGCCACGCCCAAACTTGAGTGCTGCTTGGGCACAAATTCACACTGTGACCCTCAGCATGAGCCCCATGTCAAAGAAAGGCCTGTGAGGGCCTAGAGCAAGAGCCTCCATATGGGTCTTGCCAAGCCCCTATGCACCCAATCCTCACCAGGTTTTGAGTTTTCCAGTCGCCCCGCCTGCACCTGGGGCTCTGCTCTTGAATCCCTTTCTTGGACAGACCCATGAGCCAGACAACACGACTCCACCCTTCCCACAAAATGACCCCAAACTCTTGGGAGCTGGGACAAATCCCAAGAGAGGAATACCCCTCCACAGTCCCTAAGGCCACCGCTCCAATCCACGGCTATCCCGGACACAACATCCAGAGACAAAAGCCTGAAGGAATACCTCCCACTCGCCCTTGTTTCAGAGGCCCCGGAGCTCCCTCTCGGGCTGTACATCAGGCCTGCCATACCCTAGGGGCCACTCTTAAGCTGAGTTTGTGTTTTCAGACTTCTGTGCCCACAGCCTGGACACACACAACCTCCAGTCGAGGGCCTCTGGAGCCACAGCGAAAAATTGTGCCTGCCCTCTCCAAGGAAAGTGTGCCCAATCCATTGACCACAACCCTAGAGGTTTAGGGAAAAGCTCCAAGCCCCTGAGGCCATCAATAGTGGAGGCCACCCTGGACTAAGAGGGGCTCTCTGACACCAGCGGAGCAACTATCTCCACTTAGACTCTCAGACAGAGTCCCCAGAGACAGAAGGTTGAAATGGACAGGCCCCCAGTCCCTAATCTGAACCTTAGCTTTGGTTTCCATGTGTCCGTCCTCAGAGGACTGTTTTCGTAGACCAGCACACGGGGCTTTTCGAGGCACCAAACCAAACCTGTCTCGTCTCCACATGGGGAGCTTTCTTACTGGGGATGTATCAAACCCTTCAGGTAGGAGAGTTCCGCAGGGCCACTGAACAACCAGCACATTCCAAGGTCTCCATGGACCCCAAACGCACATTATGACGCATCCTCAGGAGAGGCTTTTTCAACACAGCCCCCTGGGTAGCGTGCCCCAGAGGCAGCAGATCAAACATATCTTGTTGCTTATGGCCAAGGGGAATGCAAGGCATGCTGTACAGTGATCCATCCTTCGAACCCTGCTCTCCAGTACTTCCGTCTGGTATGTCCTGGAGCCATGTAACAGGACTCGATTGTCCCGCAGAAGGAAATCTTGTGGTTTGGGGCAACCTCCAATCTCAGCGTGGGAAAACTTCCTTGGCCTCATGAGGCCCCTGCTTCATGAAGGTGCCATCATGGACACATACTCCAGTCTCAGCCAACGTCTGATCCTCAGCCTGACTTCAGATGCAGGAGATTTTGATTCAGCCTCTGCAGAGTGGGCCTGCTCTGCCCTTGGCTCCAATCCTCACACTAGCTTGTGTTTTCAGACTTCCGTCCTCACACTCCTGGCCCACAAACCCTCCCTACTGGGAATTCTGGGGCCACAATGAAGCTCTCTGCCTGCCTCCCAGGAGAAAAACATTGTCTATGGTGCTGCACAGAAACCCCAAATGAGGATCAAACTGCTTGGCCCTCGGCAACACCCCAATTGCATAGGCTACCTTAAACACTGATGCTCTGTCGCAAAAGCCTGAGCCCAGACCTTCCAACAGACACCGACACAGCTGGCTGCACACCCAGCACATTGGACCCGCCACTGCCTTAGGCCACCATCCATTCCCAACCTGGGTTTTCAGTCATCGGAACCTCGACCTTATCTCCAATCCCTGCACAGGGGGGAACCTGATGCATAAGTCAGAACCCCTCCTTCCCCATGGCAAGAAACCTTGCTGCTGGCCGTGAGTCAAACCTTCAGTGTAGGAGAAAACGGCAAACCTGCCGGGCCTCATGAAGCCCCCCATATCCTTCAGGGAGAGGCCATCATGGTCAAAAACTCTATCTTGAAGCACATCTCATAGTAGACATGACCGCAATGCAGGAGATCTTGATTCAGCCTCTGCAGAGTGGCCTGCCGTGCCCTCGGTTCCAAACCTCACGCTAGCTTGTGTTTTCAGACTTCCTTCCTCACACTCCTGGCAAACAATCCCTCCAGAGTAGGAATTGCAGAACCACAAGCTTGCCCAGTTACTGCCCACCGGTAGAAAACGTTTCCTTGTGGGGCTTTCCATAAAACCCAGATGAGGATCAACCTGCTCTTGCCTCGACGGCACTCAGATTTGATAGGCTGCTCTGGGCACTAATGCTCTGCCTTTCACAGCCTGATGCCAGACGTCCAGACAGGCAAGGAGACAGCTGGCCACACACCTAGCACTTCTGACACGCCATGGTCTTATGCCGTTATCTCTTCCTAACCTTGGTTTTCCGATATCTAAACCCAGATATTATATCAATTCCCCACACAGTTGGGCATCTGAAGCACAAATCAGAACTCCTTCTTCCCCATGGCTGTAAGGCTTGCTCTTGGCATGGAGTCACACCTTCAGGGTGGGAGAAACCTTCATTTCCCCTGAAACCACGCCCAAACTTGAGTGCTGCCTTGGGCAGAAATTCACTCTGTGACCCTCAGCATAAGGCCAATATCAAAGAAAGGCCTGTCAGGGCCTTGACCAAGAGCCCTCATATGGGGCGTGCCAAGCCCCTATACACCCAATCCTCATCAGTGTTTGAGTTTTCCAGTCTCCCCCCTGTTCCTGGGACTCTGCTCTGGAATCACTTTCTTGGAGAGACACATGAGCCAGACAACAGGACTCCACCCTTCCCACAAAATGACCCCGAACTCCTGTTAGCTGGGACAAATCCCCAGAGAGGTTACTCGTCCACAGTCACTGAGGCCACCCCCTACAATCCACGGCTATCCTGGACGCATCCAGAGACAAAAGCCTGAAGGATTCTCGCCCTTGATTCACAAGCCAAGGAGCTCACTCTTTATCTGTACATCCGGCCTGCCATACCCTCGGCGCCACTCGTAAGCTGAGTTTTTGTTTTCAGACTTATGTGCCCACAGCCTGGACCCACACACCCTGCAGGCTAGGGCATCTGGAGCCACAGTGAAAGATTGTGCCTGCCATCTCCAAGGAAAGTGTGCCCAATCCATTGACCACAACCCTACAGGTTAGGGAAAAGTTCCAAGGCCCCTGAGGCCATCCTGATAGTGTAGGCTGCCCTGGACTAAAAGGGGCACTCTGACACCAGCTCTGCCATTATCACCACTTAGACTTTCAGACAGTGTCCCCAGAGACAGAAGATTGAAATGGACAGGCCCTTAGGCCCTAATATGAACCTTAGCTTTAGTTTTCATGTGTCTGTCCTCAGAGGACTGGTTTTTATACCAGCATATTAGGTTTTTCTGAGGCTCCAAACCAAACCTCTCTCGTCTCCACATGGAGTGCTTTCTTACTGGATCTGTATCAAACCCTTCTGGTCGGAGAATTCCGCAGGGCCACAGTACAACCATCACATTCCAAGATCTCCATGGACAGAAACCCACATTATGACGCATCCTCAGGAGAGGCCATTTCAACTCAGCCCACTGGTTAGCTTGCCCCAGAGCCAGCAGAACAAACATATCTTGTCGTTAATGGCCAAAGGGAATGCGAGGCATGTTGTTCAGGGATCCATCCTTTGAACCCTCCTCTTCAGTCCTTCCGTATGGTATGTACTGGAGCCATTCAACAGGACTCGACTGTCTCGCAGAAGGAAACCTTGTGGTTTGTGGCAACCTCCAAACTCAGCGTGGGAAAACTTCGTTGGCCTCATGAGGCACCTGCTTCATGAAGGTGCCATCAAGGGCACAATCCAACCTCAGCCAATGTCTAATCCTCAGCCTGACTTCAGATGCATGAGATATCCTTTCAGTCTTTGCAGAGTGGGCCTGCTCCCCACCTCACCCTATGTTTTGTTTTCAGACTCTACCCTTGCACTCCTGGCCCAAAAGCCCTCATGATTGGGAATTCTGGTTCCAGAACGAAGCACTCTGCCTGCCCCCCAATGAAAAACATTGTCTATGGCATTGCTCAGAAACCCCAAATGAAAATCAACCTGCTCAGCCCTCGGCAACACCCCAATTGCTTAGGCTACCCTAAACACTATGCTCTGTCTTACATAGCCTGAGCCCAGACCTTGTGAGAGACATTGAGACAGTTGGCTTCACACCCAGCACATCGAACCTGCCATGGGTTAGGCCATTTCATCCCTTCCCATTGACCTGGGTGTCTTCCTGGAGGTATATTCTGAGGCTGTGTCAGACTATGCATTTTTTCTGGAGCTTCCTATGGAATTGGGGTGGTATTAGGGGCCTTGCAATTTTCTCTTAATCTGGTGGGTTGGGAAACTGAGACAGGCTGACATTCCTTGGGAGAGCTGGCCCAGTGCTGTTGTGTGTTCCTGGAGGCCCCATCCTGGAGGGCATATGGGTCAGGACTCTGGGTCCAAAGTCTTCAGACACAAACTCGGGTAAGAGTTAAGCTCGAGGTGATGGCAGACCCAATCTGCAGACCCTGAGCGAAGCATCTCCAGATATGAAATTCGGACGGCTGTGAGGCAGGAGCACAGTCTTTTCTGTCTGACTAGTTTGTCTATGATGGCCACGAAATGGAGGGGTGGCCTCATGGGTCCATGTGAGATTCTACCTCTCTGGGAATTCTGCTCGGCACCCAAGAGTTTGGTGTATTTCTGGGGGATTGGAGGAGCGCAGTTTTCTGAGTCAGGGATCCCGTCCAAACAGCCATTCCAGAGATGGGTCCTGGGTTCTGGAGCCTGGATCACCGCAACAAGGCTTAGGATTTGGGCCTAGGGTCCTGCTCTATGTTTTCCTGGTACAGCTCCCGAGTGTTCTTGTTGGAAATGGGTCTCATTCTGAGGGTCACAATGCCTGTTTTTGCCCAGATGCCCATGCTGAGTGGGTGTGACCTCATGGGCTATGCACTTGGCTCCCACTCTTAGGGTTGGACTGCCATCTCAACATTCAGTTTTCCTGCCATGGGGAAGGAGGTGTACTTTTTTATGCTTCAGGTTCCCCCATGGGCAGGAATTTGAGCTAAGTTCTGGGACAGGTGCCTGAATACCCAGTTCACTTTGAGATGAGGTCCTCGGGCCAAGGCAGGACCCACCTGCAGAAAATGAGGCCTGCTTTCTGGGTGGCTGTCAGGAGCTCGGGCTCGAGCTGTGTCAGACAGAACATTCGTGGAGAGTTCGGCCTATGATATTGGGGTGCTTTTGAGAGCTGTGCAACTGGATCCTCATGGGGGATTTTTGCACAGACCCTTTCTTCACTTCTTCTATCTGGTGAGCAGGCAGATGGCTGCATTACGGCTCCAGAATATCCAAGTTGGAGGGTTTGCAGGCGAGGAGTGTGAGGACAGAAGTATGAAAACATAAGCTACGGTTACGCTCAGTGCCGAGCACATGTCTATTCCAATGTACAGCAGTTGTTTCGAGATCTTCAGCACCTGGGCGAGGGGAAGATGTCTGCTCACGCTGGAGTTTGTATCCATGATGGCCAACAAATGGTGGGGAGGCCTCAAGAATTCTTGGAGGTTTTTCCAAGCTGGAGCTTGTGAGCTGCTCCAAACATCAAGGTGTCCTACTAAGGGACAGCAGAAGTCTTCTTACAGGGCTCCAGGGTCCCCCATATGGAAGATTCGATAGCAATGCTCTCTGAATGGAGGCCTGGGAAGCCAATCTCTTGTTACCATTGCAGCTGAGGAACAGGGTAAGCTTGAACCAATGACACTGATTCCAAGTTCCAAGTGATTTGCGTTGATGGAAGTTCTCAGTCTAACAAGTTCCAATGCTGCTTGATGTCCAGGGAGACCTTAGAATGTGGTGGTGGCTCTCTGACCATTGAGGATTCTCTATCCTTAGGATTAGACCCAGTACCCAGGAGCCAGGTTTCCTTCTTGGGACAGGAGGTGTGCTCTTGTATGGCTCACGGACCACAGGTTGGACCATATGCTTGAATTTCCAAAACAGCCCTCTAGGGAGAGAGACCTCAAAACATAAGCTAGGGTTCTGATGAGGTTTTAGGGCCATGGAAGTTTCAATCTTCGGACTAAGTGCCATTGGCCTGCATGTCATCCTGGAGGTAGGTGCTGAGGCTGTGTCAGGCTGTGCACTTTTTCCAGAGTGGCCTATGATATTGGGGTGCAGTCAGGGGCCTTGCAGTTTTCTCCTAATCTGGACATTTTGGGAAACTGAGATGGGCAGGGTTTCCTCAGGAGAGCAGGGCCAGTGATGTCATGTGTTTCTCGAGGCCCCATCCTGGAGGTCATGTGTGTCAGGACTTTGGGACCAAAGACTTTAGACACAACCTCGGATAAGAGATAGGAGTGAGGTGTTGGCAGTCCGAATCTGAAGACCCTGATGGAAGCTCCTCGGGATTTGAAATTCAGGTGGCTGGGAGGGAGCAGCACAGGCTTTTCTGTCTGGATTTTGTGTCTAGGATGGCCACTAAATGGAGGGGTGACCTCATGTGTCCATGGGATATTCTTCCACTCTGGTGATTCTGCTTGGCACCCAAGAGTTTGATTTCTTTCTGGGGAAGAGGAAAAGACTGTATTCCATCTCTGAGATCCTGTCCAAACAGGGATTCCAGAGATGGTTCCTGGGTCCAGACACTGGGAAAACTTAACCAAAGCTTCGATTTGGGTTCCTGGTCCAGATCCCAAGGGGGATCTTTGGAAAGGGGTCTCATTCTGAGGGTCACAATGCCTGTTTGTGCCCAGCTGCCCATCCTGTGTAGGCGTGGTCTCATGGACCATGCACCTGGTTCCCACTCAGGGTTGTACAGCCATCTCAACATTCAGTTTTCTGGCCATGGGGAAGGAGGAGCACTCTTTTGTGCTTCCGAGTCCCCTATGGGCAGGAATTTGAGCTAAGTCTGGGACAGGTACCTGAATATCCAGGTTGCTTCAAGATGATGGCCTCGGGCCAAGGTTGGACCTACCTGGAGGATATGTGGCCCACTATCTGGGTGGCTGACAGGAGGTCGGGGATCAGGCGGTGTCAGACAGACAATTTATGCAGAGGTCGGTCTATTATATTGGGGTGCCATTGAGGGCCGTGCAGGAGGATCCTCATGTGGGTTTCTGCGAAGACCCATAGGGCACTTCTTCTTTGTGGTGGGCAGGCAGAAAGCTGCACTGTGGCTTCAGAATTCCTAATATGGAGGGCTTGTAGGCGAGGAGTGTGACGACAGAAGTCTGAAAACACAAGCCAGGGATAAGCTCAGTGCCGACCACAGGACCATTCCATTGTGCAGTGGTTGTTCCGAGATTTCCAGCACCTGAGTATGGGCGAGGGTCAGATATCTGCTCACGCTGGGTTTGCATCCATGATGGTCAACGAATTGTGGGGTGGCCTCAAGAATTCTTGGAGATTTTCCCAAGCAGGACCTTGTGAGCTGCTCCAAACAGCAAGGTGTCCTACTGTGGGACAGGGGAAGTCCACTTACAAGGCTCCAGGGTCCCCCATATAGAAAGATTCGACAGCAGAGGTCTCTGAATGGGGGCCTGGGAAGTCTTCCTTGCATGACCATTGCAGCTGAGGAACATTGCAGGCTTGATCTGCTGGTTTTTGTTCAAATTTCCAAGTGATCTAAGTTGACGGATGTTCTCAGTCTAATGAGTCACAATGCTGCTTGGTGTCCAGGGAGACCTTAGAATGTGGTGGTGAGGGTGCCTGGGTGGCTCAATGGGCTAAGCCGCTGCCTTCGGCTCAGGTCATGATCTCAGGGTCCTGGGATTGAGTCCCGCATCGGGCTCTCTGCTCAGCAGGGAGCCTGCTTCTTCCTCTCTCTCTCTCTGCCTTCCTCTATGCCTACTTGTGATCTCTCTCTGTCAAATAAATAAATAAAATCTATATAAAAAAAAAGAATGTGGTTGTGGGTCTGTGGCCATGCAGGATTCTCCTACCTGAGGGTTAGACCCAGTTCCCAGGAGCCAGGTTCCCTTCTCGGGACAGGAGGGGTTCTCTTGTATGGCTCAGGGACCACATGTCGGATCATATGTTGGATTTCAAGACCAGGCCTCTGGGCACAGAGGCCTGAATATCTAGGCTAGGGTTCTTATGAGGTTGTAGGGGCATGTCATCCTCAACCTTCGGACTTAGGGACTTTGACCTGTGAGTCTTCCTGGAGGTAGATGCTCAGGCTGTGTCAGACTGTGCATTTTTTCCAGAGTGGCCTATGAAATTGGGGTGGGCTCAGGGGCCTTTCAGGCTTTTCCTAATCTGGAGGGTTTGTGCAACTGAGACGGCAGAATTTCATCCAGAGATCAGGCCCAGTGATGTAGTGTGGTTCTGTCAGCCCCATCCTGCAGGGAATGTGGTTAAGGGCTCTGGGACCAAAGTCTTCAGACACAAAATTGTGTATCAATTAGGAGGGAGGTGATGGCAGCCCCGATCTGCAGACGCTGAGGGCAGCTCCTCAGGATTTGAAATTCGTGTGGCTGGGAGGCAGGAGCAAAGGCTTTTCTGTCTGGATTGTGTCTAGGATGGCCTTGGAATGGTGGGGTGTCCTCATGTGTCCATGGAATATTCTACCTCTCTGGGGATTCTGCCCAGCACCCAAGAGTTTGGTGTCTCACTGCGAAGGAGAGAGCGTGGTTTACTGTTTCACGGTTCCTGTCAACACAGGGATTCCAGAGATGGGTTATAGGTCCCTGTGCCTGGATAACCCTACAAAGGCTTAGTATTTGGGCCTAGAGGCTTGACTTCCTGGCTCTGTGGGGCTTTGGTTCAGCTCCCATGGAGACTTGTTGGAAATGGGTCTCAGGGTAAGGGTCACAATGCCTGTTTGTGCCCAGATGCCCATCCTGAGTGGGCATTGGCTCTTGTTCCATGCACCTGGATCCCAATATGAGGGTTGGACCACCATATCAACATTTAATTTTCCTTCTATGAGGAAGGAGGAGTACTCTTTTGTGCTTCAGATTCCCCCATGCACAGTAATTTGATCTATGTTCTGGGACTGGTACGTGAATAACCAGGTTGGTTTGAGATGAAGGACTCAGGTCAAGGCAGGTCACACCTGCCAGATATGGGTCCCGCTATCTAGGTGGCTACCAGGAGGTCGGGGCTCGAGCTGTGTCAGACAAAGCATTAGTTCACAAGGTGGCCTATGATATTGTGGTGCTATAGAGGGCTGTGCTGGTGGAACCTTATATGGAGTTTCACGCAGACCCATAGGGCCCCTCTTTTTTCTGGTGGGCAGGCAGAAGGCTGCATTGTGGCTCCCAAATTCCCAATATGGGGGAATTGAAGGCGAGGAGTGTGAGAACAGAAGGCAGAAAACACAATCTATGCTTAATCTCAGTGCCGAGAACATGGCCGTTCCAATGTGCAGTGGTTTTTTTCGAGATCTCCAGCATCTGAGTACAGGCGAGGGTCAGATGTCTGCTCATGATAGAGTTTGTATCTATCGTGGCCAACAAATGAAATATCCAGCACCTGAGTAAAGGTGGATTTCAGATGTTTACGCACACTGGAGTTTGTGTCTCTGATGACCGAATGGAGGAGTGGCATCAAGAGGCTGATGCATGTGAGATGCTCCAAACAGCAAGGTTGTTTTTTCTACTGGACAGTTAGAGTCTGGTATGTTTTCTGCAGAGCCCCCCATGTGAAAAGTATGGGTAGCAGAGCCCTTCCACATGGATGCCTGGAAAGCACACCTCCATTGACCAATGCAGCTGAGGAACATGCAGGTTCTTTATGGTGCTTCTGGGGCGAAGCACCAAGGTCTTGAGTTGACATGGAATCTCTTGAAGATGGGTTACAATGCTGATTTTTTTTTACCAGGTAGATCTTAGAATGTGTTGGTGGCTAAGGTGCCTGCAGGATTCTCCTACCCTGAGGGTTTAACACAGGTCGAAGAGCACGGTTACCTTCTGGGGACAGGAGATGTAGTGTTTTGTGGCTCAGGGACCACATGCCGTATCATAAGTTCCTATTCAAGAACAGGCCTCTGAAGACAGATGCCCGACAACCTAATCTAGGGTTCCAATGAGTCCCAGGGGCATGAGAGGTTCAATCTTCAGACTTAGGACAGTTGACTTGGGTGTCTGCCAGAATGTAGGTGATCAGGGAGTTTCAGACTGTGCACTTATGTCCAGAGTAACCTCCAATATTGGGGTGGCCACAGGGGCCTTGAGTGTTTCAACCAACTCTGGAGGGTTTGGTTAACTGACATGCACAATTTCCATGGGGATGGCAAGCACAGTCCTGTGGTGTGGCTCCAGAGACTCCACCCTGGAGGGCATGTGAGCCATGGTTCTGGGAGGGAAGTCTGCAAACACAAACTTGGGTTAGTTTTAGTGGCTAGGTTATCGCAGGGCAATGTGTAGACCTGGAAGGCTACTCGTCAGGAACAGTAACTGGAATGACCCGAAGGCGGAAGCACAGGCTTTTATATCTGGATTGTGTGTCTAGGGTGATGTCAGAATGTAGCTGTGGCCTCATGGGTCCATGGGAGATTTTTCCTCTAAAGATACAGGCGGCTCCCAATATTTTGATGACTTTTTGGTATGGGAAGACTGCTATTTTCGATCTTAGGTGTGCCCCAAAACAGAGATTCCAGAGATGGGCTCTGGGTCTAGGCGCCTGGAAAATCCCACCAAGGGTTGGGATTTGGGCTTATGGGCAGACCAGGCCTGCAATGCAGGATCTTGGTGGTGCAACTGAGAGGGCTTGTTTGGAAACATGCTCAGGCTGAGCATTACAATGCCTGTTTGTGCCCAGGGTGGCCCTCAGGAGTGGGCGTGGTCCCATTGTCCATTTTCTGGCTCCCACACTGAGGGATGGACACACATTCCAATGGCCAGGTTTCCAGCCATGGGAAAGGAGGAAATATCTATTGTGCTTCATGTTCCCCCATAGGCAGGGATTACAGCAAAGGTCTGGGGACAGATGCCTGAATACCAAGGATGCATAGAGATGACAGATTTGGGCCAGGCCGTTCTCACATGCTGGATATGGGCCCCGCTCTCTGGGTGGCTGACACGAGGTCTGGGCTCAGGCTGTGTCAGACACAGCACTAGTGGCCAGAGAAGTCTATATATTGGGGTTCTCTCCCGGGCCGAGTAAATTGATCCTCATGTAGGGTTTCTGGCGAGACTCACGAAGCACTTCTTTCTGTGGGGCAGGCAGAATGCTGCCTTATGGATCCAGAATTCCCTATCAAGAGGGTTTGGGGACAAATAGGGTGAGAATGCAATTGTAAACACCAGCTATGCTTAAATTGAGTGCCAAGCGGAAGTCAGTTTCAATGTGCAGCAGCTTATACGAGATATCCAGCACCTGAGTAAGGGCAGATGTCAGATATTTGCTCACACTGGAGTTTGTGTCTAGGATGATGACTAATGGAGGGGTGGCTTCAGGAGGCAATGGAGGATTACCCACGCTTAAGATTGTGAGATGCTCCAAACAACAAGGTTTCCTTCTAATGGACAGGAGGAGTCTGTTTTTTTTTTCCTCCAGGGTCCCTCAAGTGGAAGTTTGCGTAGCAGAGCCCTCCCGCATGGATGACTGGAAAGCACACGTCCAATGACCATTGCAGCTGAGGAACATGACAGGTTCGTTTTGGTGGTTCTGGTGCCAAGTACCAAGGCCTTGAGTTGACTTGGAATCTCTTACAGATGTGTCCCAAAACTGGTTTGTTACAAGGGAGGTCTTAGAATGTATTGGTGGCTATGGGCCACACTGAGGGTTTGGCACAGGTCGATGTGCACAGTTTCCATCTTGGGAGAGGAGATGTTCTGTTTTGTGGCTCAGGGTACATATGTTGTATCCTGACTTGGTATTCAAGAACAGGCCTCTGAGGATTGATGCTGGCAACCTAATCTAGAGATCCAATGATGTCCTTGGTGCCCATCAGGTTCAATTTTCTTACTAAGGACCATTGATATGGTTGTCTGACTGGATGTAGGTGATCAGGGTGTTTCAGACTGTGCATTTGCATCCAGAGCCACTTCCACTATTGGGGTGGGCTCAGGGGCCTTGCAGGTTTCTCCTAACTTGGAGGCTTTGGGGAACTGTGATGGGCACAGTTTCCTTGGGGATGGCAGGCCCAGTCCTGTGGTAAGGCTTCAGAGACCACCTCCTTGAGGATATGAGAGCCATGGTTTTGGGAGGGAAGTCTGCAAACACAAATTTGGGTCAGGGATAGTGGCAAGGTGATCGCAGGTCCAATGCATAGACCTAGAATTCATCACGTCAGGAACTGTAATTAGGGTGACTGAAAGCTGGTAGCACAGGCTTTTCTATCTGGATTGTGTGTCCAGGATGGGCTCTGAATGTAGACGTGGTCTCATAGTTCAATGGGAGACTTTTCCTCTCTAAGGATCCTGGTGGATCTCCATAGATTGGTGGTTTTTCAGAGAAGAAAAGAGTGCTCTTTTCCATCTTAGGGGTGCTCCAAAACAGGGAAGAATGCTGTTTTCCAACTTAGGCTTATGCCAAAACAGGGATTCCAGAGACGGGCTCTGGGTCTGGGTGCCCGGATATCCCACCAAGTGTTAGGATTTGGGCCTAGGGGCATTCCAGGCCTGCAATGCAGGATCCTAATGGTGTAACAGAGAGGGCTTGTTTGAAAGCATGCTCAGGCTGAGGGTCATCATGCCTCTTTGTGCCCAGGGGGGCCCTCAGGAGAGGGCGTAGTCTCATTGGCCATATAGCTGGATCCCAATTTGAGGGTTGGACACCCATTGCAACAGCCAGGCTTCCTGCAATGGAAAGAGGAGTTCTCTATTGTGCTTCAGGTTCCCCCATTGGCAGGGTTACAGGAAAGGTCTGTGGAAAGTTGCCTTAATACCAAGGATGTGTACAGATGACAGGCTAAGAATTCCCAGGTAACAAAACAGCATTGTTACCCATGTTTATGACATTCCATGTAAAAATAAGCCCTTAGTACTTCGCCCCAGAGCCACCAGAATGAACTTGCCATGTTCCTAAGCTGCAATGGTCAGTGGAGGTGTGGTTTCCAGGCAACCATACGGGGGTGCTCTGCTACACAAACTTTGCAATTGGCGGGGACCCTTGAGACAAAAAAACAGAATGCCCCTGTCCGGTAGAAGGAAACCTTCTGTTTGGAGCATCTCACAAGCCCCAGCGTGGGAAATCCTCCATGGCCTCTTGACGCCACCCTTCCATTTGTGGGTAATCACAGACACAAACTCCAGTGTGAGCAAACATCTGACATCCACCCTTACTCAGGTGCTGGATATTCGAAACGGCAGCTGCACACTGGAACTGCCTTTTGCTTTTCACTGAACTTAACCATAGCTTTGTATTACTATTCTATCCTCACCACACTGGTCCACAATATCTCTTGATAGGGAATTCTGGAGCCACAACGCAGTATTCTGCCTTCCACATAGAAAGAAGAAGGACCTGTTGAGTCTGCCCAGAAACCTCACATGAGGATCAATCTACTCAGACCACGAGGCAACCCTGATTAATAGATTTCCCTGACCACTAGTGCTGTGTCTGACAGAGTCTAAGCCCCGACCTCGTGTCAGCCACCCAGAGTTGAGGGCCCATATTTAGCATGAGAGATCGGCTATGGCCCTGGGCCATCATCTGTACCCATCCTTGGTATCCAGTCATCTGTCCCCCAAACTTTGCTGGAATTCCTGCCAATGGCGAACCTGAAACACAATAGAGAACACCTCCTTCCCCATGGCAGGAATATTGGTTGTCCAACCCTCAGCGTGGGAGCCAGCTGCATGGCCAAGGAGACCATGCCCACTCCTGAGGGCCGACATGGGCACAGGCAGGCATGGTGATCCTCAGCCTGAGCATGTTTTCAAACAAACACTCTCAGTTGCTCCTCCAGTACCAGCATTGCAGGCCTGGTATGCCCCTAGGCCGAAATCCTAACCCTTGGTGGGATTTTCCAGGTGCCCAGACCCAGAGTCCATCTCAGAATCCCTGTTTGGGGCACCATTAAGATGGAAAATAGCACTCTTCTCTTCCCTGAGAAAGGCACCAAACTATTGGGAGCCGCCAGAATCCTTAGAGAGAAAAAATCTCCCATGGACCCATGAAAACAAACCTGCATTCTGAGGCCATCCTGTCCACACAATCCAGAGAGAAAAGTCTTTGCTACCGCCTTCGAGTCATCCTATTTACATTTCCTGACGAGCTGCCCTCCATGTCTATGCATTGGGCCTGTGATCATCTCGACACTAACCCTAACCCCAGTTTGTGTTTGCCGACTTCTCTCCCAAAACCATGGCTTACATGCCCACCAGGATGTGGTCCCTCAAGCCACATCACAGGAAAGTTCCTGCCATCCCCAAGAAAACTGTGCCCATCAGGTTGTCCAAACCCTCCAGATTAGGAGAAACCTGCCAGGCCCCTGAACCCACCCCAATATTGGAGGTTGCTCTGGATGCAAACGTGCAGTCTGAAACACCCTGAGCACCTCCATCGAGGCAGAAAGCCAAGTCAATGGTTCTGAGTCAGATGATTGAACCTGACATGCCCCTAGGACTTCACTGGAACCCTAGATTGGGTCTTCAGACATCTGTTCTCAGAGTCCTGTTCTGGAATACCAAGTTATGATACAACATGTGGTCCCTGATTCCCACAACAGAACATCTCCTGTCTCCAGAAGGAAAATGTGCTCTTGGATCTATGTCCAACTTTCAGGGTAGATGGATCCTGCATGACCCATTAGCCCCAGCACCTTCTATGATCTCCCTGGTAACAAACCAGCATTGTGACCCAACTTCCTGAGATTTGATGCCAACTCAAGGTGTTGGTACTTTGCCCAAGAGCCATGAAACGAATCTGCCATGTTCCTCAGGTACAAAGGTCAATGGACGTGTGCTTTCTAGGCATCCAAGAGGTAGTTCTCTGCTACACAAAAATTCCACATAGGGAACCCTAGAGCAAACAAATAAGACTGCTCCTGTCAGGTTGAAGGAAACCTTGGTTGTTTGGAGCATCTCACAAGCCCCACCTTGGGAAGTCCTCCACATTCTCTTGATGCCAACCCTCCATTTGTTAGTCATCATAGACACAAATTCCAGCATGAGCAAACATCTGACATCTGCTCTTACTCAGGTGCTGGATATTCGAATCAGTCACGCACACTGGAAATACCTTTCACTTGACACTGTATTCTTGCATAGTTTGGGTTTACAATTCCATCCTCACCCTACTGGACTGCAAGTCCTCTTGAGAGGGAATTAGGGAGACAAAACGCAACATTCTGCCTTCCCCATAGAAAGAAGAAGGGCCTGGTGAGTCTGCCCAGAAACTCCCCATGAAGATCAATCTACTTGGCCCTCGAGGGAACCCCGATTTATACTTTGCGCTGGCCACTAGCGCTGTGTCTGAGAGAGCCTGAGCCCCAACCTCGTGCCAGCCACCCAGAGTGTGGGGCCCTTATCCAGCATGTGGGACTGGCCATGGCCCAGTCATCTCTACCCATCCTTGGTATTCCGGCAACTATCCCAGATCTTTGCTGGAATCCCTACCAGTGGGGGAACCTGAAGCACAATTGAGAACTCCTCCTTCCCCATGGCAGGAAGCCTGGCTGTTGCTATGGGTGCCCAACCCTCAGAATTAGAACCAGGTGCATGGCCAATGAGACAACGCCCAATCATAAGGGCCGCCTGGGCCAAAGCAGGCATTGTGTCCCTCAACCTTAGCATGCATTCAAACAAATGCTCTCAGTTGTTTCTGCAGGGTCCCGCATCGCAGGCCTGGTATGCCCTTAGGACCAAATCCTAACACTTCGTGGGATTTTCCATGCCAACATAACCAGAGCCCGTCTCTGGAATCTCTGTTTTGAAGCACCCCTATGATGGAAAACAACACTCTTCCCTCCCCTGAGAAAACTATTAGGAGCTGCCAGGATGCGTAGAGAGGAAAAATCTCCCAGGGCTCCATAAGACCACACCTTCATTCCGAGGCCATCCGGGACACACAATCCAGATACAAGGGACTGTGCTACCACCTTCGAATCACCTGGTTTACAGTTCCAGACGAGCTGCCCTACAGACCTACGCATTGGGCCTGTGATCACCTCGCCATTAACCCTACCCCAAGTTTGTGTTTGCAGACTTCTTTCCCAAAACCATGGCTCACATGCCCTCTATGATGGGTCTCTGTAGCCACACCACAGGAAAGATCCTGCTATCCCCAATGAAACTGTGTCCATCACAGTTGCCCAAACCCTCCAGATTAGGAGAGACCTGCATGTCCCCTAAGCCCAGTCCAATATTGGAGGCCACTCTGGACACAAATGCACAGTGTGCAACACCCTGATCACCTCCATCCAGGAAGACACCCAAGTCAATGGTCCTGAGTCAGAAGATTGGTCCCTGAACACCACAATAGAATATCTCCTGTCCCCAGATGGAAATCGTGCTCTTCAACTTGTGTCAAGGGTCGGGGTATATGAATTATGCACAGCCCCTTAGCCCCCAGCACATTCTAAGATCTCTCTGGTAACAAACAAAGAGCATTGTGATCCATCTTCATGAGATTCCATGTCTCTTCAAGTCCTTGGTAATTCGCCCCAGAGCCACCAGAATGAACCTGCCATGTTCCTCACCTGATATGGTCAGTGGAGGTGTGCTTTCCAGGCATCCATGTGGGAGTGCTCTTCTACTTATTCTTTCCACATGTGGGACCCTGGAGCAAACAAACCAGACTGCCACTGACCAGTAGAAGGGAACCCTCTGTTTGGAGCATCTCAGAAGCACCAGCAGGAGAAATCCTCCATGGCCCTTGACACAACCCCTCCATTTGTCAGTCATCATAGACAAAAACTCCAGCATGAGAAAACATCTGAAATCTGCCGTTATTTAGATTCTGCATTTTCTTTTCCACCACTGCACACTGGAACTGCGTTTCACTTGACACTGAATTTAACAATAGCTTGGGTTTAGAATTCCATCCTCAGCCTCCTGGTCTGCAAGCCCTCTAGAGAGGGAATTTGGAGCCACAAGGCAACATTCTGCATTCCCACTAGAAAGAAATAGGGCCTGGTGAATCTTCCCAGAAACTCCACATGAGGATCAATCTACTTGGCACTCGATGGAACCTTGATTTATAGGCTGTCCTGGGCACTAGTACTAGTACTAGTACTAGTACTGTGTCTGACAGAGCCTGAGCCAAGACCTAGTTTCAGGCACCCAGAGATATGAGCCCATATCCAGCATGTGAGATTGGCCAGGGCCCAAGTCCATCATCTCTACCCATCCTTGGTATTCAGGCACCTGTCCCCAGACCTTTTATGTAATCCCTACCAATGGGGTAACCTAAAGCACAATAGAGAACTCCTCCTTCCCCATGGTAGGAATCCTGGCTGTTGATATGAGTGTCCAAACCTCAAAGTGGGAGCCAGCTGCATGGCCAAGGAGACAATGCCCACTCATGAGGGCTGCCCTGGGCACAAGTAGCCATTGTAACCCTCAGCTTGATCAAGCCTTCAAAAAAATGCTTAGTTGCACCTCCAGGATCCTGCATTGCAGGCCTGATATGCCCTTAAGCCCAAATCCTAACACATCGTGGGATGTTCCATGTGCACATACCCAGAGCCCGTCACTGGAATCCCTGTTTTGAGGCACCCCTAAGATGGAAAACAGCACTCTTCACTTCCCTGAGAAAGCCACCAAACTAATGGGATCCCCCAGGATCCTTGAGAAGAAGAATCTCCCATGGTCCCATGAGTCCACACCTGTATTCCGAGGCCAGCGTGGATATGCTATCCAGATACAAGAGACTGTGCTACTGGCTTTGAGTCACCTGATTTACAGTTCCTGACGTGCTGCCCTCCAGATCTTTGAATTGGGGCTGTGAACACCTCTCCATTAACCTTATCCCGAGTTTGTGTTTGCAGATCTCTCTCTAAAAACCATTGCTCACATGTCCTCCAGGATGGGGCCCCTAGAGTCACACCACAAGACTGTGCTTGCCATCCGCAAGGAAACTGGGCCCATCACAGTTGCCCAAACCCTCCTGATTAGGAGAAACCTGGAAGGCTCCTGAGCACATCCCAATATTGGAGGCTGCTCTGGATGCAAATGCACAGTCTGAAGCACCCTGATCACCTCCATCCAGGCAGACACCCAAATCAGTGGTCCTGAGTCAGATAATTGAACCTGACATGGCCCTAGGACCTCATTGGAAGAGGGATTAACTTTTCAGGCACTTGTCCTCAGAGGCCTCTTCTGGAATACCAACTTATGATACAAATTATGGCCCCTGAGCCCCAGGGTGGGAAATCCTCCATGGCCTCTTGACGCCACCTCTCCATTTGTTGGTCATCATAGACACAAACTCCAGCCTGAGCAAACATCTGACATCCGCCCATATTCAGGCGCTGATATTGGAATCAGCTGCTGCACACTGGAACTGCCTTTCGCTTTGCAATGAATTTAAGCCTAGCTTCAGACTACAATTTCATCCTCACCCTACTGGTCTGCCATATCTCTTGATAGGGAATTCTGGAGCCACAACGCAACATTCTGCCTTCTTCATAGATAGAAGGACCTGGTGAGTCTGCCCATAAACTGCACATGAAGATCAATATACTCAGCCCAGGAGGGAACCCCTATTTATAGTTTGCCCTAGCCACTAGTGCTGTGTCTGACAGAGCCTGAGCCCCTACCTCGTGTCAGCAACCCAGAGGGTGGGGCCCACATTAACCATGTGAGACCGGCCATGGCCCAGGGCTGTCATTACTACCCATCCTTGGTATTCAGGCATCTGTCCCCTAGATCTTAGCTGGAATCCCTACCAATGGGGGGACCTGAAGCACAATAGAGAATTCATCCTTCGCCATGGCAGGAATCCTGGCTTTTGGATGGGTGTCCAACCCTAGGAATGGGAACTGGCTGCATGGCTGAGTAGACATCGCACAATCCTGATGGCCTCCGGGGCACAAGCAGGCATTGGGACCCTCAGCTTGACCATACTTTCAAACAAACGCTCTCAGTTGCACCTCCAGGATCCCGCATTGCAGGCCTGGTATGGCCCTAGGCCTAAATATTAACCCTTGGTGGGATTTTACAAGCACTTAGACCCAGAGCTCATCTCTGGAATGCCTGTTTTGGGGCACGCCTAAGCTGGAAAACAGTACTCATCCCTTCCCGGAGAAATCCAACAAACTATTGAGAACCGCCAGGATCCTTGAGAGGAGAAATCTCCCATGGACCCTTGAGACAACACCTGCAATAAAGGCCATTCTGGAAATTAAATCCAGATACAATTACCTGTGCTACCACCTTTGAGTTACGTGATTTACAGTTCCAGACTTGCTGCCCTCCTGGTCTATGGATTGGGACTATGATCACCTTGCCACTAACCCTAACCTAAGTTTGTGTTTGCAGACTTCTCTCTCAAAATCATGGCGCACATGTCCTCCAGGATGGGGTCTCTGGAGTCACACCACAGGACAGTTCCTGCAATCCCCAAGGAAACTGCCCATCACAGTTGTCCAAAAACCCCATATAAGGAGAAACCTGCAAGGAACCTGAGCCAACCCTATTATTGGATGCCACTCTGGACACAAATGCACAGTCTGAAACACCCTCATCACCTGCATCCAGTCAGACACCAGAGTCAATGATCCTGAGTCAAAAGATTGAATGACATTCCCCTAGGGCCTCATTCAAACCCTTTATTAGGTTTTCAGGCTTCTGTCCTCAGAGAACTGTTCTGGATTACCAATTTATGATACAACATATGGCCGCTGAGCCCCACAACAGAATATCTCCTGCCCCCAGAAGCAATCCGGGCTCTTGGGCCTGTGTCAAATCCTCAGGCTAGATGAATCCTGCATGGCCCATTAACCACCAGCACATTCTAAGATCTCCCTGGTAACAAACCAACATTTTGACCCATCTTCATGAGGTTCCATGTCCAATCCAGTCTTTATTTCTTCGCCTCAAAGCCACCAGATGCCATGTTCCTTCGCTGTCATGGTCAATGAAGGTGTGCTCTCCAGTCACCCATGTGGGAGATCTATGTTATCCGATCTTTCGACATGGGGAACCATGGAGGAAACAAATCAGACTGCCCCTGTCTGGTAGAAGGAAACCTTGCTGTTTGGAGCATCTCAAAAACACCAGATTGGGAAATCCTCCATAACCTCTTGACGCCACCCCTCCATTTTTGTGTCATCATAGACACAAACTCCAGCATGAGCAAATATCTGACATCCACCCTCACTCAAGTGCTGAATATTGGATTCAAACATTGCACACTGGAAATTCCTTTTGCTTGATACAGAATGTAACCATAGCTTAGGTTTACAATTCCATCCTCAGCCTCCTGGTCCACAAGCCCTCTTTATAGTGAATTCTAGAGCCACAAAGCAGCATTCTGCCTTCCCCTTACAAACAAGAAGGGCCTGGTGAGTCTGCCCAGAAACCATACATGAGGATCAATCTGCTCGGCACTCGAGGGAACCCCAATTTATAGGCTGCCCTGGGCACTAGTGCTGTGTCTGACAGAGCCTGAGCCAAGACCTAGTGTCAGCCACCCAGTGATCGGGGCCCATATCCACGATTTGATACTGGCCATGGCCCATGTCCATCATCTTTACCCATCCTTGGTATTCAGGCCTCTGTCCCCAGACCTTTGCTGGAATCCCCGCTAATGGGGGAACCTGAAGCACTATAGAGAACTCCTCTTTCCCCATGGCAGGATTCTGGCTGTTGGGATGGTTGTCCAACCCTCAAAGTGGGAGCCAGCTGCATGGCCAATGTGACCACGCCCACTCATGAGGGCCACCTGGGCATAAGCAAGTATTGTGATCCTCAGCCTGAGAATGATTTCAAACAAGCCCTCTCAGTTGCACCTCCAGGATCCTGCATGCAGGCCTGGTAAGCCACTAGGCCCAAATCCTAACACTTGGTGGGATTTTCCAGGGGACCAAAGCCAGAGTCGGTCTCTGGAATCCATATTTTGGGGCACCCCTAACATGAAAAAAAGCACTCTTCCCTTCCCCGAAAAAGCCACCAACTATTGGGAGCCACCAGGATCCTTAGAGAGGAAAAATCTCCCATGGACCCATGAGTCCACAACTGCATTCTGAGGCCATCCTGCACACAATACAGAGAAAAAAGCCTGTGATTCTGCCTTTGAGTCACCCGATTAACAGTTCCTGAAGAGCTGCCATCCATGTCTATGCATTGGGCCTGTGATAACCTTGCCACTAACCCTAACCCAAGTTTGTGTTTTCAGACTTCCCTCCCAAAACCATGGCTCACATGCCCTCCAGTTTGTGATAACTGGAGCCACACCACGGGATTGTACCTGTCTTCCCAAAGGAAACTGTGATTGTCACTATTAAACAAACACTCTAGATTAGGAGAAACCTGCAAGGCCCCTAAGCCCAGCCCAATATTGGAGGCCACTCTGGACGCAAATGCACAGTCTGACACACCATATCACCTACATCCAGGCTGATATCCAAGTCAATGGTCCTCAGACAGAAGATTGAACCTGACATGCTCCTAGGATTCACTGGAACACTAGAATAGGTTTTCAGGTATCTGTACTCAGAAGGCTGTTCTGAATATCAATGTATGATACAATATGGTCACTGAGCCACACAAAAGAACATCTCCTGTCCTTAGAAGAAAGCTGTGCTCTGGACCTGTGTCAAACACTCTGGGTAGATGAATCCTTCAAGGCCCCCTGGCATCCAGCACATTCTATGATCTCCCTGACAACATACCAGCATTGTGACCCATCTTCATGAGACTCCATGACAACTCCAGCCTTTGGTACTTCGGCCCAGAGCCACCAGAATGAAACTGCCATGTTCCTCTGCTGCCATGGTCAATGTAGGTGTACTTTCCAGGCATCCAGCGGGAGTGCTTTGATACCAACTTTCCACATGGGGAACCCTGGAGGAAACAAACCAGACTCCCCTGTATGGTAAAAGGAATCTTTTCTGTATGGAGTATCTCAAGCCTGAGGGTGGGTAATCCTCCATGGCCTCTTGAGGCCACCCATCCATTTGTTGGTCATCATAGACACTAACTCCAGCGTGAGCAATCAACTGACATCTGCACTTACTCAAGTGCTGGATATTTGAATCAGCTGCTACACACTGGAATTGCCTTATGCTTGGCACTGAATTTAAAAGTAGCTTGGCGGGACGCCTGGGTGGCTCAGTTGGTTAAACAGCTGCCTTCGGCTCAGGTCATGATCCCAGCGTCCTGGGATCGAGTCCCACATCAGGCTCCTTGCTCCGCAGGGAGCCTGCTTCTCCGTCTGACTCTGCCTTCCACTCTGTCTGCCTGTGCTTGCTCTCGCTCGCTCTCTGACAAATAAATAAAATCTTGAAAAAAAAAAAGTAGCTTGGGTTTGCAATTCCATCCTCACCCTGGTGTTCAGTAAGCTCTCTTGATAGGGAATTCTGACGCCACAACACAGCATTCTGCCTTCCCCATAGCAAGAAAAAACAGCCTGGAGAGACTGCCCAGAAACCCTACATGAGGATAAATCTACTCGACCCTCGAGTGAACCCCATTTATAGGTTTACCTGGCCACTAGCGCTGAGTCTGACAGAACCTCGTCTCTGACCTCGTGTCAGGACCCAGAGACTGGGCTCCAACTCCAGAATGTGAGACCAGCCATGTCCCAGGGCTGTCATCTCTACCCATTCTTGATTCAGGCATCTGTCCCCAGACATTTGCTGAAATCCCTGCCAATGGGGGAACCAGAAGCACAATAGGGAAATCCTCCTTCCCCATGGCAGGAATGATGGCTCTTGGGATGGGTTTCCAGACCTCAGAGTGGTAGCCAGCTGAATGGCCAATGATAACCCGCCCACTCATGAGGGCCGCCCTGGACACAAGCAGGCATTGTGACCCCCAACATGAGCATGCTTTCAAACAAACACTCTCAGTTGCATTCCAGAATCCAAATTGGCAGGCCTGATATGCCCCTAAGCACAAATCCTAACACCTGGTGGGATTTTTCAGGGGCCCAGAAACACAGCCTGTCTCTGGAATCCCTGTTTTGGGACACCCCTAAGATGGAAAATAGCACTCTCCCCTTCGCCAAGAAAGCCACCATAGTATAGGGAGCCGCTAGGATCCTTGAGAGGAAAAATCTCCCATGGATCCATGAGACCACACCTGTATTCCGAGGCCATCCTGGACACAAAAGCCAGATACACAAGCCTGTGCTACCACCTTCAAGGCAACTAATTTATAGTTCCAGACGAGCTGCCCTCCAGGTCTATGCATTGGGCCTGCGATCACCTCACCGCTAACCTTAACCCGAGTTTGTGCTTACAGACTTCTATCCCGAAACCATGGCTCATATTTCCTCCAGGATGGGGTCTCTGGAGCCACACCAAAGGACTGTGCCTGCCATCCCCAAGGAAAATGTGTCCGTCACATTTGCCTAAAACTTCGAGATAAGGAGAAACCTGCAAGGCCCCTGAGCCCACCCCAATACTGGAGGCCCCTCTGGACACAAATGTGCAGTCTGAAATACGCTGATCACCTGAATCCAGGCAGATACCCAAGTCAGTGTTTCTCAGTCAGAAGATTGAACCTGACATGCTCCTATGACCTCATTGTAACCCCTGATTAGGTTTTCAGGCATCTGTAATCAGAGACCTGTTCTGGAGTACCAACTTAAGATACGACATATGGTCCCTGATCCCCACAATAGAACATCTCCTTTCTCTAGATGGAAGCCGTGCTCTTGAAACTGTGTCAAACCATCAGGGTAGATGAATCCTACTTGGCCCGTAGCCACCAGCAGATTCTAAGATCTCACTGGTAACAAGCCAGCATTGTGAGCCATCTTCATGAGATTCCATGTCAACTACAGGCCTTGGTACTTCACCCCAGAGCCTTCAGAAAGAACCTGTCATGTTCCTCAGCTGCAATGTTCAGTGGAAGTGTGCTTTCCAGGCATCCATGTGGGAGTGCTCTGCTACCCAAACTTTCCACATGGGGGACTCTCGAGCAAACAAATCTGACTGCCCTGTCCTGTAGAAGGAAACCTGGCTGTTTGGAGCATCTCACAAGCTCAAGTGTGGGAAATCCTCTATGACCTCTTTTCAACTCCTCTCCATTTGTCGGTCATTATAGACACAAACTCCAGCTTGAGCAAACATCTGACGTCTGCGCTTACTCAGGTGCTGGATATTCGAATCAGCCGCTGCACCCTGGAAATGCCATTCGCTTGTCACTGAATTTATTCATAGCTTGGGTTTACAATTCCATCCTCACCCTACTGGTCCACAAGCCCTCATGATAGGGAATTCTGCAGCCACAACACAGCATTCTGCCTTCCCAATAGAAAGAAGAAGGGCCTGGTGAGTCTGCCCAGAAACTCCACATTATGATCAGTCTACTTGTCCCTTGAGGGAACCCTGAATTATAGACAGCCCTGGCCCCTAGTGTTGTGTCTGACAGAGCCTAAGCCCCGACCTCGTGTCAGCCACCTAGAAGGCGGGGCCCATATCCCGCATGTTAGACTGGCCACGGAACAGAGCCGTCATCTTTACCCATCCTTGGTATTCAGGCATGTGTCCCCAGACCTTTCCTGGAATCCCTACCAATGAGGGAACCTGAATCACAATAGAGAAATCCTCATTCCCCATGGCAGGATTCCTGTAAGTTCGGAAGGGTGTCCAACACTCAGAGTGTTAGCCTACTGAATGGCCATTGAGACCACCCCCATTCCTGAGGGCCACCCTATGCAAAAGCTTGCATAGTGACCCTCAGCCTGAGCATGCTTTCAAACAAACGCTCTCAGTTGTATCTCCAGGACTTGCATTGGAGGCCTGGTAAGCCCCTATGCCCAAATCATAACCCTTGGTGGGTATTTCCAGGTGCCCAGAGCCAGAGCACTTCTCTGCAATCCCTGTTATGGGACACCCTTAATATGGAAAACAGAACTCTTTCCTCTCTGAGAAAGCCACCACATTATAAGGAGCCGCCAGGATACTTGAGAGGAAATATCACCCATGGGCACCTGAGACCACACCTGCATTCTTAGTCCATGGTGGATACACAATCCAGATAAAAAAGCCTGTGCTACCTCCTTTGAGGCATGCGATTTACATTTCACACGGAGCTTCCCTCCAGGAGTATGCATTGGGCCTACAATCACTTCGCCACTAAACCTAACCCGCATTTGTGTTTGCAGACTTCCCTCCGAAAACCATGGCTCTCATGCCCTCCAGCATGGGGTCTTTGGAGCCACACCACAGGACTGTGCCCACCATTGCCAAGGAAACTGTGCCCATCAAATTGCCCTATCTTTCCAGATTAGGAGAAACCTGCAAGGCCCCTGAGCCCACCCCAATACTGGTTGCCACTCTGTACACAAATGCACTGTCTGGAACACCCTGATCACCTACATCTAGGCAGACTTTGAAGTCAATGATACTGAGTCAGAGGATTGAACCTGACATTCCGTTAGGATTTTATTGGAACCCTAGATTAAATTTTCAGGCATCTATCCTCAGAGGCCTGTTCTGCAATATCAAATTATGATACATTTGGTCCGTTAGCCCCACATCAGAACATCTCTGGTCCGAGAAGGAAACCGTGCCCTTTGACCAGTGTCAAACCCTCAGGGTAGATGAATCCTACATGGTCCCTTAGCCACCAGCACACTGTAAGGTCTCCATGGTAACAAACCTGCATTCTGACCCATCTTCATGAGACTTCATGTCAACTCCAGGCCTTGGTAATTCGCCCAAGAGCCACCAGAACGAATTGGCCATGTTTCTCAGCTGCAATTTTAATGGAGGTGTGCTTTTCAGGCATCCACGTGGGAGTGCTCTGCTACCCAAACTTTCCACATGGGGGACCCTGGAGCAAATAAACCAGACTCCCCCTGTGTGGTAGAAGGAAACTTTGCTGTTTGAAGCATCTCACAAGCCCCAGCATGTGAAATCCTCCATGGCCTCTTGACGCCACCCCTCCATTCATCGGTCATCATAGACATAAACTCCAGCATGAGGAAATGTCTGACTTTCACCTTTACTCAGGTGCTGGATATCTGGAATCAGACACTGCACAATGGAACTGCCTTTTGCTTGGCACTGAATTGAACCTTAGCTTGAGTTTACAATTCCATCCTCACCCTACTGGTCCCCAAGCCTGCTTGATAGGGAATTCTGGGGCCACAACGCAGCTTTTTGCCTTCCCCTTAGAAAGAAGAAGGGCATGGTGATTCTGCCCAGAAACTCTGCATGAGGATCAATCTGCTCAGCCCTTGAGGGATCCCTGATTCATACTCAGCCCTGACCACTAGTTCTGTTTCTGACAGAGCCTGAGTGCTCAATTCATGTCAGCTACTCAGAGAGTCAGGCATGTGAGACTGGCCATGTCTCAGGTCCCTCATCTCTACCCATCCTTGGTATTCAGGCATCTGTCCCAAGACATTTGCTAGAATACCTGCTAATGGGGGAACCTGAGGCACAATAGAGAATTCTTCCTTTTCCATGGCAGGAATCCTGGTAGTTGGGATGGGTGTCCTACATTAAAGTGGTAGCCAGCTGCATGGCCAAGGAGACAACTCCCACTCATAAGGGCTGCCCTAATCACATCAGGCATTGTGACACTCAGACTAGCATGCTTTCAAACAAACGCTCTCAGTTGTACCTCCAAGTCACACATTGTAGGCCTGGTACTCCCCTAGGCCCAAATCCTAATCCTGGTGGGATTTTCCAAGCACCCAGACTCACAGCCCTTCTCTGGAATCCCTTTTTGGGGAACATCTAAGATTGAAAACAGCACTCTTCCATTCAAACGAGAAAGCCACCATACTATTGGGAGCTTCCAGGATCCGTAGAGAGGAAAATACTCTCATGGAAACATTAGAACACACCTGCATTCCAAGGCTATCATGGACACACAATCCAGATACAAAAGCCAGTGCTAGTGCCTTCGAGGTACGTGATTTACAGTTCCTGACGATCTGCCCTCCAGGTCTATGCATTGGGCCTACGATCACCTCGCAACTCAACCTAATCCGAGTTTGTGATTGCAGACTTCTCTCCCAAAACCATGGCTTACATGCCCTCCACGATGGAGTCTCTGGAGGCACACCACAGGACTGTGCCTGCCACCCCCAAGGAAACCGTGCCCACAAATTTGCCTAAACCTTCAAGATTAGGAGAAACCTGCAAGGCCCCAGAGCCCACCCCAATATTGGAGGCCACTCTGTACACAAAGGCACAGTCAGAAACACCCTGGTTGCCTACATATAGGCAGACACCGAAGTCAATGGTCCTGAGTCTGATGATTGAACCTGAAATTCCCCTTGGACTTCATTGGAACCCTAGATGAAGTTTTTAGGCATCTGTCCTCAGAGGCCTGTTCTGGAATTCCAACTTATGATACAACATTTGGTCCGTGAGCCCCACAACAGAACATCTCCGATACCCAGAAAAAAACCGTGTTCTTCGACCGGTGTCAAACCATCAGGATAGACTAATCATACATGGCCCCTTAGCCACCAGCACATAGTAAGATTTCCGTGGTAACAAAACTGCATTGTGACCCAACTTCATTAGAAACCAGGCCTTGGTACTTTGCCCTAGAGCAACCAGAAAGAACCTGCCATGTTCCTTAGGTGCAATGGTCAATGTAGGTGTGCTTTCCAGTATCCACGTGCGAGTACTATGCTACCCAAACTTTGCACATGGGGGAACCTGGTGTAAACAAACCAGACCTCCCCTGTCCAGTAGAAGGAAACCTTATGTTTGGATCAACTCACAGGCCTCAGCGTGCAAACTGCTCCATGGCCTCTTGATGCCACCACTCCATTGGTCCGTCATCAAGACACAAACTCCAGTCTAAGCAAATATATGACATGCACCCTTATCCAGGTGCTGGATGTCTTGAATAAACCACTGCACATTGGAACTGCCTTCCACTTGGCACTGAATTGAACCATAGCTTGTGTTTACAATTCCATCCTCACCTGACTGGTCCCTAAGCCCTCTTGATAGGGAAATCTGGGGCCACAACGCAGCATTCTGCCTTCCCCATCGAATGAAGAAATGCCTGGTGAGTCTGCCCTGAAAACCCACATGAGGATCAATCAGGTCGGCCCTCGAGTCAACACCGATTTATAGGCTGCCATGGCCACTAGTGCCGTGCCTGACAGAGCCTGAGCTCGACTGAGTTTCAGCCACTAGAGAGCAGGCCCCATATCTAGCATTTGGGATTGCCATGGCCCAAGTATGTCATCTCTACCCATCCTTGATATTCAGGCACCTGTCCCCAGACCTTGGCAGGGATCCCTGCCAATTAGGGAACTTGAAGCACAATAGAGAACTCTTCTTTCCCCATGGCAATAAACCTGGCTTTTGGGATGGGTGTTCTACCCTCAAAGGGGGAGCCAGTTACAACATCAATGACACCACACACACTCCTGAGGACTACCCTTGGCACAAACAGGCATTGTGACCCTCACCCTGAGCATGCTTTCAAAAAATCCCTCTCAGATTCACCACAATGATCCCTCATTTCAGGCCTGGTATGCCTGTAGGTTCAAATCATAAAACTTGGTGGGATTTTCGAGGTACCCAGACCCAGAGACCATCTCTGGAATTTTTGTTTTGGTGCACCCTTCAGATGGAAAACAGCACTCATCCCTTCCCCCAAAATGTCACCAAATTATGAGGAGCCACCAGGATCCATAGAGAAGCAATGTCTCCCATGGACCCATGAGAACACACCTGCATTCCGAGGCCATCCTGGACACACAATCCGGAGAGAAAAGCCTGTGCTACTGCCTTCCATTCACCCTAATTACAGTTCCAGATGAGCTGCTCTCAAGGTATATGCATTGGGCCTGTGATCACCTCGCCACTCACCCTAATTCAAATTTGTGTTTGCAGACTTATCTACCAAAACCATGGCACACATGCCCTCCAGGATGGGGTCTCTGGATCCACACTGCAGGACTGTCCCTGCCATCCACAAGGAAACTGTTTCCATCACAGTTGCCCAAACTGTCTAGATTAGGAGAAACCTACAAGGCCTCTGGGCCTACCCCAATTTCGGTGGCCGCTCTGAACACAAATGCACAGTCTGAAATACCCTGATCCCCTACATCCAGGAACACAGCCAAGTCAATGGTCCTGAGTCAGAATAATGAACCTAACATGCCCCTAGGACGTCATTGGAACCATTGATTCGGTTTTCAGACATGTGTCCTCAGAAGCCTGTTCTAGAATGCGAACTTATGATACAACATGTGGTGCCTGGGCCACACAACAGAACATCTCCTGTCCCCAGAAGGAAACCGTGCCCTACAATCTGTGCAAAATCCCAGAGTAGTAGATTCCTGCACAACTACTAAGCCACCAGCACATTCTAAGATCTACCTGGTAACAAACCAGCTGTGTGGCCCATCTGCAAGAGATTCCATGTCAAATCAAGGACTTGGTACTTTGCTACAGAGACACCAGAATAAAGCTGCCATGTTCTTCAGTTGCAATGGTCAATGAAGTTGAACATTCCAGGCATCCATGCGGTAGAGCTCTGCTACCCAAACTTTCCACATGGGGGACCCTGGAGCAAATAAACCACACTCCACCTGTCCAGTAGAACAAAACCTTGCTATTTGGAGCAGCTCATGAGTCTCAACGTGAAAATCCCTCCATGGCTTCTTGACGCCACCCCTCCATTTGTCAGTCATCATAGACACAAACTCCAGTGTGAGCAAATATCCGACGTCCTCCCTTACTAAGGTGCTGGATATCTCGAAAAAGCTGCTGGACACAGGAACTGCCTTCTGCTTGGCAGTGAATTGAACTGTAGCTTGTGTTTACAATTCCTTCCTCACCCGACTGGTCCCCAAGCCTTCTTGATAGCGAATTATGGAGACACAACACAGCATTCTGCCTTTCCGATAGAAACAAGTGCCTGGTGAGTCTGGCCAGAAACCCCACATGAGGATCAATCTGCTCGGCCCTATATCGGAGGGACCCTGATTTATAGGTTGCCCTGGCCACTAGTGCTGTGTCTGACAGAGCCTGAGCCCAGACCTAGTGTCAGTCACCAGAGTTGAGCCCCACATCTAGCATTTGGGATTGCCATGGCTCAAGTATTTCATCTCTACCCATCCTTGGTATTCAGGCACCTGTCCCCAGAACTTTGCTGGAATCCCTGACAATAGGGCATCCTGAAGCACAATAGAGAACTCCTCCTTCTTCATATCAGGAAACTTGGCTGTTAGGATGGGTGTTCAACCCTGAAAGGGGGAGTCATTTACAAGTCCAGTGAGACCACACAAACTCCTCAGGGATGCCCTGGAGGCAAACAGGCCTTGTGACCCTCAGCCTGAGCATGCTTTCAAACAATCCTTCTCTGTTGCACCACCATGAACCCGCATTGCAGGCCTAATATGCCCCTAAGCCCAAATCATAGCACATGTTGTGATGTCCCAGATGCCATGAACCAGAGCCCGTCTCTGGAATCCCTGTTTTGTGGCACCCATAAGGTGGAAAACATCACTCTCCCCTTCCCCGAAAAAGCCACCAAACTATGGAGAGCCACCAGGATCCATAGAGAGGAAAAGACTCCCATGGACCCATGAGACCACACCTGCATTCCAAGGCCATACTGGACACACAATCCAAAGAGAAAAGCCTGTGCTACTGCCTTCCAGTCTCCCTAATTATAGTTCATGAGGAGCTTCCCTCCAGGTCTACGCATTGGGCCTGTGATCACCTCGCCACTCACCCTAATTTGTATTTGTGTTTGCAGACTTCTCTCCCAAAACCATGGCTCACATGCCCACCAGAATGTGATCTCTGGAGCCACACCACAGAACTCTGGCTGCCAACCCCAAGGACACTGTGCATATCAGATTTGCCCAAACCTTCCAGATTAGGAGAAACCTGTGTGGCCCCTGAGCCCACACCAATATTGCCGGCCACTCGGGATGGAAATGCGCAGTCTGAAACACCCTTATCACCTACATCCAGGGAAATAGCCAAGTCAATGATCGTGAGATAGACGATTGAACCTAAAATGCCCCTAGGCTCTCAATGGAACCCCATTAGGTTTTTAGGCATCTGTCCTCAGGGGCCTGTTCTGAAATACCAATCTGTGACACATCATGTGGTCTCTGAGCCACACGACAGAACATCTTCTGTCCCCAAAAGAATACCATGCTCTTCGACCTGTGCCAAACCCTCAGGGTAGGAGAATCCTGCATGGCACCTTAGCAACCAGCACATTCTAAGTTCTCCCTGGTAACAAACAAGCATTGTGACCCATCTGCAAGAGATCCCATGTCAACTCAAGGCCTTGGCACTTTGTCCCAGAGCCACCAGAACGAATCTGCCATGTTCCTCAGCTGCAATTGTCAATGGAGGTGTGCTTTCCTGGCATCCATGCCGGAGAGCTCTTCTTCACAAACTTTCCACATGGGGAAACCTAGAGTAAACAAACCAGACTTCACCTACTCTGTACAAAGAAATGTTACTTTTTGCAGCAGTTCACAGGCCTCAGCATGTGAACTCCTCCATGGCCTCTTTATACCACCCCTCCACTTGTCGGTCATCATAGACAAAAACTCTAGTGTGAGCAAGCATCTGACATCCACCCTTATTCCAGTGCTGGATGTCTCGAGTAAACTGCTACAAATTGGAACTGCCTTCTGCTTGGCACTGAATTGAACCATAGCTTTTGTTTACAATTCCACCCAAAACTGACTGGTTCCCAAGCTCTCGTGATTGGGAAACCTGGAGCCACAACACAGCATTCTGCCTTCCCTATTGAATGAACAAATGCCTGGGAATCTTCCCAAGAAACTCCACATGAGGATCAATCTGCTCCGCCCTCGAATCTACTCTGATATAAAGGCTGCCATGGCCACTAGCGCTGTGTCTGACAGAGCCTGAGCCCCGACCGAGTTTTAGGCCTCATATCTAGCATTTGGTATTGCTATGGCCCAAGTACGTCATCTCCACCCATCCTTGGTATTCAGACACCTATCTCGAGACCTTGCTGGAAACCCTGCCAATGGGGCAACCTGAAGCACAGAAGAACCTGACAGAAGAGAACTCATCCTTCCTCATGGCAGGACATTTGGCTGTTGGGTTGGGTGTCCAACTCTCTAAGAGGGAGCCAGATATATGACCAATGAGACCACTCCCACTCCTGAGGGCCGCCATGGGAGCAAACAGGCATTGTGAGACTCAGCCTGAGCAAGCTTTCAAACAATCCCTCTCAGTTGCACCATCATGATCCCGCATTGCAGGCCTCATACACCCCTAGGTGCAAATCCTAACCCTTGGTGGGAAGTCCCAGATGCCCAGAAAAAGAGCCTGTATCTGGAATCCCTGTTTTGGGGCACCCATAAGATGGAAAACAACACTCTTCCCTTCCCCAAAAAAGCCACCAAACTATGAGCTGCACAGATCCATAGAGAGAAAAAGTTTCCCATGGACCCATGAGACTATACCTGCATTCCAAGGCCATCCTGGACACACAATATAGAGAGAAAAGCCTGTGCTACTGCCTTCCAGTCACCCTAATTACTCCTGACAAGCTGCACTCCAGGTCTACTCATTGGGCCTGTGATCACCTTTCCACTAACCATAACCCACATTTGTGTTTGCAGACTTCTCTCCCAAAACCATGGCTCATATGCCCTCCAGGACAGGGTCTCTGGATCCACAACACATGACTGGGCCTGCCATCCCCAAGGAAACTGTGACCGTCAAACCTGCCCAAACCTTCCAGTTTAGGAGAAACACGCAAGAGCCCTGAACCCGACCCAATATTGTCGGCAGCACTGGACACAAATGCCAGTCTGAAACGCCCTGATCACCTACATCCAAGCAGACAGCCATTTCAATGTTCCTGGGTCAGAAGATTGTACCTGACATGCTCCTAGGACGTCATTGGAACACTAGATTAGGTTTTCAGGCATCTGTCCTCAGGGTCCTGTTCTGAAATACCAACTTAGGATACAACATGTGGTCCCTGAGCCACACAATAGAATATCTCCTGTCCCCAGTAGGAAACCATGCCCTTCGACCTGTGCCAAACCCTCAAGATTGGAGAATCCTGCACAGCACCTTAGACACCAGCACAAACTCTAGTTTGTGTGTTGACCCATACCACAAGCTTTCCATCTGCTGGACAGTCGAGTCCTGTTGAATGGCTCCAGGATGTCCCATACGGAAAGACTGGAGAGCAGGATTCGAAGGATGGATGCCTGTACAGCATACCTCACATTCCCATTGGCTCTTTGTGACAAGACATGTTTGAACTACTGGCTCTGGGGCGAGCTAACTAGGGGGCTGAATTGAAATGGACTCTCCTGCGGATGGGTCATAATGTGGTTTTGTGTGCATGGAGACCTTGGAATATGTTGGCAGCTCAGGGGCCATGAAGTATTCGCCTAACCGAAGGGTGTAATATTGCTCCAATTAAAAAGAGATCCCTATGTGGAGATGAGACAGGTTCTCTTTGGTGCCTCAGAAAAGTCCCAGATATTGGTCTTCAAACCAGTTCTCTGAGTAGAGACACCTGGAAACCAAAGCTAGGGTTCAGATTAGAGCCTAGATGCCTGTCCGTTTCAATCTTCTGTCTCTGGGGACACTGTCTGAGTATCTATGTGGAGATAGTTGCTCAGCTGGTGTCAAAGTGCCCCTCTTAGTCCATGGCCAAGGCATGGCCTTGGAGACCTTATTGGATTCTCCTAATCTCTAGGGTTGTGGCCAATGGATTGGGTACAGTTTTCTTGGAGAGGACTGGCACAGTCCTTCAGTGTGTCTCCATAGGCCCTAGCCTGGAGGGTGTGTGGGTCCGGGCTGTGGGCACAGAAGTCTGAAAACACAAACTCGGCTTGGGTGCGGAGCCGAGAGCATTGCAGGATGGACCCACAGACCGTGAGAGGAGATCCTCAGCTTATGAAAGAAGGGCAAATGGGAGGCAGTCACGCAAGCTTTTGTCTTTGGATGTTTTGTCTCCCATAGCCGTGGAATGTAGGGGTGACCTCAGGGGCTATGGAAGAGTCTCCCTCTCTGAGGAGTTGGTCCAGCTCTTAAGATTTTGGGGACATTTTGTGGGAAGGGTGGAGTCCTGCTGTCTGGCTCAGGTGTTCTTCCAGGAGAGGGACTCCAGATCACAGTCCTGGGTTCGAGCAAATGGAATACTCGAGCTCTTGTGAAGATTGGGATCATAGGGGCTTGGCAAGACCCATATGCGGGCTCTTAGTCCAGGCCCTGAGAGACCTTACTTCGACATGGGGCCCATGCTGATGGTCCCAATGCGAGTTTGTACCCAAGGAGGCACTCAAGTTTAGGCTTGGCCTCAGGGGCCATGAAGGTTTCTCCTACACTGAAGGTATGACTCCATGACAACAGCAAGCTTTCCAGCCATGGGGAAGGAGAAGATCTGATTTGTGCTTCAGTTACCCACGATTGCCAGGATTTGATATAATATCTAGGGTCAGATGTCTGAAAACCCAGGTTGGGAAGAGATGACAGCATAAGGCCATGGCCTGTCTGATGTGCTTAGTGTGCAGCCAGCTGTTTCCTTGTCTGTCGGGACGTCAGGCTGTGTCAGACAGAGCAATACTGACCAGGGTAGCTTTTCCAGTTAGGGTGCGGTCGAGGCCAGAGCAGGTTGGTTCTCATTTGTGGTTTCTGGAGAGCCCCATAGGGCAACGTTTTTCTTCTGGTGGGCAGGCAGAAAACTGTGTTGTGGTTCTGGAATTCCCAGTCTGGAGGGCTTGTTTGCCAGGAGTGTGAAGAGGGAAGTCTGAAAACACAAGCTAGCGTTAGGTTTGGGGCCGAGGGCATGGCAGGCCCACTCTGCAGAGACTGAATCAAGATCTCCTGCATCTGAGGTCAGGGCGAGTATCAGACGTTGCCTCAGGTTGGAGTTTGTGTCCATTATGGCCCCTTCCTGAAGGGGGTGGGGGCGTCATGAGGCCAGGGAGGTTTCCCAACGCTGGGAGTTATGAGCTGCCCCAAACATCAAGGTTTCCTCTGTAGGACAGTCGAGTACTATGAGATGGTTCTAGGATGACCCCTACAGAAAGACTCGAGAGAAGGGGTCTAAGCATGAATGTCTGCAAATGCCACCTCACATTCCCACTGGCTGCTTGGGGCAAGGCAGGCTCAATCTGCAGGCTCTTGGGCGGGTTTCTCAGAGGGCTGAGTTGAAATGGACTCTCCTGAGGATGAGTCATACTGTGGGTTGGTGGCCATGGAGACCTTGGAATGTGGCGGTGGCTCAGGGACTCTGCAGGTTTCTCCAAACCGAAGGGTTTGACACAGCTCCAACAATGAAGCTTCCCATGTGGAGACGATAGTTGTTCTGTTTGGTGTCTCAGGAAAGCCCCAGATGCTGGTCTTCAAACCCAGGCCTCTGAGGAGTGACACCTGGAAACCAAAGCAAGAGTTCAGATTAGGGCCCAGGGGCCTGTCTGGTTCAATCTACTGTCTCTGCCGACATCTGTCTGTGTTTCTGCATGGAGGTAGTTGCTCAGCTTGTGTCAGGATGCCTTTGTCCAGAGAGGCTTATAGTAGTGGGATGTCCTCGGGGGCCTTGAGGTTTCTCCTATTCTGTGGGGTTATGGGCAATGGAATGGGCATAGTCTCCTTGGAGAGAGCAGGACAGTCCTGTGGTGTGGCTCCAGAGGCCCCAGCCTGGCGGCTGTGTGGGCCAGGGCTGTGGGGACAGACATCCAAAAACACAAACTCGGCTGAGGTTTGGGGCTGAGGTTATGGCAGGAGTGATCTACAGTCCGTGAGGGGAGCTCATTGTGATTAGAAAGTAAGGCGAGTGAGAGGCGGTCGTTCAGGCTTATGTCTCTGGATGTTGTATTCATGATGGTCATTTAATGTAAGCATGGTCTCATGGGCCATGGAAGTCTCCCTCTCTGGTGATTTGTCCGGCTCCCAAGAGATTGGGGTCATTTTGTGGGAAGGGAGGAGTCCTGTTTTCTGCCTCATGTGTCCCCACAATAGAGGGATTCTAGAGCAGAGCACTGGGTACATACAACTGAAATACCCACCCTCTGGTTAGGCCTGGGGTCCTATGGGCATGGCAAGCCCATATGCAGATTCTTGGTCCAGCCACTGAGAGACGTTACTTGAATAGTGGACTCATGCTGAGGGTCACAATGTGTGTTTGTGCCCAAGGTGGTCCTCAATGTTGGGCGGGACCTCATTGAGCTTGCAGGTTTCTCCTACAGTGAACCTTGGACATGCCAACCTCAGGGTTTCTTGCCATGGGGAAGGAGGAGTTTTGATTTCTGCATCACGTTCACCTCTGGGCACTAATTGGAGATAAGGTCTAGGTTCTGAAGCCTGAAAACCGAGGTTTGGAAGAGATGACGACCTAAGGCCATGGCGGGTCCGATGTGTTCAGTTTGGGGCCAGCTTTCTAGGTGTCGTTCAGGAGGTCTGCACTCAGGCTGTGCCAGACAGGGCATTCGTGCCCAGATACGCTGTATAATTGGGGTACAGTTGAGTGGCATGCAGAAGATAATTATTTGGGGTTTCTCCGTAGCCCCATAGGGCAAAGTCTTTCTTCTGGAGGGCAGGCAGAGTGCTGCATTCTGGCTCCGGAACTGCCAAACTGGAGGCCTTGCGGCCAGGAATGCAAGGATGTAAGTCTGAGAACTGAAGCTTTGCTTTGGTTTCAGGGCGAGGAAATGGCAGGCACACTCTGCAGAGCTGAATTTAGATTTCATGCATCTGAGGTCAGGGCGAGGTTCATATATTGGCTCAGGTTGGAGTTTCTGTCCATGATGGCCCCTTCATGAAGGGGGGTCATCACACCGCCATTGGTGTTTTCCCATGATGGCAGTAGTGAGATGCTCCAAACCACAAGGATTTTCTGCGGGTCAGTTGAAACCTATTGGATGGCTCCAGGACATCCCATATGGAACAATTGCAGAGCAGGGTTTTAAGGATGGATGCCTGGGCATCCGGCCTTGCATTCCAATTGTCTCCTAGCGAAACGGCACGTTTGATTGCTGCCTATGATGTAGCAGCCGAGGGGGCTGAGTTGAAATGCATTCTCCTGAGGATCGGTCCTAATGTGGGATTGTGTCCATGGAGACCTTGGAATGGGGCAGTGGCACCAGGGCTCTGAAGGATGCTCCTAACCAGAGGTTTTGACACAGCTCCAAGAAGCATTTTTCCCATGGGGAAACAAGATTTGTTCTCATTGGTGCTTCAGTAACCCCCAATATGCTGGTATTGGAAACCAGAACTCTGAGGAGAGATGCCTGGAAACCAAGGCAATGGATCTGATTAGGGCCTGGGGCCTGTCTGGTTTAATCTTCTTCTCTCGGTTCATCTGTCTATGGGATTGAGTGGAGGTAGTTCCTCAGCTGGTGTCAGATTGCCCCTATTTGTCCTGGGCAGTCTACACTATTGGGATGGCCACTTTGACTTTGGAGGTTTCTCCTAATTTGCAAGTTTGTGGCCAATGAAATGGGCAGAATTCCTTTGGGGAGGGAAGGCACAATCTTGAGGTGTGGCTCTAGGGGCTCAAGCATGGAGGGTGTGGGGGTCAGAGCTGTGGGGACAGAAGTCTGAAAACAGAAACTCGTCTTAGGTTTGGGGACATAGGTACGGGAGGCCCGATCTACAGACCTTGAGGAGAACTCTTCAGGATATGAACAAAGAGTGAGTGTGAGGCACTTTCTCAGGCTTTTGACTCTGGATTTTGTGTCACTGATGGCCGTGGAATGTAGGGGCGTCCTCATGGACCATGGGTGAGACTTCCTCTATGGGGATTTGGATGATCCCAATATTTTGGGGTCATTCCGTGGGATGGGAGGAGTCCATTCTGGTTTTTTTTTTTTTTTTTTTTTTTTTTTTTTTTTTTTTTTTACCTCAGGTGTGCCACTAAAGAGGGATTCCAGAGCAGAACCCTGGGAAGGGGCGACTGGACAACCCGAACTCTGTATAAGATTGGGGGCCTAAGGGCATGGCAATCCCCATATGGGGTACCTTGGTCCAGCCACTGAGAGGTCTTACTTGAGTACAGTGCTCACACTGAGGGTCACAATGCATGTTTATGCCCAATGTAGGCATCAAGCATGGGCGGGGACTCATGGGCCATGCTTGATTCTCCTACACTGAACTTTGGACAACATACGAACCACAAGGTTTCTTTCCATGGGGAAGGAGGAATTCTGATTTCTGCATCATGTTCACGCCTGGGCAGTGACTGGAGATAAGATCTAAGTTCTGAATCCAGAAAATCGAGGTTGGGATGAGATGATAACCTAAGGTCATGGAGGGTCCGATGTGCTCAGTGTGCGGTCAGCTTTCTGGGTGTTGTTCAGGAGGTATGGATTCAGGCTGTGTCAGACAGTGCATTAGTGCCCAGGTTAGAATGTATAATTTGGGTACAGTTGAGTTCCATGTAGGTTCATCCTCATTTATTGTGTCAGGGAAGCTCACTGGGGCAACATTTTTCTTCTGGTGGGCAGGCAGAGTGCAGCATTGTGGGTCCAGAATTGCCAAACTTGAGGGCGTCGGGACCAGGAGTGTGAGCACGTAAGTCTGAGATCATAAGCTAAACTTAAGTTTCAGGGCGAGGGCACGGCAGGCACCCTCTGCAGATCCGAATCAAAATCTCATTCATCTGAAGTCAGGACGAGGATCAGACTTAGGCGCAGGTTGGAGTTTCTGTCCATGATGGCCCCTTCATCAAAGGGGTGGAATCTCGAGGCCATGGAGGTTTTCCCACGTTGGGAGTTGTGGGATGCTCCAAACTGCAAGGATTCCTTCTGCGGGAAAATTGAGAACTGTTGGATGGCTCCAGGACATCCCATATGGAATGACTCCAGAGCCGGGTTCTAAGGATGGATGCCTGAGCAGACTGCCTCTTACACCAATTGTCTCCCTGCCACAAGACAGGTACAATCTGATGGCTATGCAGGAGCAATCGTGGGAGCTGAGTTGAAATGGACTCTCCTGAAGATGGGTCTTAATGTGTGTTTGTGTCCATGAGGACGTTGGAATGGGGTGGTGGCCCCAGGGCTCTAAAGGATTCTAACCGGAGATTTTGAAACAACTCGAAAGAGCAAGTTTTCCATGTGGAGACAAGATTTGTTCTAATTGGTGCCTCAGGAAACCCACATATGCTGGTATTAGAACCAGGCCTCTGAGGAGAGATACATAGAAACCGCAGCAATGCATCCAATTAGGTCCTAGGAGCCTCTCTGGTTCAATCTTCTTCTCTGTCGACATCTGTCTATTTTATGAAATGGAGGTAGTTGCTCAGCTGGTGTCAGACCGCTCCTGTTTGTCCGGGCGGCCTACACTATAGGGATGGCCTCGGGGACTTTGGAGGTTTCTCCTAAATTGTATGATTATGGACAATGGCATGGGCAGAATTCCTGTGGAGTGGGCAGGCACAGACCTGATGTGTGGCTCCAAGGGCCCAGCCTTGAGGGTGTGTGGGCAAGGACTGTGGGGACAGATGTCTGAAAACACAAACTCAGCTTAGCTTTGGGGACGTAGGTATGGCAGGTCCGATTTACAGACTATGAGGAGAACTTTTTGGGATATGAATAAAGGGTGAAAGTGTGACACTTGTCAGGCTTTTGCCCCTGGATTTTGTGTCAATGATGGCTGTGGAATGTCAAGGAGTCCTCATGGGCCATGGAAGAGTCTTTCTCTCTGTGGATTTGGCCAGATCCCAATTGTTTTGGGTTAATCTGTGGGATTCAGTTTTGTTAACTAAGGTGTCCCACCAAAAGAGGGATTCCAGAGCAGAGCCCTGGACAACAAGAAATCTAACTAAAAATACGGGCCTAGGGGCATGGCAAGCCCAATATGCCTTCTAATGGTCCAGCCACTGAGAGGCCTTCATTGAGGACAGAACTCATGCTGAGGGTCACAATGCGTGTTTATGCCCTCGTGGTACTCAAGCATGGGTGGGGACTCATGGTGCATGCTTGTTTCTCCTACACTGAATGATAGTCAACATGTCAACCACATGAGTTCTTGCCATGGGGAAGTATTAATTCTGATTTCTGCATGTCATTCACCCCTGGGCAGTGATTGGAGATAAGGTCTAGGTTGTGAAGTCTGAAAACCGAGGTTGGGAAGAGATGACGACCTAAGACCATGTTGGGTCCGATATGCTCAGCGTGGAGCCAGCTGTCTGGGTGTTGGTCGGGAGGTCCAAGCTTGGGCTGTGTCAGACAGGGCATTAGTGCCCAGGGTAGATTTTATAATTGGGGTACAACTGAGTGCCGTGCAGGTTGATCTTTATTTGGCATTTCTGGGTAGCCCCAAGGGCAATGTTTTTCTTCTGGAGAACAGGCAGAGTGCTGCATTGTAGTTCTGGATTGCCAAACTGGAGGGCTTGTGGGCCAGTAGTCTGACGACAAAAGTCTGAGAACACAAGCTAAGCTTAGGTTTCTGGGTGAGGCCATGGCACGCACAATCTACAGACCTGAATCGAGGTCTCGTTCATCTGAAGTCAGCGCGAGGATCAGACGATCGCTCAGGTTCGAGTTTCTGTCCCTGATGACTCCTTCATGAATGGGGGGGGGAACAAGAGGCCATGGGTGTTTTCCCACGATGGGAGTTGTGAGAAGCTCCAAACTGCAGAGAATTTCCAAAGTGGATGCCTTGTGGACGGGGAGTGTGAGGACGGAAGTCTGAGAACACATGTTAGGCGTAGGTTCTGGGCGAGGGCACGGCAGGCACCCTCTGCAGATCTGAATCGGGATATCATGAATCTGAAGTCAGGGCGAGGTTCAAACCTAGGCTTAGGTTTGAATTTCTGTCCATTCTGGCCACTTTATGAAGGGGACAGCTTCTCCAGTCCATGGAGGTTTACCCACGATGGGAGTTGTGAGATGCTCCAAACAACAAGGATTCCTTCTGATCAACAATTGAGACCTTTTGTATCACTCCAGTACATACCATACAGAATGACACCAGAGCAGGGATCTTAGGATGGATACATGAGAA
The DNA here is from genome assembly GCF_964662115.1 of Mustela nivalis. Taxonomy (NCBI): domain Eukaryota; kingdom Metazoa; phylum Chordata; class Mammalia; order Carnivora; family Mustelidae; genus Mustela; species Mustela nivalis. Next base: position 194,811 of record NW_028136470.1, on the reverse strand, counting down.
GCCCGCCTCACATTGCAGTTGTCTCCTAGCAAATAGACAGGTTTGATATGCTGGCTCTGTCAGAGCAACCAAGGGGGCTGAGTTGAAATGGACTCTCCTGAGGATGGATGCTAATGTGGGTTTGTGTCCATGGAGACCTTGGAATGGGGCGTTGGTGCATGGGCCCTGAAGGATTCTCCTAACCGGAGGTTTTGAGACATCTCCAAAGGACAAGTTTCCCATGTGGAGACGAGATTTGTTCTGATTGGTGCCTCAGGAAACCCCCATATACTGTTATTGGAATATAGGCCTCTGAAGAGAGATAACTGGAAACCAAAGCAATGGCTCCGTTTAGAGCCTAGGGGCCTGTCCGGTTGAATCTTCTTCTCTGTGTACATCCATCTAAGGTATTAGTGGAGTTAGATGCTCAGCTGGTGTCAGATGGCCCTTGTTTGTCCCAGGCGGCCTACACTATTGTGAAGGCCTTGGGGACTTTGGAGGTTTCTCCTAATTTTATGATTATGGACAATGGAATGGGCAGAATTCCCCTGGAGAGGGAAGGCACAGTTTTGATGTGGCTCCAGGGGCCCCAGCTTTCAGGGTGTGTGCACCAGGACTGTGGAGACAGAAGTCTAAAACACAAACTCAGTTTAGGTTTAGGGACGTAGGTATGGCAGGCCCGATCTACAGACCGTGAGGAGAATTCTTCCGGATATGAAGAAAGAGAGATTGTGAGGCACTTGTTCAGGCTTTTGTTTCTGGATTTTGTGTCAACGATGGGCGTGGAATGTCGGGGAGGCCTCATGGGCCATGGACGAGTCTTCCGCTCTGTGGATTTGGCCCGATTCCAATTGTTTTGGGTCAAACTGTGGGATGGGAGGAGTCCTTTCAGTTTTGTTACCTCAGGTGTCCCACCAAAAGAGGGATTCCAAAGCCGAGCCCTGGGGAGGGGAGACTGGACAACCAGAAATCTGGTTAAAAATTGGGGCCTAGGGGCATGGCAAGCCCAATATGCTGTCTTTTGGTCCAGCCGCTGAGAGGCCTTACTTGAGAACTGGGCTCACGTTGAGGGTCACAATGCATGTTTGTGACCGACTTGGTCCTCAAGCATCTGCAGGGCCTCATGGGCCACACTGGTTTCAACTACACTTTACGTTGGACAACATGCCAACCACAAGGTTTCTTGCCATGGGGAAGGAGTTCTGATTCCTGCATCATGTTCAACCCTGGGTGGTGACTGGAGATAAGGTTTAGGTTCTGAAGCCTGAAAACCGAGGTTGGAAAGAGATGATGACCTAAGGCCATGGCGGGTCCGATGTGCTCAGTGTGTGGCTAGCTGGGTGGGTGCGAGCCAGGAGGTTCAGTCTCAGGCTGTGCCAGAAAGTGCAGTAGTGCCCAGGGCAGCCTGTATAATTGGGGTCCAGTCAAGTGGCATGCAGGTTGATCCTCATTTGGGGAATCTGGGTAGCCCCAGAGGGCAAAGTTTTTCTTCCGGAAAGCAGGCAGAGTGCTGCCTTGTAGTTCTGGAATTGCCAAACTGGAGGGCTTGTGGGCCAGGAATGTGAGGATGGAAGTTGAGAACACAAACTAGACTTACGTTTCTGGGCAAGGGCACGGCAGGCACACTCTGCAGAGCTGAATCAAGATGTCCTGCATCTGAAGTCAGGGCGAGGATCAGACGATCGCTCAGGTTGGAGCTTCTGTCCCTGATGGCCCCTTCATGAAGCGCAGGGGGCGGGATCACGAGGCCATGGAGGTTTTCCCACGATGGGAGTTGTGAGATGCTCCAAACAGTAAAGATTCTTCTGCGGGACTATTGAGACCTGTTGGTTGCCTCCAGGACTTCCCATACAGCATGATTCTGAGAATGGTTCTAAGTATGGATGTCTGGGAAGCCTGCCTCTCATTCCAATCATCTCCTAGCGACAAGACGGGTTAGATCTGCTGGATCAGGGGGAGCAACTGAGGGGGCTGAGTTGAAATGGACTCTCCTGTGGATGGGTCCTAATGTGGGTGTGTCTCCATGGAGACCTTGGAATGAGGCGCTGGCACCGGGAACCTGAAATGTCCTTCTAACCAGAGGCTTTGAGAGAGCTCCAACATGCAAGTTTCCCATGTGTAAACGAGATTTGTTCTGATGGGTGCCTCAGGAAAAGCCCTCAGCTGGTATTGGAAACCAGGCTTTTGAGGAGACATGCCTGTAAACCAAAGCTATGGATCCCATTATGGCCTGGGGTCCTGTCTGGTCAATCTTCTCCTCTGGGGACATCCATCTATGGTATGAGTGGAGGTAGATGCTCAGCTGGTGTTAGACGGCCCTTTTTTGTCCCGGACAACCTACACCATTGGTATGGCCTCAGGGAATTTGGAGGTTTCTCCTAATTTGTATGGTTTTGGATAATGGAATGGGCAGAATTCCCATGGATTGGTAAGGCACAGTCCTAATGTGTGGTTCCAGGGGCCCAGCCTGGAAGGTGTGTGGCCCAGGACTTTGAGGACAGAACTCAAAAAACACAAACTCAGCTTAGGTTTGGGGACGTAGGTATGGCACGGCCGAACTACAAATCATGAGAAGAACTCTTCAGGATATGAATAAAGAGCGAGTCTGAGGCGCTTGCTTAGGCTTTTGTCTCTGGATTTTGTATCAGCGATGGCCGTGGAATGTCGGGGAGGCCTCATGAGCCATGGACGAATCTTCCTCTCTGTGGATTTGGCCCTATCCCAATTCTTTTTCGTGAATCTGTGGAATGGGAGGACTCCTTTAAGGTTTGATACCTGAGGTGTCCCACCAAAAGAGGAATTCCAAAGCAGAGCCCTGGGCAAGAGTGAAGGGACAACCCGAACTTGGTTAAAAATTGGGGTCTAGGGGCATGGCAAGCCCAATATGCTCTTTCTTCATGCAGCCACTGAGAGGCCTTGCCTGAGGACCGGGCTCAGGCTGAGGGTCACAATGTGTGTTTGAGACCAATGTGGCCCTCAAGCGTGGGCTGGGTCTCATGTGCCACACTGGTTTCAACTACACTGAAAGTTGGACAACATGCCAACCACGAGGTTTCTTGCCAAGGGAACGAGTTCGGATTTCTGCAACATTTTCAAACCTGGGCAGTGATTGGAGATAAGGTCAAGGTTCTGAAGCGTGAAAACCGAGGTTGGGTAGAGATGACGACCTATGGCCATGGCGGGTCCGATGTGCTCAGTGTGTGGCCAGCTGTCTGGGTGAGGCCAGGAGTTCCAGGCTCAGGCTGTGTCAGAATGGGCAATTGTGCCCACCTCAGCCTATATATTTGGTGTACAGCCAAATGGCGTGCAGGTTGATCCTCATTTGGGGTTTCTGCGTAGCCCCAGAGGGCAATGTTCTTCTTCCAGTTAGCAGGCAGAGTGCCGCATTGTACTTCTGGATTGCCAAACTGGAGGGCTTATGGGCCGGTAGTCTGAGGACGGAACTCCGAGAACACAAGCTAGGCTTAGGTTTTATGTGTGAGGACATGGCAGGCGCAATCTACAGACCTGAATCGAGATCTCTTGCACCTGAAGTCAGGTTGAGCATCAGACGATGCCTCAGGTTTGACTTTCTGTCCCTGATGGCCCCTTCATAAAGGGGGGGAATCACGAGGCCGTGGGGGTTTTCCCACCATGGGAGTTGTGAGAAGCTCCAAACTGCAAAGATTCTACTGTGGGACAATTGAGACCAGTTGGTTGGCTCCAGGCCAACGATTCTGAGCAGGGTACTAAGGATGGATGGCTGGGTAGCCCACCTCGCATTCCAATATTCTGCTAGCTACAAGACAGGCTAGATCTGTTGGATCTCGGGGAGCAACCGAGGAGGCTGAGTTTAAATGGACTCTCCTGTGGATGGGTCCTAATATGTTTTTGTGTCTATGGAGACTGTGGCATTAAGCGGTGGCACTAGGGCCCTGAAGGCTTCTCCTAAACAGAGGTTTGACACAGGTCCACCATGCAAGTTTCCCATGTGTAGAGGAGATTTGTTCTGATGGGTGAGTCAAGAAACAGCCATATTCTGGTATTGAAATCCAGGCCTCTGAGGAGAGATGCCTGGAAACCAAAGCAATGGATCCGATTAGTGCCTAGGGGCCTGTTGGTTTCTTTTTACCTCGGGCGACATCTATCTATGGGTCAGAGTGCAGGTAGGTGCTCAGATGAACTCAGATTGCCCGTGTTTGTCCTTGGAAGCCAACACTATGGGATGGCCTCAGGGAATTTAAAGGTTTATACTTTTAGTTGCGTTGTCGCCATTGGAATGGGCTCACACAATTCCCTTGCGAGGGCAAGAACAGTCCTCAGGTTTGGCTTCAGGGGCCTGAGCCTATAGGGTGTGTAGGCCAGGGCTGTTTGGACAGTTGTCTGAAAACACAAACTCGACTTCTGTTTCGGGTCATAGGTAGGGCAGGACTGATCTACAGACCATGAGGAGAACATTTCGGTATATGAAAAAAGGGCGAGTGTGAGGCTATTGCTCATGTTTTTGTCTCTGCATATCATGTCACTCATGGTCGTGAAATTTCCGGGTGACTTCATGGGAAATGGACGAGTCTTACTCTCTGGCGATTTGGCCCCTTCCAAAGAGGTTGGGGTCATTCTTGGGATGGAAGAAGTCGTTTTTTTTTGTTGTTGTTGTTGCTTTGTTTTGTTTCATTTTTTAACCTCCGTTGTCCCACCACATGAGGAATTCCAGAGTAGAGCTCTGGGGAGGGGTGACTGAACAACCAGAAATCTGGTTAAAAATTGGGGCGTAGGGCTATGTCAAGCCCATTATGACATCTAGTGATCCAGGCTCTGAGAGGACTTACTAGAGGACAGGACTCACCCTGAGGGTCACAATGCATATTTATGCCCTCGTCGCACTCAAGAATAGGCGGGCCTCAGGGTGAATGCTAGTTTCTCCTACAATGAACGTTGGACAACATGCCAACCACAAGGTTTCTTGCCATGTGTAAGGAGAAGTTCTGATTTCTGCATCACACTCATCCCCAGGCAGAGATAAAGTCTAGTTTCTGAGGCCTGAAAACTGAGGTAGGGAAGAGATGAGGACCTAAGGCCATGGCGGGTCTGATGTGCTCAGTGTGCGGTCAGCTGTCTGGGTGTTGGTCAGGAAGTCCGGGCTCAGGTTGTGTCAGACAGTGCATTAGTGCCCAGGTTAGAGTATATAATTCGGGCAAAGCCGAGTACCGTGTAGGTTTATCTTCATATAAGGTGCCTTGGCAGATCTTTAGGCAATATTTTTTTTCCAGAAAGCAGGCCATGTGCTTAATTGTGGGACAGGATTTACCAATCATGAGGGCTTTGAGGCCAGGAGAGTGAGGTCGGAATTCTGAGAACAAAAGTTATACTTGGGCTAAGGGCAAGGGCACGGCAGGTACCCCCTGCAGATCTGAACCAATATCTCATCCTTTTCAAGTCAGGGAGAGAATTAGACTTTGGCTTAGGTTGGAGTTTCTGTGCCTAACGGCTCCTTCATGAAGGGAGCGAAATCTCGTGTCCATGGAGTTTTTCCCACGTGGGAGTTGTGGGTTGCCCCCTTCAAGAATTCCTTCTGCGGGACAATTGAGGCCTTTGGGCAGCTCCAGGACATCCCATATGGAATGACTCTATAGCACCGTTCGAGGGAGGATACCTGGGAAGCCAGCCTCGCATTCCAATTGTCTCTTAGCAACAAGCCAGTTTAGATCTGATGGCTCTGCGGGAGCAACCGGGGTGGCTGACTTGAAATGGACTTTCCTCACGATGGATCCTAATGTGTGTTTGTGTCCATGGGGCCTTGGAATGGGGCCGTGGCACCGGGACCCTGAAGTATTCTCCTAAGCTTTTGACAGAGCTCGATGCACATGTTTCCTTGTGGAGACGAGATTTGTTCTGATTGCTACCTCAGGAAAACCCCTATGCTGGTATTGGAATCCAGGCTTTTGAGGAGACATGCCTCTCACCAAAGCAATGGATCCGATTGGCCAGGGTCCTGTCTGGTTCAATCTTCTTCTCTGGGGACATCCATCTATGGTATGAGTGGAGGTTGATGCTCAGCTGCTATCAGACCGCGCTTGTATGTCACGGGCGACATGCCCTATTGGGATGGCCTCAGGGATTTGGAGGGTTCTCCTAATTTTACGGTTTTGGACAATGGAATGGGCAGAGTTCCCATGGATTGGGTAGGCACAGTCCTTATGTGTGGCTCCAGGGACCGAAGCCTGGAGGGTGTGTGGTCCAGGACTTTGAGGACAGAAGTCTGAAAACATAAACTCAGCTTAGGTTTGGAGACGTAGGTATGGCAGGCCCGATCTATAAACCATGAGAAGAACTCTTCAGGATATGAAGAAAGAGCGAGTCTGAGGTGCTTGTTCAGTCTTTTGTCTCTAGATTCGGTATCAGCGATGGCCGTTGATTGTCTGGGAAACCTCATGGGCCATGGACGAATCTTCCTCTCTGTGGAATTGGCCCGATCCCAATTCTTTTTCGTCAATCTGTGGAATGGGAGGTCTCCTTTCAGGTTGGTTACCTTAGGTGTCCCGCCAAAAGAGGAATTCCAAAGAAGAGCCCTGGGGAAAAGCGAAGGGACAACCCGAATTATGGGTAAAATTTGGGGCCTAGGGGCATGGCAAGCCCAATATGCTGTCTCTTCATCCAGCCACTGAGAGGCCTTACCTGAGGACTGGGATCAGGCTGAGGGTTACAATGTGTGTTTGTGACCAATGTGGCCCATAAACATGGGTGGGGCCTCATGGGCCACACTGGTTTCAACTACACTGAACATTGGAAAACATGCCAACCACATGGTTTCTAGCCACGGGGAAGGAGTTGTGATTTCTGCATCACTTACAAGCCTGGGCAGTGATTGGAGATAAGGTCTAGGTTCTGAAACTTGACAACCGAGGTTGGGAAGAGATGACGACCTAAGGACATTGCCCGTCCGGCATGCTCAGTGTTCGACCAGCTTTCTGGGTGGGGCCAGGAAGTCCAGGCTCAGGCTGTGTCAGAAAGGGCAATAGTGCCTAGGTCAGCCTATATATTTGGGGTACAGTCGAATGGCATGCAGGTTGATCCTCATTTGGAGTTTCTGGGTAGCCCCACAGGGCTATGTTTTTCTTCCTGAAGGCTGGCAGAGTGCTGCATTATAGTTCTGGTTTGCAAACTGGAGGGCTTGTGGGCCAGTAGTCTGAAGACGGAAATCTGATAACACAAGCTAGGCTTAGGTTTCTGGGTGAGGACAAGGCATGAACAATCTACAGACCTGAATCGAGATCTTGTGCTTCTGAAGTCAGGGTGAGGATTAGAAGATCGCTCAGGTTGGTGTTTCTGTCCCTGATGGCCCCTTCATGAAGGGGCGGGGTCTCGAGTTCGTGGGGGTTTTCCCATGATGTTAGTTGTGAGAAGGTCCAAACTGCAAAGATTCTTGTGCAGGACAATTGAGACATGTTGGTTGGCTCCAGGCCAACGATTCCGAACAGGGTTCTAAGGATGGATGCCTGGGTAGCCCACCTTGCATTCCAATTGTGTCCTAGCAACAAGACAGGTTATATCTGCTGGATCTGGGCGAGCAATCTGGATCTGGGTTGAAATGGACTCTCCTGTGGATGGATCCTAATATGTTTTTGTGTCTATGGAGACCTTGGAATGAAGGGGTGGCACTGGGGTCCTGAAGGGTTTTTTCAAACAGAGGCTTTGACACAGCTCCAACGTGCAAGTTTCCCATATGTAGATGAGATTTGTTCTGACGGATGAGTCAGGAAACAGCCATATGCTGGTATTGAAATCCAGGCCTCTGAGGAGAGATGACTGGATACCACAGCAATGGATCCGAATAGTGCCTAGGGGCCTGTTCGTACATTTTTACCTCTGGGGACATCAGTCTATGCGTCTGAGAGCATGTAGGTGCTCAGATGGGCTCAGATTGCCCCTGTTTGTCCTGGGAAGCCACCACTATTGGGATGGCCTCAGGGAGTTTGCAGGTTTATCCTATTAGTAGGTTGTGGCCATTGGAATGGGCACATACAATTCCCTTGTAGAGGGCAAGTACAATCCTTAGGTTTGGCTCCAGGGGCCTGAGCCTGTAGGGTGTGTAGGCAGAGCTGTTTGGACAGTCGTCTGAAAACACAAACGCGGCTTATGTTTCAGGTCATAGGTATGGCAGGATTGATCTACAGACCATGAGGAGAACACTTCGGGATATGAATAAGGGGCGAGTGTGAGGCTCGTGCTCAAGTTTTTGTCTCTGGATATCGTGTCACTCATGGTCGTGAAATTTCCTGGTGACTTCATGGGAAATGGACGAGTCTTACACTCTGGGGGTTTGGCCCCGTCCAAGGAGTTTTGGGTCATTCTGGGGATGGAAGAAGTCCGTTTTTTTGTTGTTGATGATTTGCCTTGTTTTGTTTTTTAACCTCAGGTGTCCCACCAAATGGGGGATTCCAGAGTAGAGCCCTGGGGAGGGCCGACCGGACAACCAGAAATGTGGTTAAAAATTGTGGCCTAGGGACATGTCAAGCCCATTATGACATCTAATGGTCGAGCCACTGAGAGGACTTACTAGAGCATAGGACTCACGCTGAGGGTCACAATGCGTGTTTATGCCCACTTCGCAAACAAGAATGGGCAGGGCCTCATGGTGAATCCTGGTTTCTCCTACACTGAACGTTGGACAACATGCCAACCACAAGGTTTCTTGCCATGGGTAAGGAAGAGTTCTGATTTCTGCATCACAGGCACCCCTGGGCAGTGATTGGAGATAAGGTCTAGGTTCTGAAGCCTAAAAACTGAGGTAGGGAAGAGATGATGACCTACGGCCATGGCGGGTCTGATGTGCTCAGTGTGCGGTCAGCTGTCTGGGTGTTGGTCAGGAGATCCGGGCTCAGGTTGTGTCAGAGAGTGCATTAGTGCCCAGTTTAGACTATATACTTTGGGTACAGTCGAGTGCCATGTAGATTTATCCTCATATAAGTTGTCTGGGCAGCTCATTAGGCAAAATTTGTTTTCTAGAGGGCAGGCAGAGTGCTTCATGGTCGGTCCGGAATTTTAAACTTGAGGGATTCGTGTCCAGGAGTGTGAGGACGGAAGTCTGAGAACACAAGCTAGACTTGGGTTTCAGGGCGAGGACACGGCAGGTACCACTGTAGATCTGAACCTATATCTCATGCATCTGAAGTCAGGGCGAGGATCAGACGTTGGCTCACGTTGGAGTTTCTGTGCATGACGGACCCTTCATGAAGGGAGCGGAATAACAAGGCCATGGAGTTTTTCCCACGTTGGGAGTTGTGGGATGCCCCCTTTAAGGATTCCTTCTGCGGGAAAATTGAGACCTGTTGGGCAGCTTCAGGACATCCCATATGGAATGACTCCAGGTCACTGTTCGAGGATGGATGCCTGGGAAGCCGGCCTCGCATTCCAATTGTCTCCCAGCAACAAGACAGTTTAGATCTGATGGATCTGCGGGAGAAACCGGGGTGGCTGACTTGAAATGGACTTTCCTGAGGATGGGTCCTAATGTGTGTTTGTGTCCATGAGGGCCTTAAAATGGGGCAGTGGCACCGAGACCCTGAAGTATTCTCCTAAGCTTTTGACATAGCTCGATGCACAAGGTTCCTTGTGGAGACGAGATTTGTTTTGATGGGTGCCTCAGGAAAACGTCTATGCTGGTATTGGAATCCAGGCTTTTGAGGAGACATGCCTGTAATCCAAAGCAATGTATCCGATTATGGCCTAGGGTCCTGTCTGGTTCAATCTTCTTCTCAGGGGACATCCTTCTATGGTATGAGTGGAGGTAGATGCTCAGCTGGTATCAGACCGCCCTTGTTTGTCCCGGGCGACCTACACTATTGGGATGGCCTCAGCGATTTGTAGGGTTCTCCAAATTTTACTGTTTTGGACAATGGCATCGGCAGAATTCCCATGGATTGGGTAGGCACAGTCCTACTGTGTGACTCCAGGGGCCCCAGCCTGGAGGGTGTGTGGCCCAGGATTTTGAGGACAGAAGTCTGAAAACACAAACTCAGTTTAGGTTTGGGGACGTAGGTATGGCAGGCCCGATCTATAAACCATGAGAAGAACTCTTGCGGATATGAAGAAAGAGCGAGTCTGAGGGGCTTGCTCAGGCTTTTGTCTCTGGATTTTGTATCAGAGATGGCCGTGGAATGTCGGGGAGGCCTCATGGGCCATGGACGAATCTTCCTCTGTGGATTTGGCCCGATCCCAATTGTTTTTCGTCAATCTGTGGAATGGGAGGACTCCTTTCAGGTTTGTTACCTCAGGTGTCCCGCCAAAAGAGGAATTCCAAAGAAGAGCTCTGGGGAAAAGTGAAGGGAGAACCCGAACTATGGGTAAAATTTGGGGCCTAAGGGCATGGCATGCCCAATATGCTATCTCTTCATCCAGCCACTGAGAGGCCTTATTGAGGACTGGGATCAGGGTGAGGGTCACAATGTGTGGTTTTGACCAATGTGGCCCGCAAACATGAGCGGGGCCTCATGGGCCACACTGGTTTCAACTACACTGAACGTTGGACAACATGCCAACCACATGGTTTCTTGCCACGGGGAAGGAGTTGTGTTTTCTGCATCACTTTCAAGCCTGGGCAGTGATTGGAGATAAGGTCTAGGTTCTGAAACTTGACAACCGAGGTTGGGAAGAGATGACGACCTAAGACCATGGCGGGTCCGATGTGCTCAGTGAGCGGCCAGCTTTCTGTGTGGGGCCAGGTAATCCAGGCTCAGGCTGTGTCAAAAAGGGCAATAGTGCCCATGTCAGCCTATATATTTGGGGTACAGTCGTATGGCGTGCAGGTTGATCCTCTTTTGGAGTTTCTGGGTATCCCCAGAGGGCAATGTTTTTCTTCCTGAGGGCAGGAAGAGTGCTGCATTATAGTTCTGGTTTTCAAACTGGAGGCTTGTGGGCCAGTAGTCTGAGGAAGGAAATCTGAGAACAAGCTAGGCTTAGGTTTCTGGGTGAGGACAAGGCAGGAACAATCTACAGACCTGAATCGAGATCTCGTGCTTATGATGTCAGGGCGAGGATCAGAAGATCGCTCAGGCTGGAGTTTCTGTCCCTGATGGCCCTTCATGAAGGGGCGGGGGGGTCACGAGGCCGTGGGGGTTTTCCCACGATGTTAGTTCTGAGAAGCTCCAAACTGCAAAGATTCTTCTGCAGGACAATTGAGACCTGTTGGTTGGCTCCAGGGCAACGATTCCAAGCAGGGTTCTAAGGATGGATGGCTGGGTAGCCCACCTCGCATTCCAATTGTGTCCTAGCAACAAGACAGGTTAGATCTGCTGGATCTGGGGGAGCAACCCAGGAGGCTGAGTTGATATAAACTCTCCTGTGGATGGGTCCTAATGTCTTTTTGTGTCTATGGAGACCTTGGAATGTAGCGGTGGCACTGGAGTCCTGAAGGGTTTTTCCAAACAGAGGCTTTCACACAGCTCCAACGTGCAAGTTTCCCATATGTAGATGAGATGTTTTCTGATGGGTGAGTCAAGAAACAGCCATACGCTGGTATTGAAATCCAGGCCTCTGAGGAGAGATGACTGGATACCACAGCAATGGATCCGTTTAGTGCCTAGGGGCCTGTTCGTTCCTTTTTACCTCTGGGGACATCAGTCTATGCGTCTGAGTGCAGGTAGGTGCTCAGATGAGCTCAGATTGCCCCTGTTTGTCCTGGGAAGCCACCACTATTGGGATGGCCTCAGGCAGTTTGGAGGTTTATCCTATTAGTAGGGTTGTGGCCATTGGAATGGGCACATACAATTCCCTTGGAGAGGGCAAGTACAGTCCTCAGGTTTGGCTCCAGGGGCCTGAGCCTGTAGGGTGTGTAGGCCAGAGCTGTTTGGACAGTTGTCTGAAAACACAAATGCGGCTTATGTTTCGGGTAATAGGTATGGCAGGACTGATCTACAGACCATGAGGAGAACTCTTCAGGATATGAAAAAAGGGCGAGTGTGAGGCTCGTGCTCAAGTTTTTGTCTCTGGATATCGTGTCACTCATGGTCGTGAAATTTCCAGGTGACTTCATGGGAAATGGACGAGTCTTACTATCTGGGGTTTTGCCCATTCCCAAGAGTTTTGGGTCATTCTGGGGATGGAAGGAGTCCGTTTTGTTGTTGTTGTTGTTGATTTGCTTTGTTTTGTTTTTTAACCTCAGGTGTCTCACCAAATGAGGTATTCCAGAGTAGAGCCCTGGGGAGGGCCGACCGGACAACCAGAAATCTGGTTAAAAATTGTGGCCTAGGGACATGTCAAGCCCATTAGGACATCTAATGGTCGAGCCACTGAGAGGACTTACTAGAGCACAGGACTCACGCTGAGGGTCACAATGCGTGTTTATGCCCTCTTCGCACTCAAAAATTGGCGGGGCCTCCGGGTGAATGCTGGTTTCTCCTACACTGAACGTTGGACAACATGCCAACCACAAGGTTTCTTGCCATGGGTAAGGACGAGTTCTGATTTCTGCATCACAGGCACCCCTGGGCAGTGGTTGGAGATAAGGTCTAGGTTCTGAAGCCTGAAAAACCGCAGTTGGGAAGAGATGATGACCTAAGGCCATGGCGGTTCTGATGTGCTCAGTGTGCGGTCAGCTGTCTGGGTGTTGGTCAGGAGGTCCGAGCTCAGGTTGTGTCAGACAGTGCATTAGTGCCCAGGTTAGACTATATACTTTGGGTACAGTCGAATGCCATGTAGATTTATCCTCATATAAGTTGCCTGGGCAGCTCATTAGGCCAAATTTTTTTTCTAGAGGGCAGGCAGAGTGCTGCATTGTGGGTCTGGAATTGCGAAACTTCCGGGCTTCGGGGCCTGGAGTGTGAGGACGGAAGTCTGAGAACACAGCTAGACTTGGGTTTCAGGGCCAGGGCACGGCAGGTACCCCTGTAGATCTGAACCTATATCTCATGCATCTGAAGTCAGGGCGAGGATCAGACGTTGGCTCAGGTTGGAGTTTCTGTGCATGACGGCCCCTTCATGAAGGGAGCGGAATCTCGAGGCCATGGAGGTTTTCCCACGTTGGGAGTTGTGGGATGCCCCCTTCAAGGATTCCTTCTGCGGGACAATTGAGACTTGTTGGGCAGCTCCAGGACATCCCATATGGAATGACTCCAGGGCACCGTTCGAGGATGGATGCCTGGGAAGCACTATTGGGATGGGCTCAGGGATTTGTAGGGTTCTCCAAAATTTACTGTTTTGGACAATTGCATCGACAGAATTCCCATGGATTGGGTAGGCACAGTCCTAATGTGTGACTCCAGGGGCCCCAGCCTGGAGGGTGTGTGGCCCAGGACTTTGAGGACAGAAGTCTGAAAACACAAACTCAGCTTAGGTTTGGGGACGTAGGTATGGCAGGCCCGATCTATAAACCATGAGAAGAACTCTTTTCGATATGAAGAAAGAGCGAGTCTGAGGCGCGTGCTCAGGCTTTTGTCTCTGGATTTTGTATCAGAGATGGCCGTGGAATGTCGGGGAGGCCTCATGGGCCATGGACGAATCTTCCTCTCTGTGGATTTGGCCCGATCCCAATTGTTTTTCGTCAATCTGTGGAATGGGAGGACTCCTTTCAGGTTTGTTACCTCAGGTGTCCCGCCAAAAGAGGAATTCCAAAGAAGAGCCCTGGGGAAAAGTGAAGGGAGAACCCTAACTATGGGTAAAATTTGGGGCCTAGGGGCATGTCAAGCCCAATATGCTATCTCTTCATCCAGCCACTGAGAGGCCTTATTGAGGACTGGGATCAGGGTGAGGGTCACAATGTGTGGTTTTGACCAATGTGGCCCGCAAACATGAGCGGGGCCTCATGGGCCACCCTGGTTTCAACTACACTGAACGTTGGACAACATGCCAACCACATGGTTTCTTGCCACGGGGAAGGAGTTGTGTTTTCTGCATCACTTTCAAGCCTGGGCAGTGATTGGAGATAAGGTCTAGGTTCTGAAACTTGACAACCGAGGTTGGGAAGAGATGACGACCTAAGACCATGGCGGGTCCGATGTGCTCAGTGAGCGGCCAGCTTTCTGTGTGGGGCCAGGTAATCCAGGCTCAGGCTGTGTCAAAAAGGGCAATAGTGCCCAGGTCAGCCTATATATTTGGGGTACAGTCGTATGGCGTGCAGGTTGATCCTCTTTTGGAGTTTCTGGGTAGCCCCAGAGGGCAATGTTTTTCTTCCTGAGGGCAGGTAGAGTGCTGCATTATAGTTCTGGTTTTCAAACTGGAGGCTTGTGGGCCAGTAGTCTGAGGAAGGAAATCTGAGAACAAGCTAGGCTTAGGTTTCTGGGTGAGGACAAGGCAGGAACAATCTACAGACCTGAATCGAGATCTCGTGCTTATGATGTCAGGGCGAGGATCAGAAGATCGCTCAGTTTGGTGTTTCTGTCCATGATGGCCCTTCATGAAGGGGCGGGGGGGTAATGAGGCCGTGGGGGTTTTCCCACGATGTTAGTTGTGAGAAGCTCCAAACTGCAAAGATTGTTCTGCAGGACAATTGAGAACTGTTGGTTGGCTCCAGGGCAACGATTCCAAGCAGGGTTCTAAGGATGGATGGCTGGGTAGCCCACCTCGCATTCCAATTGTGTCCTAGCAACAAGACAGGTTAGATCTGCTGGATCTGGGGGAGCAACCCAGGAGGCTGAGTTGAAATGGACTCTCCTGTGGATGGATCCTAATATGTTTTTGTGTCTATGGAGATCTTGGAATGAATCGGTGGCACTGGGGCCCTGAAGGGTTTTTTCAAACAGAGGCTTTGACACAGCTCCAACGTGCAAGTTTCCCATATGTAAATGAGATTTGTTCTGAGGGATGAGTCAGGAAACAGCAATACGCTGGTATTGAAATCCAGGCCTCTGAGGAGAGTTGACTGGATAGCACAACAATGAATCCAAATAGTGCCTAGGGGCCTGTTCGTACCTTTTTACCTCTGGGGACATCAGTCTATGCGTCTGAGTGCATGTAGGTGTCAGATGGGCTCAGATTGCTCCTGTTTGTCCTGGAGAGCCACCACTATTGGGATGGCCTCAGGGAGTTTGGAGGTTTATCCTATTAGTAGGTTGTCGCCATTGGAATGGGCACATACAATTCCCTTGGAGAGGGCAAGTACAGTCCTCAGGTTTGGCTCCAGGGGTCTGAGCCTGTAGGGTGTGTAGGCAGAGCTGTTTGGACAGTTGTCTGAAAACACAAATGCGGCTTATGTTTCGGGTAATAGGTATGGCAGGACTGATCTACAGTCCATGAGGAGAACTCTTCGGGATATGAAAAAAGGGCGAGTGTCAGGCTCTTGCTCAAGTTTTTGTCTCTGGATATCGTGTCACTCATGGTCCTGAAATTTCCGGTTGACTTCATGGGAAATGGACGAGTCTTACTCTCTGGTGGTTTGTCCCCATCGCAAGATTTTGGGGTCATTTTGTGGGATGGAAGAAGTCCGTTTTGTTGTTGTTGTGATTTGCCTTGTTTTGTTTTTTAACCTCAGGTGTCTCACCAAATGAGGTATTCCAGAGTAGAGCCCTGGGGAGGGCCGACTGGACAACCAGAAATCTGGTTACAAATTTGGGCCTAGGGACATGTCAAGCCCATTATGACATCTAATGGTCGAGTGACTGAGAGGACTTACTAGAGAAAGGACTCACACTGAGGGTCACAATGCGTGTTTATGCCCACTTCGCAAACAAGAATGGGTGGGGCCTCATGGTGAATCCTGGTTTCTCCTACACTGAACGTTGGACAACATGCCAACCACAAGGTTTCTTGCCATGGGTAAGGAAGTGTTCTGATTTCTGCATCACAGTCACCCTTGGGCAGTTATTGGAGATAAGGTCTAGATTCTGAAGCCTGAAAACGGAGGTAGGGAAGAGATGATGACCTAAGGCCATGGCGGGTCTGATGTGCTCAGTGTGCGGTCAGCTGTCTGGGTGTTGGTCAGGAGGTCCGGGCTCAGGTTGTGTCAGACAGTGCATTAGTGCCCCCGTAGACTATATAATTTGGGTAAAGTCGAGTGCCATGTAGATTTATCCTCATATAAGTTGTCTGGGCAGCTCATTAGGCAAAATTTGTTTTCTATAGGGCAGGCAGAGTGCTTCATTGTCGTTCCGGAATTGCCAAACTTGAGGGCTTCGTGTCCAGGAGTGTGAGGACGGAAGTCTGAGAACACAAGCTAGACTTGTGTATCAGGGCGAGGACATGGCAGGGACCACTGTAGATCTGAACCAATATCTCATGCATCTGAAGTCAGGGCGAGGATCAGACGTTGGCTCACGTTGGAGTTTATGTGCATGACGACCCCTTCATGAAGGGAGCGAAATCTCGAGGCCATGTAGGTTTTCCCACGTTGGATGTTGTGGGATGCCCCCTTCAAGGATACCTTCTGCGGGACAATTGAGACCTGTTGGGCAGCTTCAGGACATCCCATATGGAATGACTCCACGGCACCATTCGAGAATGGATGACTGGGAAGCAGGCCTCGCATTCCAATTTTCTCCTAGCAACAAGAGAGTTTAGATCTGATGGCTCTGCGTGAGCAACAGGAGTGACTGACTTGAAATGGACTTTCCTGAGGATGGGTCCTAATGTGTGTTTGTGTCCATGAGGGCCTTAAAATGGGGCGGTAATACCGGGACCCTGAAGTATTCTCCTAAGCTATTGACATAGCTCGATGCACAAGGTTCCTTGTGGAGACGAGATTTGTTCTAATGGGTGCCTCAGAAAACCCCTATGCTGGTATTGGAATCCAGGCTTTTGAGGAGACATGCCTGTAAACCAAAGCAATGTATCCGATTATGGCCTAGGGTCCTTTCTGGTTCAATCTGCTTCTCAGGAACATCCATCTATGGTATGAGTGGAGGTAGATGCTCAGCTGGTATCAGACCGCCCTTGTTTGTCCCGGGCGACCTGCACTATTGGGATGGCCTCAGGGATTTGGAGGGTTCTCCTAATTTTACGGTTTTGGACCATGGAATGGGCAGAATTCCCATGGATTGGGTAGACACAGTCCTAATGTGTGACACCTGGGGCCCCAGCCTGGAAGGTGTGTGGCCCAGGACTTTGGGGACAGAAGTCTGAAAACACAAACTCAGCTTAGCTTTGGGGAGGTAGGTATGGCAGGCCCGATCTATAAACCATGAGAAGAACTCTTACGGATATAAAGAAAGAGCGAGTCTGAGGCACTTGCTCAGGCTTTTGTCTCTGGATTTTGTATCCGAGATGGCCGTGGAATGTCGGGGAAGCCTCATGGGCCATGGACGAATCTTTCTCTCTGGGGATTTGGTCCGATCCCAATTGTTTTTCATCAATCTGTGGAATGGGAGGACTCCTTTCAGGTTTGTTACCTCAGGTGTCCCGCCAAAAGAGGAATTCCAAAGATGAGCCCTGGGGAAAAGTGAAGGGAGAACGCGAACTATGGGTAAAATTAGGGGCCTAGGGGCATGGCAAGCCGAATATGCTAACTCTTCATCCAGCCACTGAGAGGCCTTACCTGAGGCCTGGGATCACGGTGAGGGTCACAATGTGTGTTTGTGACCAATGTGGCCCATAAACATGAGCGGGGCATCATGGGCCACACTGGTTTCAACTACACTGAACGTTGCAAAAACATGCCAACCACTAGGTTTCTTGCCAAGGCGAAGGAGAAGTTCTGATTCTTGTATCACGTTCACTCCTGAGCAGTGAGTGGAGATAAGGTCTAGGTTCTGAAAGTGAAAACTGAGGTTGTGTAGAGTTGATGGCCTAAAGCCATTGTAGGTGTGATATGCTCTGTTATGGCCAGCTGTCTGGGTGTTGGACTGGAGGTCTGCCCTCAGGCTGTGTCAGACAGGGCTTTAGTGCACAGGCTAGACTGTATAATTGGGGTATGGTCGAGTGGCATGCAGGTTGTTACTCATTTAGCGTTTCCGGTTAGCCCTATAGGGATTCTCCTGAGGATGAGTCATAATGTGGGTTGGTGGCCATGGAGACCTTGGAATGTGGCAGTAGCTAAGGGACTCGGCAGGATTCTCCAACCCGAAGGGCTTGACACAACTCCAACAAGGAAGCTTCCCATGTGGAGATGAGAGGTCTTCTGTCTGGTGCCTCAGGAAAGCCCCGTATGCTGGTCTTCGAACCCAGGCCTCTGAGGAGTGATACCTGGACACCAAAGCAAGAGTTCATAATAGGGCCTAGGGGCCTGTCTGGTTCAATCTTCTGTCTCTGCGGATATCTGTCTGTGTGTCTGCATGGAGGTAGTAGTTGCTCAGCTTGTGTCATAATGCCCCTATTTGTCCAGTGCGGCTTGCGGTAGTGGGATGTCCTTGGGGACCTTGAGGTTTCTACTATTTTGTAGAGTTGTGGCCAATGGAATGGGCAGTTTCTTAGGAGAGAGCAGGCACAGTTCTGTGGTGTGGCTCCAGAGACCCCAGCCTGGAGGCTGTGTGGGCCATGGCTGTGCAGACAGACATCCAAAAACCCTAACTCAGCTCAGGTTTGGGGCCGAGGTTACGGCAGGCCTGATCTACAGTCCATGAGGGGAGCTCCTCTGGATATGAGAGAAGGGTGAGAGGGAGGCAGTCGCTCAGGCTTTTGTCTCTGGATGTTTTGTCCACAATGGCCGTTTAATGTAGGAGTTGCCTCATGGGTCGTAGAAGTCTCCCTCTCTGGTAGTTTGTCCAGCCCCCAAGAGTTTGGGGTCATTCTGTGGGAAGGGAAGTGTCCTGTTTTCTGCTTCATGTGTCCCCCCAGTAGAGGGATTCTAGAGCATAGCAGTGGGTACTGACAACTGGAATACTCGCCCTCTGGTTAAGCCTGGGGGCCTATGGATATGACAAGCCCCATATGCAGGATCTTGGTCCAGCCACTGAGAGGCGTTACTTTAATACGGGACTCACACTGCAGGTCACAATGCATGTCTGTGCCCTAGGCGGCCCTCAAGCACTGGCATGGCCTTTCGGACAATGTAGGTTTTCCCACAGTGAACATTGGACAACATGCCAACCACAAGGTTTCTGGCCATGGGGAAGGAGGAATTCTAATTTCTGCATCACGTTCACCCCTGGGCAGTGATTGGAGATAAGGTCTAGGTTCTGAAGCCTGAAAACCGAGGTTGGGAAGAGATGACGACCTACAGCCATAGCGGGTCCTATGTGTCCAGGTTGGGGCCAACTGTCTGGGTGTCGTTTGGGATGTTTTGTCTCAGGCTGTGCCAGACAGGGCATTAGAATACAGGGTGGGCTGTATAATTGCTTTACAATCGAGTGGCATGCATTAGAAAATCATTTGGGGTTTCTTATTAGCAGCATAGGGCAAAGTTTTTCTTCTGAGGGCAGGCAGAGTGCTGCATTGTGGCTTCGGAATTCCCAAACTGGAGGGCTTGTGGGCCAGGAGAGTGAGGACGGAAGTCTGAGAACACAAGCTAGGCTTAGGTTTCGGGGCAAGGACATGGCAGGCACACTCTGCAGAGCTGAATTGATATTTCATGCGTCTGAAGTCAGGTCGAGGTTCAGACTTTGGCTCAGGTTTGAGTTTCTGTTCATTTTGGTCCCTTCAGGAAGGGGGGGCATTAGGATGCCATGGGGGTTTTCCCACTATTGGAGTTGTGAGATGCTCCAAACCGCAAGGATTCCTTCTTTGGGACAATTAAGATTTGTTGGATGGCTCCAGGACGTCTTATAAGGTATTTTTCCAGAACAGCATTCTAAGTATGGATGCCTGGGCAGCCAGCCTCACATTCCAATTGTCTCCTAGCAACAAGAAACGTTTGATCGGCTGTCTTGGGGTAGCAACAGAGGGGGCTGAGTTGAAATGGACTTTCCTGAGGATGGTCTTAATGTTGGTTTGAGTCCATGGAGACCTTGGTATGGGGCAGTGGCACCAGGGCCCTGAAGGATTCTCCTAACCAGAGGTTATGACAAAGCTCCAATGAGCAAGTTTTCCATGGGGAGACGAGATTTGTTCTTAATGGTGCCTCAGGAAACCACCATATGCTGGTATTGGAAACGAGGCCTCTGAGGAGAGATGCCTGGAAACCAAAGCAATGGATCTGATTAGGGCCTAGGGGCCTGTCCGGTTCAATATTCTTTTCTGGGGACATCTGTTGTCTGAGTGGAGGTAGTTGCTCAGCTGGTTTGAGATCACCCCTGTTTGTCCTGGGCGGCCTACACTATTGGGATGGCCTCGGTGACTTTGGAGGTTTTTCCTCATTTGCAAGGTTGTGGCCAATGGAATGGGAAGAATTCCCTTGAAAGGGAAGCACAGTCCTGAGGTGTGGCTCCAGGGACCCAAGTGTGGAGCGTGTGTGGTCCAGGGCTATTTGGACAAAAGTCTGAAAACACAAACTCCACTTAGGTTGGGGGATGTAGGTATGGTCGGCCCGATCTATAGACCGTGAGGAGAACACTTCGGGATATGAACAAAGGTCGAATGTGAGGTGGTTGCTCATGCTTTTTTTTTTTTTTTTTTTTCTGGAAATGTGTCACCGATTGCCATGGAATGTCGGGGTGTCCTCATGGGCCATCGATGAGGCTCCCTTTCTGGGGATTTGACCTGATCCCAAGAGTTTGGGGTCATTCTGTGGAAAGGGAGGAGGCCTTTCTGGTTTTTTTCTTTATTTTTGTTTTTTTTTTTTTTTTTTTTTTTATACCTCAGGTGGACCAGCAAAATAGGGATTCCAGAGCAGAGTCGTGGGTTTGGGCAACTGGACAACCAGACCTCTGGTTAACATTGGGACCTAAGAACATGGCAATCCCCATATGTGGGCTCTTGGTCCAGACACTGAGAGGCCTTCCTTGAGGATAGGTCTCACACTGAGTTTCACAATGTGTTTTTGTGCCCAAGGAGCCCCTCAAGGCAGGGCGTGGCCTAATGTACCATGCTGGTTTCTCCTACACTGAAAGTTGCACAATATGGCAACCACAAGTTTTCTGGCCATGGGGAAGATGGAGTTCTAATTTCTGCAACACTTTCACTCCTGGACTGTGATTGGATTTAAGGTCTAGGTTCTGAAGCCTGAAAACTGAGGTTGGGAAGAGATGAAGACCTAAGGCCATGGTGTGTCTGATGTGCTCAGTGTTCGGCCAGCTGTTGAGTGTGGGTTGGGAGGTGGAGGCTCAGGCTGTGGCAGACAGGGAATTAGAGCCCAGGCTAGACTGTATCATTGGGGTGCAGTCGAGTTTCATGCAGGATAGTACTCATTTGTGGTTACTGGGTAGCCCCAGAGGGCAACGTTTTTCTTCTGGTGGGAAGACACAGTGCCACATAGTGGCTCCAGAATTCCCAAACTGGAAGGCTTGTGGGCCAGGAGCGTGAGGAAAAAATTCTGAGAACACAAGCCAGACTTAGATTTCTGGGTGAGGGGACGGCAGGCACCCTCTGCAGAGATGATTTGAGATCCCGTATACCTGAAGACAGAGCTAGGATCAGACGTTGGCTTAGGTCGATGTTTCTGTCCATGACGGCCCCTTCATGAAGGGGAGGGTGTCACGAGGACATGGAGGTTTTCCCACGATGGGAATTGTGAGATGCTCCAAACCGCAATGATTCCTTCTGTGGGACAGTCGAGACATGTTGGATGGCTCCAGGACATCCCATAAGGAAGTTATCCAGAGCAGGGTTCTAAGGATGGATGCCTGGGCAGCCTGCCTCCCATTCCAGGTGTCTCATAGCGCCAAGGCAAGTTCGATCTGCTGGATCTAGGGGAGCAACCGAGGCGGTGTGTTGAAATGGGTGAGTTGAGGATGGGTCATAATGTGCATTTGTGTCCATGTAGACCTTGGAATGGGGTGCTTGATCCGGGGCCTTGAGGGATGTTCATAACCGGAGGTTTTGATGGAGCTCTAAAGAGTATGTTTCCTATGTAGAGAAGAGAATTGTTTTGATGAGTGCCTAAGGAATCTCCCATATGCTGGTATTGGAAACCAGGCCTCTGAGGAGAGATGACTGGAAACAAAAGCAATCGAGATGATTAGGGCCTAGGTGCCTGTCCGGTTCAATCTCTTTCCTGAGGATACGTGTCTAAGGATCTGAGGGGATGTAGTTGCTCAGCTTGTGTCAGATCGCCCCTGTTTGTCCTGGGCAGCCTATAATATTGGGATGGCCTCAGGACTTTGGAGTTTCTCCTAATCTATAGGGTTGTGGCCAATGGAATGGGCAGAAATCCCCTGGAGAGGGCAAGCACAGTTCTGAGTTTGGCTCTAGGGGCCCAGCCTTGAGGCTGTGTGGGCCAGGCCTGTGGGGACAAAAGTCTGAAAACACAAACTCCGCTTAGGATTGGGGACATAGGTATGGCACGCCCAATCTACAGACCGTGATAACACTTAGGGATATGAAAAAGGGTGAGTTTGAGGTGCTTGCTCAGGTTTTGTCTCTGGATTTGTGTCAACAATGTGGGTGGAATGCTGGCGTGGCCTCATGGGTTGTAGATGGCTTTCCTTCTCTGAGCATTTGACCCAATCCCAAGAGTTTGGGTACATTCTGTGGGATGGGGGGAGTCTTTTCTGTTTTTTATTTTATTTTATTTTATATTTTATTTTATGTACCTCAAGTGTCCCAATAAAAGAGGGATTCCAGAGCAGAGTCCTTGGGAGGGACAACTGGATATCCCCACCTCTGTTTAAGTTTGGGGGCCTACGGGCATGGCAAGTCCAATAGGCGGGCTCTTGATTCAGACACTGAGAGGCCTTCCTTGAGGACAGGGCTCATGCTGAGGGTCACAATGCCTATTTGTGCCCAACAAGGCCCTCAAGCATGGGAAGTGCCTCATGGGCCACGCTGGATTCTCCTACACTGAACGTTGGAGAATATGCCAACCACAAGGTTTCCAGCCATGGCGAAGGAAGAGTTGTAATTTCTGCATCACGTTCACCCCTGGACAGTGATTGGAGTTTAGGTCTAGGTTCTGAAACCCGAAAACTGAGGTTGAGAAGAGATGAAGAACTAAGGACCTGATGGGTCCAATGAGCTCAGTGTGCGGCCAGCTGTTGAGCGTAGGTCTGGAGGTGTGGGCTCATGCTGTGTCAGACAAGGCATTAGACAGGGTAGACTGCATATTTGGGGTGCAGTCGAGTGGTGTTCAGTTGATCCTTATTCGGGTTTCTAGGTAGCTCCATAAGGCAACGTTTTTCTTCTGGAGGGCAGGCAGTGTGCTGCATTATGGCCCCAGTATTGCCAATCTGTAGGGCTTTTGGGGCAGGGGTGTGAGGACGGTAGTCTGAGAACACAAGCTAGGATTAGTTTTGGGGGTGAGTG
Source organism: Mustela nivalis (assembly GCF_964662115.1). Taxonomy (NCBI): domain Eukaryota; kingdom Metazoa; phylum Chordata; class Mammalia; order Carnivora; family Mustelidae; genus Mustela; species Mustela nivalis. The sequence goes on along the minus strand of NW_028136470.1, from coordinate 171,654 downwards.
CACAGAAGGCACACTCTGCAGAGCTGAATCAAGATCTCATGCACCTGAAGTCAGGGCGAATATCAGACGTTTGCTCAGGTTGGAGTTTCTGTCCATGATAGCCCCTTTATAAAGTGGAGCGTCTCAAGAGGCCATGTAGATTTTCCCACAATGGGAGTTGTGAGATGCTCCAGACTGCAAAGATTCCTTCTGTGGGACACTTGAGACCTGTTGGATGGCTCTAGGATGTCCCATGTGGAACGACTCCAGAGTAGGGTTCTAAGGATGGATGCCTGGGCAGCCCGCCTCCCATTCTAGTTGTCTCCAAAACAAGGCAGGTTTGATCTGCAGGCCCTGGGGGAGAAACCAAAGGGGTTGAGTTGACATGGACTCTCCCGACAATAGATCATAATGTGGGTTTAAGTCCATGGAGACCTTGGAATGGGGCGCTTAATCCGGGGCCCTGAAAGATTCTCCTAAACAGAGGTTTTTATAGAGCTCCAAAGAGTACATTTCCTATGTGGAGATGAGATTTTTCTGATGAGTGCCTCAGTAATCCCCCGTATTCTGGTATTGGAAACCAGGCCTCTGAGGAGAGATGCCTGGAAACAAAAGCAATGGATCTGATTAGGGCCTAAGTGCCTGTCCAGTTCAATCTTATTCTATGGGGATATCTGTCTCTGGGTCTGAGTGGAGTTAGTTTCCTAACTTGTGAAAGATCATCCCTGTGTGTCCTGAGCAGCCAACATAATTCGGATGGCCTGGGGGAGTTTGGCGGATTCTCCTAATCTATTGGGTTGTGGCCAATGGAAATGCAGAATTCCCCTGGAGAGGGAAGCCACAGTCCTGAGGTGTCGCTCCAGGGGCCCCAGCTTGGATGGTGTGTGAGCCAGGCCTGTGGGGACAGAAGTCTGAAAACACAAACTCAGCTTAGGTTTGGGGATGTATGTATGAAGGCTCGATCTACAGACCGTGAGAATTTTCCGGGCTATGAACAAAGGGCGAGTATGTGGCGCTTGCTCAGGCTTTTGTCTCTGGATTTTGTGACAACGGTGGCCGTGGAATGTCGGGGTGTCCTCAAGGGCCATGGACAATTCTTTCTCTGGTGATTTGGCCTGATCGCACGGGGTTGGGATCATTCTGTGGATTGGAAGAATCTTTTCTGTATATATATATATATATGTTTTTTTTTTTGTTTGTTTGTTTTTTTTTTTGTTTTTTTTTTTACCTCAGGTGTCCCACCAAAGAGGGATTCCAGAGTAGAGCCCTGAGTAGGGGTGACTAGTCATCTCGAACTCTGGTTGAGATTGGGGGACTAGGGGCTTGGCAAGCCCCATATGTGGGCTGTTGTTCCAGTCACTAAGAGGCTTTACATGAGGATAGGGCTCACGCTGAGGGTCACAATGTGTGTTTGTGCAAATTGTGGCCCTCAGGGATAGGTGGGGCCTCATAGTCCATGATGCTTTCTCCTACAATGAACAATGGACAACATGCCAACCACTAGGTTTCTTGCCAAGGCGAAGGAGAAGTTCTAATTCTTGCATCACGTTCACTCCTGAGCAGTGAGAAGAGATAAGGCCTAGGTTCTGAAGGTGAAAACTGAGGTTGGGTAGAGATGATGGCCTAAAGCCATTGTGGGTGTGATATGCTCTGTGTACGGCCAGCTTTCTGGATGTTGGACTGGAGGTCTGCCCTCAGGCTGTGTCAGACAGGGCTTTAGTGCACAGGCTAGACTGTATAATTGGGGTATGGACGAGTGGCATGCAGGTTGTTACTCATTTGGCGTTTCCGGTTAGCCCTATAGGGCAACATTTTTCTTCTGGAGGGCAGGCAGAGTGCTGCATTGTGTCTCCAGAATTGCCAAACTGGAGGGGTGTGGCCAGGATTGTGAGGGAGGAAGTCTGAAAAAACAAGCTAGCACGAGTTTTGGGGCCAAGAGCATGGCAGGCCCACTCTGCAGAGGCTGAATCGAGATCTCCTGCAGGTGAGGTCAGGGCGAGTATCAGATGTTGCCTCAAGCTGGAGTTTGTGTCCATGACGGCCCCTTCCTGAAGGGGGTGGGGGCGTCATGAGGCCAGGGAGGTTTCCCTACGCTGGGAGTTGTGAGCTGCTCCAAACTTCAAAGTTTCCTTCTTCAGGACAGTCGAGTACTATTGGATGGTTCCAGGATGCCCCATACAAAAAGACTCGAGAGCAGGGGCCTAAGCATGGATGCCGAGACACGCCAACTCACCTTCCCATTGCCTGGTCGAGACAAGGCACGCTCAATCTGCGGGCTCTTGGGTGAGCTACCCAGAAGGCTGAGTTTAAATGGACTCTCCTGAGGATGAGTCATAATGTGGGTTGGTGGCCATGGAGACCTTGGAATGTGGCAGTAGCTAAGGGACTCGGCAGGATTCTCCAACCCGAAGGGCTTGACACAACTCCAACAAGGAAGCTTCCCATGTGGAGATGAGAGGTCTTCTGTCTGGTGCCTCAGGAAAGCCCGTATGCTGGTCTTCGAACCCAGGCCTCTGAGGAGTGATACCTGGACACCAAAGCAAGAGTTCATAATAGGGCCTAGGGGCCTGTCTGGTTCAATCTTCTGTCTCTGCGGATATCTGTCTGTGTGTCTGCATGGAGGTAGTAGTTGCTCAGCTTGTGTCATAATGCCCCTATTTGTCCAGTGCGGCTTGCGGTAGTGGGATGTCCTTGGGGACCTTGAGGTTTCTACTATTTTGTAGAGTTGTGGCCAATGGAATGGGCAGTTTCTTAGGAGAGAGCAGGCACAGTTCTGTGGTGTGGCTCCAGAGACCCCAGCCTGGAGGCTGTGTGGGCCATGGCTGTGCAGACAGACATCCAAAAACCCTAACTCAGCTCAGGTTTGGGGCCGAGGTTACGGCAGGCCTGATCTACAGTCCATGAGGGGAGCTCCTCTGGATATGAAAGAAGGGTGAGAGGGAGGCAGTCGCTCAGGCTTTTGTCTCTGGATGTTTTGTCCACAATGGCCGTTTAATGTAGGAGTTGCCTCATGGGTCGTAGAAGTCTCCCTCTCTGGTAGTTTGTCCAGCCCCCAAGAGTTTGGGGTCATTCTGTGGGAAGGGAAGTGTCCTGTTTTCTGCTTCATGTGTCCCCCCAGTAGAGGGATTCTAGAGCATAGCAGTGGGTACTGACAACTGGAATACTCGCCCTCTGGTTAAGCCTGGGGGCCTATGGATATGACAAGCCCCATATGCAGGATCTTCGTCCAGCCACTGAGAGGCGTTACTTTAATACGTGACTCACGCTGCAGGTCACAATGCATGTCTGTGCCCTAGGCGGCCCTCAAGCACTGGCGTGGCCTTTCGGACAATGTAGGTTTTCCCACAGTGAACGTTGGACAACATGCCAACCACAAGGTTTCTGGCCATGGGGAAGGAGGAATTCTAATTTCTGCATCACGTTCACCCCTGGGCAGTGATTGGAGATAAGGTCTAGGTTCTGAAGCCTGAAAACCGAGGTTGGGAAGAGATGACGACCTACAGCCATAGCGGGTCCTATGTGTCCAGGTTGGGGCCAGCTGTCTGGGTGTCTTTTGGGATGTTTTGTCTCAGGCTGTGCCAGACAGGGCATTAGAATACAGGGTGGGCTGTATAATTGCTTTACAATCGAGTGGCATGCATTAGAAAATCATTTGGGGTTTCTTATTAGCAGCATAGGGCAAAGTTTTTCTTCTGGAGGGCAGGCAGAGTGCTGCATTGTGGCTTCGGAATTCCCAAACTGGAGGGCTTGTGGGCCAGGAGAGTGAGGACGGAAGCTGAGAACACAAGCTAGGCTTAGGTTTCGGGGCAAGGACATGGCAGGCACACTCTGCAGAGCTGAATTGAGATCTCATGCGTCTGAAGTCAGTCGAGGTTCAGACTTGGCTCAGGTTTGAGTTTCTGTCCATGTTGGCCCCTTCAAGAAGAGGGGGGATTATGAGGCCATGGGGGTTTTGCAACTATTGGAGTTGTGAGATGCTCCAAACCGCAAGGATTCCTTCTTTGGGACAATTAAGATTTGTTGGATGGCTCCAGGACGTCTTATAAGGTATTTTTCCAGAACAGGGTTCTACGTATGGATGCCTGGGCAGCAGCCTCACATTCCAATTGTCTCCTAGCAATGAGAAACGTTTGATCTGTTGTCCTGGGGTAGCAACAGAGGGGTCTGAGTTGAAATGGACTTTCCTGAGGATGGTCTTAATGTTGGTTTGAGTCCATGGAGACCTTGGTATGGGGCAGTGGCACCAGGGCCCTGAAGGATTCTCCTAACCAGAGGTTATGACAAAGCTCCAATGAGCAAGTTTTCCATGGGGAGACGAGATTTGTTCTAATTGGTGCCTCAGGAAACCACCATATGCTGGTATTGGAAATGAGGCCTCTGAGGACAGATGCCTGGAAACCAAAGCAATGGATCTGATTAGGGCCTAGGGGCCTGTCCGGTTCAATATTCTTTTCTGGGGACATCTGTTGTCTGAGTGGAGGTAGTTGCTCAGCTGGTTTGAGATCACCCCTGTTTGTCCTGGGCGGCCTACACTATTGGGATGGCCTCGGTGACTTTGGAGGTTTTTCCTCATTTGCAAGGTTGTGGCCAATGGAATGGGAAGAATTCCCTTGAAAGGGAAGCACAGTCCTGAGGTGTGGCTCCAGGGACCCAAGTGTGGAGCGTGTGTGGTCCAGGGCTATTTGGACAAAAGTCTGAAAACACAAACTCCACTTAGTTTGGAGGATGTAGGTATGGCCGGGCCGTATTAGACCGTGAGGAGAACTCCAAGGGATATGAAAAAAGGGCGAATGTGAGGTGGTTGCTCATGCTTTTTTTTTTTTTTTTTTTTTCTGGAAATGTGTCACCGAATGCCATGGAATGTCGTGGTGTCCTCATGGGCCATCGATTTGGCTCACTTTCTGGGGATTTAACCCGATCCCAAGAGTTTGGGTTCATTCTGTCGGAAGAGAGGAGGCCTTTCTGTTTTTTTTGTTTATTTTTTTTTTATTTTTATTATTATTTTTTTTTACCTCAGGTGGACCACCAAAAGAGGGATTCCAGAGCAGAGTCGTGGGTTGGGGCAACTGGACAACCAGACCTCTGGTTAACATTGGGACCTAAGAACATGGCAAGCCCCATATGTGGGCTCTTGGTCCAGACACTGAGAGGCCTTCCTTGAGGATAGGTCTCACACTGAGTTTCACAATGTGTTTTTGTGCCCAAGGAGCCCCTCAAGGCAGGGCGTGGCCTAATGTACCATGCTGGTTTCTCCTACACTGAACGTTGCACTATGGTAACCACAAGTTTTCTGGCCATGGGGAAGATGGAGTTCTAATTTCTGCAACACTTTCACTCCTGGACTGTGATTGGATTTAAGGTCTAGGTTCTGAAGCCTGAAGAGATTAAGACATAAGGCCATGGTGTGTCTGATGTGCTCAGTGTTCGGCCAGCTGTTGAGTGTGGGTTAGGAGGTGCAGGCTCAGGCTGTGGCAGACAGGGAATTAATGCCCAGGCTAGACTGTATCATTGGGGAGCAGTCGAGTTTCGTGCAGGATGGTACTCATTTGTGGTTACTGCGTAGCCCCAAAGGGCAACGTTTTTCTTCTGGAGGGAAGACACAGTGCCACATAGTTGCTCCAGAATTCCCAAACTGGAAGGCTTGTGGGCCAGGAGTGTGAGGAAAAAATTCTGAGAACACAAGCCAGACTTAGATTTCGGGGTGAGGGGACGGCAGGCACCCTCAGCAGAGATGATTCGAGATCCTGTATACCTGAAGACAGAGCTAGGATCAGACGTTGACTTAGGTCGAAGTTTCTGTCCATGACGGCCCCGTCATGAAGGGGAGGGTGTCACGAGGACATGGAGGTTTTCCCACGATGGGAATTGTGAGATGGTCCAAACCGCAATGATTCCTTCTGTGGGACAGGTGAGACCTGTTGGATGGCTCCCGGACATCCCATAAGGAAGTTATCCAGAGCAGGGTTCTAAGGATGGATGCCTGGGCAGCCTGCCTCCCATTCCAGGTGTCTCATAGAGCCAAGGCAAGTTCTATCTGCTGAATCCAGGGGAGCAACCGAGGCGGGTGTGTTGAAATGGGTGAGTTGAGGATAGGTCATAATGTGCATTTGTGTCCATGTAGACATTGGAATGGGGTGCTTGATCCGGGGCCTTGAGGGATGTTCATAACGGAGGTTTTGATGGAGCTCTAAAGATTATGTTTCCTATGTAGAGAAGAGAATTGTTTTAATGAGTGCCTAAGGAATCTCCCATATGTTGGTATTGGAAACCAGGCCTCTGAGGAGAGATGACTGGAATCAAAAGCAATGGATCTGATTAGGGCCTAAGTGCCTGTCCAGTTCAATCTTATTCTATGGGGATATCTGTCTCTGGGTCTGAGTGGAGGTAGTTTCCTAACTTGTGAAAGATCATCCCTGTGTGTCCTGGGCAGCCAACACTATTCGGATGGCCTCGTGGAGATTGGAGGATACTCCTAATCTATAGGGTTGTGGCCAATGGAAATGCAGAATTCCCCTGGAGAGGTAAGCCACAGTCCTGAGGTGTGGCTCCAGGGGCTCCAACTTGGATGGTGTGTGGGCCATGCCTGTGGGGACAGAAGTCTGAAAACACAAACTCAGCTTAGGTTTGGGGATGTATGTATGAAGGCTCGATCTACAGACCGTGAGAATTTTCCGGGCTATGAACAAAGGGCGAGTATGTGGCGCTTGCTCAGGCTTTTGTCTCTGGATTTTGTGTCAACGGTGGCCGTGGAATGTCGCGGTGTCCTCAAGGGCCATGGACAATTCTTTCTCTGGTGATTTGGCCTGATCCCAAGTGGTTGGGAGCATTCTGTGGATGGAAAGAGTCCTTTATGTATTTTTTTTTACCTCAGTTGTCCCACCAAAGAGGGATTCCAGAGTAAAGCCCTGAGTAGGGGTGACTAGACATCTCGAACTCTGGTTGAGATTGGGGGACTAGGGGCTTGGCAAGCCCCATATGTGGGCTGTTGTTCCAGTCACTAAGAGGCTTTACATGAGGATAGGGCTCACGCTGAGTGTCACAATGTGTGTTTGTGCACATTGTGGTCCTCAGGGATAGGTGGGGCCTCTTAGTCCATGGTGCTTTCTTCTACAATGAACATTGGAAAACATGCCAACCACTAGGTTTCTTGCCAAGGCGAAGGAGAAGTTCTGATTCTTGCATCACGTTCACTCCTGAGCAGTGAGTGGAGATAAGGTCTAGGTTCTGAAGGTGAAAACTGAGGTTGGGTAGAGATGATGGCCTAAAGCCATTGTGGGTGTGATATGCTCTGTGTACGGCCAGCTGTCTGGATGTTGGACTGGAGGTCTGCCCTCAGGCTGTGTCAGACAGGGCTTTAGTGCACAGGCTAGACTGTATAATTGGGGTATGGTCGAGTGGCATGCAGGTTGTTACTCATTTGGTGTTTCCGGTTAGCCCTATAGGGCAACATTTTTCTTCTGGAGGGCAGGCAGAGTGCTGCATTGTGTCTCCAGAATTGCCAAACTGGAGGGGTGTGGCCAGGATTGTGAGGAAGGAAGTCTGAAAACACAAGCTAGCACGAGTTTTGGGGCCAAGAGCATGGCAGGCCCACTCTGCAGAGGCTGAATCGAGATCTCCTGCAGGTGAGGTCAGGGCGAGTATCAGATGTTGCCTCAAGTTGGAGTATGTGTCCATGACGGCCCCTTCCTGAAGGGGGTGGGGGCGTCATGAAGCCAGGGAGGTTTCCCTACGCTGGGAGTTGTGAGCTGCTCCAAACTTCAAAGTTTCCTTCTTCAGGACAGTCGAGTACTATTGGATGGTTCCAGGATGCCCCATACAAAAAGACTCGAGAGCAGGGGCCTAAGCATGGATGCCGAGAAACGCCAACTCACCTTCCCATTGCCTGATCGAGACAAGGCACGCTCAATCTGCAGGCTCTTGGGTGAGCTACCCAGAAGGCTGAGTTTAAATGGACTCTCCTGAGGATGAGTCATAATGTGGGTTGGTGGCCATGGAGACCTTGGAATGTGGCAGTAGCTAAGGGACTCGGCAGGATTCTCCAACCCGAAGGGCTTGACACAACTCCAACAAGGAAGCTTCCCATGTGGAGATGAGAGGTCTTCTGTCTGGTGCCTCAGGAAAGCCCCGTATGCTGGTCTTCGAACCTAGGCCTCTGAGGAGTGATACGTGGACACCAAAGCAAGAGTTCATAATAGGGCCTAGGGGCCTGTCTGGTTCAATCTTCTGTCTCTGCGGATATCTGTCTGTGTGTCTGCATGGAGGTAGTAGTTGCTCAGCTTGTGTCATAATGCCCCTATTTGTCCAGTGCGGCTTGCGGTAGTGGGATGTCCTTGGGGACCTTGAGGTTTCTACTATTTTGTAGAGTTGTGGCCAATGGAATGGGCAGTTTCTTAGGAGAGAGCAGGCACAGTTCTGTGGTGTGGCTCCAGAGACCCCAGCCTGGAGGCTGTGTGGGCCATGGCTGTGCAGACAGACATCCAAAAACCCTAACTCAGCTCAGGTTTGGGGCCGAGGTTACGGCAGGCCTGATCTACAGTCCATGAGGGGAGCTCCTCTGGATATGAAAGAAGGGTGAGAGGGAGGCAGTCGCTCAGGCTTTTGTCTCTGGATGTTTTGTCCACAATGGCCGTTTAATGTAGGAGTTGCCTCATGGGTCGTAGAAGTCTCCCTCTCTGGTAGTTTGTCCAGCCCCCAAGAGTTTGGGGTCATTCTGTGGGAAGGGAAGTGTCCTGTTTTCTGCTTCATGTGTCCCCCCAGTAGAGGGATTCTAGAGCATAGCAGTGGGTACTGACAACTGGAATACTCGACCTCTGGTTAAGCCTGGGGGCCTATGGATATGACAAGCCCCATATGCAGGATCTTCGTCCAGCCACTGAGAGGCGTTACTTTAATACGGGACTCACGCTGCAGGTCACAATGCATGTCTGTGCCCTAGGCGGCCCTCAAGCACTGGCGTGGCCTTTCGGACAATGTAGGTTTTCCCACAGTGAACATTGGACAACATGCCAACCACAAGGTTTCTGGCCATGGGGAAGGAGGAATTCTAATTTCTGCATCACGTTCACCCCTGGGCAGTGATTGGAGATAAGGTCTAGGTTCTGAAGCCTGAAAACCGAGGTTGGGAAGAGATGACGACCTACAGCCATAGCGGGTCCTATGTGTCCAGGTTGGGGCCAGCTGTGTGGGTGTCTTTTGGGATGTTTTGTCTCAGGCTGTGCCAGACAGGGCATTAGAATACAGGGTGGGCTGTATAATTGCTTTACAATCGAGTGGCATGCATTAGAAAATCATTTGGGGTTTCTTATTAGCAGCATAGGGCAAAGTTTTTCTTCTGAGGGCAGGCAGAGTGCTGCATTGTGGCTTCGGAATTCCCAAACTGGAGGGCTTGTGGGTCAGGAGAGTGAGGACGGAAGCTGAGAACACAAGCTAGGCTTAGGTTTCGGGGCAAGGACATGGCAGGTACACTCTGCAGAGCTGAATTGAGATCTCATGCGTCTGAAGTCAGTCGAGGTTCAGACTTGGCTCAGGTTTGAGTTTCTGTCCATGTTGGCCCCTTCAAGAAGAGGGGGGATTATGAGGCCATGGGGGTTTTGCAACTATTGGAGTTGTGAGATGCTCCAAACCGCAAGGATTCCTTCTTTGGGACAATTAAGATTTGTTGGATGGCTCCAGGACGTCTTATAAGGTATTTTTCCAGAACAGGGTTCTACGTATGGATGCCTGGGCAGCAGCCTCACATTCCAATTGTCTCCTAGCAATGAGAAACGTTTGATCTGTTGTCCTGGGGTAGCAACAGAGGGGTCTGAGTTGAAATGGACTTTCCTGAGGATGGTCTTAATGTTGGTTTGAGTCCATGGAGACCTTGGTATGGGGCAGTGGCACCAGGGCCCTGAAGGATTCTCCTAACCAGAGGTTATGACAAAGCTCCAATGAGCAAGTTTTCCATGGGGAGACGAGATTTGTTCTAATTGGTGCCTCAGGAAACCACCATATGCTGGTATTGGAAATGAGGCCTCTGAGGACAGATGCCTGGAAACCAAAGCAATGGATCTGATTAGGGCCTAGGGGCCTGTCCGGTTCAATATTCTTCTCTGGGGACATCTGTTGTCTGAGTGGAGGTAGTTGCTCAGCTGGTTTGAGATCACCCCTGTTTGTCCTGGGCGGCCTACACTATTGGGATGGCCTCGGTGACTTTGGAGGTTTTTCCTAATTTGCAAGGTTGTGGCCAATGGAATGGGAAGAATTCCCTTGAAAGGGAAGCACAGTCCTGAGGTGTGGCTCCAGGGACCCAAGTGTGGAGCGTGTGTGGTCTAGGGCTATTTGGACAAAAGTCTGAAAACACAAACTCCACTTAGTTTGGAGGATGTAGGTATGGCCGGGCCGTATTAGACCGTGAGGAGAACTCCAAGGGATATGAAAAAAGGGCGAATGTGAGGTGCTCTAATGCTTTTTTTTTTTTTTTTTCTGGAAATCTGTCACCGAATGCCATGGAATGTCGTGGTGTCCTCATGAGCCAGTGATGAGGCTCACTTTCTGGGGATTTAACCCGATCCCAAGAGTTTGGGTTCATTCTGTCGGAAGAGAGGAGGCCTTTCTGTTTTTTTTGTTTATTTTGTATTTATTTATTTATTTATTTTTTTACCTCAGGTGGACCACCAAAAGAGGGATTCCAGAGCAGAGTCGTGGGTTGGGGCAACTGGACAACCAGACCTCTGGTTAACATTGGGACCTAAGAACATGGCAAGCCCCATATGTGGGCTCTTGGTCCAGACACTGAGAGGCCTTCCTTGAGGAGAGGTCTCACACTGAGTTTCACAATGTGTTTTTGTGCCCAAGGAGCCCCTCAAGGCAGGGCGTGGCCTAATGTACCATGCTGGTTTCTCCTACACTGAACGTTGCACTATGGTAACCACAAGTTTTCTGGCCATGGGGAAGATGGAGTTCTAATTTCTGCAACACTTTCACTCCTGGACTGTGATTGGATTTAAGGTCTAGGTTCTGAAGCCTGAAAACTGAGGTTGGGAAGAGATTAAGACATAAGGCCATGGTGTGTCTGATGTGCTCAGTGTTCGGCCAGCTGTTGAGTGTGGGTTAGGAGGTGCGGGCTCAGGCTGTGGCAGACAGGGAATTAATGCCCAGGCTAGACTGTATCATTGGGGTGCAGTCGAGTTTCGTGCAGGATGGTACTCATTTGTGGTTACTGCGTAGCCCCAAAGGGCAACGTTTTTCTTCTGGAGGGAAGACACAGTGCCACATAGTTGCTCCAGAATTCCCAAACTGGAAGGCTTGTGGGCCAGGAGTGTGAGGAAAAAATTCTGAGAACACAAGCCAGACTTAGATTTCGGGGTGAGGGGACGGCAGGCACCCTCTGCAGAGATGATTCGAGATCCTGATACCTGAAGACAGAGCTAGGATCAGACGTTGGCTTAGGTCGGAGTTTCTGTCCATGACGGCCCCTTCATGAAGGGGAGGGTGTCACGAGGACATGGAGGTTTTCCCACGATGGGAATTGTGAGATGGTCCAAACCGCAATGATTCCTTCTGTGGGACAGGTGAGACCTGTTGGATGGCTCCCGGACATCCCATAAGGAAGTTATCCAGAGCAGGGTTCTAAGGATGGATGCCTGGGCAGCCTGCCTCCCATTCCAGGTGTCTCATAGAGCCAAGGCAAGTTCTATCTGCTGAATCCAGGGGAGCAACCGAGGCGGGTGTGTTGAAATGGGTGAGTTGAGGATAGGTCATAATGTGCATTTGTGTCCATGTAGACATTGGAATGGGGTGCTTGATCCGGGGCCTTGAGGGATGTTCATAACGGAGGTTTTGATGGAGCTCTAAAGATTATGTTTCCTATGTAGAGAAGAGAATTGTTTTAATGAGTGCCTAAGGAATCTCCCATATGTTGGTATTGGAAACCAGGCCTCTGAGGAGAGATGACTGGAATCAAAAGCAATGGATCTGATTAGGGCCTAAGTGCCTGTCCAGTTCAATCTTATTCTATGGGGATATCTGTCTCTGGGTCTGAGTGGAGGTAGTTTCCTAACTTGTGAAAGATCATCCCTGTGTGTCCTGGGCAGCCAACACTATTCGGATGGCCTCGTGGAGATTGGAGGATACTCCTAATCTATAGGGTTGTGGCCAATGGAAATGCAGAATTCCCCTGGAGAGGTAAGCCACAGTCCTGAGGTGTGGCTCCAGGGGCTCCAACTTGGATGGTGTGTGGGCCATGCCTGTGGGGACAGAAGTCTGAAAACACAAACTCAGCTTAGGTTTGGGGATGTATGTATGAAGGCTCGATCTACAGACCGTGAGAATTTTCCGGGCTATGAACAAAGGGCGAGTATGTGGCGCTTGCTCAGGCTTTTGTCTCTGGATTTTGTGTCAACGGTGGCCGTGGAATGTCGCGGTGTCCTCAAGGGCCATGGACAATTCTTTCTCTGGTGATTTGGCCTGATCCCAAGTGGTTGGGAGCATTCTGTGGATGGAAAGAGTCCTTTATGTATTTTTTTTTACCTCAGTTGTCCCACCAAAGAGGGATTCCAGAGTAAAGCCCTGAGTAGGGGTGACTAGACATCTCGAACTCTGGTTGAGATTGGGGGACTAGGGGCTTGGCAAGCCCCATATGTGGGCTGTTGTTCCAGTCACTAAGAGGCTTTACATGAGGATAGGGCTCACGCTGAGTGTCACAATGTGTGTTTGTGCACATTGTGGCCCTCAGGTATAGGTGGGGCCTCTTAGTCCATGGTGCTTTCTCCTACAATGAACATTGGAAAACATGCCAACCACTAGGTTTCTTGCCAAGGCGAAGGAGAAGTTCTGATTCTTGCATCACGTTCACTCCTGAGCAGTGAGTGGAGATAAGGTCTAGGTTCTGAAGGTGAAAACTGAGGTTGGGTAGAGATGATGGCCTAAAGCCATTGTGGGTGTGATATGCTCTGTGTACGGCCAGCTGTCTGGGTGTTGGACTGGAGGTCTGCCCTCAGGCTGTGTCAGACAGGGCTTTAGTGCACAGGCTAGACTGTATAATTGGGGTATGGTCGAGTGGCATGCAGGTTGTTACTCATTTGGTGTTTCCGGTTAGCCCTATAGGGCAACATTTTTCTTCTGGAGGGCAGGCAGAGTGCTGCATTGTGTCTCCAGAATTGCCAAACTGGAGGGGTGTGGCCAGGATTGTGAGGAAGGAAGTCTGAAAACACAAGCTAGCACGAGTTTTGGGGCCAAGAGCATGGCAGGCCCACTCTGCAGAGGCTGAATCGAGATCTCCTGCAGGTGAGGTCAGGGCGAGTATCAGATGTTGCCTCAAGCTGGAGTATGTGTCCATGACGGCCCCTTCCTGAAGGGGGTGGGGGCGTCATGAGGCCAGGGAGGTTTCCCTACACTGGGAGTTGTGAGCTGCTCCAAACTTCAAAGTTTCCTTCTTCAGGACAGTCGAGTACTATTGGATGGTTCCAGGATGCCCCATACAAAAAGACTCGAGAGCAGGGGCCTAAGCATGGATGCCGAGAACGCCAACTCACCTTCCCATTGCCTGGTCGAGACAAGGCACGCTCAATCTGCGGGCTCTTGGGTGAGCTACCCAGAAGGCTGAGTTTAAATGGACTCTCCTGAGGATGAGTCATAATGTGGGTTGGTGGCCATGGAGACCTTGGTATGGGGCAGTGGCACCAGGGCCCTGAAGGATTCTCCTAACCAGAGGTTATGACAAAGCTCCAATGAGCAAGTTTTCCATGGGGAGACGAGATTTGTTCTTATTGGTGCCTCAGGAAACCACCATATGCTGCTATTGGAAACGAGGCCTCTGAGGAGAGATGCCTGGAAACCAAAGCAATGGATCTGATTAGGGCCTAGGGGCCTGTCCGGTTTAATATTTTTCTCTGGGGACATCTCTTGTCTGAGTGCAGGTAGTTGCTCAGCTGGTTTGAGATCACCCCTGTTTGTCCTGGGCGTCCTACACTATTGGGATGGCCTCGGTGACTTTGGAGGTTTTTCCTAATTTGCAAGGTTGTGGCCAATGGAATGGGAAGAATTCCCTTGAAAGGGAAGCACAGTCCTGAGGTGTGGCTCCAGGGACCCAAGTGTGGAGCGTGTGTGGTCCAGGGCTATTTGGACAAAAGTCTGAAAACACAAACTCCACTTAGGTTAGACGATGTATGTATGGCCGGCCCGATCTATATACCGTGAGGAGAACTCTTCGGGATATGAACAAAGGGCGAATGTGAGGTGCTTGCTCATGCTTTTTTTTTTTTTCTGGAAATGTGTCACCGATTGCCATGAAATGTCGTGGTGTCCTCATGGGCCATCGAAGAAGCTCCCTTTCTGGGGATTTAACCCGATCCCAAGGGTTTGGGGTCATTCTGTCTGAAGGGAGGAGGCCTTTCTGATTTTTTTGTTTATTTTTTTTTTGTTTTTTTTGTTTTTTTTTTTACCTCAGGTGGACCACCTAAAGAGGGATTCCAGAGCAGTGTCGTGGGTGGGGTGAACTGGACAACCAGACCTCTGGTTAACATTGGGACCTAAGAACATAGCAAGCCCCATATGTGGGCTCTTGGTCCAGACACTGAGAGGCCTTCCTTGAGGATAGGTCTCACACTGAGTTTCCCAATGTGTTTTTGAGCCCAAGGAGCCCCTCAAGTCAGGGCGTGGCCTAATGTACCATGCTGGTTTCTCCTACACTGAACATTGCACAATATGGCAACCACAAGTTGTCTGGCCATGGGGAAGAAGGAGTTCTAATTTCTGCAACACTTTCACTCCTGGTCTATGATTGGATTTAAGGTCTAGGTTCTGAAGCCTGAAAACCGAGGTTGGGAAGAGATGACGACATACAGCAATAGCGGGTCCTATGTGTCCAGGTTGGGGCCAGCTGTCTGGGTGTCGATTGGGATGTCTTGTCTCAGGCTGTGCCTGACAGGGCATTAGTATACAGGGTAGGCTGTATAATTGCTTTAACATCGAGTGACATGCATTAGAAAATCATTTGGGGTTTCTTATTAGCAGCATAGGGCAAAGTTTTTCTTCTGGAGGGCAGGCAGAGTGCTGCATTGTGGCTTCGGAATTCCCAAACTGGAGGGCTTGTGGGCCAGGAGAGTGAGGACGGAAGCTGAGAACACAAGCTCGGCTTAGGTTTCGGGGCAAGGGCATGGCAGGCACACTCTGCAGAGCTGAATTGAGATCTCATGCGTCTGAAGTTAGGTCGAGGATCAGAATTTGCTCAGGTTTGAGTTTCTTTCCTTTTTGGCCCCTTCAAGAAGAGGGGGCATTATGAGGCCATGGGGGTTTTGCCACTATTGGAGTTGTGAGATGCTCCAAACCGCAAGGATTCCTTCTGTGGGACAATTAAGATTTGTTGGATGGCTCCAGGACATCTTATAATGTATTTTTCCAGAACAGGGTTCTACGTATGGATGCCTGGACAGCAGCCTCACATTCCAATTGTCTCCTAGCAACAAGAAACGTTTGTTCTGCTGGCTTGGGGTAGCAACAGAGGGGGCTGAGTTGAATGGACTTTCCTGAGGATGGTCTTAATGTTGGTTTGAGTCCATGGAGACCTTGGTATGGGGCAGTGGCACCAGGGCCCTGAAGGATTCTCCTAACCAGAGGTTATGACAAAGCTCCAATGAGCAAGTTTTCCATGGGGAGACGAGATTTGTTCTTATTGGTGCCTCAGGAAACCACCATATGCTGGTATTGGAAACGAGGCCTCTGAGGAGAGATGCCTGGAAACCAAAGCAATGGATCTGATTAGGGCCTAGGGGCCTGTCCGGTTCAATATTCTTCTCTGGGGACATCTGTTGTCTGAGTGGAGGTAGTTGCTCAGGTGTTTTGAGATCACACCTATTTGTCCTGGTCGGCCTAAACTATTGGGATGGCCTCGGTGACTTTGGAGGTTTTTCCTAATTTGCAAGGTTGTGGCCAATGGAATGGGAAGAATTCCCTTGAAAGGGAAGCACAGTCCTGAGGTGTGGCTCCAGGGACCCAAGTGTGGAGCGTGTGTGGTCCAAGGTTATTTGGAATAAAAGTCTGAAAACACAAACTCCACTTAGGTTGGAGGATGTAGGTATGGCCGGCCCGATCTATAGACCGTGAGGAGAACTCTTCGGGATATGAACAAAGGGCGAATGTGAGGTGCTTGCTCATGCTTTTTTTTTTTTTTTTCCTGGAAATGTGTCACTGATTGCCATGGAATGTCGGGGGGTCCTCATGGGCCATCGATGAGGCTCTCTTTCTGGGGATTTGACCCGATCCCAAGAGTTTGGGGTCATTCTGTCGGAAGGGAGGAGGTCTTTCTGTTTTTTTTTACCTCAGGTGGACCACCAAAAGAGGCATTATAGAGCAGAGTCCTGGGGAGGGGCGACTGGACAACCAGACCTCTGGTTAACATTGGGACCTAAGAACATGGCAAGCCCCATATTTGGGCTCTTGGTCCAGACATTGAGAGGCCTTCCTTGAGGATAGGTCTCACACTGAGTTTCACAATGTGTTTTTGTGTCCAAGGAGCCCCTCAAGTCAGGGCGTGGCCTAATGTACCATGCTGGTTTCTCCTACACTGAACATTGCACAATATGGCAACCACAAGTTTTCTGGCCATGGGGAAGAACGAGTTCTAATTTCTGCAACACTTTCACTCCTGGACTGTGATTAGATTTAACGTCTAGGTTCTGAAGCCTGAAAACTGAGGTTGGGAAGAGATGAAGCCCTAAGGCCATGGTGTGTCTGATGTGCTCAGTGTTCGGCCAGCTGTTGAGTGTGGGTTGGGAGGTGCAGGCTCAGGCTGTGGCAGACAGCGAATTAGTGTCCAGGCTAGACTGTATCATTGGGGTGCAGTCGAGTTTCGTGCAGGATGGTACTCATTTGTGGTTACTGGGTAGCCCCAGAGGGCAACGTTTTTCTTCTGGAGGGAAGACACAGTGTCACATACTGGCTCCAGAATTCCCAAACTGGAAGGCTTGTGGGCCAGGAGTGTGAGGAAAAAATTCTGAGAACACAAGCCAGACTTAGATTTCGGGGTGAAGGGACGGCAGGCACCCTCTGCAGAGATGATTCGAGATCCCGTATACCTGAAGACAGAGCTAGGATCAGACGTTGGCTTAGGTCGGAGTTTCTGTCCATGACGGCCCCTTCATGAAGGGGAGGGTGTCACGAGGACATGGAGTTTTTCCCACGATTTGAATTGTGAGATGCTCCAAACCGCAATGATTCCTTCTGTGGGACAGGTGAGACCGGTGGATGGCTCCAGGACATCCCATAAGGAAGTTTTCCAGAGCAGGGTTCTAAGGATGGATGCCTGGGCAGCATGCCTCCCATTCCAGGTGTCTCATAGAGCCAAGGCAAGTTCGATCTGCCTGATATAGTGGAGCAACCGAATCTGGTGTGTTGAAATGGGTGAGTTGAGAATGGGTCATAATGTGCATTTGTGTCCATGGAGACCTTGGAATGGGGTCTTGATCCGGGTCCTTGAGGGATGTTCATAACCGGAGGTTTTGATGGAGCTCTAAAGAGTATGTTTCCTATGTAGAGAAGAGAATTGTTTTGATGAGTGCCTAAGGTATCTCCCATATGCTGGTATTGGAAAACAGGCCTCTGAGGAGAGATGACTGAAAACAAAAGTAATGGATATGATTAGAGCCTAGGTGCCTGTCCGGTTCAATCTCTTTGCTGGGGATACGTGTCTAAGTATCTGAGGTGAGGTAGTTGCTCAGATTGTGTCAGATCTCCCCTGTTTGTTCTGGGCGACCTATAATATTGGAATGGCCTCGGGACTTTGGAGTTTCTCCTAATCTATAGGGTTGTGGTCAATGGAATGGGCAGAAATCCCCTGGAGAGGGCAGGCAAAGTTCTGAGTTTGGCTCTAGGGGCCCAACCTTGAGGGTGTGTGGGCCAGGCCTGTGGAGCAAAAATCTGAAAACACAAACTCCGCTTAGGATTGGGGACATAGTTATGGCACGCCCAATCTACAAACCGTGATAACACTTCAGGATATGAAAAAGTGTGAGTTTGAGGTGCTTGCTCAGATTTTGTCTCTGGATTTGTGTCAACAATGTGGGTGGAATGCTGGCGTGGCCTCATGGGTTGTGGACGGCTTTCCTTCTCTGAGGATTTGACCCAATCCCAAGAGTTTGTGTATGTTCTGTGGGATGGGAGGAGTCCTTTCTGTTTTTTATTTTATTTTATTTTATTTTTGTACCTCATGTGTCCCAATAAAGGAGGGATTCCAGAGCAGAGTCCTCGGGAGGGACAACTGGACAACCCCACCTCTGTTTTAGTTTGGGGGCCTAGGGGCATGGCAAGTCCAATATGTGGGCTCTTGATTCTGTAGCCTGAAAACCGAAGTTGGAAAGAGATGGCGACCTAAGGCCATGGCGGTTCAGATGTTCTCAGTGTACTGCAAGCTGTCTGGGTGTCGGTTGGGAATTCAGGCCTCAGGTTATGTCAGACAGGGCATTAGTGCACAGGCTAGACTATATAATTGGTGTACAGTTGAGTGACGTGCAGGTTTATCCTCATTGGAGGTTTCTGGGTAGACCCATAGGGCAATATTTTTCTTCTAGAGGGCAGGCAGAGTGCAGCACTGTGTCATCGGAAATCCCAAAATAGAGGGCGTGTGGTCCAGGAGAGTGAGGACGGAAGTCGGAGAACACTAGCTATGCTTAGGTTTTGGGGTGAGGGCACAGCAGGTACACTCTGAAGAGCTGAATCAAGATCTCGTGCATCTGAAGTCAAGGCGAAGATCAGCTGTTGGCTCAGGTTGGAGTTTCTTTCCATGATCTGCCTTCATGAAGATTGGGGGCATCATGTGACCTTGGAAGCTTTCCATGATATGAGTTGTTAGGTGGTCCATGCACATGGACTCCTGTGGGACAGTCGAGACCTGTTGGATGGCTCAAGGATGTCCCATAAGGAACGACGCAAGAGCAGGGTTCTAAGGATGGATGCCTGAAGAGCCCAACTCGCATTTCAGTTGTCTCCTAGCGACAAGGCAGGTTCAATCTGCTGGCTCTGGAGTAGCAACCGAGGGGATTTAGATGAAATGGACTCTCCTGAGGATGGGTCATAATTTGGGATTGTGTCCATGGAGATATTCAAATGGGGCAGTGGCTCCAGTGACCTGAAGTTTTCTCCTAACTGGAGGTTATGACACAGCTCCATAGAGCAAGATTCCCATGTGGAGACGAGATTTTTTCTGATAGGTAGCTCTGGAAACCCCCTTATGCTGGTATTGGAATCCAGGCCTCTGAGGAGAGATGCCTGAAAACAAAAGAAATGGATCCAATTAGGGCCTAGGTGCCTGTCTTGTTCAATATTCTTTTCTATGGATATCTGTCTAAGGTTCTGATTGGAGGTAGTGGCTCAGCTTGTGCCAGAGGGTCCCTGTATGTCCAGGACATCCTACACTATTGGGATGGCCTCAGAGATTTTGGATGATTCTCCTAATCTGTCAGGTTGTTCCAAATGAATGAGCAGAATTCCCTTGGAGAGGGCAGGCACAGTCCTGAGGTGTGGCTCCATGGGGCCCAGCCTTTAGAATGTGTGGGTGAGGACAATGGAGACAGAAGTCTGAAAACACAAACTCGGCTTAGGTTTGGGGACATAGGTATGGCAGGCCCGATCTACAGACCTTGAGAATTTTGGGGGCTCTGAACAAAGGGCAAGTGTGTGGCGCTTTTTCAGGTTTTTGTGTCCGGATTTTGTGTCAATGGTGGCCGTGGAATGTCAGGCTGGCCTCATCGACCATGGACGAGTATTTCTCTCTGTGGATTTGGCCAGATTCCAAGTGTTTGGGGTCATTCTTTGGATGGTAGGAGTCCTTACTTTTTTTTTTTTTTTATCTTGGTTTTTTTTTTTTTTTTTACCTTATGTGTCCCACCAAAGAGGGATTCCAGAAAAGAGCTCTGAATAAGGTTGACTAGACTTCTCAAGCTCTGGCTAGGATTGGGGGAGTAGGGGCATGGCAAGTCCCATATGCAGGCTCTTGGTCCAGCCCCGGAGAGGCTTTACTTGAGGCCAGGGTTCATGCTTAGGGTCCTAATGTGTGTTTGTGCCCATCGCAGCCCTCAAGCATGTCTGAGGCCTCATGGGCCATGCTGGGTTCTCATATACTGAACGTTGGACAACATGCCAACCACAAGGTTTCTGGTCATGGGGAAGGTGAAGTTCTGATTTCTGCATCACGTACATCACTTAGTTGTGAGTGGAGATAATGTCTAGGTTCTGAAGCCTGAAGACCAAGGTTGGGAAGAGATGATGACCTAAGGCCATGGCATGTTCGATGTGTTCAGTGTGAGGCCAGGTGTCTGGGTGTCGGTCACGAGGTCTGGGGTCAGGCTGTGTCAGACAGGGCATTAGTGCCCAGGCTAGACTGTATAATTGGGGTACAGTCTAGAGAATTGCAGGTTGATCCTCATTTGATGTTTCTGGGTAGACCCCTAGGGCAAAGTCTCTCTTCTGGAGGGCAGGCAGAGTGCTGCATTTTGTCTCCAGAATTCCCAAAGTGGAAGGCTTGTGGGCCAGGAGTGTGAGGACGGAAGTCTGAGAACGTGAGCTGGCTTAGGTTTTGGGGCGAGGGCAAGGCAGGCACACTCTGCAGAGCTGAATTGAGATCTCATGCATCTGAAGTCAGGGCGAGGATCAGACGGGAGTTTCTGTCCATGATGTCCTCTACCTGAAGGTGGAGGCATCACGAGGCCATGGAGGTTTTCCCACGGTGCGAGTGTGTGATGCTGCAAACCACAAGAATTCCTTCTGCAGGACAGTTGAGACCTGTTGAATGGATCAAGGACACCCCATTAGGAATTTCTCCAGTGCAGAGTTCTAACAACGGATACCTGGGCAACGAACTCGCATTCCAATTGTCTCCTAGTGACAAAGCAGGTTTGATCTGCTGGCACTGGGTGAGCAACCGCCAGGTTTGAGTTGAAATGGACTCTCCTGAGGATGGGTTAATGTGGGATTGTGTCCATTGAGACATTGGAATGGGGCGGTGGCTCCAGTGACGTGAAATTTTCTCCTAACTGGAGGTTTTGACACAGTTCCATATAGCATGATTCCCATGTATCATGCGATTTGTTCTGATTGGTAGCTCCAGAAACCCCCATGTGATGGTTTTGGAATCCAGGCCTCTGAGGAGAGATACGTGAAAACAAAAGCAATGGATCCGTTTAGGGCCTAGGTGCCTGTCCTGTTCAATCTTCTTTTCTATGGATATCTATCTACAGGTCTGATTGGAGGTAGTGGCTCAGCTTGTGGCAGATGGTCCCTGTTTGTCCCGGACATCCTACAATATTGGGGTGGCCTCGGGGACTTCGGATGTTTCTCCTAATCTGTCAGGTTGTGCCAAAGGAATGAGCAGAATTCCCATGGAGAGGGCAGGCACAGTCCTGAGGTGTGGCTCCATGGGGCCAAGCCTTGAGGGTGTGTGGGCCAGGACAATGGAGACAGAAGTCTGAAAACACAAACGTGGCTTAGGTTTGGGGACATAGGTATGGCAGGCCCGATCTACAGACCGTGAGAATTTTTCAGGCTTTGAACAAAGGGCGAGTGTGTGGCGCTTTTTCAGGCTTTTGTCTCCGGATTTTGTGTCAATGGTGGCCGTGGAATGTCAGGATGGCCTCATCAGCCATGGACGAGTATTTCTCTCTGTGAATTTGGCCCAATTCCAAGTGTTTGCGGTCATTCTTTGGACGGTAGGAGTCCTTTCTCTACTTTTTTTTTAACCTCATGTGTCCCACCAAGGAGGGATTCTAGAGAAGAGATCTGAGTAGGGGTGACTAGACTTCTCAAGCACTGGTTAAGGCTTGGGGAGTAGGGGCATGGTAATCTCCATATGTGGGCTCTTGGTCCATCCCCGGAGAGGCTTTACTTGAGGCCAGGGATCATGCTTAGGATCCTAATGTGTGTTTGTGCCCATCGCAGCCCTCAAGCATGTCTGAGGCCTCATGGGCCATGCTGGTTTCTCCTGCACTGCACGTTGGACAACATGCCAACCACAGGGTTTCTGGTCATGGGGAAGGAGGAGTTCTGATTTCTGCATCACGTACATGGCATGGCAGTGAGTAGAGATAAGGTCTAGATTCTGAAGCCTGAAAACCGAGGTTGGTAAGAGATGACGACCTAAGGCCATGGTGGGTCCGATGCACTTAGTGTGCAGCCAGATGTCTGTGTCCATCATGAGGTCTGGGCTCAGGCTGTGTCAGGCAGGGCATTAGTCCCCAGGCTAGACTGTATAATTGGGGTACAGTCGAGTGATGTGAAGGTTGGTCCTCATTTGGGGTTTCTGGTTGGCCCCATAGTGCAAAGATTTTCTTCTGGAGGGCAGGCAGAGTGCTGCATTCTGGCTCCAGAATTGCCAACTTCAGGGCTTGTGGGCCAGGTGTTTTAGGACAGAAGTCTGAGAACACAAATTCAGCTTTGAATTCGCAGCGGTGACATGGCAGGCACACTCTACAGACCTGAAATGAGATCTCGTGCATCTGAATTCAGGGCGAGGATCAGATGTTGGCTTAGGTTGGAGTTTCTGTACATGATGTCCCCTTCATTAAGGTGGGGGGGGCATCAGGAAACCATGGAAGATTTCCAACTTTGTGAGTGTGTGATGCTCCAAAGCACAAGGATTCCGTCAGCGGGACAGTCACGACCTTTTGGATGGATCAAGGACGTCCCATAAGAAATGCTCCAAAGCACAGTTCTAATGATGGATGCCTGGGCAGTCCAACTTGCATTCCAGTTGTGTCCTAGTGAAAAGGAGGATTTGATCTGCTGTCACTGGGGGAACAACCGAGGGGGCTGAATTGAAATGGAATCTCATGAGGATCAGTCGATGTGGATTTGTGTTCATGGATCCCTTGGAATGGGGCAGTGGCTCTGTTGCCCTGAAGAATTCTCCTAACCTGAGGTTTTGATGCAGCTCCAAAGAGCAAGTTTCCCATGTAGAGACGAGATTTGTTCTGAAACCCCCACAACCTGGTATTGGAAACCAAGCATCTGGGGAACAATGCCTGGAATCCAAAGCAATGGATCTGATTACGGTCTAGGGGCCTGTCCTTTTCAATATTCTCCTCTGAGTGTCTCTGTCTAAGATTCAGAATGGAGGTCACTGCTCAGCTTGTGTCAGATCACCCATGTTTGTTGGGAGAGGCCAACACTATTGGACTGGTCTTGGGAATTGGAGGTTTCTCCTAATCTGTAAGGGTGTGGCAAATGAAACGGGCAGAGTTCCCTTGGAGAGCACTGGCACAGTCCTTAGGTGTGACACCACCTTTCTGGGTGTCATCCAGGAGGTCCAGGCTTAGGCTGTGTCAGACAGGGCATTAGTGCCAAGCTTAGACTGTATAATTGGAGTAAAGTTGAGTAGCATGCAGGTTGATCCTCATTTGGCGTTTCTGGGTAGCCCCAGGGGCAACGTTTTTCTTCTGGAGGGAAGGAAGAGTGCTGCATTGTGGCGACGGAATTCTCACACTGGAGGGCTTGTGGGCCAGAATTGTGAGGAAGGAAGTGTGAGAACACAAGCTAGGCTTAGGTTTTGGGTCAAGATCATGGCAGGCACACTCTGTAGAGCTAAATCTAAATCTCATGCATCTGAAGTCAGGGCGAGGATCAGACGTAGGCTCAGGTTGAAGTTTCTGTTCAGGATGGCCCCTTCATGATGGTGGGGGGCATCATGGGGCTATGGAGACTTTCCCACGATTGGCATTGTATGTTGCTCCAATCGGCAAGGATTCCTTCTACGGGACATTCGAGACCGGTCAGATTGCTCCAGGACGTCCCATGGGGAACCACGGCAGTGCAGGGTTCTAAGGATGGATTCCTGGAGTGCCCGCCTCACATTCGTATTGTCTCCTAGTGACAAGGCAGGTTCGATCTGCTTCTTTTGGGGAGCAACCAAAGGGGATGTGTTGAAATGGACTCGCCTGTGGATGGGTAATAATGTGGGTTTGTGTCCATGGAGACCTTGGAATGGGGTGTTGGCTGCTGGGACCTGAAGGTTTCCTTTAACTGGAGGTTGTGACACAGCTCCAAAATGCATGTTTCCCATGTGGAAATGAGATTTGTTCAGACTGGTACCTCCAGAAGAACACATATGCTGGTATTGGAAACCAGGCCTCTGAGGAGAGATGCCTGGAATCAAAAGCAATGGATCTGATTAGGTCCTAGGTGCCTGTCCGGTTCAATCTTCTTCTCTGGGGTTATCTGTCTATGGGTCTGAGTTGAGGTAGTTGCTCATCTTGGGACAGATCACCCTGTTTGCCCTGAGTGGCCAACACTATTGGGATGGCCTCAGGGACGTTGGAGTGTTCTCCTAATCTTTAGGGTTGTGGCCAATGGAATGGGCAGAATTTGCTTGGAGAAGGCAGGCACAGTCCTGAGGCATGGCTCCAGGGGCCCCAGCCTGGAGGGTGTGTGGGCCAGGACAGTGGGGACAGAAATCTGAAAACCCAAACTCAGCTTGGGTTTGGGGACGTAGGTATGACAGGCCTGATCTATAGTCCGTGAGGAGAATTTTTCAGGCTATGAACAAAGGGAAAGTGTGAGGCATATCTCCAGGCTTTTGTCTCTAGATTTTGTGTCAATGGTGGCCATGGAATGACGGGATGGCCTCTTTGGCCATGGATGATTCTTTCTCTTTTAAGATTTGGTTAGATCCCAAGTTTTGGGGCTCATTCAGGGGATGGAGGAGACCCTTCGATATTTTTTTCCTCAGGGGTTCCAGAGCAGAGACCTGAATAGGGGTGACTAGACCTCTCAACCTCTCATTAATATTGGGGGACTAGGGATGGCAATGCGGGTTCTTGGTCCAGCCCCTGAGAGGCTTTACTTGAGGACAGGGCTCACACTGAGGGTCCCAATGTGTTTGTGCCCATTGCGGTTCTCAAGCATGGGCGGGGACTCATGGGCTACACTGGATTCTCCTACACTGAACGTTGGAAAACATGCCAACCACAAGGTTTCTTGCCTTGAGGAAGAAGGAGTTTCATTTCTGCATCACGTTCACCCCTGGGTAGTGAGTATATATAAGGTCTAGGTTCTGAAGCCTGAAAACCAAGGTTGGGAAGAGATGATGACCTAAATCCATGGCGGGTCTAATGTGCTCAGTGTACAGCAAGCTGTCTGGGTGTCGGTTGGGAATTCAGACCTCAGGCTGTGCAAGACAGGGCATTAACGCCGAAGTGAAACTGTATAATTGGGGTAGAGTCAAGTGGCATGCAGGTTGATCCTCATTTGGTGTTTCTGGTTAGCCCCATAGGACAATGTTTCTCTTCTGGAGGGCAGTCAGAGTGCTGCATTGTGTCTCTCCAGAATTCCCTAACTGGAGGGCTGGTGGGCTCGGAGTGTGAGGACGAAGTCTGAGAACAATAGCTAGGTTTTGCTTCGGGGCAGGGTTTCGGCAGGCACACTCTGCAGAGTTGAATCAAGATTTCGTGCATCTGAAGTCAGGGCGAGGATTAGACGTTGGCTCAGGTTGGAGTTTCTGTCCAAGATGGCTCTTTCATGAAGGGGACGGTGCACCACGAGGCCACAGAGCTTTTCCCATGATGGGAGTTGTGAGGTGCTCCAAAGCGCAAGGATTCCTTCTGCAGGACAGCTGTGACCTCTAGGATGGCTCCAGGACGTCCCATATGAAATTACTTCAGAGTAGTTTTCTACAGATGGATGCCTAGCCAGCCCGCCTCACATTCCAATTGTCTCCTAGTGACAAGATAGGTTCGATCTGCTGGCTCTAGGGGAGCACCCAAGGGCACTGAGTTGAAATAGACTCTCCTGCAGATGGGTCCTAATGTGGCATTGTGTCCATGGAGACCTTGGAATGAGGTGGTGGCACCGGGGCCCTGAAGGATTTTCCTAGCCGGAGGTTTTGACACAGCTTGAAAGAGCACGTTTCCCATGTGGAGAAGACATTTGTTCTGACTGATGACTCAGGAAACCCCCATATGGTGGTATTGAAAACCAGGCCTCTGAGGTTCTGACATAGCTCCACGAGCAAGTTTCCAATGTGCAGACAAGACTTGCTCTGAAGGGGCCTCTGGAAACCCCATAGGCTGGTATTGGAAACCAGGCCTCTGAGAAGAGATGCCTGGAAACCAAAGCAATGGATCTGATTAGGGCCTAGGGGCCTGTCCAGTTCAATGTTCTTCTCTGGGGACATCTGTCTCCGAGTTGGTGTGGAGCTAGCTGCTCAGCTAGTGTCAGATCACCCCTGTTTGTTCCAAGCGGCCTACAAAATTGGTATGGTCCCAGGGACATTGGAGATTTCTCCTGATTTATATGGTTGTGGCCAATGGAATATGAAGAATTCCCTTTGAGAGGGCAGGAACAATCCTGAGGTGTGGTTCCAGGGGCCCTAGCCTGGAGGGTGTGTGTTTTCAGACAACTGTCCAAACAGCCCAGGCCTACACAACCTACAGGCTCAGGCCCCTGGAGCCAAACCTGAGGACTGTACTTGCCCTCTCCAAGGGAATTGTGTGTGCCCATTCCAATGGCCACAACCCTTCTAATAGGATAAACCTCCAAAGTCCCTGATCCATCTCAATAGTGGTGACTTCCCAGGAAAAACAGGGGCAATCTGAGCCCAACTGAGCACCTACCTGCACTCAGACCCATAGACAGATGTCCCCAGAGGTAAAAAGGAAAGAACAGGCCCCTAGGCACTAATCAGATCCATTGCTTTGGTTTCCAAGCATCTCTCCTCAGAGGCCTGGATTTCAAAAGCAGCATATAGCTGTTTCTTGACCCACACATCAGAAAACATCTCATCTACACATGGGAAACTTGCACGTTGGGGCTGTGTCAAAGCCTCTGTTTAGGAGAACCCTTTAGGGCCCAGTGCCTCCGCTTCATTCCAAGGTATCCATAGACACAAAAGCACATTAGGACCCATCCCCAGGGGTGTCCATTTCAACTCAGCGTCCTCGGTTGCTCCCACAGATCCAGGAGATCTAACCTGTCTTGTTGCTAGGAGACAATTGGAATGCGAGGTGGGCTACCCAGCCATCCATCCTTAGAACCCTGCTCAGAATCATTGGCCTGGAGCCAAACGACAGGTCTCAATTGTCCTGCAGAAGACTCTCTGCAGTTTGGAGCTTCTCACAACTCCCATCGTGGGAAAACCCCCATGGCCTCGTGATGCCCCCCCATTCATGAAGGGGCCATCAGGGACAGAAACTCCAACCTGAGCGATCGTCTGATCCTCGCCATGACTTCAGATGCACGAGATCTCAATTCAGGTCTGTAGATTGTGCCTGCCATGGCCTCACCCAGAAACCTAAGCCTAGCTTGTGTTCTCAAACTTTTGTCGTCAGACTACTGGCCCACAAGCCCTCCAGTTTGGCAATCCAGTACTACAATGCAGCACTCTGCCGGCCCTCCAGAAGAAAAACATTGTCCGCTGGGGCTACCCAGTAACCCCAAATGAGGATCAAACTGCACCGACCTTGGCTGTACCCCAAATACATAGGCTGACCAGGGCACTAATGCCCTTTCTGACACAGCCTGAGCCTGGACCCCCTGGCCCCTCCCAGACAGCTGGCCGCACACTGAGCACATCCAGCCGCCATGGCCTTAGGTCGTCATCTCTTCCCAACCTCGGTTTTCAGGTTTCAGAAC
This sequence comes from Mustela nivalis, assembly GCF_964662115.1. NCBI lineage: Eukaryota > Metazoa > Chordata > Mammalia > Carnivora > Mustelidae > Mustela > Mustela nivalis. The sequence goes on along the minus strand of NW_028136470.1, from coordinate 144,084 downwards.
CTAGACCTTATCTCCAAACACTGCCCAGGGTTGAAGGTGATGCAGAAATCAGAACTCCTTCCCCATGGCAAGAAACCTTGTGGTTGGCATGGTGTCCACGCTCAGTGTAGTTGAAACCAGTGTGGCCCATGTGGACCCGCCCATGCTCGCGGGCCACATTGGTCACAAACACACATTGTGACCCTCAGGCCGAACCCAATCCTCAAGTAAGGCCACTCAGTGGCTGGTTGAAGAGATATCATATTGGGCTTGCCATGCCCCTAGGCCCCAATTTTTAACCATAGTTCGGGTTGTCCCTTCAGTCTTCCCCACGGCTTGGCTTTGGAATTCCTCTTTTGGTGGGACACCTGAGGTAACAAAACTGAAATGAGTCCTCCCATCCCACAGATTGACGAAAAGCAATTGGGAATCGGGCCAAATCCTCAGAGAGGAAGATTAGTCCATGGCCATGAGGCGTCCCCGACATTCCACGGCCATCGCTGAAACAAAATCCAGAGACAAAAGCCTGAGCAAGCGCCTCAGACTCGCACTTGCTTCATATCCTGAAGAGTTCTTCTCATGGTTTGTATATCGGGCCTGCCATACCTACATCCCCAATCCTAAGTTGAGTTTCTGTTTTCAGACTTCTGTCCTCAAAGTCTTGGGCCACACCCCTTCAGCCTGGGCCCCTGGAGCCACACATTAGGACTGTGCCTAACAATCCATGGGAATTCTGCCCATTCCATGGTCCAAAATCGTACAAATTAGGAGAAACCTCCAAAGTCCCTGAGGCCATCCCAATAGTGTAGGTCGCTCGGAACAAACAAGGGCTGTCTGACACCAGCTGATAATCGACCTCCACTCATACCATAGATGGATGTCCCCAGAGAAGAAGATTGAACCAGACAGGACCCTAGGCCATAATAGGATCCATTGCTTTGGGTTACAGGCATGTGTCCTCAAAAGCCTGATTCCAATACGAGCATAGGGGTTTTCCTGAGGCACCCATCAGAACTCATCTCGTCTCCACAAGGAAACCTGTGCATGGGAGCCATGTCCAAAGCTTAGGAGAGTCCTTCAGGGTCCCGGTGCCACCGCCCCATTCCAAGGCCCTCATGGACACAAAAACACATTAGGACCCATCCTCAGGAAAGTCCATTTCAACTCAGCCACCGCAGTTGCTCCGGCAGAGCCATCAGATCTAAACTGTCTTGTTTCTAGGAGACAATTGGAATGCGAGCCGGGATTCCCAGGCATCCATCCGCGAACGATGCTCTGGAGTCATTCCATATGGGATGTCCTGGAGCTGTCCAACAGGTCTCAATTGTCCCGCAGAAGGAATCCTTGAAGGGGGCATCCCACAACTCCCTACGTGGGAAAACCTCAATGGCCTCGAGATTCCGCTCCCTTCATGAAGCGGCCGTCATGCTCAGAAACTCCAACCTGAGCCAACGTCTGATCCTCGCCCTGACTTCAGATGCATGAGATATTGGTTCAGATCTGCAGGGGGTACCTGCCGTGCCCTCGCCCTGAAACCCAAGTCTAGCTTGTCTTCTCAGACTTCCGTCCTCACACTCCTGGCCCCGAAGCCCTCAAGTTTGGCAATTCCGGACCCACAATGCAGCACTCTGCCTGCCCTCTAGAAAAAAAATTATTGCCTCATGAGCTGCCCAGGCACCTTAAATGAGGGTAAACCTACACAGCACTCGACTTTACCGAAATTATATAGTCTAACCTGGGCACTCATGCACTGTCGAACACAACCTGAGCCCGAACCCCCGACCAACACCCAGAAAGCTGACCGCACACTGAGCACATAAAACTCGCTATGGCCTTAGGTCATCATCTCTTCCCTACCTCAGTTTTCAGGCTTCAGAACCGAGACCTTATCTCCAATCACTTCCCAGGGGTGAGTGTGATGCAGAAATCAGAACTCCTCCTTACCCATGGCGAGAACCCTGTGGTTGGCACGTTGTCCAACGTTCAGTGTAGGAGAAACCAGCATTCACCCTGAGGCCCCGCCCATTCTTGAGTGCGAGGAGGGCATACACACGCATTTTGACCCTCAGCATGAGTCCTGTCCTCTAGTAAGTCCTCTCAGTTGCTGGACCATTAGATGTCATAATGGGCTTGACATGTCCCTAGGCCCCAATTTTTAACCAAATTTCTGATGGTCCAGTCGCCCCTCACCAGGGCTCTACTCTGGAATCCCTCATTTGGTGGGACACCTGAGTATAAAAAAGAAAAAAACAACAATAAAAAAATAAAACAGTCTTCTTCCAGCCCACAGAATGACCCCAAACTCTTTGGACGGGGCCAAACCACCGGAGAGTAAGACTCGTCCATTTCCCATGAAGTCACCCAGAAATTCCACGACCATGAGTGACCCGATATCCAGAGACAAAAACTTGAGCAGGAGCCTCACACTCGCCCTTCTTTCAAATCCCGAAGAGTTCTCCTCATGGTCTGTAGATCAGTCCTGCCATACCTATGACCCGAAACATAAGCCGAGTTTGTGTTTTCAGACAACTGTCCAAACAGCCCTGGCCTACACAACCTACAGGCTCAGGCCCCTGGAGCCAAACCTGAGGACTGTACTTGCCCTCTCCAAGGGAATTGTGTGTGCCCATTCCAATGGCCACAACCCTTCTAATAGGATAAACCTCCAAAGTCCCTAATCCATTTCAATAGTGGTGACTTCCCAGGAAAAACAGGGGCAATCTCAGCCCAAATGAGCACCTACCTGCATTCAGACCCATAGACAGATGTCCCCAGAGGTAAAAAGGAAAGAACAGGCCCCTAGGCACTAATCAGATCCATTGCTTTGGTTTCCAGGCATCTCTCCTCAGAGGCCTGGATTTCAAAAGCAGCATATAGCTGTTTCTTGACTCACCCATCAGAAAACATCTCATCTACACATGGGAAACTTGCACGTTGGAGCTGTGTCAAAGCCTCTGTTTAGGAGAACCCTTTAGGGCCCCAGTGCCACCGCTTCATTCCAAGGTCTCCATAGACGCAAAAGCACGTTAGGACCCATCCCCAGAGGTGTCCATTTCAACTCAGCGTCCTCGGTTGCTCCCCACAGATCCAGGAGATCTAACCTGTCTTGTTGCTAGGAGACAATTGGAATGCGAGGTGGGCTACCCAGCCATCCATCCTTAGAACCCTGCTCAGAATCATTGGCCTGGAGCCAAATGACAGGTCTCAATTGTCCTGCAGAAGACTCTCTGCAGTTTGGAGCTTCTCACAACTCCCATCGTGGGAAAACCCCCATGGCCTCGTGACGCCCCCGCCCATTCATGAAGGGGCCATCAGGGACAGAAACTCAAACCTGAGCGATCGTCTGATCCTCGCCCTGACTTCAGATGCATGAGATCTCGATTCAGGTCTGTAGATTGTACGTGCCATGGCCTCACCTAGAAACCTAAGCCTAGCTTGTGTTCTCAGACTTTTGTCGTCAGACTACTGGCCCACAAGCCCTCCAGTTTGGCATTCCAGCACTACAATGCAGTACTCTGCCAGCTCTGCAGAAGAAAAACATTGTCTTCTGGGGCTACCCTGTAATCCCAAATGAGGATCAACCTGCACCGACCTTGGCTGTACCCCAAATACATAGGCTGACCAGGGCACTAATGCCCTTTCTGACACAGCCTGAGCCTGGACCCCCTGGCCCCTCCCAGACAGCTGGCCGCACACTGAGCACATCCAGCCGACATGGCCTTAGGTCGTCATCTCTTCCCAACATCAGTTTTCAGGTTTCAGAACCTAGACCCTTATCTCCAATCACTACCCAGGGTTGAAGGTGATGCAGAAATCAGAACTCCTTCCCCATGGCAAGAAACCTTGTGGTTGGCATGTTGTCCATCATTCAGTGTAGTTGAAACCAGTGTGGCCCATGAGGCCCCGCCCATTCTCCCGGGCCACATTGGTCACAAACATACATTGTGACCCTCAGGCTGAGCCCAGTCCTCAAGTAAGGCCACTCAGTGGCTGGATGAAGAGATATCATATTGGGCTTGCCATGCCCCTAGGCCCCAATTTTTAACCATAGTTCGGGTTGTCCCTTTAGTCTTCCCCACGGCTTGGCTTTGGAATTCCTCTTTTGGTGGGACACCTGAGGTAACAAAACTGAAATGAGTCCTCCCATCCCACAGATTGACGAAAAGCAATTGGGAATCGGGCCAAATCTTCAGAGAGGAAGATTCGTCCATGGCCCATGAGGCGTCCCCGACATTCCACGGCCATCGCTGATACAAAATCCAGAGACAAAAGCCTGAGCAAGCGCCTCAGACTCGCACTTTCTTCATATCCTGAAGAGTTCTTTTCATGGTTTGTAGATCGGGCCTGCCATACCTACGTCCCCAAACCTAAGCTGAGTTTGTGTTTTCAGACTTCTGTCCTCAAAGTCTTGGGCCCCACACCCTCCAGGCAGGGCCCCTGGAGCCACACATTAGGACTGTGCCTACCAATCCATGGGAATTATGCCCATTCCATAGTCCAAAGTCGTACAAATTAGGAGAAATCTCCAAAGTCCCTGAGGCCATCCCAATAGTGTAGGTCGCCCGGAACAAACAAGGGCTGTCTGACACCAGCTGATAATCGACCTCCACTCATACCATAGATGGATGTCCCCAGAGCAGAAGATTGAACCAGACAGGACCCTAGGCCATAATAGGATCCATTGCTTTGGGTTACAGGCATGTGTCCTCAAAAGCCTGATTCCAATACGAGCATAGGTGTTTTTCTGAGGCACCCATCAGAACTCATCTCGTCTCCACAAGGAAACCTGTGCATAGGAGCCATGTCCAAAGCTTAGGAGAGTACTTCAGGGTCCCGGTGCCACCGCCCCATTCCAAGGCCCTCATGGACACAAAAACACATTAAGACCCATCCTCAGGAAAGTCCATTTCAACTCAGCCACCCCGGTTGCTCCCGCAGAGCCATCAGATCTAAACTGTCTTGTTGCCAGGAGACAATTGGAATGCGAGGCAGGCTTCCTAGGCATCCATCCGCGAACGGTGCTCTGGAGTCATTCCATATGGGATGTCCTGGAGCTGTCCAACAGGTCTCAATTGTCCCGCAGAAGGAATCCATGAAGGGGGCATCCCACAACTCCCAACGTGGGAAAACCTCAATGGTCTCGAGATTCCGCTCCCTTCATGAAGCGGCCGTCATGCTCAGAAACTCCAACCTGAGCCAACGTCTGATCCTCGGCCTGACTTCAGATGCATGAGATATTGGTTCAGATCTGCAGGGGGTACCTGCCGTGCCCTCGCCCTGAAACCCAAGTCTAGCTTGTCTTCTGAGACTTCCGTCCTCACACTCCTGGCCCCGAAGCCCTCAAGTTTGGCAATTCCGGACCCACAATGCAGCACTCTGCCTGCCCTCTAAAAAAAAAATTATTGCCTCATGAGCTGCCAAGGCACCTTAAATGAGGGTAACCTACACAGCACTCGACTTTACCCAAATTATATAGTCTAACCTGGGCACTCATGCACTGTCGAACACAACCTGAGCCCGGACTTCCTGACCAACACCCAGAAAGCTGACCGCACACTGAGCACATAAAACCCGCCATGGCCTTAGGTCATCATCTCTTCCCTACCTCAGTTTTCAGGCTTCAGAACCGAGACCTTATCTCCAATCACTTCCCAGGGGTGAGTGTGATGCAGAAATCAGAACTCCTCCTTACCCATGGCAAGAACCCTGTGGTTGGCACGTTGTCCAACGTTCAGTGTAGGAGAAACCAGCATTCATCCTGAGGCCCCGCCCATTCTTGAGTGCGAGGAGGGCATACACACGCATTGTGACCCTCAGCATGAGTCCTGTCCTCTAGTAAGTCCTCTCAGTAGCTGGACCATTAGATGTCATAATGGGCTTGACATGTCCCTAGGCCCCAATTTTTAACCAAATTTCTGATGGTCCAGTCGCCGCTCCCCAGGGCTCTACTCTGGAATCCCTCATTTGGTGGGACACCTGAGGATAAAAAAGAAAAAAACAAGAATAAAAAAAAAAACGGACTTCTTCCAGCCCACAGAATGACCCAAAACTCTTTGGACGGGGCCAAACCACCGGAGAGTAAGACTCGTCCATTTCCCATGAAGTAACCCAGAAATTCCACGACCATGAGTGACATGATATCCAGAGACAAAAACTTGAGCAGGAGCCTCACACTCGCCCTTCTTTCAAATCCCGAAGTGTTCTCCTCATGGTCTGTAGATCAGTCCTGCCATACCTATGACCCGAAACATAAGCCGAGTTTGTTTTCAGACAACTGTCCAAACAGCCCTGGCCTAAACAACCTACAGGCTCAGGCCCCTGGAGGCAAACCTGAGGACTGTACTTGCCCTCTCCAAGGGAATTGTGTGTGCCCATTCCAATGGCCACAACCCTTCTAATAGGATAAACCTCCAAAGTCCCTGATCCATCTCAATAGTGGTGACTTCCCAGGAAAAACAGGGGCAATCTGAGCCCAACTGAGTACCTACCTGCACTCAGACCCATAGACAGATGTCCCCAGAGGTAAAAAGGAAAGAACAGGACCCTAGGCACTAATCAGATCCATTGCTTTGGTTTCCAGGCATCTCTCCTCAGAGGCCTGGATTTCAAAAGCAGCATATAGCTGTTTCTTGACTCACCCATCAGAAAATATCTCATCTACACATGGGAAACTTGCACGTTGGAGCTGTGTCAAAGCCTCTGTTTAGGAGAACCCTTTAGGGCCCCAGTGCCACCGCTTCATTCCAAGGTCTCCATAGACGCAAAAGCACGTTAGGACCCATCCCCAGAGGTGTCCATTTCAACTCAGCGTCCTCGGTTGCTCCCCACAGATCCAGGAGATCTAACCTGTCTTGTTGCTAGGAGACAATTGGAATGCGAGGTGGGCTACCCAGCCATCCATCCTTAGAACCCTGCTCAGAATCATTGGCCTCGAACCAAACGACAGGTCTCAATTGTCCTGCAGAAGACTCTCTGCAGTTTGGAGCTTCTCACAACTCCCATCGTGGGAAAATACCCATGGACTCGTGATGCCCCCCCCCATTCATGAAGGAGCCATCAGGGACAGAAACTCCAACCTGAGCGATCGTCTGAATCTCGCGCTGACTTCAGATGCACGAGACCTCGATTCAGGTCTGTAGATTGTGCGTGCCATGGCCTCACCCAGAAACCTAACCTTAGCTGTGTTCTCAGACTTTTGTCGTCAGACTACTGACCCACAAGCCCTCCCGTTTGGCAATCCAGAACTACAATGCAGCACTCTGCCGGCTCTTCAGAAGAAAAACATTGTCTTCTGGGGCTAACCAGTAACCCCAAATGAGGATCAACCTGCACCGACCTTGGCTGTACCCCAAATACATAGGCTGACCAGGGCACTAATGCCCTTTCTGACACAGCCTGAGCCTGGAGCCCCTGTCCCCTCCCAGACAGCTGGCCGCACACTGAGCACATCAAGCCGCCATGCCCTTAGGTCGTCATCTCTTCCCAACATCAGTTTTCAGGTTTCAGAACCTAGACCTTATCTCCAATCACTGCCCAGGGTTGAAGGTGATGCAGAAATCAGAACTCCTTCCCCATGGCAAGAAACCTTGTGGTTGGCATGTTGTCCAACGTTCAGTGTAGTTGAAACCAGTGTGGCCCATGAGGCCCCGCCCATACTCGCGGGCCACATTGGTCACAAACACACATTGTGACGCTCAGGCTGAGCCCAGTCCTCAAGTAAGGCCACTCAGTGGCTGGATGAAGAGATATCATATTGGGCTTGCCATGCCCTAGGCCCCAATTTTTAACCATAGTTCGGGTTGTCCCTTCAGTCTTCCCCACGGCTTGGCTTTGGAATTCCTCTTTTGGTGGAACACCTGAGGTAACAAAACTGAAATGAGTCCTCCCATCCCACAGATTGACGAAAAGCAATTGGGAATCGGGCCAAATCCTCAGAGGGAAGATTCGTCCATGGCCCATGAGGCCTCCCCGACATTCCACGGCAGTTGCTGATACAAAATCCAGAGACAAAAGCCTGAGCAAACGCATCAGACTCGCACTTTCTTCATATCCTGAAGAGTTCTTCTCATGGTTTGTAGATCGGGCCTGCCATACCTACGTCCCCAAATCTAAGCTGAGTTTGTATTTTCAGACTTCTGTCCTCAAATTCTTGGGCCACACACCCTCCAGGCTGGGCCCCTGGAGCCACACATTAGGACTGTGCCTACCAATCCATGGGAATTCTGCCCATTCCATGGTCCAAAATCGTACAAATTAGGAGAAATCTCCAAAGTCCCTGAGGCCATCCCAATAGTGTAGTTCGCCCGGAACAAACAAGGGCTGTCTGACACCAGCTGATAATCGACCTCCACTCATACCATAGATGGATGTCCCCAGAGAAGAAGATTGAACCAGACAGGACCCTAGGCCATAATAGGATCCATTGCTTTGGGTTACAGGCATGTGTCCTCAAAAGCCTGATTCCAATACGAGCATAGGTGTTTTCCTGAGGCACCCATCAGAACTCATCTCGTCTCCACAAGGAAACCTGTGCATGGGAGCCATGTCCAAAACTTAGGAGAGTACTTCAGGGTCCCGGTGCCACCGCCCCATTCCAAGGCCCTCATGGACACAAAAACACATTAGGACCCATCCTCAGGAAAGTCCATTTCAACTCAGCCAACCCGGTTGCTCCCGCAGAGCCATCAGATCTAAACTGTCTTTTTCTAGGAGACAATTGGAATGCGAGGCGGGCTTCCCAGGCATCCATCCGCGAACGGTGCTCTGGAGTCATACCATATGGGATGTCCTGGAGCTGTCTGAAAGGTTTCAATTGTCCCGCAGAAGGAATCCATGAAGGGGGCATCCCACAACTCCCAACGTGGGAAAACCTCAATGGCCTCGAGATTCCGCTCCCTTCATGAAGCGGCCGTCATGCTCAGAAACTCCAACCTGAGCCAACGTCTGATCCTCGCCCTGACTTCAGATGCATGATATATTGGTTCAGATCTGCAGGGGGTACCTGCCGTGCCCTCGCCCTGAAACCCAAGTATAGCTTGTCTTCTCAGACTTCCGTCCTCACACTAATGGCCCCGAAGCCCTCAAGTTTGGCAATTCCGGACCCACAATGCAGCACTCTGCCTGCCCTCTAGAAAAAAAATTATTGCCTCATGAGCTGCCCAGGCACCTTAAATGAGGGTAAACCTACACAGCACTCGACTTTACCGAAATTATATAGTCTAACCTGGGCACTCATGCACTGTCGAACACAATCTGAGCCCGGACCTCCTGACCAACACCCAGAAAGCTGACCGCACACTGAGCACATAAAACCCGCCATGGCCTTAGGTCATCATCTCTTCCCTACCTCAGTTTTCAGGCTTCAGAACCGAGACCTTATCTCCAATCACTTCCCAGGGGTGAGTGTGATGCAGAAATCAGAACTCCTCCTTACCCATGGAAGAACCCTGTGGTTGGCACGTTGTCCAACGTTCAGTGTAGGAGAAACCAGCATTCACCCTGAGGCCCCGCCCATTCTTGAGTGCGACGAGGGCATACACACGCATTGTGACCCTCAGCATGAGTCCTGTCCTCTAGTAATTCCTCTCAGTGGCTGGACCATTAGATGTCATAATGGGCTTGACATGTCCCTAGGCCCCAATTTTTAACCAAATTTCTGATGGTCCAGTCGCCCCTCCCCAGGGCTCTACTCTGGAATCCCTCATTTGGTGGGACACCTGATGATAAAAAAGAAAAAAACAAGAATAAAAAAAAAAACGGACTTCTTCCAGCCCACAGAATGACCCCAAACTCTTTGGAAAGGGCCAAACCACCAGAGAGTAAGACTCGACCATTTCCCATGAAGTCACCCAGAAATTCCACGACCATGAGTGACATGATATCCAGAGACAAAAACTTGAGCAGGAGCCTCACACTCGCCCTTCTTTCAAATCCCGAAGAGTTCTCCTCATGGTCTGTAGATCAGTCCTGCCATACCTATGACCCGAAACATAAGCCGAGTTTGTGTTTTCAGACAACTGTCCAAACAGCCCTGGCCTACACAATCTACAGGCTCAGGCCCCTGGAGCCAAACCTGAGGAGTACTTGCCCTCTCCAAGGGAATTGTGTGTGCCCATTCCAATGGCCACAACCCTTCTAATAGGATAAACCTCCAAAGTCCCTGATCCATCTCAATAGTGGTGGCTTCCCAGGAACAACAGGGGCAATCTGAGCCCAACTGAGCACCTACCTGCACTCAGACCCATAGACAGATGTCCCCAGAGGTAAAAAGGAAAGAACAGGCCCCTAGGCACTAATCAGATCCATTGCTTTGGTTTCCAGGCATCTCTCCTCAGAGGCCTGGATTTCAAAAGCAGCATATAGCTGTTTCTTGACTCACCCATCAGAAAACATCTCATCTACACATGGGAAACTTGCACGTTGGAGCTGTGTCAAAGCCTCTGTTTAGGAGAACCCTTTAGGGCCCCAGTGCCACCGCTTCATTCCAAGGTCTCCATAGACACAAAAGCACGTTAGGACCCATCCCCAGGGGTGTCCATTTCAACTCAGCGTCCTCGGTTGCACCCCACAGATCCAGGAGATCTAACCTGTCTTGTTGCTAGGAGACAATTGGAATGCGAGGTGGGATACCCAGCCATCCATCCTTAAAACCCTGCTCAGAATCATTGGCTTGGAGCCAAACAACAGGTCTCAATTGTCCTGCAGAAGACTCTCTGCAGTTTGGAGCTTCTCACAACTCCCATCGTGGGAAAACACCCATGGCCTCGTGATGCCCCCCCCATTCATGAAGGGGCCATCAGGGACAGAAACTCTAACCTGAGCGATCGTCTGATCCTCGCCCTGTCTTCAGATGCACGAGATCTCGATTCAGGTCTGTAGATTGTGCCTGCCATGGCCTCACCCAGAAACCTAAGCCTAGCTTGTGTTCTCAGACTTTTGTCGTCAGACTACTGGCCCACAAGCCCTCCAGTTTGGCAATCCAGAACTACAATGCAGCACTCTGCCGACCCTCCAGAAGAAAAACATTGTCCTCTGGGGCTACCCAGTAATCCGAAATGAGGATCAACCTGCACCGACCTTGGCTGTACACCAAATACATAGGCTGACAAGGGCTCTAATGCCCTTTCTGGTACAGCCTGATCCTGGAACCCCTGGCCCCTCCCAGACAGGTGGCCGCACACTGAGCACATCAAGCCGCCATGGCCTTAGTACTTCATCTCTTCCAAACCTCGGTTTTCAGGTTTCAGAACCTAGACCTTATCTCCAATCACTGCCCAGGGGTAAGTGTGATGCAGAAATCAGAACTCCTCCTTACCCATGGCAAGAACCCTTGTGGTTGGCAGGTTGTCCAACGTTCAATGTAGGAGAAACCAGCATTCACCCTGAGGCCCCGCCCATTCTTGAGTGCGACGAGGGCATACACACGCATTGTGACCCTCAGCATGAGTCCTGTCCTCTAGTAAGTCCTCTCTGTGGCTGGACCATTAGATGTCATAATGGGCTTGACATGTCCCTAGGCCCCAGGTTTTAACCAGATTTCTGATTGTCCAGTCGCCCCACCCCAGGGCTCTACTCTGGAATCCATCATTTGGTGGGACACCTGAGGTTAAAAAAGAAAAAAACTACAAAAAAAAAAAAAAATCGGACTTCTTCCAGCCCACAGAATGACCGCAAACTCTTTGGACGGGGCCAAACCACCAGAGAGTAAGACTCGTCCATTTCCCATGAAGTCCCCCAGAAATTCCACGACCATGAGTGACACGATATCCAGAGACAAAAACTTGAGCAGAGCCTCACACTCGCCCTTCTTTCAAATCTAGAAGAGTTCTCCTCATGGTCTGTAGATCAGTCCTGCCATACCTATGACCCGAAACATAAGCCGAGTTTGTGTTTTCAGACAACTGTCCAAACAGCCATGGCCTACACAACCTACAGGCTCAGGCCCCTGGAGCCAAACCTGAGGACTGTACTTGCCCTCTCCAAGGGAATTGTGTGTGCCCATTCCAATGGCCACAACCCTTCTCATAGGATAAACCTCCAAAGTCCCTGATCCATCTCAATAGTGGTGGCTTCCCAGGAAAAACAGGGGCAATCTGAGCCCAACTGAGCAACTACCTGCACTCAGACCCATAGACAGATGTCCCCAGAGGTAAAAACGAAAGAACAGGCCCCTAGGCACTAATCAGATCCATTGCTTTGGTTTCCAGGCATCTCTCCTCAGAGGCCTGGATTTCAAAAGCAGCATATAGCTGTTTCTTGACTCACCCATCAGAAAACATCTCATCTACACATGGGAAACTTGCACGTTGGAGCTGTGTCAAAGCCTTTGTTTAGGAGAACCCTTTAGGGCCACAGTGCCACCGCTTCATTCCAAGGACTCCATAGACACAAAAGCACATTAGGACCCATCCCCAGGGGTGTCCATTTCAACTCAGCGTCCTCGGTTGCTCCCCACAGATCCAGGAGACCTAACCTGTCTTGTTGCTAGGAGACAATTGGAATGCGAGGTGGGCTACCCAGCCATCCATCCTTAGAACCCTGCTCAGAATCATTGGCCTGGAGCCAAACAACAGGTCTCAATTGTCCCGCAGAAGACTCTCTGCAGTTTGGTGCTTCTCACAACTCCCATCGTGGGAAAACAGCCATGGCCTCCTGATGCCCCCCCCCATTCATGAAGGGGCCATCAGGGACAGAAACTCCAACCTGAGCGATCGTTTGATCCTCGCCCTGACTTCAGATGCACGAGGTCTCGATTCAGGTCTGTAGATTGTGCCTGCCATGGCCTCACACAGAAACCTAAGCCTAGCTTGTGTTCTCAGACTTTTGTCGTCAGACTACTGGCCCACAAGCCCTCCAGTTTGGCAATCCAGAACTACATGCAGCATTCTGCGGCCCTCCAGAAGAAAAACATTGTCTTCTGGGGCTACCCAGTAACCACAAATGAGGATCAACCTGCACCGACCATGGCTGTACCCCAAATACATAGGCTGACCAGGGCACTAATGCCCTTTCTGACACAGCCTGAGCCTGGACCCCCTGGACCCTCGCAGACAGCTAGCCGCACAGTGAGCACATCGAGCCGCCATGGCCTTAGGTCATCATCTCTTCCGAACCTCGGTTTTCAGGTTTCAGAACCTAGACCTTACCTCCAATCACTGCCCAGGGTTGAAGGTGATGCAGAAATCAGAACTCCTTCCCCATGGGAAGAAAGCTTGTGGTTGGCATGTTGTCCAACGTTCAGTGTAGTTGAAACCAGTGTGGCCCATGAGGCCCCGCCCATGATCGCGGGACACATTGGTCACAAACACACATTGTGACGCTCAGGCTGAGCCCAGTCCTCAAGTAAGGCCGCTCAGTGGCTGGATGAAGAGATAGCATATTGGGCTTGCCATGCCCCTAGGCCCCAATTTTTAACCATAGTTCGGGTTGACCCTTCAGTCTTCCCCACTGCTTGGCTTTGGAATTCCTCTTTTGGTGGGACACCTGAGGTAACAAAACTGAATTGAGTCCTCCCATCCCACAGATTGACGAAAAGCAATTGGGAATCGGGCCAAATACTCAGATAGGAAGATTCGTCCATGGCCCATGAGGCGTCCCCGACATTCCACGGCCATCGCTGATACAAAATCCAGAGACAAAAGCCTGAGCAAGCGCCTCAGACTAGCAATTTCTTCATATCCTGAAGAGTTCTTCTCATGGTTTGTAGATCGGGCCTGCCATACCTACGTCCCCAAACCTAAGCTGAGTTTGTGTTTTCAGACTTCTGTCCTCAAAGTCTTGGGCCCCACACCCTCCAGGCTGGGCCCCTGGAGCCACACATTAGGACTGTGCCTACCAATCCATGGGAATTTTGCCCATTCCATGGTCCAAAATCGTACAAATTAGGAGAAATCTCCAAAGTCCCTGAGGCCATCCCAATAGTGTAGGTCGCCCGGAAGAAACAAGGACGGTCTGACAACAGCTGATAATCGACCTCCACTCATACCATAGATGGATGTCCCCAGAGAAGATGATTGAACCAGACAGGACCCTAGGCCATAATAGGATCCATTGCTTTGGGTTACAGGCATGTGTCCTCAAAAGCCTGATTCCAATACGAGCATAGGGGTTTTCCTGAGGCACCCATCAGAACTCATCTCGTCTCCACAAGGAAACCTGTGCATGGGAGCCATGTCCAAAGCTTAGGAGAGTACTTCAGGGTCCCGGTGCCACCGCCCCATTCCAAGGCCCTCATGGACACAAAAACACATTAGGACCCATCCTCAGGAAAGTCCATTTCAACTCAGCCACCGCGGTTGCTCCGGCAGAGCCATCAGATCTAAACTGTCTTGTTTCTAGGAGACAATTGGAATGCGAGGCGGGCTTCCCAGGCATCCATCCGCGAACGGTGCTCTGGAGTCATTCCATATGGGATGTCCTGGAGCTTTCCAACAGGTCTCAATTGTCCCTCAGAAGGAATCCTTGAAGGGGGCATCCCACAACTCCCAACGTGGGAAAACCTCTATGGCCTCCAGATTCCGCTCCCTTCATGAAGCGGCCGTCATGCTCAGAAACTCCAACCTGAGCCAACGTCTGATCCTCGCCCTGACTTCAGATACATGAGATATTGGTTCAGATCTGCAGGGGGTACCTGCCGTGCCCTCGCCCTGAAACCCAAGTCTAGCTTGTCTTCTCAGACTTCCGTCCTCACACCCCTGGCCCCGAAGCCCTCAAGTTTGGCAATTCCGGACCCACAATGCAGCACTCTGCCTGCCCTCTAGAAAAAAAATTATTGCCTCATGAGCTTCCCAGGCACCTTAAATGAGGGTAAACCTACACAGCACTCGACTTTACCGAAATTATATAGTCTAACCTGGGCACTCATGCACTGTCAAACACAACCTGAGCCCGGACCTCCTGACCAACACCCAGAAAGCTGACCGCACACTGAGCACATAAAACCCGCCATGGCCTTAGGTCATCATCTCTTCCCTACCTCAGTTTTCAGGCTTCAGAACGGAGACCTTATCTCCAATCACTGCCCATGGGTGAGTGTGATGCAGAAATCAGAACTCCTCCTTACCCATGGCAAGAACCCTTGTGGTTGAAACGTTGTCCAACGTTCAGTGTAGGAGAAACCAGCATTCACCCTGAGGCCCCGCCAATTCTGGAGTGCGACGAGGGCATACACACGCATTGTGACCCTCAGCATGAGTCCTGTCCTCTAGTAAGTCCTCTAAGTGGCTGGACCATTAGATGTCATAATGGGCTTGACATGTCCCTAGGCCCCAATTTTAACCAGATTTCTGATTGTCCAGTCGCCCCTCCACAGGGCTCTACTCTGGAATCCATCATTTGGTGGGACACCTGAGGTTAAAAAAGAAAACAACAACAACAACAACAACAAAAAAACGGACTTCTTCCAGCCCACAGAATGAACGCAAACTCTTTGGACGTGGCCAAACCACCAGAGAGTAAGACTCGTCCATTTCCCATGAAATCACCCAGAAATTCAACGACCATGAGTGACACGATATCCAGGACAAAAACTTGAGCAGAGCCTCACACTCGCCCTTCTTTCAAATCCCGAAGAGTTCTCCTCATGGTCTGTAGATCAGTCCTGCCATACCTATGACCCGAAACATAAGCCGAGTTTGTGTTTTCAGACAACTGTCCAAACAGCCCTGGCCTACACAATCTACAGGCTCAGGCCCCTGGAGCCAAACCTGAGGACTGTACTTGCCCTCTCCAACGGAATTGTGTGTGCCCATTCCAATGGCCACAACCCTTCTCATAGGATAAACCTCCAAAGTCCCTGATCCATCTCAATAGTGGTGGCTTCCCAGGATAACAGGGGCAATCTGAGCCTAACTGAGCACCTACCTGCACTCAGACCCATAGACAGATTTCCCCAGAGGTAAAAAGGAAAGAACAGGCCCCTAGGCACTAATCAGATCCATTGCTTTGGTTTCCAGGCATCTCCCCTCAGAGGCCTGGATTTCAAAAGCAGCATATAGCTGTTTCTTGACTCACCCATCAGAAAACATCTCATCTACACATGGGAAACTTGCACGTTGGAGCTGTGTCAAAGCCTTTGTTTAGGAGAACCCTTTTGGGCCCCAGTGCCACCGCTTCATTCCAAGGTCTCCATAGACACAAAAGCACGTTAGGATCCATCCCCAGGGGTGTCCATTTCAACTCAGCGTCCTCGGTTGCTCCCCACAGATCCAGGAGATCTAACCTGTCTTGTTGCTAGGAGACAATTGGAATGCGAGGTGGGCTACCCAGCCATCCATCCTTAGAACCCTGCTCAGAATCATTGGCCTGGAGCCAAACAACAGGTCTCAATTGTCCTGCAGAAGACTCTCTGCAGTTTGGAGCTTCTCACAACTCCCATCGTGGGAAAACACCCATGGCCTCGTGAAGCCTCCCCCCCATTCATGAAGGGGCCATCAGGGACAGAAACTCCAACCTGAGCGATCGTCTGATCCTCGCCCTGACTTCAGATGCACGAGATCTCGATTCAGGTCTGTCGATTGTGCCTGCCATGGCTCACCCAGAAATCTAAGCCTAGCTTGCGTTCTCAGACTTTTGTCGTAAGACTACTGGCCCACAAGCCCTCCCGTTTGGCAATCCAGAACTACAATGCAGCACTCTGCCGGCCCTCCAGAAGAAAAACATTGTCCTCTGGGGCTACCCAGTAACCCCAAATGAGGATCAACCTGCACCGACCTTGGCTGTACCCCAAATACATAGGCTGACCAGGGCACTAATGCCCTTTCTGACACAGCCTGAGCCTGGACCCCCTGGACCCTCCCAGACAGCTGGCCGCACACTGAGCACATCGAGCCGCCATGGCCTTAGGTCGTCATCTCTTCCCAACCTCGGTTTTCAGGTTTCAGAACCTAGACCTTATCTCCAATCACTGCCCAGGTTTGAAGGTGATGCAGAAATCAGAACTCCTTCCCCATGGCAAGAAACCTTGTGGTTGGCATGTTGTCCAACGTTCAGTGTAGTTGAAACCAGTGTGGCCCATGAGGCCCCGCCCATGCTCGCGGGACACATTGGTCACAAACACACATTGTGACGCTCAGTCTGAGCCCAGTCCTCAAGTAAGGACACTCAGTGGCTGGATGAAGAGATAGCATATTGGGCTTGCCATGCCCCTAGGCCCCAATTTTTAACCATATTCGGGTTGACCCTTCAGTCTTCCCCACGGCTTGGCTTTGGAATTCCTCTTTTGGTGGGACACCTGAGGTAACAAAACTGAAATGAGTCCTCCCATCCCACAGATTGACGAAAAGCAATTGGGAATCAGGCCAAATCCTCAGAGAGGAAGATTCGTCTATGGCCCATGAGGCCTCCCCGACATTCCACGGCCATCGCTGATACAAAATCCAGAGACAAAAGCCTGAGCAAGCGCCTCAGACTCGCACTTTCTTCATATCCTGAAGATTTCTTCTCATGGTTTGTAGATCGGGCCTGCCATACCTACGTCCCCAAACCTAAGATGAGTTTGTGTTTTCAGACTTCAGTCCTCAAAGTCTTGGGCCAACCACCCTCCAGGCTAGGCCCCTGGAGCCACACATTAGGACTGTGCCTACCAATCCATGGGAATTCTGCCCATTCCATGGTCCAAAATCGTACAAATTAGGAGAAACCTCCAAAGTCCCTGAGGCCATCCCAATAGTGTAGGTCGCCCGGAACAAACAAGGGCTGTCTGACACCAGCTGATAATCGACCTCCACTCATACCATAGATGGATGTC
The DNA here is from genome assembly GCF_964662115.1 of Mustela nivalis. Taxonomy (NCBI): domain Eukaryota; kingdom Metazoa; phylum Chordata; class Mammalia; order Carnivora; family Mustelidae; genus Mustela; species Mustela nivalis. The sequence continues at coordinate 126,359 of NW_028136470.1, read as the reverse complement.
CCCAGAGAAGAAGATTGAACCAGACAGGACCCTAGGCCATAATAGGATCCATTGCTTTGGGTTACAGGCATGTGTCCTCAAAAGCCTGATTCCAATACGAGCATAGGGGTTTTCCTGAGGCACCCATCAGAACTCATCTCGTCTCCACAAGTAAACCTGTGCATGGGAGCCATGTCCAAAGCTTAGGAGAGTACTTCAGGGTCCCGGTGCCACCGCCCCATTCCAAGGCCCTCATGGACACAAAAACAGATTAGGACCCATCCTCAGGAAAGTCCATTTCAACTCAGCCACCCCGGTTGCTCCGGCAGAGCCATCAGATCTAAACTGTCTTGTTGCTAGGAGACAATTGGAATGCGAGGCGGGCTTCCCAGGCATCCATCCGCGAACGGTTCTCTGGAGTCATTCCATATGGGATGTCCTGGAGCTGTCCAACAGGTCTCAATTGTCCCGCAGAAGGAATCCTTGAAGGGGGCATCCCACAACTCCCAACGTGGGAAAACCTCAATGGCCTCGAGATTCCGCTCCCTTCATGAAGCGGCCGTCATGCTCAGAAACTCCAACCTGAGCCAACGTCTGATCCTCGCCCTGACTTCAGATGCATGAGATATTGGTTCAGATCTGCAGCGGGTACCTGCCGTGCCCTCGCCCTGAAACCCAAGTCTAGCTTGTCTTCTCAGACTTCCGTCCTCACACTCCTGGCCCCGAAGCACTCAAGTTTGGCAATTCCGGACCCACAATGCAGCACTCTGCCTGCCCTCTAGAAAAAAAATAATTGCCTCATGAGCTGCCCAGGCACCTTAAATGAGGGTAAACCTACACAGCACTCGACTTTACCCAAGTTATATAGTCTAACCTGGGCACTAATGCACTGTCGAACACAACCTGAGCCCGGACCTCCTGACCAACACCCAGAAAGCTGACCGCACACTGAGCACATAAAACCCGCCATGGCCTTAGGTCATCATCTCTTCCCTACCTCAGTTTTCAGGCTTCAGAACCGAGACCTTATCTCCAATCACTGCCCAGGGGTGAGTGTGATGCAGAAATCAAACTCCTCCTTACCCATGGCAAGAACCCTTGTGGGTGGCACGTTGTCCAATGTTCAGTGTAGGAGAAACCAGCATTCACCCTGAGGCCCCGCCCATTCTTGAGTTCGACGAGGGCATACACACGCATTGTGACCCTCAGCATGAGTCCTGTCCTCTAGTTAGTCGTCTCCGTGGCTGGACCATTAGATGTCATAATGGGCTTGACATGTCCCTAGGCCCCAATTTTTAACCAGATTTCTGATTGTCCAGTCGCCCCACCCCAGGGCTCTACTCTGGAATCCATCATTTGGTGGGACACCTGAGGTTAAAAAAGAAAAAAAAAAACAACAACAACAACAACAACAAAAAAAAACGGACTTCTTCCAGCCCACAGAATGACCGCAAACTCTTTGGACGGGGCCAAACCACCAGAGAGTAAGACTCGTCCATTTCCCATGAAGTTACCCAGATATCCACGACCGTGAGTGACACGATATCCAGAGACAAAAACTTGAGCAGAGCCTCACACTCGCCCTTCTTTCAAATCCCGAAGAGTTCACCTCATGGTCTGTAGATCAGTCCTGCCATACCTATGACCCGAAACATAAGCCGAGTTTGTGTTTTCAGACAACTATCCAAACAGCCCTGGCCCTCACAACCTACAGGCTCAGGCCCCTGGAGCCAAACCTGAGGACTGTACTTGCCCTCTCCTAGGGAATTGTGTGTGCCCATTCCAATGGCCACAACCCTTCTCATAGGATAAACCTCCAATGTCCCTGATCCATCTCAATAGTGGTGGCTTCCCAGGAAAAACAGGGGCAATCTCAGACCAAGTGAGCACCTACCTGCCCTCAGACCCATAGAGAGATGTCCCCAGAGGTAAAAAGGAAAGAACAGGCCCCTAGGCACTAATCAGATCCATTGCTTTGGTATCCAGGCATCTATCCTCAGAGGCCTGGATTTCAAAATCAGCATATAGCTGTTTCTTGACTCACCCATCAGAAAACATCTCATCTACACATGGGAAACTTGCACGTTGGAGCTTGTCAAAGCCTTTGTTTAGGAGAACCCTTTTGGGCCCCAGTGCCACCGCTTCATTCCAAGGTATCCATAGACACAAAAGCACGTTAGGACCCATGCCCAGGGGTGTCCATTTCAACTCAGCGTCCTCGGTTGCTCCCCACAGATCCAGGAGATCTAACCTGTCTTGTTGCTAGGAGACAATTGGAATGCGAGGTGGGCTACCCAGCCATCCATCCTTAGAACCCTGCTCAGAATCATTGGCCTGGAGCCAAACAACAGGTCTCAATTGTCCCGCAGAAGACTCTCTGCAGTTTGGAGCTTCTTACAACTCCCATCGTGGGAAATAACCAATGGCCTCGTGATGCCCAACCCCCATTCATGAAGGGGCCATCAGGGACAGAAACTCCAACCTGAGCGATCGTCTGATCCTCGCCCTGACTTCAGATGCACGAGATCTCGATTCAGGTCTGTAGATTGTGCCTGCCATGGCCTCACCCAGAAACCTAAGCTTAGCTTGTGTTCTCAGACTTTTGTCGTCAGACTACTGGCCCACAAGCCCTCCAGTTTGGCAATCCAGAACTACAATGCAGCATTCTGCCGGCCCTCCAGAAGAAAAACATTGTCCTCTGGGGCTACCCAGTAACCCCAAATGAGGATCAACCTGCACCGACCTTGGCTGTACCCCAAATACATAGGCTGACCAGGGCACTAATGCCCTTTCTGACACAGCCTGAGCCTGGACCCCTGGACCCTCCCAGACAGCTGGCCGCACACTGAGCACATCGAGGCGCCATGGCCTTAGGTCGTCATCTCTTCCCAACCTCGGTTTTCAGGTTTCAGAACCTAGACCTTATCTCCAATCACTGCCCAGGGTTGAAGGTGATGCAGAAATCAGAACTCCTTCCCCATGGCAAGAAACCTTGTGGTTGGCATGTTGTCCAACGTTCAGTGTCGTTGAAACCAGTGTGGCCCATGAGCCCCGCCCATGCTCGCGGGACACATTGGTCACAAACACACATTGTGACGCTCAGGCTGAGCCCAGTCCTCAAGTAAGGACACTCAGTGGCTGGATGAAGAGATAGCATATTGGGCTTGCCATGCCCCTAGGCCCCAATTTTTAACCATATTTCGGGTTGACCCTTCAGTCTTCCCCACGGCTTGGCTTTGGAATTCCTCTTTTGGTGGGACACCTGAGGTAACAAAACTGAAATGAGTCCTCCCATCCCACAGATTGACGAAAAGCAATTGGGAATCGGGCCAAATCCTCAGAGAGGAAGATTCGTCCATGGCCCATGAGGCCTCCCCGACATTCCACGGCCATCGCTGATACAAAATCCAGAGACAAAAGCCTGAGCAAGCGCCTCAGACTCGCACTTTCTTCATATCCTGAAGAGTTCTTCTCATGGTTTGTAGATCGGGCCTGCCATACCTACGTCCCCAAACCTAAGATGAGTTTGTGTTTTCAGACTTCAGTCCTCAAAGTCTTGGGCCAACCACCCTCCAGTCTAGGCCCCTGGAGCCACACATTAGGACTGTGCCTACCAATCCATGGGAATTCTGCCCATTCCATGGTCCAAAATCGTACAAATTAGGAGAAACCTCCAAAGTCCCTGAGGCCATCCCAATAGTGTAGGTCGCCCGGAACAAACAAGGGCTGTCTGACACCAGCTGATAATCGACCTCCACTCATACCATAGATGGATGTCCCCAGCGAAGTTGATTGAACCAGACAGGTCCCTAGGCCATAGTAGGATCCATTGCTTTGGGTTACAGGCATGTGTCCTCAAAAGCCTGATTCCAATACGAGCATAGGGGTTTTCCTGAGGCACCCATCAGAACTCATCTCGTCTCCACAAGTAAACCTGTGCATGGGAGCCATGTCCAAAGCTTAGGAGAGTACTTCAGGGTCCGGTGCCACCGCCCCATTCCAAGGCCCTCATGGACACAAAAACACATTAGGACCCATCCTCAGGAAAGTCCATTTCAACTCAGCCACCCCGGTTGCTCCGGCAGAGCCATCAGATCTAAACTGTCTTGTTGCTAGGAGACAATTGGAATGCGAGGCGGGCTTCCCAGGCATCCATCCGCGAACGGTGCTCTGGAGTCATTCCATATGGGATGTCCTGGAGCTGTCCAACAGGTCTCAATTGTCCCGCAGAAGGAATCCTTGAAGGGGGCATCCCACAACTCCCAACGTGGGAAAACCTCAATGGCCTCGAGATTCCGCTCCCTTCATGAAGCGGCCGTCATGCTCAGAAACTCCAACCTGAGCCAACGTCTGATCCTCGCCCTGACTTCAGATGCATGAGATATTGGTTCAGATCTGCAGGGAGTACCTGCCGTGCCCTCGCCCTGAAACCCAAGTCTAGCTTGTCTTCTCAGACTTCCGTCCTCACACTCCTGGCCCCGAAGCACTCAAGTTTGGCAATTCCGGACCCACAATGCAGCACTCTGCCTGCCCTCTAGAAAAAAAAAAAACTATTGCCTCATGAGCTGCCCAGGCACCTTTAATGAGGGTAAACCTACACAGCACTCGACTTTACCCAAATTATATAGTCTAACCTGGGCACTAATGCACTGTCGAACACAACCTGAGCCGGACCTCCTGACCAACACCCAGAAAGCTGAACGCACACTGTGCATATAAAACCCGCCATGGCCTTAGGTCATCATCTCTTCCCTACCTCAGTTTTCAGGCTTCAGAACCGAGACCTTATCTCCAATCACTGCCCAGGGGTGAGTGGGATGCAGAAATCAAACTCCTCCTTACCCATGGCAAGAACCCTTGTGGGTGGCACGTTGTCCAATGTTCAGTGTAGGAGAAACCAGCATTCACCCTGAGGCCCCGCCCATTCTTGAGTGCGACGAGGGCATACACACGCATTGTGACCCTCAGCATGAGTCTTGTCCTCTAGTAAGTCCTCTCCGTGGCTGGACCATTAGATGTCATAATGGGCTTGACATGTCCCTAGGCCCCAATTTTTAACCAGATTTCTGATTGTCCAGTCGCCCCTCCCCAGGGCTCTACTCTGGAATCCATCATTTGGTGGGACACCTGAGGTTAAAAAAGAAAAAAACAACAACAACAACAACAAAAAAAAAAAACGGACTTCTTCCAGCCCACAGAATGAACGCAAGCTCTTTGGACGTGGCCAAACCACCAGAGAGTAAGACTCGTCCATTTCCCATGAAGTCACCCAGAAATTCCACGACCATGAGTGACACGATATCCAGGACAAAACCTTGAGCAGGAGCCTCACACTCGCCCTTCTTTCAAATCCCGAAGAGTTCTCCTCATGGTCTGTAGATCAGTCCTGCCATACCTATGACCCGAAACATAAGCCGAGTTTGTGTTTTCAGAAAACTGTCCAAACAGCCCTGGCCTACACAACCTACAGGCTCAGGCCCCTGGAGCCAAACCTGAGGACTGTACTTGCCCTCTCCAAGGGAATTGTGTGTGCCCATTCCAATGGCAACAACCCTTCTCATAGGATAAACCTCCAAAGTCCCTGATCCATCTCAATAGTGGTAGCTTCCCAGGAAAAACAGGGGCAATCTGAGCCCAACTGAGCACCTACCTGCACTCAGACCCATAGACAGATGTCCCCAGAGGTAAAAAGGAAAGAACAGGGCCCTAGGCACTAATCAGATCCATTGCTTTGGTTTCCAGGCATCTCTCCTCAGAGGCCTGGATTTCAAAATCAACATATAGCTGTTTCTTGACTCACCCATCAGAAAACATCTCATCTACACATGGGAAACTTGCACGTTGGAGCTGTGTCAAAGCCTTTGTTTAGGAGAACCCTTTTGGGCCCCAGTGCCACCGCTTCATTCCAAGGTCTCCATAGACACAAAAGCACGTTAGGACCCAACCCAGGGGTGTCCATTTCAACTCAGCGTCCTCGGTTGCTCCCCACAGATCCAGGAGATCTAACCTGTCTTGTTGCTAGGAGACAATTGGAATGCGAGGTAGACTACCCAGCCATCCATCCTTAGAACCCTGCTCAGAATCATTGGCCTGGAGCCAAACAACAGGTCTCAATTGTCCCGCAGAAGACTCTCTGCAGTTTGGAGCTTCTTACAACTCCCATCGTGGGAAAACACCCATGGCCTCGTGATGCCCCACCCCATTCGTGAAGGGGCCATCAGGGACAGAAACTCCAACCTGAGTGTTCGTCTGATCCTCACCCTGACTTCAGATGCACGAGATCTCGATTCAGGTCTGTAGATTGTGCCTGCCATGGCCTCACCCAGAAACCTAAGCCTAGCTTGTGTTCTCAGACTTTTGTCGTCAGACTACTGGCCCACAAGCCCTCCAGTTTGGCAATCCAGAACTACAATGCAGCACTCTGCCGGCCCTCCAGAAGAAAAACATTGTCCTCTGGGGCTACCCAGTAACCCCAAATGAGGATCAACCTGCACTGACCATGGCTGTACCCCAAATACATAGGCTGACCAGGGCACTAATGCCCTTTCTGACACAGCCTGAGCCTGGACCCCCTGGACCCTCCCAGACAGCTGGCCGCACACTGAGCACATCGAGGCGCCATGGCCTTAGGTCGTCATCTCTTCCCAACCTCGGTTTTCAGGTTTCAGAACCTAGACCTTATATCCAATCACTGCCCAGGGTTGAAGGTGATGCAGAAATCAGAACTCCTTCCCCATGGCAAGACCTTGTGGTTGGCATGTAGTCCAACGTTCAGTGTAGTTGAAACCAGTGTGGCCCATGAGGCCCCGCCCATGCTCGCGGGACACATTGGTCACAAACACACATTGTGACGCTCAGGCTGAGCCCAGTCCTCAAGTAAGGCCGCTCAGTGGCTGGATGAAGAGATAGCATATTGGGCTTGCCATGCCTTTAGGCCCCAATTTTTAACCATAGTTCGGGTTGACCCTTCAGTCTTCCCCACGGCTTGGCTTTGGAATTCCTCTTTTGGTGGGACACCTGAGGTAACAAAACTGAAATGAGTCCTCCCATCCCACAGATTGACGAAAAGCAATTGGGAATCGGGCCAAATCCTCAGAGAGGAAGATTCGTCCATGGCCCATGAGGCCTCCCCGACATTCCACGGCCATCGCTGATACAAAATCCAGAGACAAAAGCCTGAGCAAGCGCCTCAGACTCGCACTTTCTTCATATCCTGTAGAGTTCTTCTCATGTTTTGTAGATCGGGCCTGCCATACCTACGTCCCCAAATCTAAGCTGAGTTTGTGTTTTCAGACTTCTGTCCTCAAAGTCTTGGGCCAACCACCCTGCTAGCTGGGCCCCTGGAGCCACACATTAGGACTGTGTCTACCAATCCATGGGAATTCTGCCCATTCCATTGTCCAAAATAGTACAAATTAGGAGAAACCTCCAAAGTCCCTGAGGCCATCCCAATAGTGTAGGTCGCCCGGAACAAACAAGGGCTGTCTGACACCACCTGATAATCGACCTCCACTCATACCATAGATGCATGTCCCCAGAGAAGAAGATTGAACCAGACAGGACCCTAGGCCATAATAGGATCCATTGCTTTGGGTTACAGGCATGTGTCCTCAAAAGCCTGATTCCAATACGAGCATAGAGGTTTTCCTGAGGCACCCATCAGAACTCATCTCATCTCCACAAGGAAACCTGTGCATGGGAGCCATGTCCAAAGCTTAGGAGAGTACTTCAGGGTCCTGGTGCCACCGCCCCATTCCAAGGCCCTCATGGACACAAAAACACATTAGGACCCATCCTCAGGAAAGTCCATTTCAACTCAGACACCCCGGTTTCTCCGGCAGAGCCATCAGATCTAAACTGTCTTGTTGCTAGGAGACAATTGGAATGCGAGGCGGGCTTCCCAGGCATCCATCCGCGAACGGTGCTCTGGAGTCATTCCATATGGGATGTCCTGGAGCTGTCCAACAGGTCTCAATTGTCCCCCAGAAGGAATCCTTGAAGGGGGCATCCCACAACTCCCAACGTGGGAAAACCTCAATGGCCTCGAGATTCCGCTCCCTTCATGAAGCGGCCGTCATGCTCAGAAACTCCAACCTGAGCCAACGTCTGATCCTCGCCCTGACTTCAGATGCATGAGATTTTGGTTCAGATCTGCAGCGGGTACCTGCCGTGCCCTCGCCCTGAAACCCAAGTCTAGCTTGTCTTCTCAGACTTCCGTCCTCACACTACTGGCCCCGAAGCCCTCAAGTTTGGCAATACCGGACCCACAATGCAGCACTCTGCCTGCCCTCTAGAAAAAAAATTATTGCCTCATGAGCTGCCCAGGCACCTTAAATGAGGGTAAACCTACACAGCACTCGACTTTACCCAAATTATATAGTCTAACCTGGGCACTAATGCACTGTCGAACACAACCTGAGCCCGGACGTCCTGACCAATACCCAGAAAGCTGACCGCACACTGAACACATAAAACACGCCATGGTCTTAGGTCATCATCTCTTCCCTACCTCAGTTTTCAGGCTTCAGAACCGAGACCTTATCTCCAATCACTGCCCAAGGGTGAGTGTGATGCAGAAATCAGAACTCCTCCTTACCCATGGCAAGAACCCTTGTGGGTGGCACGTTGTCCAACGTTCAGTGTAGGAGAAACCAGCATTCACCCTGAGGCCCCGCCCATTCTTGAGTGCGACGAGGGCATACACACGCATTGTGACCCTCAGCATGAGTCCTGTCCTCTAGTAAGTCCTCTCCGTGGCTGGACCATTAGATGTCATAATGGGCTTGACATGTCCCTAGGCCCCAATTTTTAACCAGATTTCTGATTGTCCAGTCGCCCCTCCCCAGGGCTCTACTCTGTAATCCATCATTTGGTGGGACACCTGAGGTTAAAAAAGAAAACAACAACAACAACAACAACAACAACAAAAAAAACGGACTTCTTCCAGCCCACAGAATGAACGCAAGCTCTTTGGACGTGGCCAAACCACCAGAGAGTAAGACTCGTCCATTTCCCATGAAGTCACCCAGAAATTCCACGACCATGAGTGACACGATATCCAGAGACAAAAACTTGAGCAGGAGCCTCACACTCGCCCTTCTTTCAAATCCCGAAGAGTTCTCCTCATGGTCTGTAGATCAGTCCTGCCATACCTATGACCCGAAACATAAGCCGAGTTTGTGTTTACAGACAACTGTCAAAACAGCCCTGGCCCTCACAACCTACAGGCTCAGGCCCCTGGAGCCAAACCTGAGGACTGTACTTGCCCTCTCCAAGGGAATTGTGTGTGCCCATTCCAATGGCCACAACCCTTCTCATAGGATAAACCTCCAAAGTCCCTGATCCATCTCAATAGTGGTGGCTTCCCAGGAAAAACAGGGGCAATCTGAGCCCAACTGAGCACCTACCTGCACTCAGACCCATAGACAGATGTCCCCAGAGGTAAAAAGAAAAGAACAGGCCCCTAGGCACTAATCAGATCCATTGCTTTGGTTTCCAGGCATCTCTCCTCAGAGGCCTGGATTTCAAAATCAACATATAGCTGTTTCTTGACTCACCCATCAGAAAACATCTCATCTACACATGGGAAACTTGCACGTTGGAGCTGTGTCAAAGCCTTTGTTTAGGAGAACCCTTTTGGGCCCCAGTGCCACCGCTTCATTCCAAGGTCTCCATAGACACAAAAGCACGTTAGGACCCATCCCCAGGGGTGTCCATTTCAACTCAGCGTCCTCGGTTGCTCCCCACAGATCCAGGAGATCTAACCTGTCTTGTTGCTAGGAGACAATTGGAATGCGAGGTGGGCTACCCAGCCATCCATCCTTAGAACCCTGCTCAGAATCATTGGCCTGGAGCCAAACAACAGGTCTCAATTGTCCCGCAGAAGACTCTCTGCAGTTTGGAGCTTCTTACAACTCCCATCGTGGAAAAACACCCATGGCCTCGTGATGCCCCCCCCATTCATGAAGGGGCCATCAGGGACAGAAACTCCAACCTGAGTGTTCGTCTGATCCTCACCCTGACTTCAGATGCACGAGATCTCGATTCAGGTCTGTAGATTGTGCCTGCCATGGCCTCACCCAGAAACCTAAGCCTAGCTTGTGTTCTCAGACTTTTGTCGTCAGACCTTGGCCCACAAGCCCTCCAGTTTGGCAATCCAGAACTACAATGCAGCACTCTGCCGGCCCTCCAGAAGAAAAACATTGTCCTCTGGGGCTACCCAGTAACCCCAAATGAGGATCAACCTGCACCGACCATGGCTGTACCCCAAATACATAGGCTACCAGGGCACTAATGCCCTTTCTGACACAGCCTGAGCCTGGACCCCCTGGACCCTCCCAGACAGCTGGCCGCACACTGAGCACATCGAACCGCCATGGCCTTAGGTCGTCAACTCTTCCCAACCTCGGTTTTCAGGTTTCAGAACCTAGACCTTATCTCCAATCACTGCCCAGGGTTGAAGGTGATGCAGAAATCAGAACTCCTTCCCCATGGCAAGAAACCTTGTGGTTGGCATGTTGTCCAACGTTCAGTGTAGTTGAAACCAGTGTGGCCCATGAGGCCCCACCCATGCTCGCGGGACACATTGGTCACAAACACACATTGTGATGCTCAGGCTGAGCCCAGTCCTCAAGTAAGGCCGCTCAGTGGCTGGATGAAGAGATAGCATATTGGGCTTGCCATGCCCCTAGGCCCCAATTTTTAACCATAGTTCGGGTTGATTCTTCAGTCTTCCCCACGGTTTGGCTTTGGAATTCCTCTTTTGGTTGGACACCTGAGGTAACAAAACTGAAATGAGTCCTCCTATCCCACAGATTGACGAAAAGCAATTGGGAATCGGGCCAAATCCTCAGAGAGGAAGATTCGTCCATGGCCCATGAGGCCTCCCCGACATTCCACGGCCATCTCTGATACAAAATCTAGAGACAAAAGCCTGAGCAAGCGCCTCAGACTCGCACTTTCTTCATATCCTGAAGAGTTCTCCTCATGGTTTGTAGATCGGGCCTGCCATACCTACGTCCCCAAATCTCAGCTGAGTTTGTGTTTTCAGACTTCTGTCCTCAAAGTCTTGGGCCAACCACCCTGCAGGCTGGGGCCCTGGAGCCACACATTAGGACTGAGCCTACCAATCCATGGGAATTCTGCCCATTCCATGGTCCAAAATAGTACAAATTAGGAGAAACCTCCAAAGTCCCTGAGGCCATCCCAATAGTGTAGGTCGCCCGGAACAAACAAGGGCTGTCTGACACCAGCTGATAATCGACCTCCACTCATACCATAGATGCATGTCCCCAGAGAAGAAGATTGAACCAGACAGGACCCTAGGCCATAATAGGATCCATTGCTTTGGGTTACAGGCATGTGTCCTCAAAAGCCTGATTCCAATACGAGCATAGGAGTTTTCCTGAGGCACCCATCAGAACTCATCTCGTCTCCACAAGGAAACCTGTGCATGGGAGCCATGTCCAAAGCTTAGGAGAGTACTTCAGGGTCCCGGTGCCACCGCCCCATTCCAAGGCCCTCATGGACACAAAAACACATTAGGACCCATCCTCAGGAAAGTCCATTTCAACTCAGCCACTCCGGTTGCTCCGGCAGAGCCATCAGATCTAAACTGTCTTGTTGCTAGGAGACAATTGGAATGCGAGGCGGGCTTCCCAGGCATCCATCCACGAACGGTGCTCTGGAGTCATTCCATATGGGATGTCCTGGAGCTGTCCAACAGGTCTCAATTGTGCCGCAGAAGGAATCCTTGAAGGGGGCATCCCACAACTCCCAACGTGGGAAAACCTCAATGGCCTCGAGATTCCGCTCCCTTCATGAAGCGGCCGTCATGCTCAGAAACTCCAACCTGAGCCAACGTCTGATCCTCGCCCTGACTTCAGATGCATGAGATATTGGTGCAGATCTGCAGGGGGTACCTGCCATGCCCTCGCCCTGAAACCCAAGTCTAGCTTGTCTTCTCAGACTTCCGTCCTCACACTCCTGGCCCCGAATCCCTCAAGTTTGGCAATTCCGGACCCACAATGCAGCACTCTGCCTGCCCTCTAGAAAAAAAATTATTGCCTCATGAGCTGCCCAGGCACCTTAAATGAGGGTAAACCTACACAGCACTCGACTTTACCCAAATTATATAGTGTAACCTGGGCACTAATGCACTGTCGAACAAACCTGAGCCCGGACGTCCTGACCAATACCCAGAAAGCTGACCGCACACTGAGCACATAAAACCCGCCATGGCCTTAGGTCATCATCTCTTCCATACCTCAGTTTTCAGGCTTGAGAACCGAGACCTTGTCTCCAATCACTGCCCAGGGGTGAGTGTGATGCAGAAATCAGAATTCCTCCTTACCCATGGCTAGAATCCTTATGGTTGGCACGTTCAGTGTAGGAGAAACCAGCATTCACCCTGAGGCCCCGCCCATTCTTGAGTGCGATGAGGGCATACACACGCATTGTGACACTCAGCATGAGTCCTGTCCTCTAGTAAGTCCTCTCAGTGGCTGGACCATTAGATGTCATAATGGGCTTGACATGTCCCTAGGCCCCAATTTTTAACCAGATTTCTGATTGTCCAATCGCCCCTCCCCAGGGCTCTACTCTGGAATCCATCATTTGGTGGGACACCTGAGGTTAAAAAAGAAAAAAACAACAACAACAACAACAACAAAAAAAAACGGACTTCTTCCAGCCCACAGAATGACCGCAAACTCTTTGGACAAGGCCAAACCACCAGAGAGTAAGACTCGTCCATTTCCCATGAAGTCACCCAGAAATTCAACGACCATGAGTGACACGATATCCACGATAAAAAATTGAGCAGAGCCTCACACTCGCCCTTCCTTCAAATCCCGAAGAGTTCTCCTCATGGTCTGTAGATCAGTTCTGCCATACCTATGACCCGAAACATAAGCCGAGTTTGTGTTTTCAGACAACTGTCCAAACAGCCCTGGCCTACACAACCTACAGGCTCAGGCACCTGGAGCCAAACCTGAGGACTGTACTTGCCCTCTCCAAGGGAATTGTGTGTGCCCATTCCAAAGGCCACAACCCTTCTCATAGTATAAACCTCCAAAGTCCCTGAACCATCTCAATAGTGGTGGCTTCCCAGGAAAAACAGGGGCAATCTGAGCCCAACTGAGCACCTACCTGCACTCAGACCCATAGACAGATGTCCCCAGAGGTAAAAAGGAAAGAACAGGCCCCTAGGCACTAATCAGATCCATTGCTTTGGTTTCCAGGCATCTCTCCTCAGAGGCCTGGATTTCAAAAGCAGCATATAGCTGTTTCTTGACTCACCCATCAGAAAACATCTCATCTACACATGGGACACTTGCACGTTGGAGCTGTGTCAAAGCCTTTGTTTAGGAGAACCCTTTAGGGCCCCAGTGCCACCGCTTCATTCCAAGGTCTCCATAGACACAAAAGCACGTTGGGACCCATCCTCAGGGGTGTCCATTTCAACTCAGTGTCCTCGGTTGCTCCCCACAGATCCAGGAGATCTAACCTGTCTTGTTGCTAGGAGACAATTGGAATGCAAGGTTGGCTACCCAGCCATCCATCCTTAGAACCCTGCTCAGAATCATTGGCCTGGAGCCAAACAACAGGTCTCAATTGTCCTGCAGAAGACTCTCTGCAGTTTGGAGCTTCTCACAACTCCCATCGTGGGAAAACACCCATGGCCTCGTGAGGCCCCCCCCCATTCATGAAGGGGCCATCAGGGACAGAAACTCCAACCTGAGCGATCGTCTGATCCTCGCCCTGACTTCAGATGCACGAGATCTCGATTCAGGTCTATAGATTGTGCCTGCCATAGCCTCACCCAGAAACCCTAGCCTAGCTTGTGTTCTCAGACTTTTGTCGTCAGACTACTGGCCCACAAGCCCTCCAGTTTGGCAATCCAGAACTACAATGCAGCACTCTGCCAGCCCTCCAGAAGAAAAACATTGTCCTCTGGGGCTACCCAGTAACCCCAAATGAGGATCAAACTGCACCGACCATGGCTGTACCCCAAATACATAGGCTGACCAGGTCACTAATGCCCTTTCTGACACAGCCTGAGCCTGGACCCCCTGGACCCTCCCAGACAGCTGGCCGCACACTGAGCACATTGAGCCGCCATGGCCTTAGGTCGTCATCTCTTCCCAACCTCGGTTTTCAGGTTTCAGAACCTAGACCTTATCTCCAATCACTGCCCAGGGTTGAAGGTGATGCAAAAATCAGAACTCCTTCCCCATGGCATGAAACCTTGTGGTTGGCATGTTGTCCAACGTTCAGTGTCGTTGAAACCAGTGTGGCCCATGAGGCCCCGCCCATGCTCGCGGGCCACATTGGTCACAAACACACATTGTGACGCTCAGGCTGAGCCTAGTCCTCAAGTAAGGCCGCTCAGTGGCTGAATGAAGAGATAGCATATTGGGCTTGCCATGCCCCTAGGCCCCAATTTTTAACCATAGTTCGGGTTGACCCTTCAGTCTTCCCCACGGCTTGGCTTTGGAATTCCTCTTTTGGTGGGACACCTGAGGTAACAAAACTGAAATGAGTCCTCCCATCCCACAGATTGACGAAAAGCAATTGGGAATCGGGCCAAATCCTCAGAGAGGAAGATTAATCCATGGCCCATGAGGCCTCCCCGACATTCCACGGCCATCGCTGATACAAAATCCAGAGACAAAAGCCTGAGCAAGGGCGTCAGACTAGCACTTTCTTCATATCCTGAAGAGTTCTTCTCATGGTTTGTAGATCGGGCCTGCCATACCTACGTCCCCAAATCTAAGCTGAGTTTGTGTTTTCAGACTTCTGTCCTCAAAGTCTTGGGCCAACCACCCTGCAGGCTGGGCCCCTGGAGCCACACATTAGGACTGTGCCTACCAATCCATGGGAATTCTGCCCATTCCATGGTCCAAAATAGTACAAATTAGGAGAAACCTCCAAAGTCCCTGAGGCCATCCCAATAGTGTAGGTCGCCCGGAACAAAAAAGGGCTGTCTGACACCAGCTGATAATCGACCTCCACTCATACCATAGATGGATGTCCCCAGAGAAGAAGATTGAACCAGACAGGACCCTAGGCCATAATAGGATCCATTGCTTTGGGTTACAGGCATGTGTCCTCAAAAGCCTGATTCCAATACGAGCATAGGGGTTTTCCTGAGACACCCATCAGAACTCATCTCGTCTCCACAAGGAAACCTGTGCATGGGAGCCATGTCCAAAGCTTAGGAGAGTACTTCAGGGTCCCGGTGCCACCGCCCCATTCCAAGGCCCTCATGGACACAAAAACACATTAGGACCCATCCTCAGGAAAGTCCATTTCAACTCAGCCACCCCGGTTGCTCCGGCAGAGCCATCAGATCTAAACTGTCTTATTGCTAGGAGACAATTGGAATGCGAGGCGGGCTTCCCAGGCATCCATCCGCGAACGATGCTCTGGAGTCATTCCATATGGGATGTCCTGGAGCTGTCCAACAGGTCTCAATTGTCCCGCAGAAGGAATCCTTGAAGGGGGCATCCCACAACTCCCAACGTGGGAAAACCTCAATGGCCTCGAGATTCCGCTCCCTTCATGAAGAGCCGTCATGCTCAGAAACTCCAACCTGAGCCAACGTCTGATCCTCGCCCTGAATTCAGATGCATGAGATATTGGTTCAGACCTGCAGGGGGTACCTGCCATGCCCTCGCCCTGAAACCCAAGTCTAGCTTGTCTTCTCAGACTTCCGTCCTCACACTCCTGGCCCCGAATCCCTCAAGTTTGGCAATTCCGGACCCACAATGCAGCACTCTGCCTGCCCTCTAGAAAAAAAATTATTGCCTCATGAGCTGCCCAGGCACCTTAAATGAGGGTAAACCTACACAGCACTCGACTTTACCCAAATTATATAGTGTAACCTGGGCACTAATGCACTGTCGAACAAACCTGAGCCCGGAGCTCCTAACCAACACCCAGAAAGCTGACCGCACACTGAGCACATAAAACCCGCCATGGCCTTAGGTCATCATCTCTTCCCTACCTCAGTTTTCAGGCTTCAGAACCGAGACCTTATCTCCAATCACTTCCCAGGGGTGAGTGTGATGCAGAAATCAGAACTCCTCCTTACCCATGGCAAGAACCCTTGTGGGTGGCACGTTGTCCAACGTTCAGTGTAGGAGAAACCAGCATTCACCCTGAGGCCCCGCCCATTCTTGAGTGCGATGAGGGCATACACACGCATTGTGACCCTCAGCATGAGTCCTGTCCTCTAGTAAGTCCTCTCAGTGGCTGAACCATTAGATGTCATAATGGGCTTGACATGTCCCTAGGCCCCAATTTTTAACCAGATTTCTGATTGTCCAGTCGCCCCTCCCCAGGGCTCTACTCTGGAATCCATCATTTGGTGGGACACCTGAGGTTAAAAAAGAAAAAAACAACAACAACAACAACAACAAAAAAAAAAACGGACTTCTTCCAGCCCACAGAATGACCGCAAACTCTTTGGACGGGGCCAAACCACCAGAGAGTAAGACTCGTCCATTTCCCATGAAGTCACCCAGAAATTCAACGACCATGAGTGACACGATATCCAGGATAAAAACTTGAGCAGAGCCTCACACTCGCCCTTCTTTCAAATCCCGAAGAGTTCTCCTCATGGTCTGTCGATCAGTCCTGCCATACCTATGACCCGAAACATAAGCCGAGTTTTTGTTTTCAGACAAGTGTCCAAACAGCCCTGGCCTACACAACCTACAGGCTCAGGCCCCTGGAGCCAAACCTGAGGACTGTACTTGCCCTCTCCAAGGGAATTGTGTGTGCCCATTCCAATGGCCACAACCCTTCTCATAGGATAAACCTCCAAAGTCCCTGATCCATCTCAATAGTGGTGGCTTCCCAGGAAAAACAGGGGCAATCTGAGCCCAACTGAGCACCTACCTGCACTCAGACCCATAGACAGATGTCCCCAGAGGTAAAAAGGAAAGAACAGGCCCCTAG
The DNA here is from genome assembly GCF_964662115.1 of Mustela nivalis. Classification (NCBI taxonomy): domain Eukaryota; kingdom Metazoa; phylum Chordata; class Mammalia; order Carnivora; family Mustelidae; genus Mustela; species Mustela nivalis. The sequence continues at coordinate 109,415 of NW_028136470.1, read as the reverse complement.
GCACTAATCAGATCCATTGCTTTGGTTTCCAGGCATCTCTCCTCAGAGGCCTGGATTTCAAAAGCAGCATATAGCTGTTTCTTGACTCACCCATCAGAAAACATCTCATCTACACATGGGACACTTGCACGTTGGAGCTGTGTCAAAGCCTTTGTTTAGGAGAACCCTTTAGGGCCCCAGTGCCACCGCTTCATTCCAAGGTCTCCATAGACACAAAAGCACGTTGGGACCCATCCTCAGGGGTGTCCATTTCAACTCAGTGTCCTCGGTTGCTCCCCACAGATCCAGGAGATCTAACCTGTCTTGTTGCTAGGAGACAATTGGAATGCAAGGTTGGCTACCCAGCCATCCATCCTTAGAACCCTGCTCAGAATCATTGGCCTGGAGCCAAACAACAGGTCTCAATTGTCCTGCAGAAGACTCTCTGCAGTTTGGTGCTTCTCACAACTCCCATCGTGGGAAAACACCCATGGCCTCGTGAGGCCCCCCCCCATTCATGAAGGGGCCATCAGGGACAGAAACTCCAACCTGAGCGATCGTCTGATCCTCGCCCTGACTTCGGATGCACGAGATCTCGATTCAGGTCTGTAGATTGTGCCTGCCATGGCCTCACCCAGAACCTAAGCCTAGCTTGTGTTCTCAGACTTTTGTCGTCAGACTACTGGCCCACAAGCCCTCCAGTTTGGCAATCCAGAACTACAATGCAGCACTCTGCCAGCCCTCCAGAAGAATAACATTGTCCTCTGGGACTACCCAGTAAGCCCAAATGAGGATCAAACTGCACCGACCATGGCTGTACCCCAAATACATAGGCTGACCAGGGCACTAATGCCCTTTCTGACACAGCCTGAGCCTGGACCCCCTGACCCTCCCAGACAGCTGGCCGCACACTGAGCACATTGAGCCGCCATGGCCTTAGGTCGTCATCTCTTCCCAACCTCGGTTTTCAGGTTTCAGAACCTAGACCTTATCTCCAATCACTGCCCAGGGTTGAAGGTGATGCAGAAATCAGAACTCTTTCCCCATGGCAAGAAACCTTGTGGTTGGCATGTTGTCCAATGTTCAGTGTCGTTGAAACCAGTGTGGCCCATGAGGCCCCGCCCATGCTCGCGGGCCACATTGGTCACAAACACACATTGTGACGCTCAGTCTGAGCCTAGTCCTCAAGTAAGGCCCCTCTGTGGCTGGATGAAGAGATAGCATATTGGGCTTGCCATGCCCCTAGGCGCCAATTTTTAACCATAGTTCGGGTTGACCCTTCAGTCTTCCCCACGGCTTGGCTTTGGAATTCCTCTTTTGGTGGGACACCTGAGGTAACAAAACTGAAATGAGTCCTCCCATCCCACAGATTGACGAAAAGCAATTGGGAATCGGGCCAAATCCTCAGAGAGGATGATTCGTCCATGGCCCATGAGGCCTCCCCGACATTCCACGGCCATCGCTGATACAAAATCCAGAGACAAAAGCCTGAGCAAGCGCCTCAGACTAGCACTTTCTTCATATCCTGAAGAGTTCTTCTCATGGTTTGTAGATCGGGCCTGCCATACCTACGTCCCCAAATCTAAGCTGAGTTTGTGTTTTCAGACTTCTGTCCTCAAATCTTGGGCCAACCACCCTGCAGGCTGGGCCCCTGGAGCCACACATTAGGACTGTGCCTACCAATCCATGGGAATTCTGCCCATTCCATGGTCCAAAATAGTACAAATTAGGAGAAACCTCCAAAGTCCCTGAGGCCATCCCAATAGTGTAGGTCGCCCAGAACAAACAAGGGCTGTCTGACACCAGCTGATAATCGACCTCCACTCATACCATAGATGGATGTCCCCAGAGAAGAAGATTGAACCAGACAGGACCCTAGGCCATAATAGGATCCATTGCTTTGGGTTACAGGCATGTGTCCTCAAAAGCCTGATTCCAATACGAGCATAGGGGTTTTCCTGAGGCACCCATCAGTACTCATCTCGTCTCCACAAGGAAACCTGTGCATGGGAGCCATGTCCCAAGCTTAGGAGAGTACTTCAGGGTCCCGGTGCCACCGCCCCATTCCAAGGCCCTCATGGACACAAAAACACATTAGGACCCATCCTCAGGAAAGTCCATTTCAACTCAGCCACCGCGGTTGCTCCGGCAGAGCCATCAGATCTAAACTGTCTTGTTGCTAGGAGACAATTGGAATGCGAGGCGGGATTCCCAGGCATCCATCCGCGAACGATGCTCTGGAGTCATTCCATATGGGATGTCCTGGAGCTGTCCAACAGGTCTCAATTGTCCCGCAGAAGGAATCCTTGAAGGGGGCATCCCACAACTCCCAACGTGGGAAAACCTCAATGGCCTCGAGATTCTGCTCCCTTCATGAAGCGGCCGTCATGCTCAGAAACTCCAACCTGAGCCAACGTCTGATCCTCGCCCTGACTTCAGATGCATGAGATAATGGTTCAGACCTGCAGGGGGTACCTGCCATGCCCTCGCCCTGAAACCCAAGTCTAGCTTGTCTTCTCAGACTTCCGTCCTCACACTCCTGGCCCCGAAGCCCTCAAGTTGGGCAATTCCGGACCCACAATGCAGCACTCTGCCTGCCCTCTAGAAAAAAATTATTGCCTCATGAGCTGCCCAGGCACCTTAAATGAGGGTAAACCTACACAGCACTCGACTTTACCCAAATTATATAGTGTAACCTGGGCACTAATGCACTGTCGAACACAACCTGAGCCCAGACCTCCTAACCAACACCCAGAAAGCTGACCGCACACTGAGCACATAAAACCCGCCATGGCCTTAGGTCATCATCTCTTCCCTACCTCAGTTTTCAGGCTTCAGAACCGAGACCTTATCTCCAATCACTGCCCAGGGGTGAGTGTGATGCAGAAATCAGAATTCCTCCTTACCCATGGCAAGAATCCTTGTGGTTGGCACGTTCATTGTAGGAGAAACCAGCATTCACCCTGAGGCCCCGCCCATTCTTGAGTGCGATGAGGGCATACACATGCATTGTGACCCTCAGCATGAGTCCTGTCCTCTAGTAAGTCCTCTCTGTGGCTGGACCATTAGATGTCATAATGGGCTTGACATGTCCCTAGGCCCCTATTTTTAACCAGATTTCTGATTGTCCAGTCGCCCCTCCCCAGGGCTCTACTCTGGAATCCATCATTTGGTGGGACACCTGAGGTTAAAAAAGAAAAAAACAACAACAACAACAACAACAACAACAAAAAAAAACGGACTTCTTCCAGCCCACAGAATGACCGCAAACTCTTTGGTCTTGGCCAAACTACCAGAGAGTAAGACTCGTCCATTTCCCATGAAGTACCCAGAAATTCAACGACCATGAGTGACACGATATCCAGGACAAAACTTGAGCAGAGCCTCACACTCGCCCTTCTTTCAAATCCCGAAGAGTTCTCCTCATGGTCTGTAGATCAGTCCTGCCATACCTATGACCCGAAACATAAGCCGAGTTTGTGTTTTCAGAAAACTGTCCAAACAGCCCTGGCCTACACAACCTACAGGCTCAGGCCCCTGGAGCCAAACCTGAGGACTGTACTTGCCCTCTCCAAGGGAATTGTGTGTGCCCATTCCAATGGCCACAACCCTTCTCATAGGATAAACCTCCAAAGTCCCTGATCCATCTCAATAGTGGTGGCTTCCCAGGAAAAACAGGGGCAATCTGAGCCCAACTGAGCACCTACCTGCACTCAGACCCATAGACAGATGTCCCCAGAGGTAAAAAGGAAAGAACAGGCCCCTAGGCACTAATCAGATCCATTGCTTTGGTTTCCAGGCATCTCTCCTCAGAGGCCTGGATTTCAAAAGCAGCATATAGCTGTTTCTTGACTCACCCATCAGAAAACATCTCATCTACACTTGGGAAACTTGCACGTTGGAGCTGTGTCAAAGCCTTTGTTTAGGAGAACCATTTAGGGCCCCAGTGCCACCGCTTCATTCCAAGGTCTCCATAGACACAAAAGCACGTTAGGACCCATCCCCAGGGGTGTCCATTTCAACCCAGCGTCCTCGGTTGCTCCCCACAGATCCAGGAGATCTAACCTGTCTTGTTGCTAGGAGACAATTGGAATGCGAGGTGGGCTACCCAGCCATCCATCCTTAGAACCCTGCTCAGAATCATTGGCCTGGAGCCAAACAACAGGTCTCAATTGTCCTGCAGAAGACTCTCTGCAGTTTTGAGCTTCTTACAACTCCCATCGTGGGAAAACACCCATGGCCTCGTGAAGCCCCCCCCCATTCATGAAGGGGCCATCAGGGACAGAAACTCCAACCTGAGCGATCATCTGATCCTCGCCCTGACTTCAGATGCACGAGATCTCGATTCAGGTCTGTAGATTGTGCCTGCCATGGCCTCACCCAGAAACCTAAGCCTAGCTTGTGTTCTCAGACTTTTGTCGTCAGACTACTGGCCCACAAGCCCTCCAGTTTGGCAATCCAGAACTACAATGCAGCACTCTGCCGGCCCTCCAGAAGAAAAACATTGTCCTCTGGGGCTACACAGTAACCCCAAATGAGGATAACCTGCACCGACCATGGCTGTACCCCAAATACATAGGCTGACCAGGGCACTATGCCCTCTCTAACACAGCCTGAGCCTGGACCCCCTGGACCCTCCCAGACAGCTGGCCGCACACTGAGCACATTGAGCCGCCATGGCCTTAGGTCGTCATCTCTTCCCAACCTCGGTTTTCAGGTTTCAGAACCTAGACCTTATCTCCAATCACTGCCCAGGGTTGAAGGTGATGCAAAAATCAGAACTCCTTCCCCATGGCAAGAAACCTTGTGGTTGGCATGTTGTCCAACGTTCAGTGTAGTTGAAACCATTGTGGCCCATGAGGCCCCGCCCATGCTCGCGGGCCACATTGGTCACAAACACACATTGTGACGCTCAGGCTGAGCCTAGTCCTCAAGTAAGGCCGCTCAGTGGCTGGATGAAGAGATAGCATATTGGGCTTGCCATGCCCCTAGGCCCCAATTTTTAACCTTAGTTCGGGTTGATTCTTCAGTCTTCCCCACGGCTTGGCTTTGTAATTCCTCTTTTGGTGGGACACCTGAGGTAACAAAACTGAAATGAGTCCTCCCATCCCACAGATTGACGAAAAGCAATTGGGAATCGGGCCAAATCCTCAGAGAGGAAGATTCGTCCATGGCCCATGAGGCCTCCCCGACATTCCCCGGCAATCGCTGATACAAAATCCAGAGACAAAAGCCTGAGCAAGCGCGTCAGACTAGCAGTTTCTTCATATCCTGAAGAGTTCTTCTCATGGTTTGTAGATCGGGCCTGCCATACCTACGTCCCCAAATTTAAGCTGAGTTTGTGTTTTCAGACTTCTGTCCTCAAAGTCTTGGGCCAACCACCCTGCAGGCTGGGCTCCTGGAGCCACATATTAGGACAGTGCCTACCAATCCATGGGAATTCTGCCCATTCCATGGTCCAAAATAGTACAAATTAGGAGAAACCTCCAAAGTCCCTGAGGCCATCCCAATAGTGTAGGTCGCCCGGAACAAACAAGGGCTGTCTGACACCAGCTGATAATCGACCTCCACTCATACCATAGATGCATGTCCCCAGAGAAGAAGATTGAACCAGACAGGACCCTAGGCCATAATAGGATCCATTGCTTTGGGTTACAGGCATGTGTCCTCAAAAGCCTGATTCCAATACGAGCATAGGGGTTTTCCTGAGGCACCCATCAGAACTCATCTCGTCTCCACAAGGAAACCTGTGCATGGGAGCCATGTCCAAAGCTTAGGAGAGTACTTCAGGGTCCCGGTGCCACCGCCCCATTCCAAGGCCCTCATGGACACAAAAACACATTAGGACCCATCCTCAGGAAAGTCCATTTCAACTCAGCCACCCCGGTTGCTCCGGCAGAGCCATCAGATATAAACTGTCTTGTTGCTAGGAGACAATTGGAATGCGAGGCGGGCTTCCCAGGCATCCATCCGCGAACGGTGCTCTGGAGTCATTCCATATGGGATGTCCTGGAGCTGTCCAACAGGTCTCAATTGTCCCGCAGAAGGAATCCTTGAAGGGGGCATCCCACAACTCCCAACGTGGGAAAACCTCAATGGCCTCGAGATTCCGCTCCCTTCATGAAGCGGCCGTCATGCTCAGAAACTCCAACCTGAGCCAACGTCTGATCCTCGCCCTGACTTCAGATACATGAGATATTGGATCAGATCTGCAGGGGTACCTGCCGTGCCCTCGCCCTGAAACCCAAGTCTAGCTTGTCTTCTCAGACTTCCGTCCTCACACTCCTGGCCCCGAAGCCCTCAAGTTTGGCAATTCCGGACCCACAATGCAGCACTCTGCCTGCCCTCTAGAAAAAAAAAATTATTGCCTCATGAGCTGCCCAGGCACCTTAAATGAGGGTAAACCTACACAGCACTCGACTTTACCCAAATTATATAGTCTAACCTGGGCACTAATGCACTGTCGAACACAACCTGAGCCCGGACCTCCTGACCAACACCCAGAAAGCTGACCGCACACTGAACACATAAAACCCGCCATGGCCTTAGGTCATCATCTCTTCCCTACCTCAGTTTTCAGGCTTCAGAACCGAGACCTTATCTCCAATCACTGCCCAAGGGTGAGTGTGATGCAGAAATCAGAACTCCTCCTTACCCATGGCAAGAACCCTTGTGGTTGGCACATTGTCCAACGTTCAGTGTAGGAGAAACCAGCATTCACCCTGAGGCCCCGCCCATTCTTGAGTGCGACGAGGGCATACACACGCACTGTGACCCTAATCATGAGTCCTGTCCTATAGTAAGTCCTCTCAGTGGCTGGACCATTAGATGTCATAATGGGCTTGACATGTCCCTAGGCCCCAATTTTTAACCAATTTTCTGATTATCCAGTCGCCCCTCCCCAGGGCTCTACTCTGGAATTCCTCATTTGGTGGGACACCTGAGTTTAAAAAAGAAAACAAAAAAAAAAAAAAAATCGGACTTCTTCCAGCCCACAGAATGACCCCAAACTCTTTGGACGGGGCCAAACCACCAGAGAGTAAGAATCGTCCATTTCCCATGAAGTCACGCAGATATTCCACGACCATAGTTCTGGTGGTCCCTTCAGTCTTCCCCACGGCTTTGCTGTGGAATTCCTCTTTTCGTTGGACACCTGAGGTAACAAAACTGAAAGGAGTTCTCCCATCCCACATTTTGACGAAAAAAAATTGGGAATCGGGCGAAATCCTCATAGAGGTAGATTCGTCCATGGCCCATGAAGCATCCCCGACATTCTACGGCCATTGCTGATTCAAATTCCAGAGACTAATGCCTGAGCAAGCGCCTCAGACTCGCTCTATATTCAAATCTTCATGAGTTCTTCTCATGGTTTGTATATTGGGCCTGCCATACCGACGTCCCCCAAAAAAGCTGAGTTTGTGTATCGGAATCACAATCAGAAATCTGCATTCCACATGGCTGTAATGCTTGTTCTTCACATGGAGTCACACCTTCACGTGGGGAACCCTTCATGGCCCCTGATGCCACGCCAAAACATGAGTGCTGCTTGGGCACAAATTCACACTATGACCCTAGCATGAGCCCCATGTCAAAGAAAGGCCTGTCAGGTTCGGGACGAAGATCCTGCATATAGTCCCTGCCATGCCCATAGGCACACAGGACTAACTAGATGGTGTGTATTCCAGTTGAAGGAACCCACTGCTGTGCTCTAGAGTCCCTCTCCTGGGGGGTTCTTTCTGGCAGAAAACAGTACTCTTCACTTCCCACAGAATGAACCCAAACACTTGGGAGCTTGGACAATCCCCCGAGAGGAAGGCTCTTCCTCGGCCCCTGAGGCAACCCCTACCCTGACCGGACACTGTGAACGCAACACCCAGAGACAAAAGCCTGAGCAACTGCCTCCCACTTGCCCTCCTTTGATATTCAGAGAATCTCCCCTCACGGACTGGAGATCAGGCCTGCCATTAACTTGGCCCCTTCCTAAGCCAAGTTTGCTTTTTCAGACATCAGTCTCCACAGCCCTGGCAAACACAGCCTCTAGGCTGGGTCCTCTGGAGCCATACAACAGGACCGTGCCTGCTCTCTCCTGGGAAACTGTGTCCATTCCTTTGGACACACACTTCCAGAATATGAGAAACCTCAAGGCCCCCGAGGACATCCCACTACTGGGAGCCTCCCTGGACACACAGGGGCATTCGGACACAAGCTGAGCAGCTACCTCCACGAAGGCATGCACACAGATGTCAACAGAGATAGAAGGTTGAGCCGGACAGGCCCTTAGGCCATAATCTCAACTCTTGCTTTGGGTTCCAGGTGTTACTCCTCAGAGGCTTTGGTTTGAAGAACAGGATATGGGGCTTTCCTGAGGCACTGAACAGAACTCCTCTCGTCTCCAAATGGGGAGCTTTCTTACTGGGGATGTATCAAACCCTTCAGGTAGTGCCCAAGCAGCACTTGAGTGCTGATTGGGAACAAATTCACACTGTGACCCTAGCATGAGCCCCATGTCAAAGAAAGGCCTGTCAGGGCCTGGACAAAGAGCCCGCATATGGGGCTTGCCAAGCCCCTATGCACCCAATCCTCACCAGGGTTTGAGATTTCCAGTCGCCGCGCCCGTACCTGGGGCTCTGATCTGGAATCCCTTTCTTGGAGAGACACATGAGCCAGACAACAAGACTCCACCCTTCCCACAAAATGACCCCAAACTCTTGGGAGCTGGGACAAATCCCCAGAGAGGGATACTCGTCCACAGTACCTGAGGCCACCGCTCCAATCCACGGCTATCCCGGACACAACATCCAGAGACAAAAGCCTGAAGGAACGACTCCCACTCGCCCTTGTTTCAGAGGCCCAGGAGTTCCCTCTCGGGCTGTACCTCCGGCCTGTCATACCCTATGCACCACTCATAAGCTGACTTTGTGTTTTCAGACTTCTGTGCCCACAGCCTGGACCCACACTCCTCCAGGCTAGGGCCTCTGGAGCCACAGCGAAAGTTTGTGCCTGCCCTCTCCAAGGAAAGTGTGCCCAATCCATTGACCACAACCCTACAGGTTAGGGAAAAGCTCCAAGGCCCCTGAGGACATCACTAGTGTAGGCCACCCTGGACTAAGAGGGGCTCTCTGACACCAGCGGAGCAACTATCTCCACTTAGACTCTCAGACAGTGTCCCCAGAGACAGAAGGTTGAAATGGACAGGCCCCCAGGCCCTAATATGAACCTTAGCTTTGTTCCATGTGTCCGTTCTCAGAGGACTGTTTTCGTAGACCAGCACATGGGGCTTTTCTGAGGCACCAAACAGCGGATCTCTCGTCTCCACATGGGCAGCTTTCTTACTGGGGATGTATCAAACCCTTCAGGTAGGAGAGTTCCGCAGGGCCACTGAACAACCAGCACATTCCAAGGTCTCCATGGACCCAAACGAACATTATGACGCATCCTCAGGAGAGGCCATTTCAACTCAGCCCCCTGGGTCGCGTGTTCCAGAGGCAGCAGATCAAACATATCTTGTCGCTAATAGCCAATGGGAATGCGAGACATGCTGTACAGGGATCCATCCGTCGAACCCTGCTCTCCAGTCCTTCCATATGGTATGTCCTGGAGCCATGCAACAGGACTCGAATGTCCTGCAGAAGGAAACCTTGTGGTTTGGGGCAACCTCCAAACTCAGCGTGGGAAAACTTCCTTGGCCTCATGAGGCCCCCACTTCATGAAGGTGCCATCATGGACACATACTCCAGCCTCAGGCAACGTCTGATCCTCAGCCTGACTTCAGATGCAGGAGATTTTGATTCAGCCTCTGCAGAGTGGGCCTGCTCTGCCCTTGGTTCCAATCCTCACACTAGCTTGTGTTTTCAGACTTCCGTCCTCACACTCCTGGCCCACAAACCCTCCCTACTGGGAATTCTGGGGCCACAATGAAGCACTGTGCCTGCCTCCCAAGAGAAAAACATTGTCTATGGCGCTGACCAGAAACCCCAAATGAGGATCAAACTGCTTGGCCCTCGGCAACACCCCAATTGCATAGGCTACCTTAAACAGTGATGCTCTGTCGCAAATAGCCTGAGCCCTGACCTTCCAACAGACACCGACACAGCTGGCTGCACACCCAGCACATTGGACCCGCCACTGCCTTAGGCCACCATCCATTCCCAAACTGGGTTTTCAGTCATCGGAACCTAGACCTTATCTCCAATCCCTGCACAGGGGGGAACCTGATGCACAAGTCAGAACCCCTCCTTCCCCCTGGCAAGAAACCTTGCTGCTGGCAGTGAGTCAAACCTTCAGTGTAGGAGAAAACGGCATGGCCCATGAGGCCACGCCCAAGCGTGAGGGCCGCCTTGGGCACAAACACACATTGTGACCCTCAGCGTGAGTACCTTATTCAAGTAACGCCTCTCAGTGACTGGACCAAGAGCCCGCATATATGGCTTGCCATGCCCATAGGCACCCAGGACTAACTAGATGGTGTGTATTCCAGTTGAGGGAACCCACTGCTGTGCTCTAGAGTCCCTCTCCTGGGGGGTCCCCTGTGGCAGAAAACAGTACTCTTCATTCCCACAGAATGAACACAAACACTTGGGAGCTTGGACAATCCCCCGAGAGGAAGGCTCTTCCTCGGCCTCTGAGACAACCCCTACCCTGACCGGACACTGTAAACGCAACACCCAGAGACAAAATCCTGAGTGACTGCCTCCCACTTGCCCTACTTTGATTTCCAGAGGATCTCCCCTCACGAACTAGAGATCAGGCCTGCCATTACATTTGCCCCTAGCTGAGCCAAGTTTGCTTTTTCAGACATCTGTCCCCACAGCCCTGGCAAACACAGCCTCTAGGCTGGGTCCTCTGGAGCCATACCACAGGACCGTGCCTGCTCTCTCCTGGGAAACTGTGTCCATTCCTTTGGCCACACACCTCCAGAATATGAGAAACCTCAAGGCCTCCGAGGACATCCCACTACTGGGAGCCTCACTGGACTCACAGGGGCATTCGGACACAAGCTGAGCAGCTACATCCATGAATGCATGCACACAGATGACAACAGAGATAGAAGGTTGAGCCGGACAGGCCTTTAGGCCGTAGTCTCAACTCTTACTTTGGTTTCCAGGTGTCACTCCTCAGAGGCTTTGGTTCGAAGTACAGGGTATGGGGCTTTCCTGAGGCACGGAACAGAACTCCTCTCGTCTCCACATGGGAAGTTTCCTTGTTGTAGCCGTGTCAAACACCTCATGTTGGAGAATCCTGCAGAGTCCCTGAGCCACCTCCACATTCCAAGGTCTCCCAGGCCACCAAGCCACAGTAGGACTCATCTTCAGGAGAGTCCATTTCAACTCTCCCCTCTGGGTAGCTCACCCAGGATCCCGCAGATTGAGCCTGCCTTGTCCTGACTAAAGAGTGGGAATATGAGGTGGCGTTCCCAGGCATCCATGCTTAGACACCTGCTCTCGAGTCTTTCCATATGGGGCCTCTTGGAACCATCCAATAGGACTCGACTGTCGTGCAGAAGGTAACCTTCAGTTTTGGAGCAGTTCACAAATCCCATCGAAGGCAAAACATTCTGGCCTCATGAAGCCCCCACACCCTTCAGGAAGAGGCCATGCTGGACAAGAACTCTAGCCTGAGGCACGTCTCATAGTTGACATGACCTCAGTGCAGGAGATCCCGATTCAGCCTCTGCAGAGTGGGCATGCCGTGACCTCGGTCCCAAACCTCACGCTAGCTTGTGTTTTCAGACTTCCTTCCTCACACTCCTGGCAAACAAGCCCTCCGGACTAGGAACTCCAGAACCAAAACCCAGCCCAGTGTCTGCCCAACGGAAGAAAAACGTTTCCCTGTGGGGCTCTCCAGAAAACCCAGATGAGGATCAACCTGCTCGGGCCTCGACGGTACCCGAACTGGATAGGCTGCTCTGGGCACTCATGCTCTGCCTGACACAGCCTGAAGCCAGACGTCCAGACAGACAAGGAGACAGCTGGCCGCACACCCAGCACTTCGGACACGCCATGGTCTTATGCCGTCACCTCATCCTAACCTTGGTTTTCAGATATCTGAACCTAGACATTATATCAATTCTCCACACAGCTGGGTATAGCAAGCACAAAACAGAACTCCTCCTTCCCCATGGCTGTCAAGCTTGCTCTTGGCATGGAGTCACACCTTCAGGGTGGGAGAAACCTTCATGGCCCCTGATGCCACGCCCAAACTTGAGTGCTACTTGGGCACAAATTCACACTGTGATCCTCAGCATGAGCCCCATGTCAAAGAAAGGCCTGTCAGGGCCTGGACCAAGAGCCCACATATGGGGCTTGCCAAGCCCCTATGAACCCCATCCTCACCACGGTTTGAATTTTCCAGTCGCCCCGCCCGTACCTGGAGCTCTGCTCTGGAATCCCTTTCTTGGAGAGACCCATGAGCCAGACAACACGACTCCACCCTTCCCACAAAATGACCCCAAACTCTTGGGAGCTGGGACAAATCCCCAGAGAGGGATACTCGTCCACAGTACCTGAGGCCACCGCTCCAGTCCACGGCTATCCCGGACACAACATCCAGAGACAAAAGCCTGAAGGAACGCCTCCCACTCGCCCTTGTTTCAGAGGCCCAGGAGCTCCCTCTCGGGCTGTACATCCGGCCTGCCATACCCTAGGCGCCACTCCTAAGCTGAGTTTGTGTATTCAGACTTCTGTGCCCACAGCCTGGACCCACACACCTCCAGGCTAGGGCCTCTAGGGCCACAGCCAAAGATTGTGCCTGCCCTCTCCAAGGAAAGTGTGCCCAATCCATTGACCACAACACTACAGGTTAGGGAAAAGCTCCAAGGCCCCTGAGGCCATCAGTAGTGTAGGCCCCCCTGGACTAAGAGGGACTCTCTGACACCAGCGGAGCAACTATCTCCACTTAGACTCTCAGACAGTGTCCCCAGAGACAGAAGGTTGAAATGGACAGGCCCCCAGGCCCTAATCTGAACCTTAGCTTTGGTTTCCATGTTTCCGTTCTCAGAGGACTGTTTTCGTAGACCAGCACATGGGGCTTTTCTGAGGCACCAAACCAAACCTCTCTCATCTCCACATGGGCAGCTATCTTACTGGGATGTATCAAACACTTCAGGTAGGAGAGTTCCGCAGGGCCACTGAACAACCAGCACATTCCAAGGTCTCCATGGACCCAAACGCACATTATGACGCATCCTCAGGAGAGGCCATTTCAACTCAGCCCCCTGGGTCGCGTGTTCCAGAGGCAGCAGATCAAACATATCTTGTCGCTAATAGCCAATGGGAATGCGAGACATGCTGTACAGGGATCCATCCGTCGAACCCTGCTCTCCAGTCCTTCCATATGGTATGTCCTGGAGCCATGCAACAGGACTCGAATGTCCTGCAGAAGGAAAGCTTGTGGTTTGGGCCACCTCCAAACTCAGCGTGGGAAAACTTCCTTGGCCTCATGAGGCCCCCACTTCATGAAGGTGCCATCATGGACACATACTCCAGCCTCAGCCAACGTCTGATCCTCAGCCTGACTTCAGATGCAGGAGATTTTGATTCAGCCTCTGCAGAGTGGGCCTGCTCTGCCCTCGGTTCCAATCCTCACACTAGCTTGTGTTTTCAGACTTCCGTCCTCACACTCCTGGCCCACAAACCCTCCCTACTGGGAATTCTGGGGCCACAATGAAGCACTGTGCCTGCCTCCCAAGAGAAAAACATTGTCTATGGCGCTGCCCAGAAACCCCAAATGAGGATCAAACTGCTTGGCCCTCGGCAACACCCCAATTGCATAGGCTACCTTAAACAGTGATGCTCTGTCGCAAATAGCCTGAGCCCTGACCTTCCAACAGACACCGACACAGCTGGCTGCACACCCAGCACATTGGACCCGCCACTGCCTTAGGCCACCATCCATTCCCAACCTGGGATTTCAGTCATCGGAACCTAGACCTTATCTCCAATCCCTGCACAGGGGGGAACCTGATGCACAAGTCAGAACCCCTCCTTCCCCCTGGCAAGAAACCTTGCTGCTGGCAGTGAGTCAAACCTTCAGTGTAGGAGAAAACGGCATGGCCCATGAGGCCACGCCCAAGCGTGAGGGCCGCCTTGGGCACAAACACACATTGTGACCCTCAGCGTGAGTACCTTATTCAAGTAACGCCTCTCAGTGACTGGACCAAGAGCCCGCATATGTGGCTTGCCATGCCCATAGGCACCCAGGACTAACTAGATGGTGTGTATTCCAGTTGAGGGAACCCACTGCTGTGCTCTAGAGTCCCTCTCCTGGGGGGTCCCCTGTGGCAGAAAACAGTACTCTTCATTCCCACAGAATGAACACAAACACTTGGGAGCTTGGACAATCCCCCGAGAGGAAGGCTCTTCCTCGGCCTCTGAGACAACCCCTACCCTGACCGGACACTGTAAACGCAACACCCAGAGACAAAATCCTGAGTGACTGCCTCCCACTTGCCCTACTTTGATTTCCAGAGGATCTCCCCTCACGAACTAGAGATCAGGCCTGCCATTACATTTGCCCCTAGCTGAGCCAAGTTTGCTTTTTCAGACATCTGTCCCCACAGCCCTGGCAAACACAGCCTCTAGGCTGGGTCCTCTGGAGCCATACCACAGGACCGTGCCTGCTCTCTCCTGGGAAACTGTGTCCATTCCTTTGGCCACACACCTCCAGAATATGAGAAACCTCAAGGCCTCCGAGGACATCCCACTACTGGGAGCCTCACTGGACTCACAGGGGCATTCGGACACAAGCTGAGCAGCTACATCCATGAATGCATGCACACAGATGACAACAGAGATAGAAGGTTGAGCCGGACAGGCCTTTAGGCCGTAGTCTCAACTCTTACTTTGGTTTCCAGGTGTCACTCCTCAGAGGCTTTGGTTCGAAGAACAGGGTATGGGGCTTTCCTGAGGCACGGAACAGAACTCCTCTCGTCTCCACATGGGAAGTTTCCTTGTTGTAGCCGTGTCAAACACCTCATGTTGGAGAATCCTGCAGAGTCCCTGAGCCACCTCCACATTCCAAGGTCTCCCAGGCCACCAAGCCTCAGTAGGACTCATCTTCAGGAGAGTCCATTTCAACTCTCCCCTCTGGGTAGCTCACCCAGGATCCCGCAGATTGAGCCTGCCTTGTCCTGACTAAAGAGTGGGAATATGAGGTGGCGTTCCCAGGCATCCATGCTTAGACACCTGCTCTCGAGTCTTTCCATATGGGGCCTCTTGGAACCATCCAATAGGACTCGACTGTCGTGCAGAAGGTAACCTTCAGTTTTGGAGCAGTTCACAAATCCCATCGAAGGCAAAACATTCTGGCCTCATGAAGCCCCCACACCCTTCAGGAAGAGGCCATGCTGGACAAGAACTCTAGCCTGAGGCACGTCTCATAGTTGACATGACCTCAGTGCAGGAGATCCCGATTCAGCCTCTGCAGAGTGGGCATGCCGTGCCCTCGGTCCCAAACCTCACGCTAGCTTGTGTTTTCAGACTTCCTTCCTCACACTCCTGGCAAACAAGCCCTCCGGACTAGGAACTCCAGAACCAAAACCCAGCCCAGTGTCTGCCCAACGGAAGAAAAACGTTTCCCTGTGGGGCTCTCCAGAAAACCCAGATGAGGATCAACCTGCTCGGGCCTCGACGGTACCCGAACTGGATAGGCTGCTCTGGGCACTCATGCTCTGCCTGACACAGCCTGAAGCCAGACGTCCAGACAGACAAGGAGACAGCTGGCCGCACACCCAGCACTTCGGACACGCCATGGTCTTATGCCGTCACCTCATCCTAACCTTGGTTTTCAGATATCTGAACCTAGACATTATATCAATTCTCCACACAGCTGGGTATAGCAAGCACAAAACAGAACTCCTCCTTCCCCATGGCTGTCAAGCTTGCTCTTGGCATGGAGTCACACCTTCAGGGTGGGAGAAACCTTCATGGCCCCTGATGCCACGCCCAAACTTGAGTGCTACTTGGGCACAAATTCACACTGTGATCCTCAGCATGAGCCCCATGTCAAAGAAAGGCCTGTCAGGGCCTGGACCAAGAGCCCACATATGGGGCTTGCCAAGCCCCTATGAACCCCATCCTCACCACGGTTTGAATTTTCCAGTCGCCCCGCCCGTACCTGGAGCTCTGCTCTGGAATCCCTTTCTTGGAGAGACCCATGAGCCAGACAACACGACTCCACCCTTCCCACAAAATGACCCCAAACTCTTGGGAGCTGGGACAAATCCCCAGAGAGGGATACTCGTCCACAGTACCTGAGGCCACCGCTCCAGTCCACGGCTATCCCGGACACAACATCCAGAGACAAAAGCCTGAAGGAACGCCTCCCACTCGCCCTTGTTTCAGAGGCCCAGGAGCTCCCTCTCGGGCTGTACATCCGGCCTGCCATACCCTAGGCGCCACTCCTAAGCTGAGTTTGTGTATTCAGACTTCTGTGCCAACAGCCTGGACCCACACACCTCCAGGCTAGGGCCTCTAGGGCCACAGCCAAAGATTGTGCCTGCCCTCTCCAAGGAAAGTGTGCCCAATCCATTGACCACAACACTACAGGTTAGGGAAAAGCTCCAAGGCCCCTGAGGTCATCAGTAGTGTAGGCCCCCCTGGACTAAGAGGGACTCTCTGACACCAGCGGAGCAACTATCCCCACTTAGACTCTCAGACAGTGTCCCCAGAGACAGAAGGTTGAAATGGACAGGCCCCCAGGCCCTAATCTGAACCTTAGCTTTGGTTTCCATGTTTCCGTTCTCAGAGGACTGTTTTCGTAGACCAGCACATGGGGCTTTTCTGAGGCACCAAACCAAACCTCTCTCATCTCCACATGGGCAGCTATCTTACTGGGATGTATCAAACACTTCAGGTAGGAGAGTTCCGCAGGGCCACTGAACAACCAGCACATTCCAAGGTCTCCATGGACCCAAACGCACATTATGACGCATCCTCAGGAGAGGCCATTTCAACTCAGCCCCCTGGGTCGCGTGTTCCAGAGGCAGCAGATCAAACATATCTTGTCGCTAATAGCCAATGGGAATGCGAGACATGCTGTACAGGGATCCATCCGTCGAACCCTGCTCTCCAGTCCTTCCATATGGTATGTCCTGGAGCCATGCAACAGGACTCGAATGTCCTGCAGAAGGAAAGCTTGTGGTTTGGGGCAACCTCCAAACTCAGCGTGGGAAAACTTCCTTGGCCTCATGAGGCCCCCACTTCATGAAGGTGCCATCATGGACACATACTCCAGCCTCAGCCAACGTCTGATCCTCAGCCTGACTTCAGATGCAGGAGATTTTGATTCAGCCTCTGCAGAGTGGGCCTGCTCTGCCCTCGGTTCCAATCCTCACACTAGCTTGTGTTTTCAGACTTCCGTCCTCACACTCCTGGCCCACAAACCCTCCCTACTGGGAATTCTGGGGCCACAATGAAGCACTGTGCCTGCCTCCCAAGAGAAAAACATTGTCTATGGCGCTGACCAGAAACCCCAAATGAGGATCAAACTGCTTGGCCCTCGGCAACACCCCAATTGCATAGGCTACCTTAAACAGTGATGCTCTGTCGCAAATAGCCTGAGCCCTGACCTTCCAACAGACACCGACACAGCTGGCTGCACACCCAGCACATTGGACCCGCCACTGCCTTAGGCCACCATCCATTCCCAACCTGGGTTTTCAGTCATCGGAACCTAGACCTTATCTCCAATCCCTGCACAGGGGGGAACCTGATGCACAAGTCAGAACCCCTCCTTCCCCCTGGCAAGAAACCTTGCTGCTGGCAGTGAGTCAAACCTTCAGTGTAGGAGAAAACGGCATGGCCCATGAGGCCACGCCCAAGCGTGAGGGCCGCCTTGGGCACAAACACACATTGTGACCCTCAGCGTGAGTACCTTATTCAAGTAACGCCTCTCAGTGACTGGACCAAGAGCCCGCATATATGGCTTGCCATGCCCATAGGCACCCAGGACTAACTAGATGGTGTGTATTCCAGTTGAGGGAACCCACTGCTGTGCTCTAGAGTCCCTCTCCTGGGGGGTCCCCTGTGGCAGAAAACAGTACTCTTCATTCCCACAGAATGAACACAAACACTTGGGAGCTTGGACAATCCCCCGAGAGGAAGGCTCTTCCTCGGCCTCTGAGACAACCCCTACCCTGACCGGACACTGTAAACGCAACACCCAGAGACAAAATCCTGAGTGACTGCCTCCCACTTGCCCTACTTTGATTTCCAGAGGATCTCCCCTCACGAACTAGAGATCAGGCCTGCCATTACATTTGCCCCTAGCTGAGCCAAGTTTGCTTTTTCAGACATCTGTCCCCACAGCCCTGGCAAACACAGCCTCTAGGCTGGGTCCTCTGGAGCCATACCACAGGACCGTGCCTGCTCTCTCCTGGGAAACTGTGTCCATTCCTTTGGCCACACACCTCCAGAATATGAGAAACCTCAAGGCCTCCGAGGACATCCCACTACTGGGAGCCTCACTGGACTCACAGGGGCATTCGGACACAAGCTGAGCAGCTACATCCATGAATGCATGCACACAGATGACAACAGAGATAGAAGGTTGAGCCAGACAGGCCTTTAGGCCGTAGTCTCAACTCTTACTTTGGTTTCCAGGTGTCACTCCTCAGAGGCTTTGGTTCGAAGAACAGGGTATGGGGCTTTCCTGAGGCACGGAACAGAACTCCTCTCGTCTCCACATGGGAAGTTCCCTTGTTGGAGCCGTGTCAAACACCTCATGTTGGAGAATCCTGCAGAGTCCCTGAGCCACCTCCACATTCCAAGGTCTCCCAGGCCACCAAGCCACAGTAGGACTCATCTTCAGGAGAGTCCATTTCAACTCTCCCCTCTGGGTAGCTCACCCAGGAGCCCGCAGATTGAGCCTGCCTTGTCCTGACTAAAGAGTGGGAATATGAGGTGGCGTTCCCAGGCATCCATGCTTAGACACCTGCTCTCGAGTCTTTCCATATGGGGCCTCTTGGAACCATCCAATAGGACTCGACTGTCGTGCAGAAGGTAACCTTCAGTTTTGGAGCAGTTCACAAATCCCATCGAAGGCAAAACATTCTGGCCTCATGAAGCCCCCACACCCATCAGGAAGAGGCCATGCTGGACAAGAACTCTAGCCTGAGGCACGTCTCATAGTTGACATGACCTCAGTGCAGGAGATCCCGATTCAGCCTCTGCAGAGTGGGCATGCCGTGACCTCGGTCCCAAACCTCACGCTAGCTTGTGTTTTCAGACTTCCTTCCTCACACTCCTGGCAAACAAGCCCTCCGGACTAGGAACTCCAGAACCAAAACCCAGCCCAGTGTCTGCCCAACGGAAGAAAAACGTTTCCCTGTGGGGCTCTCCAGAAAACCCAGATGAGGATCAACCTGCTCGGGCCTCGACGGTACCCGAACTGGATAGGCTGCTCTGGGCACTCATGCTCTGCCTGACACAGCCTGAAGCCAGACGTCCAGACAGACAAGGAGACAGCTGGCCGCACACCCAGCACTTCGGACACGCCATGGTCTTATGCCGTCACCTCATCCTAACCTTGGTTTTCAGATATCTGAACCTAGACATTATATCAATTCTCCACACAGCTGGGTATAGCAAGCACAAAACAGAACTCCTCCTTCCCCATGGCTGTCAAGCTTGCTCTTGGCATGGAGTCACACCTTCAGGGTGGGAGAAACCTTCATGGCCCCTGATGCCACGCCCAAACTTGAGTGCTGCTTGGGCACAAATTCACACTGTGATCCTCAGCATGAGCCCCATGTCAAAGAAAGGCCTGTCAGGGCCTGGACCAAGAGCCCACATATGGGGCTTGCCAAGCCCCTATGAACCCCATCCTCACCACGGTTTGAATTTTCCAGTCGCCCCGCCCGTACCTGGAGCTCTGCTCTGGAATCCCTTTCTTGGAGAGACCCATGAGCCAGACAACACGACTCCACCCTTCCCACAAAATGACCCCAAACTCTTGGGAGCTGGGACAAATCCCCAGAGAGGGATACTCGTCCACAGTACCTGAGGCCACCGCTCCAGTCCACGGCTATCCCGGACACAACATCCAGAGACAAAAGCCTGAAGGAACGCCTCCCACTCGCCCTTGTTTCAGAGGCCCAGGAGCTCCCTCTCGGGCTGTACATCCGGCCTGCCATACCCTAGGCGCCACTCCTAAGCTGAGTTTGTGTATTCAGACTTCTGTGCCCACAGCCTGGACCCACACACCTCCAGGCTAGGGCCTCTAGGGCCACAGCCAAAGATTGTGCCTGCCCTCTCCAAGGAAAGTGTGCCCAATCCATTGACCACAACACTACAGGTTAGGGAAAAGCTCCAAGGCCCCTGAGGCCATCAGTAGTGTAGGCCCCCCTGGACTAAGAGGGACTCTCTGACACCAGCGGAGCAACTATCTCCACTTAGACTCTCAGACAGTGTCCCCAGAGACAGAAGGTTGAAATGGACAGGCCCCCAGGCCCTAATCTGAACCTTAGCTTTGGTTTCCATGTTTCCGTTCTCAGAGGACTGTTTTCGTAGACCAGCACATGGGGCTTTTCTGAGGCACCAAACCAAACATCTCTCATCTCCACATGGGCAGCTTTCTTACTGGGATGTATCAAACACTTCAGGTAGGAGAGTTCCGCAGGGCCACTGAACAACCAGCACATTCCAAGGTCTCCATGGACCCAAACGCACATTATGACGCATCCTCAGGAGAGGCCATTTCAACTCAGCCCCCTGGGTCGCGTGTTCCAGAGGCAGCAGATCAAACATATCTTGTCGCTAATAGCCAATGGGAATGCGAGACATGCTGTACAGGGATCCATCCGTCGAACCCTGCTCTCCAGTCCTTCCATATGGTATGTCCTGGAGCCATGCAACAGGACTCGAATGTCCTGCAGAAGGAAAGCTTGTGGTTTGGGGCAACCTCCAAACTCAGCGTGGGAAAACTTCCTTGGCCTCATGAGGCCCCCACTTCATGAAGGTGCCATCATGGACACATACTCCAGCCTCAGCCAACGTCTGATCCTCAGCCTGACTTCAGATGCAGGAGATTTTGATTCAGCCTCTGCAGAGTGGGCCTGCTCTGCCCTTGGTTCCAATCCTCACACTAGCTTGTGTTTTCAGACTTCCGTCCTCACACTCCTGGCCCACAAACCCTCCCTACTGGGAATTCTGGGGCCACAATGAAGCACTGTGCCTGCCTCCCAAGAGAAAAACATTGTCTATGGCGCTGCCCAGAAACCCCAAATGAGGATCAAACTGCTTGGCCCTCGGCAACACCCCAATTGCATAGGCTACCTTAAACAGTGATGCTCTGTCGCAAATAGCCTGAGCCCAGACCTTCCAACAGACACCGACACAGCTGGCTGCACACCCAGCACATTGGACCCGCCACTGCCCTAGGCCACCATCCATTCCCAACCTGGGTTTTCAGTCATCGGAACCTAGACCTTATCTCCAATCCCTGCACAGGGGGGAACCTGATGCACAAGTCAGAACCCCTCCTTCCCCCTGGCAAGAAACCTTGCTGCTGGCAGTGAGTCAAACCTTCAGTGTAGGAGAAAACGGCATGGCCCATGAGGCCACGCCCAAGCGTGAGGGCCGCCTTGGGCACAAACACACATTGTGACCCTCAGCGTGAGTACCTTATTCAAGTAACGCCTCTCAGTGACTGGACCAAGAGCCCGCATATGTGGCTTGCCATGCCCATAGGCACCCAGGACTAACTAGATGGTGTGTATTCCAGTTGAGGGAACCCACTGCTGTGCTCTAGAGTCCCTCTCCTGGGGGGTCCCCTGTGGCAGAAAACAGTACTCTTCATTCCCACAGAATGAACACAAACACTTGGGAGCTTGGACAATCCCCCGAGAGGAAGGCTCTTCCTCGGCCTCTGAGACAACCCCTACCCTGACCGGACACTGTAAACGCAACACCCAGAGACAAAATCCTGAGTGACTGCCTCCCACTTGCCCTACTTTGATTTCCAGAGTATCTCCCCTCACGGACTAGAGATCAGGCCTGCCATTACATTGGCCCCTAGCTGAGCCAAGTTTGCTTTTTCAGACATCTGTCCCCACAGCCCTGGCAAACACAGCCTCTAGGCTGGGTCCTCTGGAGCCATACCACAGGACCGTGCCTGCTCTCTCCTGGGAAACTGTGTCCATTCCTTTGGCCACACACCTCCAGAATATGAGAAACCTCAAGGCCTCCGAGGACATCCCACTACTGGGAGCCTCACTGGACTCACAGGGGCATTCGGACACAAGCTGAGCAGCTACATCCATGAATGCATGCACACAGATGACAACAGAGATAGAAGGTTGAGCCAGACAGGCCTTTAGGCCGTAGTCTCAACTCTTACTTTGGTTTCCAGGTGTCACTCCTCAGAGGCTTTGGTTCGAAGAACAGGGTATGGGGCTTTCCTGAGGCACGGAACAGAACTCCTCTCGTCTCCACATGGGAAGTTCCCTTGTTGGAGCCGTGTCAAACACCTCATGTTGGAGAATCCTGCAGAGTCCCTGAGCCACCTCCACATTCCAAGGTCTCCCAGGCCACCAAGCCACAGTAGGACTCATCTTCAGGAGAGTCCATTTCAACTCTCCCCTCTGGGTAGCTCACCCAGGAGCCCGCAGATTGAGCCTGCCTTGTCCTGACTAAAGAGTGGGAATATGAGGTGGCGTTCCCAGGCATCCATGCTTAGACACCTGCTCTCGAGTCTTTCCATATGGGGCCTCTTGGAACCATCCAATAGGACTCGACTGTCGTGCAGAAGGTAACCTTCAGTTTTGGAGCAGTTCACAAATCCCATCGTAGGCAAAACTTTCTGGCCTCATGAAGCCCCCACACCCTTCAGGAAGAGGCCATGCTGGACAAGAACTCTAGCCTGAGGCACGTCTCATAGTTGACATGACCTCAGTGCAGGAGATCCCAATTCAGCCTCTGCAGGGTGGGCATGCCGTGACCTCGGTCCCAAACCTCACGCTAGCTTGTGTTTTCAGACTTCCTTCCTCACACTCCTGGCAAACAAGCCCTCCGGACTAGGAACTCCAGAACCAAAACCCAGCCCAGTGTCTGCCCAACGGAAGAAAAACGTTTCCCTGTGGGGCTCTCCAGAAAACCCAGATGAGGATCAACCTGCTCGGGCCTCGACGGTACCCGAACTGGATAGGCTGCTCTGGGCACTCATGCTCTGCCTGACACAGCCTGAAGCCAGACGTCCAGACAGACAAGGAGACAGCTGGCCGCACACCCAGCACTTCGGACACGCCATGGTCTTATGCCGTCACCTCATCCTAACCTTGGTTTTCAGATATCTGAACCTAGACATTATATCAATTCTCCACACAGCTGGGTATAGCAAGCACAAAACAGAACTCCTCCTTCCCCATGGCTGTCAAGCTTGCTCTTGGCATGGAGTCACACCTTCAGGGTGGGAGAAACCTTCATGGCCCCTGATGCCACGCTCAAACTTGAGTGCTGCTTGGGCACAAATTCACACTGTGATCCTCAGCATGAGCCCCATGTCAAAGAAAGGCCTGTCAGGGCCTGGACCAAGAGCCCACATATGGGGCTTGCCAAGCCCCTATGCACCCAATCCTCACCACGGTTTGAATTTTCCAGTCGCCCCGCCCGTACCTGGAGCTCTGCTCTGGAATCCCTTTCTTGGAGAGACCCATGAGCCAGACAACACGACTCCACCCTTCCCACAAAATGACCCCAAACTCTTGGGAGCTGGGACAAATCCCCAGAGAGGGATACTCCTCCACAGTACCTGAGGCCACCGCTCCAGTCCACGGCTATCCCGGACACAACATCCAGAGACAAAAGCCTGAAGGAACGCCTCCCACTCGCCCTTGTTTCAGAGGCCCAGGAGCTCCCTCTCGGGCTGTACATCAGGCCTGCCATACCCTAGGCGCCACTCCTAAGCTGAGTTTGTGTATTCAGACTTCTGTGCCCACAACCTGGACCCACACACCTCCAGGCTAGGGCCTCTAGGGCCACAGCGAAAGATTGTGCCTGCCCTCTCCAAGGAAAGTGTGCCCAATCCATTGACCACAACACTACAGGTTAGGGAAAAGCTCCAAGGCCCCTGAGGCCATCAATAGTGTAGGCCCCCCTGGACTAAGAGGGGCTCTCTGACACCAGCGGAGCAACTATCTCCACTTAGACTCTCAGACAGTGTCCCCAGAGACAGAAGGTTGAAATGGACAGGCCCCCAGGCCCTAATCTGAACCTTAGCTTTGGTTTCCATGTTTCCGTTCTCAGAGGACTGTTTTCGTAGACCAGCACATGGGGCTTTTCTGAGGCACCAAACCAAACATCTCTCATCTCCACATGGGCAGCTTTCTTACTGGGATGTATCAAACACTTCAGGTAGGAGAGTTCCGCAGGGCCACTGAACAACCAGCACATTCCAAGGTCTCCATGGACCCAAACGCACATTATGACGCATCCTCAGGAGAGGCCATTTCAACCCAGCCCCCTGGGTCGCGTGTTCCAGAGGCAGCAGATCAAACATATCTTGTCGTTAATAGCCAATGGGAATGCGAGGCATGCTGTACAGGGATCCATCCTTCGAACCCTGCTCTCCAGTCCTTCCATATGGTATGTCCTGGAGCCATGCAACAGGACTCGAATGTCCCGCAGAAGGAAACCTTGTGTTTTGGGGCAACCTCCAAACTCAGCGTGGGAAAACTTCCTTGGCCTCATGAGGCCCCCACTTCATGAAGGTGCCATCATGGACACATACTCCAGCCTCAGCCAACGTCTGATCCTCAGCCTGACTTCAGATGCAGGAGATTTTGATTCAGCCTCTGCAGAGTGGGCCTGCTCTGCCCTTGCTTCCAATCCTCACACTAGCTTGTGTTTTCAGACTTCCGTCCTCACACTCCTGGCCCACAAACCCTCCCTACTGGGAATTCTGGGGCCACAATGAAGCACTGTGCCTGCCTCCCAAGAGAAAAACATTGTCTATGGCGCTGCCCAGAAACCCCAAATGAGGATCAAACTGCTTGGCCCTCGGCAACACCCCAATTGCATAGGCTACCTTAAACAGTGATGCTCTGTCGCAAATAGCCTGAGCCCAGACCTTCCAACAGACACCGACACAGCTGGCTGCACACCCAGCACATTGGACCCGCCACTGCCTTAGGCCACCATCCATTCCCAACCTGGGTTTTCAGTCATCGGAACCTAGACCTTATCTCCAATCCCTGCACAGGGGGGAACCTGATGCACAAGTCAGAACCCCTCCTTCCCCATGGCAAGAAACCTTGCTGCTGGCAGTGAGTCAAACCTTCAGTGTAGGAGAAAACGGCATGGCCCATGAGGCCACGCCCAAGCGTGAGGGCCGCCTTGGGCACAAACACACATTGTGACCCTCAGCGTGAGTACCTTATTCAAGTAACGCCTCTCAGTGACTGGACCAAGAGCCCGCATATGTGGCTTGCCATGCCCATAGGCACCCAGGACTAACTAGATGGTGTGTATTCCAGTTGAGGGAACCCACTGCTGTGCTCTAGAGTCCCTCTCCTGGGGGGGGTCCCCTGTGGCAGAAAACAATACTCTTCATTCCCACAGAATGAACACAAACACTTGGGAGCTTGGACAATCCCCTGAGAGGAAGGCTCTTCCTCGGCCTCTGAGACAACCCCTACCCTGACCGGACACTGTAAACGCAACACCCAGAGACAAAATCCTGAGTGACTGCCTCCCACTTGCCCTACTTTGATTTCCAGAGGATCTCCCCTCACGGACTAGAGATCAGGCCTGCCATTACATTGGCCCCTAGCTGAGCCAAGTTTGCTTTTTCAGACATCTGTCCCCACAGCCCTGGCAAACAGAGCCTCTAGGCTGGGTCCTCTGGAGCCATACCACAGGACCGTGCCTGCTCTCTCCTGGGAAACTGTGTCCATTCCTTTGGCCACACACCTCCAGAATATGAGAAACCTCAAGGCCTCCGAGGACATCCCACTACTGGGAGCCTCACTGGACTCACAGGGGCATTCGGACACAAGCTGAGCAGCTACATCCATGAATGCATGCACACAGATGACAACAGAGATAGAAGGTTGAGCCAGACAGGCCTTTAGGCCGTAGTCTCAACTCTTACTTTGGTTTCCAGGTGTCACTCCTCAGAGGCTTTGGTTCGAAGAACAGGGTATGGGGCTTTCCTGAGGCACGGAACAGAACTCCTCTCGTCTCCACATGGGAAGTTTCCTTGTTGGAGCCGTGTCAAACACCTCATGTTGGAGAATCCTGCAGAGTCCCTGAGCCACCTCCACATTCCAAGGTCTCCCAGGCCACCAAGCCACAGTAGGACTCATCTTCAGGAGAGTCCATTTCAACTCTCCCCTCTAGGTAGCTCACCCAGGAGCCCGCAGATTGAGCCTGCCTTGTCCTGACTAAAGAGTGGGAATATGAGGTTTCGTTCCCAGGCATCCATGCTTAGACACCTGCTCTCGAGTCTTTCCATATGGGGCCTCTTGGAACCATCCAATAGGACTCGACTGTCGTGCAGAAGGTAACCTTCAGTTTTGGAGCAGTTCACAAATCCCATCGTAGGCAAAACTTTCTGGACTCATGAAGCCCCCACACCCTTCAGGAAGAGGCCATGCTGGACAAGAACTCTAGCCTGAGGCACGTCTCATAGTTGACATGACCTCAGTGCAGGAGATCCCAATTCAGCCTCTGCAGGGTGGGCATGCCGTGACCTCGGTCCCAAACCTCACGCTAGCTTGTGTTTTCAGACTTCCTTCCTCACACTCCTGGCAAACAAGCCCTCCGGACTAGGAACTCCAGAACCAAAACCCAGCCCAGTGTCTGCCCAACGGAAGAAAAACGTTTCCCTGTGGGGCTCTCCAGAAAACCCAGATGAGGATCAACCTGCTCGGGCCTCGACGGTACCCGAACTGGATAGGCTGCTCTGGGCACTCATGCTCTGCCTGACACAGCCTGAAGCCAGACGTCCAGACAGACAAGGAGACAGCTGGCCGCACACCCAGCACTTCGGACACGCCATGGTCTTATGCCGTCACCTCATCCTAACCTTGGTTTTCAGATATCTGAACCTAGACATTATATCAATTCTCCACACAGCTGGGTATAGCAAGCACAAAACAGAACTCCTCCTTCCCCATGGCTGTCAAGCTTGCTCTTGGCATGGAGTCACACCTTCAGGGTGGGAGAAACCTTCATGGCCCCTGATGCCACGCTCAAACTTGAGTGCTGCTTGGGCACAAATTCACACTGTGATCCTCAGCATGAGCCCCATGTCAAAGAAAGGCCTGTCAGGGCCTGGACCAAGAGCCCACATATGGGGCTTGCCAAGCCCCTATGCACCCAATCCTCACCACGGTTTGAATTTTCCAGTCGCCCCGCCGGTACCTGGAGCTCTGCTCTGGAATCCCTTTCTTGGAGAGACCCATGAGCCAGACAACACGACTCCACCCTTCCCACAAAATGACCCCAAACTCTTGGGAGCTGGGACAAATCCCCAGAGAGGGATACTCGTCCACAGTACCTGAGGCCACCGCTCCAATCCACGGCTATCCCGGACACAACATCCAGAGACAAAAGCCTGAAGGAACGCCTCCCACTCGCCCTTGTTTCAGAGGCCCAGGAGCTCCCTCTCGGGCTGTACATCCGGCCTGCCATACCCTAGGCGCCACTCCTAAGCTGAGTTTGTGTATTCAGACTTCTGTGCCCACAGCCTCGACCCACACACCTCCAGGCTAGGGCCTCTAGGGCCACAGTGAAAGATTGTGCCTGCCCTCTCCAAGGAAAGTGTGCCCAATCCATTGACCACAACACTACAGGTTAGGGAAAAGCTCCAAGGCCCCTGAGGCCATCAATAGTGTAGGCCCCCCTGGACTAAGAGGGGCTCTCTGACACCAGCGGAGCAACTATCTCCACTTAGACTCTCAGACAGTGTCCCCAGAGACAGAAGGTTGAAATGGACAGGCCCCCAGGCCCTAATCTGAACCTTAGCTTTGGTTTCCAAGTTTCCGTTCTCAGAGGACTGTTTTCGTAGACCAGCACATGGGGCTTTTCTGAGGCACCAAACCAAACATCTCTCATCTCCACATGGGCAGCTTTCTTACTGGGATGTATCAAACACTTCAGGTAGGAGAGTTCCGCAGGGCCACTGAACAACCAGCACATTCCAAGGTCTCCATGGACCCAAACGCACATTATGACGCATCCTCAGGAGAGGCCATTTCAACCCAGCCCCCTGGGTCGCGTGTTCCAGAGGCAGCAGATCAAACATATCTTGTCGCTAATAGCCAATGGGAATGCGAGGCATGCTGTACAGGGATCCATCCTTCGAACCCTGCTCTCCAGTCCTTCCATATGGTATGTCCTGGAGCCATGCAACAGGACTCGAATGTCCCGCAGAAGGAAACCTTGTGTTTTGGGGCAACCTCCAAACTCAGCGTGGGAAAACTTCCTTGGCCTCATGAGGCCCCCACTTCATGAAGGTGCCATCATGGACACATACTCCAGCCTCAGCCAACGTCTGATCCTCAGCCTGACTTCAGATGCAGGAGATTTTGATTCAGCCTCTGCAGAGTGGGCCTGCTCTGCCCTTGGTTCCAATCCTCACACTAGCTTGTGTTTTCAGACTTCCGTCCTCACACTCCTGGCCCACAAACCCTCCCTACTGGGAATTCTGGGGCCACAATGAAGCACTGTGCCTGCCTCCCAAGAGAAAAACATTGTCTATGGCGCTGCCCAGAAACCCCAAATGAGGATCAAACTGCTTGGCCCTCGGCAACACCCCAATTGCATAGGCTACCTTAAACAGTGATGCTCTGTCGCAAATAGCCTGAGCCCAGACCTTCCAACAGACACCGACACAGCTGGCTGCACACCCAGCACATTGGACCCGCCACTGCCTTAGGCCACCATCCATTCCCAACCTGGGTTTTCAGTCATCGGAACCTAGACCTTATCTCCAATCCCTGCACAGGGGGGAACCTGATGCACAAGTCAGAACCCCTCCTTCCCCATGGCAAGAAACCTTGCTGCTGGCAGTGAGTCAAACCTTCAGTGTAGGAGAAAACGGCATGGCCCATGAGGCCACGCCCAAGCGTGAGGGCCGCCTTGGGCACAAACACACATTGTGACCCTCAGCGTGAGTACCTTATTCAAGTAACGCCTCTCAGTGACTGGACCAAGAGCCCGCATATGTGGCTTGCCATGCCCATAGGCACCCAGGACTAACTAGATGGTGTGTATTCCAGTTGAGGGAACCCACTGCTGTGCTCTAGAGTCCCTCTCCTGGGGGGGGTCCCCTGTGGCAGAAAACAATACTCTTCATTCCCACAGAATGAACACAAACACTTGGGAGCTTGGACAATCCCCTGAGAGGAAGGCTCTTCCTCGGCCTCTGAGACAACCCCTACCCTGACCGGACACTGTAAACGCAACACCCAGAGACAAAATCCTGAGTGACTGCCTCCCACTTGCCCTACTTTGATTTCCAGAGGATCTCCCCTCACGGACTAGAGATCAGGCCTGCCATTACATTGGCCCCTAGCTGAGCCAAGTTTGCTTTTTCAGACATCTGTCCCCACAGCCCTGGCAAACAGAGCCTCTAGGCTGGGTCCTCTGGAGCCATACCACAGGACCGTGCCTGCTCTCTCCTGGGAAACTGTGTCCATTCCTTTGGCCACACACCTCCAGAATATGAGAAACCTCAAGGCCTCCGAGGACATCCCACTACTGGGAGCCTCACTGGACTCACAGGGGCATTCGGACACAAGCTGAGCAGCTACATCCATGAATGCATGCACACAGATGACAACAGAGATAGAAGGTTGAGCCAGACAGGCCTTTAGGCCGTAGTCTCAACTCTTACTTTGGTTTCCAGGTGTCACTCCTCAGAGGCTTTGGTTCGAAGAACAGGGTATGGGGCTTTCCTGAGGCACGGAACAGAACTCCTCTCGTCTCCACATGGGAAGTTTCCTTGTTGGAGCCGTGTCAAACACCTCATGTTGGAGAATCCTGCAGAGTCCCTGAGCCACCTCCACATTCCAAGGTCTCCCAGGCCACCAAGCCACAGTAGGACTCATCTTCAGGAGAGTCCATTTCAACTCTCCCCTCTGGGTAGCTCACCCAGGAGCCCGCAGATTGAGCCTGCCTTGTCCTGACTAAAGAGTGGGAATATGAGGTGGCGTTCCCAGGCATCCATGCTTAGACACCTGCTCTCGAGTCTTTCCATATGGGGCCTCTTGGAACCATCCAATAGGACTCGACTGTCGTGCAGAAGGTAACCTTCAGTTTTGGAGCAGTTCACAAATCCCATCGTAGGCAAAACTTTCTGGACTCATGAAGCCCCCACACCCTTCAGGAAGAGGCCATGCTGGACAAGAACTCTAGCCTGAGGCACGTCTCATAGTTGACATGACCTCAGTGCAGGAGATCCCAATTCAGCCTCTGCAGGGTGGGCATGCCGTGACCTCGGTCCCAAACCTCACGCTAGCTTGTGTTTTCAGACTTCCTTCCTCACACTCCTGGCAAACAAGCCCTCCGGACTAGGAACTCCAGAACCAAAACCCAGCCCAGTGTCTGCCCAACGGAAGAAAAACGTTTCCCTGTGGGGCTCTCCAGAAAACCCAGATGAGGATCAACCTGCTCGGGCCTCGACGGTACCCGAACTGGATAGGCTGCTCTGGGCACTCATGCTCTGCCTGACACAGCCTGAAGCCAGACGTCCAGACAGACAAGGAGACAGCTGGCCGCACACCCAGCACTTCGGACACGCCATGGTCTTATGCCGTCACCTCATCCTAACCTTGGTTTTCAGATATCTGAACCTAGACATTATATCAATTCTCCACACAGCTGGGTATAGCAAGCACAAAACAGAACTCCTCCTTCCCCATGGCTGTCAAGCTTGCTCTTGGCATGGAGTCACACCTTCAGGGTGGGAGAAACCTTCATGGCCCCTGATGCCACGCTCAAACTTGAGTGCTGCTTGGGCACAAATTCACACTGTGATCCTCAGCATGAGCCCCATGTCAAAGAAAGGCCTGTCAGGGCCTGGACCAAGAGCCCACATATGGGGCTTGCCAAGCCCCTATGCACCCAATCCTCACCACGGTTTGAATTTTCCAGTCGCCCCGCCGGTACCTGGAGCTCTGCTCTGGAATCCCTTTCTTGGAGAGACCCATGAGCCAGACAACACGACTCCACCCTTCCCACAAAATGACCCCAAACTCTTGGGAGCTGGGACAAATCCCCAGAGAGGGATACTCGTCCACAGTACCTGAGGCCACCGCTCCAATCCACGGCTATCCCGGACACAACATCCAGAGACAAAAGCCTGAAGGAACGCCTCCCACTCGCCCTTGTTTCAGAGGCCCAGGAGCTCCCTCTCGGGCTGTACATCCGGCCTGCCATACCCTAGGCGCCACTCCTAAGCTGAGTTTGTGTATTCAGACTTCTGTGCCCACAGCCTGGACCCACACACCTCCAGGCTAGGGCCTCTAGGGCCACAGCGAAAGATTGTGCCTGCCCTCTCCAAGGAAAGTGTGCCCAATCCATTGACCACAACACTACAGGTTAGGGAAAAGCTCCAAGGCCCCTGAGGCCATCAATAGTGTAGGCCCCCCTGGACTAAGAGGGGCTCTCTGACACCAGCGGAGCAACTATCTCCACTTAGACTCTCAGACAGTGTCCCCAGAGACAGAAGGTTGAAATGGACAGGCCCCCAGGCCCTAATCTGAACCTTAGCTTTGGTTTCCATGTTTCCGTTCTCAGAGGACTGTTTTCGTAGACCAGCACATGGGGCTTTTCTGAGGCACCAAACCAAACATCTCTCATCTCCACATGGGCAGCTTTCTTACTGGGATGTATCAAACACTTCAGGTAGGAGAGTTCCGCAGGGCCACTGAACAACCAGCACATTCCAAGGTCTCCATGGACCCAAACGCACATTATGACGCATCCTCAGGAGAGGCCATTTCAACCCAGCCCCCTGGGTCGCGTGTTCCAGAGGCAGCAGATCAAACATATCTTGTCGCTAATAGCCAATGGGAATGCGAGGCATGCTGTACAGGGATCCATCCTTCGAACCCTGCTCTCCAGTCCTTCCATATGGTATGTCCTGGAGCCATGCAACAGGACTCGAATGTCCCGCAGAAGGAAACCTTGTGTTTTGGGGCAACCTCCAAACTCAGCGTGGGAAAACTTCCTTGGCCTCATGAGGCCCCCACTTCATGAAGGTGCCATCATGGACACATACTCCAGCCTCAGCCAACGTCTGATCCTCAGCCTGACTTCAGATGCAGGAGATTTTGATTCAGCCTCTGCAGAGTGGGCCTGCTCTGCCCTTGGTTCCAATCCTCACACTAGCTTGTGTTTTCAGACTTCCGTCCTCACACTCCTGGCCCACAAACCCTCCCTACTGGGAATTCTGGGGCCACAATGAAGCACTGTGCCTGCCTCCCAAGAGAAAAACATTGTCTATGGCGCTGCCCAGAAACCCCAAATGAGGATCAAACTGCTTGGCCCTCGGCAACACCCCAATTGCATAGGCTACCTTAAACAGTGATGCTCTGTCGCAAATAGCCTGAGCCCAGACCTTCCAACAGACACCGACACAGCTGGCTGCACACCCAGCACATTGGACCCGCCACTGCCTTAGGCCACCATCCATTCCCAACCTGGGTTTTCAGTCATCGGAACCTAGACCTTATCTCCAATCCCTGCACAGGGGGGAACCTGATGCACAAGTCAGAACCCCTCCTTCCCCATGGCAAGAAACCTTGCTGCTGGCAGTGAGTCAAACCTTCAGTGTAGGAGAAAACGGCATGGCCCATGAGGCCACGCCCAAGCGTGAGGGCCGCCTTGGGCACAAACACACATTGTGACCCTCAGCGTGAGTACCTTATTCAAGTAACGCCTCTCAGTGACTGGACCAAGAGCCCGCATATGTGGCTTGCCATGCCCATAGGCACCCAGGACTAACTAGATGGTGTGTATTCCAGTTGAGGGAACCCACTGCTGTGCTCTAGAGTCCCTCTCCTGGGGGGGGTCCCCTGTGGCAGAAAACAATACTCTTCATTCCCACAGAATGAACACAAACACTTGGGAGCTTGGACAATCCCCTGAGAGGAAGGCTCTTCCTCGGCCTCTGAGACAACCCCTACCCTGACCGGACACTGTAAACGCAACACCCAGAGACAAAATCCTGAGTGACTGCCTCCCACTTGCCCTACTTTGATTTCCAGAGGATCTCCCCTCACGGACTAGAGATCAGGCCTGCCATTACATTGGCCCCTAGCTGAGCCAAGTTTGCTTTTTCAGACATCTGTCCCCACAGCCCTGGCAAACAGAGCCTCTAGGCTGGGTCCTCTGGAGCCATACCACAGGACTGTGCCTGCTCTCTCCTGGGAAACTGTGTCCATTACTTTGGCCACACACCTCCAGAATATGAGAAACCTCAAGGCCTCCGAGGACATCCCACTACTGGGAGCCTCACTGGACTCACAGGGGCATTCGGACACAAGCTGAGCAGCTACATCCATGAATGCATGCACACAGATGACAACAGAGATAGAAGGTTGAGCCAGACAGGCCTTTAGGCCGTAGTCTCAACTCTTACTTTGGTTTCCAGGTGTCACTCCTCAGAGGCTTTGGTTCGAAGAACAGGGTATGGGGCTTTCCTGAGGCACGGAACAGAACTCCTCTCGTCTCCACATGGGAAGTTTCCTTGTTGGAGCCGTGTCAAACACCTCATGTTGGAGAATCCTGCAGAGTCCCTGAGCCACCTCCACATTCCAAGGTCTCCCAGGCCACCAAGCCACAGTAGGACTCATCTTCAGGAGAGTCCATTTCAACTCTCCCCTCTGGGTAGCTCACCCAGGAGCCCGCAGATTGAGCCTGCCTTGTCCTGACTAAAGAGTGGGAATATGAGGTGGCGTTCCCAGGCATCCATGCTTAGACACCTGCTCTCGAGTCTTTCCATATGGGGCCTCTTGGAACCATCCAATAGGACTCGACTGTCGTGCAGAAGGTAACCTTCAGTTTTGGAGCAGTTCACAAATCCCATCGTAGGCAAAACTTTCTGGCCTCATGAAGCCCCCACACCCTTCAGGAAGAGGCCATGCTGGACAAGAACTCTAGCCTGAGGCACGTCTCATAGTTGACATGACCTCAGTGCAGGAGATCCCAATTCAGCCTCTGCAGGGTGGGCATGCCGTGACCTCGGTCCCAAACCTCACGCTAGCTTGTGTTTTCAGACTTCCTTCCTCACACTCCTGGCAAACAAGCCCTCCGGACTAGGAACTCCAGAACCAAAACCCAGCCCAGTGTCTGCCCAACGGAAGAAAAACGTTTCCCTGTGGGGCTCTCCAGAAAACCCAGATGAGGATCAACCTGCTCGGGCCTCGACGGTACCCGAACTGGATAGGCTGCTCTGGGCACTCATGCTCTGCCTGACACAGCCTGAAGCCAGACGTCCAGACAGACAAGGAGACAGCTGGCCGCACACCCAGCACTTCGGACACGCCATGGTCTTATGCCGTCACCTCATCCTAACCTTGGTTTTCAGATATCTGAACCTAGACATTATATCAATTCTCCACACAGCTGGGTATAGCAAGCACAAAACAGAACTCCTCCTTCCCCATGGCTGTCAAGCTTGCTCTTGGCATGGAGTCACACCTTCAGGGTGGGAGAAACCTTCATGGCCCCTGATGCCACGCTCAAACTTGAGTGCTGCTTGGGCACAAATTCACACTGTGATCCTCAGCATGAGCCCCATGTCAAAGAAAGGCCTGTCAGGGCCTGGACCAAGAGCCCACATATGGGGCTTGCCAAGCCCCTATGCACCCAATCCTCACCACGGTTTGAATTTTCCAGTCGCCCCGCCGGTACCTGGAGCTCTGCTCTGGAATCCCTTTCTTGGAGAGACCCATGAGCCAGACAACACGACTCCACCCTTCCCACAAAATGACCCCAAACTCTTGGGAGCTGGGACAAATCCCCAGAGAGGGATACTCGTCCACAGTACCTGAGGCCACCGCTCCAATCCACGGCTATCCCGGACACAACATCCAGAGACAAAAGCCTGAAGGAACGCCTCCCACTCGCCCTTGTTTCAGAGGCCCAGGAGCTCCCTCTCGGGCTGTACATCCGGCCTGCCATACCCTAGGCGCCACTCCTAAGCTGAGTTTGTGTATTCAGACTTCTGTGCCCACAGCCTGGACCCACACACCTCCAGGCTAGGGCCTCTAGGGCCACAGCGAAAGATTGTGCCTGCCCTCTCCAAGGAAAGTGTGCCCAATCCATTGACCACAACACTACAGGTTAGGGAAAAGCTCCAAGGCCCCTGAGGCCATCAATAGTGTAGGCCCCCCTGGACTAAGAGGGGCTCTCTGACACCAGCGGAGCAACTATCTCCACTTAGACTCTCAGACAGTGTCCCCAGAGACAGAAGGTTGAAATGGACAGGCCCCCAGGCCCTAATCTGAACCTTAGCTTTGGTTTCCAAGTTTCCGTTCTCAGAGGACTGTTTTCGTAGACCAGCACATGGGGCTTTTCTGAGGCACCAAACCAAACATCTCTCATCTCCACATGGGCAGCTTTCTTACTGGGATGTATCAAACACTTCAGGTAGGAGAGTTCCGCAGGGCCACTGAACAACCAGCACATTCCAAGGTCTCCATGGACCCAAACGCACATTATGACGCATCCTCAGGAGAGGCCATTTCAACCCAGCCCCCTGGGTCGCGTGTTCCAGAGGCAGCAGATCAAACATATCTTGTCGCTAATAGCCAATGGGAATGCGAGGCATGCTGTACAGGGATCCATCCTTCGAACCCTGCTCTCCAGTCCTTCCATATGGTATGTCCTGGAGCCATGCAACAGGACTCGAATGTCCCGCAGAAGGAAACCTTGTGTTTTGGGGCAACCTCCAAACTCAGCGTGGGAAAACTTCCTTGGCCTCATGAGGCCCCCACTTCATGAAGGTGCCATCATGGACACATACTCCAGCCTCAGCCAACGTCTGATCCTCAGCCTGACTTCAGATGCAGGAGATTTTGATTCAGCCTCTGCAGAGTGGGCCTGCTCTGCCCTTGGTTCCAATCCTCACACTAGCTTGTGTTTTCAGACTTCCGTCCTCACACTCCTGGCCCACAAACCCTCCCTACTGGGAATTCTGGGGCCACAATGAAGCACTGTGCCTGCCTCCCAAGAGAAAAACATTGTCTATGGCGCTGCCCAGAAACCCCAAATGAGGATCAAACTGCTTGGCCCTCGGCAACACCCCAATTGCATAGGCTACCTTAAACAGTGATGCTCTGTCGCAAATAGCCTGAGCCCAGACCTTCCAACAGACACCGACACAGCTGGCTGCACACCCAGCACATTGGACCCGCCACTGCCTTAGGCCACCATCCATTCCCAACCTGGGTTTTCAGTCATCGGAACCTAGACCTTATCTCCAATCCCTGCACAGGGGGGAACCTGATGCACAAGTCAGAACCCCTCCTTCCCCATGGCAAGAAACCTTGCTGCTGGCAGTGAGTCAAACCTTCAGTGTAGGAGAAAACGGCATGGCCCATGAGGCCACGCCCAAGCGTGAGGGCCGCCTTGGGCACAAACACACATTGTGACCCTCAGCGTGAGTACCTTATTCAAGTAACGCCTCTCAGTGACTGGACCAAGAGCCCGCATATGTGGCTTGCCATGCCCATAGGCACCCAGGACTAACTAGATGGTGTGTATTCCAGTTGAGGGAACCCACTGCTGTGCTCTTGAGTCCCTCTCCTGGGGGGGGTCCCCTGTGGCAGAAAACAATACTCTTCATTCCCACAGAATGAACACAAACACTTGGGAGCTTGGACAATCCCCTGAGAGGAAGGCTCTTCCTCGGCCTCTGAGACAACCCCTACCCTGACCGGACACTGTAAACGCAACACCCAGAGACAAAATCCTGAGTGACTGCCTCCCACTTGCCCTACTTTGATTTCCAGAGGATCTCCCCTCACGGACTAGAGATCAGGCCTGCCATTACATTGGCCCCTAGCTGAGCCAAGTTTGCTTTTTCAGACATCTGTCCCCACAGCCCTGGCAAACAGAGCCTCTAGGCTGGGTCCTCTGGAGCCATACCACAGGACCGTGCCTGCTCTCTCCTGGGAAACTGTGTCCATTCCTTTGGCCACACACCTCCAGAATATGAGAAACCTCAAGGCCTCCGAGGACATCCCACTACTGGGAGCCTCACTGGACTCACAGGGGCATTCGGACACAAGCTGAGCAGCTACATCCATGAATGCATGCACACAGATGACAACAGAGATAGAAGGTTGAGCCAGACAGGCCTTTAGGCCGTAGTCTCAACTCTTACTTTGGTTTCCAGGTGTCACTCCTCAGAGGCTTTGGTTCGAAGAACAGGGTATGGGGCTTTCCTGAGGCACGGAACAGAACTCCTCTCGTCTCCACATGGGAAGTTTCCTTGTTGGAGCCGTGTCAAACACCTCATGTTGGAGAATCCTGCAGAGTCCCTGAGCCACCTCCACATTCCAAGGTCTCCCAGGCCACCAAGCCACAGTAGGACTCATCTTCAGGAGAGTCCATTTCAACTCTCCCCTCTGGGTAGCTCACCCAGGAGCCCGCAGATTGAGCCTGCCTTGTCCTGACTAAAGAGTGGGAATATGAGGTGGCGTTCCCAGGCATCCATGCTTAGACACCTGCTCTCGAGTCTTTCCATATGGGGCCTCTTGGAACCATCCAATAGGACTCGACTGTCGTGCAGAAGGTAACCTTCAGTTTTGGAGCAGTTCACAAATCCCATCGTAGGCAAAACTTTCTGGCCTCATGAAGCCCCCACACCCTTCAGGAAGAGGCCATGCTGGACAAGAACTCTAGCCTGAGGCACGTCTCATAGTTGACATGACCTCAGTGCAGGAGATCCCAATTCAGCCTCTGCAGGGTGGGCATGCCGTGACCTCGGTCCCAAACCTCACGCTAGCTTGTGTTTTCAGAATTCCTTCCTCACACTCCTGGCAAACAAGCCCTCCGGACTAGGAACTCCAGAACCAAAACCCAGCCCAGTGTCTGCCCAACGGAAGAAAAACGTTTCCCTGTGGGGCTCTCCAGAAAACCCAGATGAGGATCAACCTGCTCGGGCCTCGACGGTACCCGAACTGGATAGGCTGCTCTGGGCACTCATGCTCTGCCTGACACAGCCTGAAGCCAGACGTCCAGACAGACAAGGAGACAGCTGGCCGCACACCCAGCACTTCGGACACGCCATGGTCTTATGCCGTCACCTCATCCTAACCTTGGTTTTCAGATATCTGAACCTAGACATTATATCAATTCTCCACACAGCTGGGTATAGCAAGCACAAAACAGAACTCCTCCTTCCCCATGGCTGTCAAGCTTGCTCTTGGCATGGAGTCACACCTTCAGGGTGGGAGAAACCTTCATGGCCCCTGATGCCACGCTCAAACTTGAGTGCTGCTTGGGCACAAATTCACACTGTGATCCTCAGCATGAGCCCCATGTCAAAGAAAGGCCTGTCAGGGCCTGGACCAAGAGCCCACATATGGGGCTTGCCAAGCCCCTATGCACCCAATCCTCACCACGGTTTGAATTTTCCAGTCGCCCCGCCGGTACCTGGAGCTCTGCTCTGGAATCCCTTTCTTGGAGAGACCCATGAGCCAGACAACACGACTCCACCCTTCCCACAAAATGACCCCAAACTCTTGGGAGCTGGGACAAATCCCCAGAGAGGGATACTCGTCCACAGTACCTGAGGCCACCGCTCCAATCCACGGCTATCCCGGACACAACATCCAGAGACAAAAGCCTGAAGGAACGCCTCCCACTCGCCCTTGTTTCAGAGGCCCAGGAGCTCCCTCTCGGGCTGTACATCCGGCCTGCCATACCCTAGGCGCCACTCCTAAGCTGAGTTTGTGTATTCAGACTTCTGTGCCCACAGCCTCGACCCACACACCTCCAGGCTAGGGCCTCTAGGGCCACAGCGAAAGATTGTGCCTGCCCTCTCCAAGGAAAGTGTGCCCAATCCATTGACCACAACACTACAGGTTAGGGAAAAGCTCCAAGGCCCCTGAGGCCATCAATAGTGTAGGCCCCCCTGGACTAAGAGGGGCTCTCTGACACCAGCGGAGCAACTATCTCCACTTAGACTCTCAGACAGTGTCCCCAGAGACAGAAGGTTGAAATGGACAGGCCCCCAGGCCCTAATCTGAACCTTAGCTTTGGTTTCCAAGTTTCCGTTCTCAGAGGACTGTTTTCGTAGACCAGCACATGGGGCTTTTCTGAGGCACCAAACCAAACATCTCTCATCTCCACATGGGCAGCTTTCTTACTGGGATGTATCAAACACTTCAGGTAGGAGAGTTCCGCAGGGCCACTGAACAACCAGCACATTCCAAGGTCTCCATGGACCCAAACGCACATTATGACGCATCCTCAGGAGAGGCCATTTCAACCCAGCCCCCTGGGTCGCGTGTTCCAGAGGCAGCAGATCAAACATATCTTGTCGCTAATAGCCAATGGGAATGCGAGGCATGCTGTACAGGGATCCATCCTTCGAACCCTGCTCTCCAGTCCTTCCATATGGTATGTCCTGGAGCCATGCAACAGGACTCGAATGTCCCGCAGAAGGAAACCTTGTGTTTTGGGGCAACCTCCAAACTCAGCGTGGGAAAACTTCCTTGGCCTCATGAGGCCCCCACTTCATGAAGGTGCCATCATGGACACATACTCCAGCCTCAGCCAACGTCTGATCCTCAGCCTGACTTCAGATGCAGGAGATTTTGATTCAGCCTCTGCAGAGTGGGCCTGCTCTGCCCTTGGTTCCAATCCTCACACTAGCTTGTGTTTTCAGACTTCCGTCCTCACACTCCTGGCCCACAAACCCTCCCTACTGGGAATTCTGGGGCCACAATGAAGCACTGTGCCTGCCTCCCAAGAGAAAAACATTGTCTATGGCGCTGCCCAGAAACCCCAAATGAGGATCAAACTGCTTGGCCCTCGGCAACACCCCAATTGCATAGGCTACCTTAAACAGTGATGCTCTGTCGCAAATAGCCTGAGCCCAGACCTTCCAACAGACACCGACACAGCTGGCTGCACACCCAGCACATTGGACCCGCCACTGCCTTAGGCCACCATCCATTCCCAACCTGGGTTTTCAGTCATCGGAACCTAGACCTTATCTCCAATCCCTGCACAGGGGGGAACCTGATGCACAAGTCAGAACCCCTCCTTCCCCATGGCAAGAAACCTTGCTGCTGGCAGTGAGTCAAACCTTCAGTGTAGGAGAAAACGGCATGGCCCATGAGGCCACGCCCAAGCGTGAGGGCCGCCTTGGGCACAAACACACATTGTGACCCTCAGCGTGAGTACCTTATTCAAGTAACGCCTCTCAGTGACTGGACCAAGAGCCCGCATATGTGGCTTGCCATGCCCATAGGCACCCAGGACTAACTAGATGGTGTGTATTCCAGTTGAGGGAACCCACTGCTGTGCTCTAGAGTCCCTCTCCTGGGGGGGGTCCCCTGTGGCAGAAAACAATACTCTTCATTCCCACAGAATGAACACAAACACTTGGGAGCTTGGACAATCCCCTGAGAGGAAGGCTCTTCCTCGGCCTCTGAGACAACCCCTACCCTGACCGGACACTGTAAACGCAACACCCAGAGACAAAATCCTGAGTGACTGCCTCCCACTTGCCCTACTTTGATTTCCAGAGGATCTCCCCTCACGGACTAGAGATCAGGCCTGCCATTACATTGGCCCCTAGCTGAGCCAAGTTTGCTTTTTCAGACATCTGTCCCCACAGCCCTGGCAAACAGAGCCTCTAGGCTGGGTCCTCTGGAGCCATACCACAGGACCGTGCCTGCTCTCTCCTGGGAAACTGTGTCCATTCCTTTGGCCACACACCTCCAGAATATGAGAAACCTCAAGGCCTCCGAGGACATCCCACTACTGGGAGCCTCACTGGACTCACAGGGGCATTCGGACACAAGCTGAGCAGCTACATCCATGAATGCATGCACACAGATGACAACAGAGATAGAAGGTTGAGCCAGACAGGCCTTTAGGCCGTAGTCTCAACTCTTACTTTGGTTTCCAGGTGTCACTCCTCAGAGGCTTTGGTTCGAAGAACAGGGTATGGGGCTTTCCTGAGGCACGGAACAGAACTCCTCTCGTCTCCACATGGGAAGTTTCCTTGTTGGAGCCGTGTCAAACACCTCATGTTGGAGAATCCTGCAGAGTCCCTGAGCCACCTCCACATTCCAAGGTCTCCCAGGCCACCAAGCCACAGTAGGACTCATCTTCAGGAGAGTCCATTTCAACTCTCCCCTCTGGGTAGCTCACCCAGGAGCCCGCAGATTGAGCCTGCCTTGTCCTGACTAAAGAGTGGGAATATGAGGTGGCGTTCCCAGGCATCCATGCTTAGACACCTGCTCTCGAGTCTTTCCATATGGGGCCTCTTGGAACCATCCAATAGGACTCGACTGTCGTGCAGAAGGTAACCTTCAGTTTTGGAGCAGTTCACAAATCCCATCGTAGGCAAAACTTTCTGGACTCATGAAGCCCCCACACCCTTCAGGAAGAGGCCATGCTGGACAAGAACTCTAGCCTGAGGCACGTCTCATAGTTGACATGACCTCAGTGCAGGAGATCCCAATTCAGCCTCTGCAGGGTGGGCATGCCGTGACCTCGGTCCCAAACCTCACGCTAGCTTGTGTTTTCAGACTTCCTTCCTCACACTCCTGGCAAACAAGCCCTCCGGACTAGGAACTCCAGAACCAAAACCCAGCCCAGTGTCTGCCCAACGGAAGAAAAACGTTTCCCTGTGGGGCTCTCCAGAAAACCCAGATGAGGATCAACCTGCTCGGGCCTCGACGGTACCCGAACTGGATAGGCTGCTCTGGGCACTCATGCTCTGCCTGACACAGCCTGAAGCCAGACGTCCAGACAGACAAGGAGACAGCTGGCCGCACACCCAGCACTTCGGACACGCCATGGTCTTATGCCGTCACCTCATCCTAACCTTGGTTTTCAGATATCTGAACCTAGACATTATATCAATTCTCCACACAGCTGGGTATAGCAAGCACAAAACAGAACTCCTCCTTCCCCATGGCTGTCAAGCTTGCTCTTGGCATGGAGTCACACCTTCAGGGTGGGAGAAACCTTCATGGCCCCTGATGCCACGCTCAAACTTGAGTGCTGCTTGGGCACAAATTCACACTGTGATCCTCAGCATGAGCCCCATGTCAAAGAAAGGCCTGTCAGGGCCTGGACCAAGAGCCCACATATGGGGCTTGCCAAGCCCCTATGCACCCAATCCTCACCACGGTTTGAATTTTCCAGTCGCCCCGCCGGTACCTGGAGCTCTGCTCTGGAATCCCTTTCTTGGAGAGACCCATGAGCCAGACAACACGACTCCACCCTTCCCACAAAATGACCCCAAACTCTTGGGAGCTGGGACAAATCCCCAGAGAGGGATACTCGTCCACAGTACCTGAGGCCACCGCTCCAATCCACGGCTATCCCGGACACAACATCCAGAGACAAAAGCCTGAAGGAACGCCTCCCACTCGCCCTTGTTTCAGAGGCCCAGGAGCTCCCTCTCGGGCTGTACATCCGGCCTGCCATACCCTAGGCGCCACTCCTAAGCTGAGTTTGTGTATTCAGACTTCTGTGCCCACAGCCTCGACCCACACACCTCCAGGCTAGGGCCTCTAGGGCCACAGCGAAAGATTGTGCCTGCCCTCTCCAAGGAAAGTGTGCCC
The DNA here is from genome assembly GCF_964662115.1 of Mustela nivalis. Lineage (NCBI taxonomy): Eukaryota > Metazoa > Chordata > Mammalia > Carnivora > Mustelidae > Mustela > Mustela nivalis. The sequence goes on along the minus strand of NW_028136470.1, from coordinate 66,670 downwards.
AATCCATTGACCACAACACTACAGGTTAGGGAAAAGCTCCAAGGCCCCTGAGGCCATCAATAGTGTAGGCCCCCCTGGACTAAGAGGGGCTCTCTGACACCAGCGGAGCAACTATCTCCACTTAGACTCTCAGACAGTGTCCCCAGAGACAGAAGGTTGAAATGGACAGGCCCCCAGGCCCTAATCTGAACCTTAGCTTTGGTTTCCAAGTTTCCGTTCTCAGAGGACTGTTTTCGTAGACCAGCACATGGGGCTTTTCTGAGGCACCAAACCAAACATCTCTCATCTCCACATGGGCAGCTTTCTTACTGGGATGTATCAAACACTTCAGGTAGGAGAGTTCCGCAGGGCCACTGAACAACCAGCACATTCCAAGGTCTCCATGGACCCAAACGCACATTATGACGCATCCTCAGGAGAGGCCATTTCAACCCAGCCCCCTGGGTCGCGTGTTCCAGAGGCAGCAGATCAAACATATCTTGTCGCTAATAGCCAATGGGAATGCGAGGCATGCTGTACAGGGATCCATCCTTCGAACCCTGCTCTCCAGTCCTTCCATATGGTATGTCCTGGAGCCATGCAACAGGACTTGAATGTCCCGCAGAAGGAAACCTTGTGTTTTGGGGCAACCTCCAAACTCAGCGTGGGAAAACTTCCTTGGCCTCATGAGGCCCCCACTTCATGAAGGTGCCATCATGGACACATACTCCAGCCTCAGCCAACGTCTGATCCTCAGCCTGACTTCAGATGCAGGAGATTTTGATTCAGCCTCTGCAGAGTGGGCCTGCTCTGCCCTTGGTTCCAATCCTCACACTAGCTTGTGTTTTCAGACTTCCGTCCTCACACTCCTGGCCCACAAACCCTCCCTACTGGGAATTCTGGGGCCACAATGAAGCACTGTGCCTGCCTCCCAAGAGAAAAACATTGTCTATGGCGCTGCCCAGAAACCCCAAATGAGGATCAAACTGCTTGGCCCTCGGCAACACCCCAATTGCATAGGCTACCTTAAACAGTGATGCTCTGTCGCAAATAGCCTGAGCCCAGACCTTCCAACAGACACCGACACAGCTGGCTGCACACCCAGCACATTGGACCCGCCACTGCCTTAGGCCACCATCCATTCCCAACCTGGGTTTTCAGTCATCGGAACCTAGACCTTATCTCCAATCCCTGCACAGGGGGGAACCTGATGCACAAGTCAGAACCCCTCCTTCCCCATGGCAAGAAACCTTGCTGCTGGCAGTGAGTCAAACCTTCAGTGTAGGAGAAAACGGCATGGCCCATGAGGCCACGCCCAAGCGTGAGGGCCGCCTTGGGCACAAACACACATTGTGACCCTCAGCGTGAGTACCTTATTCAAGTAACGCCTCTCAGTGACTGGACCAAGAGCCCGCATATGTGGCTTGCCATGCCCATAGGCACCCAGGACTAACTAGATGGTGTGTATTCCAGTTGAGGGAACCCACTGCTGTGCTCTAGAGTCCCTCTCCTGGGGGGGGTCCCCTGTGGCAGAAAACAATACTCTTCATTCCCACAGAATGAACACAAACACTTGGGAGCTTGGACAATCCCCTGAGAGGAAGGCTCTTCCTCGGCCTCTGAGACAACCCCTACCCTGACCGGACACTGTAAACGCAACACCCAGAGACAAAATCCTGAGTGACTGCCTCCCACTTGCCCTACTTTGATTTCCAGAGGATCTCCCCTCACGGACTAGAGATCAGGCCTGCCATTACATTGGCCCCTAGCTGAGCCAAGTTTGCTTTTTCAGACATCTGTCCCCACAGCCCTGGCAAACAGAGCCTCTAGGCTGGGTCCTCTGGAGCCATACCACAGGACCGTGCCTGCTCTCTCCTGGGAAACTGTGTCCATTCCTTTGGCCACACACCTCCAGAATATGAGAAACCTCAAGGCCTCCGAGGACATCCCACTACTGGGAGCCTCACTGGACTCACAGGGGCATTCGGACACAAGCTGAGCAGCTACATCCATGAATGCATGCACACAGATGACAACAGAGATAGAAGGTTGAGCCAGACAGGCCTTTAGGCCGTAGTCTCAACTCTTACTTTGGTTTCCAGGTGTCACTCCTCAGAGGCTTTGGTTCGAAGAACAGGGTATGGGGCTTTCCTGAGGCACGGAACAGAACTCCTCTCGTCTCCACATGGGAAGTTTCCTTGTTGGAGCCGTGTCAAACACCTCATGTTGGAGAATCCTGCAGAGTCCCTGAGCCACCTCCACATTCCAAGGTCTCCCAGGCCACCAAGCCACAGTAGGACTCATCTTCAGGAGAGTCCATTTCAACTCTCCCCTCTGGGTAGCTCACCCAGGAGCCCGCAGATTGAGCCTGCCTTGTCCTGACTAAAGAGTGGGAATATGAGGTGGCGTTCCCAGGCATCCATGCTTAGACACCTGCTCTAGAGTCTTTCCATATGGGGCCTCTTGGAACCATCCAATAGGACTCGACTGTCGTGCAGAAGGTAACCTTCAGTTTTGGAGCAGTTCACAAATCCCATCGTAGGCAAAACTTTCTGGCCTCATGAAGCCCCCACACCCTTCAGGAAGAGGCCATGCTGGACAAGAACTCTAGCCTGAGGCACGTCTCATAGTTGACATGACCTCAGTGCAGGAGATCCCAATTCAGCCTCTGCAGGGTGGGCATGCCGTGACCTCGGTCCCAAACCTCACGCTAGCTTGTGTTTTCAGACTTCCTTCCTCACACTCCTGGCAAACAAGCCCTCCGGACTAGGAACTCCAGAACCAAAACCCAGCCCAGTGTCTGCCCAACGGAAGAAAAACGTTTCCCTGTGGGGCTCTCCAGAAAACCCAGATGAGGATCAACCTGCTCGGGCCTCGACGGTACCCGAACTGGATAGGCTGCTCTGGGCACTCATGCTCTGCCTGACACAGCCTGAAGCCAGACGTCCAGACAGACAAGGAGACAGCTGGCCGCACACCCAGCACTTCGGACACGCCATGGTCTTATGCCGTCACCTCATCCTAACCTTGGTTTTCAGATATCTGAACCTAGACATTATATCAATTCTCCACACAGCTGGGTATAGCAAGCACAAAACAGAACTCCTCCTTCCCCATGGCTGTCAAGCTTGCTCTTGGCATGGAGTCACACCTTCAGGGTGGGAGAAACCTTCATGGCCCCTGATGCCACGCTCAAACTTGAGTGCTGCTTGGGCACAAATTCACACTGTGATCCTCAGCATGAGCCCCATGTCAAAGAAAGGCCTGTCAGGGCCTGGACCAAGAGCCCACATATGGGGCTTGCCAAGCCCCTATGCACCCAATCCTCACCACGGTTTGAATTTTCCAGTCGCCCCGCCGGTACCTGGAGCTCTGCTCTGGAATCCCTTTCTTGGAGAGACCCATGAGCCAGACAACACGACTCCACCCTTCCCACAAAATGACCCCAAACTCTTGGGAGCTGGGACAAATCCCCAGAGAGGGATACTCGTCCACAGTACCTGAGGCCACCGCTCCAATCCACGGCTATCCCGGACACAACATCCAGAGACAAAAGCCTGAAGGAACGCCTCCCACTCGCCCTTGTTTCAGAGGCCCAGGAGCTCCCTCTCGGGCTGTACATCCGGCCTGCCATACCCTAGGCGCCACTCCTAAGCTGAGTTTGTGTATTCAGACTTCTGTGCCCACAGCCTGGACCCACACACCTCCAGGCTAGGGCCTCTAGGGCCACAGCGAAAGATTGTGCCTGCCCTCTCCAAGGAAAGTGTGCCCAATCCATTGACCACAACACTACAGGTTAGGGAAAAGCTCCAAGGCCCCTGAGGCCATCAATAGTGTAGGCCCCCCTGGACTAAGAGGGGCTCTCTGACACCAGCGGAGCAACTATCTCCACTTAGACTCTCAGACAGTGTCCCCAGAGACAGAAGGTTGAAATGGACAGGCCCCCAGGCCCTAATCTGAACCTTAGCTTTGGTTTCCAAGTTTCCGTTCTCAGAGGACTGTTTTCGTAGACCAGCACATGGGGCTTTTCTGAGGCACCAAACCAAACATCTCTCATCTCCACATGGGCAGCTTTCTTACTGGGATGTATCAAACACTTCAGGTAGGAGAGTTCCGCAGGGCCACTGAACAACCAGCACATTCCAAGGTCTCCATGGACCCAAACGCACATTATGACGCATCCTCAGGAGAGGCCATTTCAACCCAGCCCCCTGGGTCGCGTGTTCCAGAGGCAGCAGATCAAACATATCTTGTCGCTAATAGCCAATGGGAATGCGAGGCATGCTGTACAGGGATCCATCCTTCGAACCCTGCTCTCCAGTCCTTCCATATGGTATGTCCTGGAGCCATGCAACAGGACTTGAATGTCCCGCAGAAGGAAACCTTGTGTTTTGGGGCAACCTCCAAACTCAGCGTGGGAAAACTTCCTTGGCCTCATGAGGCCCCCACTTCATGAAGGTGCCATCATGGACACATACTCCAGCCTCAGCCAACGTCTGATCCTCAGCCTGACTTCAGATGCAGGAGATTTTGATTCAGCCTCTGCAGAGTGGGCCTGCTCTGCCCTTGGTTCCAATCCTCACACTAGCTTGTGTTTTCAGACTTCCGTCCTCACACTCCTGGCCCACAAACCCTCCCTACTGGGAATTCTGGGGCCACAATGAAGCACTGTGCCTGCCTCCCAAGAGAAAAACATTGTCTATGGCGCTGCCCAGAAACCCCAAATGAGGATCAAACTGCTTGGCCCTCGGCAACACCCCAATTGCATAGGCTACCTTAAACAGTGATGCTCTGTCGCAAATAGCCTGAGCCCAGACCTTCCAACAGACACCGACACAGCTGGCTGCACACCCAGCACATTGGACCCGCCACTGCCTTAGGCCACCATCCATTCCCAACCTGGGTTTTCAGTCATCGGAACCTAGACCTTATCTCCAATCCCTGCACAGGGGGGAACCTGATGCACAAGTCAGAACCCCTCCTTCCCCATGGCAAGAAACCTTGCTGCTGGCAGTGAGTCAAACCTTCAGTGTAGGAGAAAACGGCATGGCCCATGAGGCCACGCCCAAGCGTGAGGGCCGCCTTGGGCAAAAACACACATTGTGACCCTCAGCGTGAGTACCTTATTCAAGTAACGCCTCTCAGTGACTGGACCAAGAGCCCGCATATGTGGCTTGCCATGCCCATAGGCACCCAGGACAAACTAGATGGTGTGTATTCCAGTTGAGGGAACCCACTGCTGTGCTCTAGAGTCCCTCTCCTGGGGGGGGTCCCCTGTGGCAGAAAACAATACTCTTCATTCCCACAGAATGAACACAAACACTTGGGAGCTTGGACAATCCCCTGAGAGGAAGGCTCTTCCTCGGCCTCTGAGACAACCCCTACCCTGACCGGACACTGTAAACGCAACACCCAGAGACAAAATCCTGAGTGACTGCCTCCCACTTGCCCTACTTTGATTTCCAGAGGATCTCCCCTCACGGACTAGAGATCAGGCCTGCCATTACATTGGCCCCTAGCTGAGCCAAGTTTGCTTTTTCAGACATCTGTCCCCACAGCCCTGGCAAACAGAGCCTCTAGGCTGGGTCCTCTGGAGCCATACCACAGGACCGTGCCTGCTCTCTCCTGGGAAACTGTGTCCATTCCTTTGGCCACACACCTCCAGAATATGAGAAACCTCAAGGCCTCCGAGGACATCCCACTACTGGGAGCCTCACTGGACTCACAGGGGCATTCGGACACAAGCTGAGCAGCTACATCCATGAATGCATGCACACAGATGACAACAGAGATAGAAGGTTGAGCCAGACAGGCCTTTAGGCCGTAGTCTCAACTCTTACTTTGGTTTCCAGGTGTCACTCCTCAGAGGCTTTGGTTCGAAGAACAGGGTATGGGGCTTTCCTGAGGCACGGAACAGAACTCCTCTCGTCTCCACATGGGAAGTTTCCTTGTTGGAGCCGTGTCAAACACCTCATGTTGGAGAATCCTGCAGAGTCCCTGAGCCACCTCCACATTCCAAGGTCTCCCAGGCCACCAAGCCACAGTAGGACTCATCTTCAGGAGAGTCCATTTCAACTCTCCCCTCTGGGTAGCTCACCCAGGAGCCCACAGATTGAGCCTGCCTTGTCCTGACTAAAGAGTGGGAATATGAGGTGGCGTTCCCAGGCATCCATGCTTAGACACCTGCTCTCGAGTCTTTCCATATGGGGCCTCTTGGAACCATCCAATAGGACTCGACTGTCGTGCAGAAGGTAACCTTCAGTTTTGGAGCAGTTCACAAATCCCATCGTAGGCAAAACTTTCTGGCCTCATGAAGCCCCCACACCCTTCAGGAAGAGGCCATGCTGGACAAGAACTCTAGCCTGAGGCACGTCTCATAGTTGACATGACCTCAGTGCAGGAGATCCCAATTCAGCCTCTGCAGGGTGGGCATGCCGTGACCTCGGTCCCAAACCTCACGCTAGCTTGTGTTTTCAGACTTCCTTCCTCACACTCCTGGCAAACAAGCCCTCCGGACTAGGAACTCCAGAACCAAAACCCAGCCCAGTGTCTGCCCAACGGAAGAAAAACGTTTCCCTGTGGGGCTCTCCAGAAAACCCAGATGAGGATCAACCTGCTCGGGCCTCGACGGTACCCGAACTGGATAGGCTGCTCTGGGCACTCATGCTCTGCCTGACACAGCCTGAAGCCAGACGTCCAGACAGACAAGGAGACAGCTGGCCGCACACCCAGCACTTCGGACACGCCATGGTCTTATGCCGTCACCTCATCCTAACCTTGGTTTTCAGATATCTGAACCTAGACATTATATCAATTCTCCACACAGCTGGGTATAGCAAGCACAAAACAGAACTCCTCCTTCCCCATGGCTGTCAAGCTTGCTCTTGGCATGGAGTCACACCTTCAGGGTGGGAGAAACCTTCATGGCCCCTGATGCCACGCTCAAACTTGAGTGCTGCTTGGGCACAAATTCACACTGTGATCCTCAGCATGAGCCCCATGTCAAAGAAAGGCCTGTCAGGGCCTGGACCAAGAGCCCACATATGGGGCTTGCCAAGCCCCTATGCACCCAATCCTCACCACGGTTTGAATTTTCCAGTCGCCCCGCCGGTACCTGGAGCTCTGCTCTGGAATCCCTTTCTTGGAGAGACCCATGAGCCAGACAACACGACTCCACCCTTCCCACAAAATGACCCCAAACTCTTGGGAGCTGGGACAAATCCCCAGAGAGGGATACTCGTCCACAGTACCTGAGGCCACCGCTCCAATCCACGGCTATCCCGGACACAACATCCAGAGACAAAAGCCTGAAGGAACGCCTCCCACTCGCCCTTGTTTCAGAGGCCCAGGAGCTCCCTCTCGGGCTGTACATCCGGCCTGCCATACCCTAGGCGCCACTCCTAAGCTGAGTTTGTGTATTCAGACTTCTGTGCCCACAGCCTGGACCCACACACCTCCAGGCTAGGGCCTCTAGGGCCACAGCGAAAGATTGTGCCTGCCCTCTCCAAGGAAAGTGTGCCCAATCCATTGACCACAACACTACAGGTTAGGGAAAAGCTCCAAGGCCCCTGAGGCCATCAATAGTGTAGGCCCCCCTGGACTAAGAGGGGCTCTCTGACACCAGCGGAGCAACTATCTCCACTTAGACTCTCAGACAGTGTCCCCAGAGACAGAAGGTTGAAATGGACAGGCCCCCAGGCCCTAATCTGAACCTTAGCTTTGGTTTCCAAGTTTCCGTTCTCAGAGGACTGTTTTCGTAGACCAGCACATGGGGCTTTTCTGAGGCACCAAACCAAACATCTCTCATCTCCACATGGGCAGCTTTCTTACTGGGATGTATCAAACACTTCAGGTAGGAGAGTTCCGCAGGGCCACTGAACAACCAGCACATTCCAAGGTCTCCATGGACCCAAACGCACATTATGACGCATCCTCAGGAGAGGCCATTTTAACCCAGCCCCCTGGGTCGCGTGTTCCAGAGGCAGCAGATCAAACATATCTTGTCGTTAATAGCCAATGGGAATGCGAGGCATGCTGTACAGGGATCCATCCTTCGAACCCTGCTCTCCAGTCCTTCCATATGGTATGTCCTGGAGCCATGCAACAGGACTTGAATGTCCCGCAGAAGGAAACCTTGTGTTTTGGGGCAACCTCCAAACTCAGCGTGGGAAAACTTCCTTGGCCTCATGAGGCCCCCACTTCATGAAGGTGCCATCATGGACACATACTCCAGCCTCAGCCAACGTCTGATCCTCAGCCTGACTTCAGATGCAGGAGATTTTGATTCAGCCTCTGCAGAGTGGGCCTGCTCTGCCCTTGGTTCCAATCCTCACACTAGCTTGTGTTTTCAGACTTCCGTCCTCACACTCCTGGCCCACAAACCCTCCCTACTGGGAATTCTGGGGCCACAATGAAGCACTGTGCCTGCCTCCCAAGAGAAAAACATTGTCTATGGCGCTGCCCAGAAACCCCAAATGAGGATCAAACTGCTTGGCCCTCGGCAACACCCCAATTGCATAGGCTACCTTAAACAGTGATGCTCTGTCGCAAATAGCCTGAGCCCAGACCTTCCAACAGACACCGACACAGCTGGCTGCACACCCAGCACATTGGACCCGCCACTGCCCTAGGCCACCATCCATTCCCAACCTGGGTTTTCAGTCATCGGAACCTAGACCTTATCTCCAATCCCTGCACAGGGGGGAACCTGATGCACAAGTCAGAACCCCTCCTTCCCCATGGCAAGAAACCTTGCTGCTGGCAGTGAGTCAAACCTTCAGTGTAGGAGAAAACGGCATGGCCCATGAGGCCACGCCCAAGCGTGAGGGCCGCCTTGGGCACAAACACACATTGTGACCCTCAGCGTGAGTACCTTATTCAAGTAACGCCTCTCAGTGACTGGACCAAGAGCCCGCATATGTGGCTTGCCATGCCCATAGGCACCCAGGACTAACTAGATGGTGTGTATTCCAGTTGAGGGAACCCACTGCTGTGCTCTAGAGTCCCTCTCCTGGGGGGTCCCCTGTGGCAGAAAACAATACTCTTCATTCCCACAGAATGAACACAAACACTTGGGAGCTTGGACAATCCCCTGAGATGAAGGCTCTTCCTCGGCCTCTGAGACAACCCCTACCCTGACCGGACACTGTAAACGCAACACCCAGAGACAAAATCCTGAGTGACTGCCTCCCACTTGCCCTACTTTGATTTCCAGAGGATCTCCCCTCACGGACTAGAGATCAGGCCTGCCATTACATTGGCCCCTAGCTGAGCCAAGTTTGCTTTTTCAGACATCTGTCCCCACAGCCCTGGCAAACAGAGCCTCTAGGCTGGGTCCTCTGGAGCCATACCACAGGACCGTGCCTGCTCTCTCCTGGGAAACTGTGTCCATTCCTTTGGCCACACACCTCCAGAATATGAGAAACCTCAAGGCCTCCGAGGACATCCCACTACTGGGAGCCTCACTGGACTCACAGGGGCATTCGGACACAAGCTGAGCAGCTACATCCATGAATGCATGCACACAGATGACAACAGAGATAGAAGGTTGAGCCAGACAGGCCTTTAGGCCGTAGTCTCAACTCTTACTTTGGTTTCCAGGTGTCACTCCTCAGAGGCTTTGGTTCGAAGAACAGGGTATGGGGCTTTCCTGAGGCACGGAACAGAACTCCTCTCGTCTCCACATGGGAAGTTTCCTTGTTGTAGCCGTGTCAAACACCTCATGTTGGAGAATCCTGCAGAGTCCCTGAGCCACCTCCACATTCCAAGGTCTCCCAGGCCACCAAGCCACAGTAGGACTCATCTTCAGGAGAGTCCATTTCAACTCTCCCCTCTGGGTAGCTCACCCAGGATCCCGCAGATTGAGCCTGCCTTGTCCTGACTAAAGAGTGGGAATATGAGGTGGCGTTCCCAGGCATCCATGCTTAGACACCTGCTCTCGAGTCTTTCCATATGGGGCCTCTTGGAACCATCCAATAGGACTCGACTGTCGTGCAGAAGGTAACCTTCAGTTTTGGAGCAGTTCACAAATCCCATCGTAGGCAAAACTTTCTGGCCTCATGAAGCCCCCACACCCTTCAGGAAGAGGCCATGCTGGACAAGAACTCTAGCCTGAGGCACGTCTCATAGTTGACATGACCTCAGTGCAGGAGATCCCAATTCAGCCTCTGCAGGGTGGGCATGCCGTGACCTCGGTCCCAAACCTCACGCTAGCTTGTGTTTTCAGACTTCCTTCCTCACACTCCTGGCAAACAAGCCCTCCGGACTAGGAACTCCAGAACCAAAACCCAGCCCAGTGTCTGCCCAACGGAAGAAAAACGTTTCCCTGTGGGGCTCTCCAGAAAACCCAGATGAGGATCAACCTGCTCGGGCCTCGACGGTACCCGAACTGGATAGGCTGCTCTGGGCACTCATGCTCTGCCTGACACAGCCTGAAGCCAGACGTCCAGACAGACAAGGAGACAGCTGGCCGCACACCCAGCACTTCGGACACGCCATGGTCTTATGCCGTCACCTCATCCTAACCTTGGTTTTCAGATATCTGAACCTAGACATTATATCAATTCTCCACACAGCTGGGTATAGCAAGCACAAAACAGAACTCCTCCTTCCCCATGGCTGTCAAGCTTGCTCTTGGCATGGAGTCACACCTTCAGGGTGGGAGAAACCTTCATGGCCCCTGATGCCACGCTCAAACTTGAGTGCTGCTTGGGCACAAATTCACACTGTGATCCTCAGCATGAGCCCCATGTCAAAGAAAGGCCTGTCAGGGCCTGGACCAAGAGCCCACATATGGGGCTTGCCAAGCCCCTATGCACCCAATCCTCACCACGGTTTGAATTTTCCAGTCGCCCCGCCGGTACCTGGAGCTCTGCTCTGGAATCCCTTTCTTGGAGAGACCCATGAGCCAGACAACACGACTCCACCCTTCCCACAAAATGACCCCAAACTCTTGGGAGGTGGGACAAATCCCCAGAGAGGGATACTCGTCCACAGTACCTGAGGCCACCGCTCCAATCCACGGCTATCCCGGACACAACATCCAGAGACAAAAGCCTGAAGGAACGCCTCCCACTCGCCCTTGTTTCAGAGGCCCAGGAGCTCCCTCTCGGGCTGTACATCCGGCCTGCCATACCCTAGGCGCCACTCCTAAGCTGAGTTTGTGTATTCAGACTTCTGTGCCCACAGCCTGGACCCACACACCTCCAGGCTAGGGCCTCTAGGGCCACAGCGAAAGATTGTGCCTGCCCTCTCCAAGGAAAGTGTGCCCAATCCATTGACCACAACACTACAGGTTAGGGAAAAGCTCCAAGGCCCCTGAGGCCATCAATAGTGTAGGCCCCCCTGGACTAAGAGGGGCTCTCTGACACCAGCGGAGCAACTATCTCCACTTAGACTCTCAGACAGTGTCCCCAGAGACAGAAGGTTGAAATGGACAGGCCCCCAGGCCCTAATCTGAACCTTAGCTTTGGTTTCCAAGTTTCCGTTCTCAGAGGACTGTTTTCGTAGACCAGCACATGGGGCTTTTCTGAGGCACCAAACCAAACATCTCTCATCTCCACATGGGCAGCTTTCTTACTGGGATGTATCAAACACTTCAGGTAGGAGAGTTCCGCAGGGCCACTGAACAACCAGCACATTCCAAGGTCTCCATGGACCCAAACGCACATTATGACGCATCCTCAGGAGAGGCCATTTCAACCCAGCCCCCTGGGTCGCGTGTTCCAGAGGCAGCAGATCAAACATATCTTGTCGCTAATAGCCAATGGGAATGCGAGGCATGCTGTACAGGGATCCATCCTTCGAACCCTGCTCTCCAGTCCTTCCATATGGTATGTCCTGGAGCCATGCAACAGGACTCGAATGTCCCGCAGAAGGAAACCTTGTGTTTTGGGGCAACCTCCAAACTCAGCGTGGGAAAACTTCCTTGGCCTCATGAGGCCCCCACTTCATGAAGGTGCCATCATGGACACATACTCCAGCCTCAGCCAACGTCTGATCCTCAGCCTGACTTCAGATGCAGGAGATTTTGATTCAGCCTCTGCAGAGTGGGCCTGCTCTGCCCTTGGTTCCAATCCTCACACTAGCTTGTGTTTTCAGACTTCCGTCCTCACACTCCTGGCCCACAAACCCTCCCTACTGGGAATTCTGGGGCCACAATGAAGCACTGTGCCTGCCTCCCAAGAGAAAAACATTGTCTATGGCGCTGCCCAGAAACCCCAAATGAGGATCAAACTGCTTGGCCCTCGGCAACACCCCAATTGCATAGGCTACCTTAAACAGTGATGCTCTGTCGCAAATAGCCTGAGCCCAGACCTTCCAACAGACACCGACACAGCTGGCTGCACACCCAGCACATTGGACCCGCCACTGCCTTAGGCCACCATCCATTCCCAACCTGGGTTTTCAGTCATCGGAACCTAGACCTTATCTCCAATCCCTGCACAGGGGGGAACCTGATGCACAAGTCAGAACCCCTCCTTCCCCATGGCAAGAAACCTTGCTGCTGGCAGTGAGTCAAACCTTCAGTGTAGGAGAAAACGGCATGGCCCATGAGGCCACGCCCAAGCGTGAGGGCCGCCTTGGGCACAAACACACATTGTGACCCTCAGCGTGAGTACCTTATTCAAGTAACGCCTCTCAGTGACTGGACCAAGAGCCCGCATATGTGGCTTGCCATGCCCATAGGCACCCAGGACTAACTAGATGGTGTGTATTCCAGTTGAGGGAACCCACTGCTGTGCTCTAGAGTCCCTCTCCTGGGGGGTCCCCTGTGGCAGAAAACAATACTCTTCATTCCCACAGAATGAACACAAACACTTGGGAGCTTGGACAATCCCCTGAGAGGAAGGCTCTTCCTCGGCCTCTGAGACAACCCCTACCCTGACCGGACACTGTAAACGCAACACCCAGAGACAAAATCCTGAGTGACTGCCTCCCACTTGCCCTACGTTGATTTCCAGAGGATCTCCCCTCACGGACTAGAGATCAGGCCTGCCATTACATTGGCCCCTAGCTGAGCCAAGTTTGCTTTTTCAGACATCTGTCCCCACAGCCCTGGCAAACAGAGCCTCTAGGCTGGGTCCTCTGGAGCCATACCACAGGACCGTGCCTGCTCTCTCCTGGGAAACTGTGTCCATTCCTTTGGCCACACACCTCCAGAATATGAGAAACCTCAAGGCCTCCGAGGACATCCCACTACTGGGAGCCTCACTGGACTCACAGGGGCATTCGGACACAAGCTGAGCAGCTACATCCATGAATGCATGCACACAGATGACAACAGAGATAGAAGGTTGAGCCAGACAGGCCTTTAGGCCGTAGTCTCAACTCTTACTTTGGTTTCCAGGTGTCACTCCTCAGAGGCTTTGGTTCGAAGAACAGGGTATGGGGCTTTCCTGAGGCACGGAACAGAACTCCTCTCGTCTCCACATGGGAAGTTTCCTTGTTGGAGCCGTGTCAAACACCTCATGTTGGAGAATCCTGCAGAGTCCCTGAGCCACCTCCACATTCCAAGGTCTCCCAGGCCACCAAGCCACAGTAGGACTCATCTTCAGGAGAGTCCATTTCAACTCTCCCCTCTGGGTAGCTCACCCAGGAGCCCGCAGATTGAGCCTGCCTTGTCCTGACTAAAGAGTGGGAATATGAGGTGGCGTTCCCAGGCATCCATGCTTAGACACCTGCTCTAGAGTCTTTCCATATGGGGCCTCTTGGAACCATCCAATAGGACTCGACTGTCGTGCAGAAGGTAACCTTCAGTTTTGGAGCAGTTCACAAATCCCATCGTAGGCAAAACTTTCTGGCCTCATGAAGCCCCCACACCCTTCAGGAAGAGGCCATGCTGGACAAGAACTCTAGCCTGAGGCACGTCTCATAGTTGACATGACCTCAGTGCAGGAGATCCCAATTCAGCCTCTGCAGGGTGGGCATGCCGTGACCTCGGTCCCAAACCTCACGCTAGCTTGTGTTTTCAGACTTCCTTCCTCACACTCCTGGCAAACAAGCCCTCCGGACTAGGAACTCCAGAACCAAAACCCAGCCCAGTGTCTGCCCAACGGAAGAAAAACGTTTCCCTGTGGGGCTCTCCAGAAAACCCAGATGAGGATCAACCTGCTCGGGCCTCGACGGTACCCGAACTGGATAGGCTGCTCTGGGCACTCATGCTCTGCCTGACACAGCCTGAAGCCAGACGTCCAGACAGACAAGGAGACAGCTGGCCGCACACCCAGCACTTCGGACACGCCATGGTCTTATGCCGTCACCTCATCCTAACCTTGGTTTTCAGATATCTGAACCTAGACATTATATCAATTCTCCACACAGCTGGGTATAGCAAGCACAAAACAGAACTCCTCCTTCCCCATGGCTGTCAAGCTTGCTCTTGGCATGGAGTCACACCTTCAGGGTGGGAGAAACCTTCATGGCCCCTGATGCCACGCTCAAACTTGAGTGCTGCTTGGGCACAAATTCACACTGTGATCCTCAGCATGAGCCCCATGTCAAAGAAAGGCCTGTCAGGGCCTGGACCAAGAGCCCACATATGGGGCTTGCCAAGCCCCTATGCACCCAATCCTCACCACGGTTTGAATTTTCCAGTCGCCCCGCCGGTACCTGGAGCTCTGCTCTGGAATCCCTTTCTTGGAGAGACCCATGAGCCAGACAACACGACTCCACCCTTCCCACAAAATGACCCCAAACTCTTGGGAGCTGGGACAAATCCCCAGAGAGGGATACTCGTCCACAGTACCTGAGGCCACCGCTCCAATCCACGGCTATCCCGGACACAACATCCAGAGACAAAAGCCTGAAGGAACGCCTCCCACTCGCCCTTGTTTCAGAGGCCCAGGAGCTCCCTCTCGGGCTGTACATCCGGCCTGCCATACCCTAGGCGCCACTCCTAAGCTGAGTTTGTGTATTCAGACTTCTGTGCCCACAGCCTGGACCCACACACCTCCAGGCTAGGGCCTCTAGGGCCACAGCGAAAGATTGTGCCTGCCCTCTCCAAGGAAAGTGTGCCCAATCCATTGACCACAACACTACAGGTTAGGGAAAAGCTCCAAGGCCCCTGAGGCCATCAATAGTGTAGGCCCCCCTGGACTAAGAGGGGCTCTCTGACACCAGCGGAGCAACTATCTCCACTTAGACTCTCAGACAGTGTCCCCAGAGACAGAAGGTTGAAATGGACAGGCCCCCAGGCCCTAATCTGAACCTTAGCTTTGGTTTCCAAGTTTCCGTTCTCAGAGGACTGTTTTCGTAGACCAGCACATGGGGCTTTTCTGAGGCACCAAACCAAACATCTCTCATCTCCACATGGGCAGCTTTCTTACTGGGATGTATCAAACACTTCAGGTAGGAGAGTTCCGCAGGGCCACTGAACAACCAGCACATTCCAAGGTCTCCATGGACCCAAACGCACATTATGACGCATCCTCAGGAGAGGCCATTTCAACCCAGCCCCCTGGGTCGCGTGTTCCAGAGGCAGCAGATCAAACATATCTTGTCGCTAATAGCCAATGGGAATGCGAGGCATGCTGTACAGGGATCCATCCTTCGAACCCTGCTCTCCAGTCCTTCCATATGGTATGTCCTGGAGACATGCAACAGGACTCGAATGTCCCGCAGAAGGAAACCTTGTGTTTTGGGGCAACCTCCAAACTCAGCGTGGGAAAACTTCCTTGGCCTCATGAGGCCCCCACTTCATGAAGGTGCCATCATGGACACATACTCCAGCCTCAGCCAACGTCTGATCCTCAGCCTGACTTCAGATGCAGGAGATTTTGATTCAGCCTCTGCAGAGTGGGCCTGCTCTGCCCTTGGTTCCAATCCTCACACTAGCTTGTGTTTTCAGACTTCCGTCCTCACACTCCTGGCCCACAAACCCTCCCTACTGGGAATTCTGGGGCCACAATGAAGCACTGTGCCTGCCTCCCAAGAGAAAAACATTGTCTATGGCGCTGCCCAGAAACCCCAAATGAGGATCAAACTGCTTGGCCCTCGGCAACACCCCAATTGCATAGGCTACCTTAAACAGTGATGCTCTGTCGCAAATAGCCTGAGCCCAGACCTTCCAACAGACACCGACACAGCTGGCTGCACACCCAGCACATTGGACCCGCCACTGCCTTAGGCCACCATCCATTCCCAACCTGGGTTTTCAGTCATCGGAACCTAGACCTTATCTCCAATCCCTGCACAGGGGGGAACCTGATGCACAAGTCAGAACCCCTCCTTCCCCATGGCAAGAAACCTTGCTGCTGGCAGTGAGTCAAACCTTCAGTGTAGGAGAAAACGGCATGGCCCATGAGGCCACGCCCAAGATGAGGGCCGCCTTGGGCACAAACACACATTGTGACCCTCAGCGTGAGTACCTTATTCAAGTAACGCCTCTCAGTGACTGGACCAAGAGCCCGCATATGTGGCTTGCCATGCCCATAGGCACCCAGGACTAACTAGATGGTGTGTATTCCAGTTGAGGGAACCCACTGCTGTGCTCTAGAGTCCCTCTCCTGGGGGGTCCCCTGTGGCAGAAAACAATACTCTTCATTCCCACAGAATGAACACAAACACTTGGGAGCTTGGACAATCCCCTGAGAGGAAGGCTCTTCCTCGGCCTCTGAGACAACCCCTACCCTGACCGGACACTGTAAACGCAACACCCAGAGACAAAATCCTGAGTGACTGCCTCCCACTTGCCCTACGTTGATTTCCAGAGGATCTCCCCTCACGGACTAGAGATCAGGCCTGCCATTACATTGGCCCCTAGCTGAGCCAAGTTTGCTTTTTCAGACATCTGTCCCCACAGCCCTGGCAAACAGTGCCTCTAGGCTGGGTCCTCTGGAGCCATACCACAGGACCGTGCCTGCTCTCTCCTGGGAAACTGTGTCCATTCCTTTGGCCACACACCTCCAGAATATGAGAAACCTCAAGGCCTCCGAGGACATCCCACTACTGGGAGCCTCACTGGACTCACAGGGGCATTCGGACACAAGCTGAGCAGCTACATCCATGAATGCATGCACACAGATGACAACAGAGATAGAAGGTTGAGCCAGACAGGCCTTTAGGCCGTAGTCTCAACTCTTACTTTGGTTTCCAGGTGTCACTCCTCAGAGGCTTTGGTTCGAAGAACAGGGTATGGGGCTTTCCTGAGGCACGGAACAGAACTCCTCTCGTCTCCACATGGGAAGTTTCCTTGTTGGAGCCGTGTCAAACACCTCATGTTGGAGAATCCTGCAGAGTCCCTGAGCCACCTCCACATTCCAAGGTCTCCCAGGCCACCAAGCCACAGTAGGACTCATCTTCAGGAGAGTCCATTTCAACTCTCCCCTCTGGGTAGCTCACCCAGGAGCCCGCAGATTGAGCCTGCCTTGTCCTGACTAAAGAGTGGGAATATGAGGTGGCGTTCCCAGGCATCCATGCTTAGACACCTGCTCTAGAGTCTTTCCATATGGGGCCTCTTGGAACCATCCAATAGGACTCGACTGTCGTGCAGAAGGTAACCTTCAGTTTTGGAGCAGTTCACAAATCCCATCGTAGGCAAAACTTTCTGGCCTCATGAAGCCCCCACACCCTTCAGGAAGAGGCCATGCTGGACAAGAACTCTAGCCTGAGGCACGTCTCATAGTTGACATGACCTCAGTGCAGGAGATCCCAATTCAGCCTCTGCAGGGTGGGCATGCCGTGACCTCGGTCCCAAACCTCACGCTAGCTTGTGTTTTCAGACTTCCTTCCTCACACTCCTGGCAAACAAGCCCTCCGGACTAGGAACTCCAGAACCAAAACCCAGCCCAGTGTCTGCCCAACGGAAGAAAAACGTTTCCCTGTGGGGCTCTCCAGAAAACCCAGATGAGGTTCAACCTGCTCGGGCCTCGACGGTACCCGAACTGGATAGGCTGCTCTGGGCACTCATGCTCTGCCTGACACAGCCTGAAGCCAGACGTCCAGACAGACAAGGAGACAGCTGGCCGCACACCCAGCACTTCGGACACGCCATGGTCTTATGCCGTCACCTCATCCTAACCTTGGTTTTCAGATATCTGAACCTAGACATTATATCAATTCTCCACACAGCTGGGTATAGCAAGCACAAAACAGAACTCCTCCTTCCCCATGGCTGTCAAGCTTGCTCTTGGCATGGAGTCACACCTTCAGGGTGGGAGAAACCTTCATGGCCCCTGATGCCACGCTCAAACTTGAGTGCTGCTTGGGCACAAATTCACACTGTGATCCTCAGCATGAGCCCCATGTCAAAGAAAGGCCTGTCAGGGCCTGGACCAAGAGCCCACATATGGGGCTTGCCAAGCCCCTATGCACCCAATCCTCACCACGGTTTGAATTTTCCAGTCGCCCCGCCCGTACCTGGAGCTCTGCTCTGGAATCCCTTTCTTGGAGAGACCCATGAGCCAGACAACACGACTCCACCCTTCCCACAAAATGACCCCAAACTCTTGGGAGCTGGGACAAATCCCCAGAGAGGGATACTCGTCCACAGTACCTGAGGCCACCGCTCCAATCCACGGCTATCCCGGACACAACATCCAGAGACAAAAGCCTGAAGGAACGCCTCCCACTCGCCCTTGTTTCAGAGGCCCAGGAGCTCCCTCTCGGGCTGTACATCCGGCCTGCCATACCCTAGGCGCCACTCCTAAGCTGAGTTTGTGTATTCAGACTTCTGTGCCCACAGCCTGGACCCACACACCTCCAGGCTAGGGCCTCTAGGGCCACAGCGAAAGATTGTGCCTGCCCTCTCCAAGAAAAGTGTGCCCAATCCATTGACCACAACACTACAGGTTAGGGAAAAGCTCCAAGGCCCCTGAGGCCATCAATAGTGTAGGCCCCCCTGGACTAAGAGGGGCTCTCTGACACCAGCGGAGCAACTATCTCCACTTAGACTCTCAGACAGTGTCCCCAGAGACAGAAGGTTGAAATGGACAGGCCCCCAGGCCCTAATCTGAACCTTAGCTTTGGTTTCCAAGTTTCCGTTCTCAGAGGACTGTTTTCGTAGACCAGCACATGGGGCTTTTCTGAGGCACCAAACCAAACATCTCTCATCTCCACATGGGCAGCTTTCTTACTGGGATGTATCAAACACTTCAGGTAGGAGAGTTCCGCAGGGCCACTGAACAACCAGCACATTCCAAGGTCTCCATGGACCCAAACGCACATTATGACGCATCCTCAGGAGAGGCCATTTCAACCCAGCCCCCTGGGTCGCGTGTTCCAGAGGCAGCAGATCAAACATATCTTGTCGCTAATAGCCAATGGGAATGCGAGGCATGCTGTACAGGGATCCATCCTTCGAACCCTGCTCTCCAGTCCTTCCATATGGTATGTCCTGGAGCCATGCAACAGGACTCGAATGTCCCGCAGAAGGAAACCTTGTGTTTTGGGGCAACCTCCAAACTCAGCGTGGGAAAACTTCCTTGGCCTCATGAGGCCCCCACTTCATGAAGGTGCCATCATGGACACATACTCCAGCCTCAGCCAACGTCTGATCCTCAGCCTGACTTCAGATGCAGGAGATTTTGATTCAGCCTCTGCAGAGTGGGCCTGCTCTGCCCTTGGTTCCAATCCTCACACTAGCTTGTGTTTTCAGACTTCCATCCTCACACTCCTGGCCCACAAACCCTCCCTACTGGGAATTCTGGGGCCACAATGAAGCACTGTGCCTGCCTCCCAAGAGAAAAACATTGTCTATGGCGCTGCCCAGAAACCCCAAATGAGGATCAAACTGCTTGGCCCTCGGCAACACCCCAATTGCATAGGCTACCTTAAACAGTGATGCTCTGTCGCAAATAGCCTGAGCCCAGACCTTCCAACAGACACCGACACAGCTGGCTGCACACCCAGCACATTGGACCCGCCACTGCCTTAGGCCACCATCCATTCCCAACCTGGGTTTTCAGTCATCGGAACCTAGACCTTATCTCCAATCCCTGCACAGGGGGGAACCTGATGCACAAGTCAGAACCCCTCCTTCCCCATGGCAAGAAACCTTGCTGCTGGCAGTGAGTCAAACCTTCAGTGTAGGAGAAAACGGCATGGCCCATGAGGCCACGCCCAAGATGAGGGCCGCCTTGGGCACAAACACACATTGTGACCCTCAGCGTGAGTACCTTATTCAAGTAACGCCTCTCAGTGACTGGACCAAGAGCCCGCATATGTGGCTTGCCATGCCCATAGGCACCCAGGACTAACTAGATGGTGTGTATTCCAGTTGAGGGAACCCACTGCTGTGCTCTAGAGTCCCTCTCCTGGGGGGTCCCCTGTGGCAGAAAACAATACTCTTCATTCCCACAGAATGAACACAAACACTTGGGAGCTTGGACAATCCCCTGAGAGGAAGGCTCTTCCTCGGCCTCTGAGACAACCCCTACCCTGACCGGACACTGTAAACGCAACACCCAGAGACAAAATCCTGAGTGACTGCCTCCCACTTGCCCTACGTTGATTTCCAGAGGATCTCCCCTCACGGACTAGAGATCAGGCCTGCCATTACATTGGCCCCTAGCTGAGCCAAGTTTGCTTTTTCAGACATCTGTCCCCACAGCCCTGGCAAACAGTGCCTCTAGGCTGGGTCCTCTGGAGCCATACCACAGGACCGTGCCTGCTCTCTCCTGGGAAACTGTGTCCATTCCTTTGGCCACACACCTCCAGAATATGAGAAACCTCAAGGCCTCCGAGGACATCCCACTACTGGGAGCCTCACTGGACTCACAGGGGCATTCGGACACAAGCTGAGCAGCTACATCCATGAATGCATGCACACAGATGACAACAGAGATAGAAGGTTGAGCCAGACAGGCCTTTAGGCCGTAGTCTCAACTCTTACTTTGGTTTCCAGGTGTCACTCCTCAGAGGCTTTGGTTCGAAGAACAGGGTATGGGGCTTTCCTGAGGCACGGAACAGAACTCCTCTCGTCTCCACATGGGAAGTTTCCTTGTTGGAGCCGTGTCAAACACCTCATGTTGGAGAATCCTGCAGAGTCCCTGAGCCACCTCCACATTCCAAGGTCTCCCAGGCCACCAAGCCACAGTAGGACTCATCTTCAGGAGAGTCCATTTCAACTCTCCCCTCTGGGTAGCTCACCCAGGAGCCCGCAGATTGAGCCTGCCTTGTCCTGACTAAAGAGTGGGAATATGAGGTGGCGTTCCCAGGCATCCATGCTTAGACACCTGCTCTAGAGTCTTTCCATATGGGGCCTCTTGGAACCATCCAATAGGACTCGACTGTCGTGCAGAAGGTAACCTTCAGTTTTGGAGCAGTTCACAAATCCCATCGTAGGCAAAACTTTCTGGCCTCATGAAGCCCCCACACCCTTCAGGAAGAGGCCATGCTGGACAAGAACTCTAGCCTGAGGCACGTCTCATAGTTGACATGACCTCAGTGCAGGAGATCCCGATTCGCCTCTGCAGAGTGGGCATGCCGTGACCTCGGTCCCAAACCTCACGCTAGCTTGTGTTTTCAGACTTCCTTCCTCACACTCCTGGCAAACAAGCCCTCCGGACTAGGAACTCCAGAACCACAACCCAGCCCAGTGTCTGCCCAACGGAAGAAAAACGTTTCCCTGTGGGGCTCTCCAGAAAACCCAGATGAGGTTCAACCTGCTCGGGCCTCGACGGTACCCGAACTGGATAGGCTGCTCTGGGCACTCATGCTCTGCCTGACACAGCCTGAAGCCAGACGTCCAGACAGACAAGGAGACAGCTGGACGCACACCCAGCACTTCGGACACGCCATGGTCTTATGCCGTCACCTCATCCTAACCTTGGTTTTCAGATATCAGAACCTAGATATTATATCAATTCTCCACACAGCTGGGTATAGCAAGCACAAAACAGAACTCCTCCTTCCCCATGGCTGTCAAGCTTGCTCTTGTCATGGAGTCACACCTTCAGGGTGGGAGAAACCTTCATGGCCCCTGATGCCACGCCAAACTTGAGTGCTGCTTGGGCACAAATTCACACTGTGATCCTCAGCATGAGCCCCATGTCAAAGAAAGGCCTGTCAGGGCCTGGACCAAGAGCCCACATATGGGGCTTGCCAAGCCCCTATGCACCCAATCCTCACCACGGTTTGAATTTTCCAGTCGCCCCGCCCGTACCTGGAGCTCTGCTCTGGAATCCCTTTCTTGGAGAGACCCATGAGCCAGACAACACGACTCCACCCTTCCCACAAAATGACCCCAAACTCTTGGGATCTGGGACAAATCCCCAGAGAGGGATACTCGTCCACAGTACCTGAGGCCACCGCTCCAATCCACGGCTATCCCGGACACAACATCCAGAGACAAAAGCCTGAAGAAACGCCTCCCACTCGCCCTTGTTTCAGAGGCCCAGGAGCTCCCTCTCGGGCTATACATCCGGCCCGACATACCCTAGGCGCCACTCCTAAGCTGAGTTTGTGTATTCAGACTTCTGTGCCCACAGCCTGGACCCACACACCTCCAGGCTAGGGCCTCTAGGGCCACAGCGAAAGATTGTGCCTGCCCTCTCCAAGAAAAGTGTGCCCAATCCATTGACCACAACACTACAGGTTAGGGAAAAGCTCCAAGGCCCCTGAGGCCATCAATAGTGTAGGCCCCCCTGGACTAAGAGGGGCTCTCTGACACCAGCGGAGCAACTATATCCACTTAGACTCTCAGACAGTGTCCCCAGAGACAGAAGGTTGAAATGGACAGGCCCCCAGGCCCTAATCTGAACCTTAGCTTTGGTTTCCATGTTTCCGTTCTCAGAGGACTGTTTTCGTAGACCAGCATATGGGGCTTTTCTGAGGCACCAAACCAAACATCTCTCATCTCCACATGGGCAGCTTTCTTACTGGGATGTATCAAACACTTCAGGTAGGAGAGTTCCGCAGGGCCTCTGAACAACCAGCACATTCCAAGGTCTCCATGGACCCAAACGCACATTATGACGCATTCTCAGTAGAGGCCATTTCAACTCAGCCCCCTGGGTCGCGTGTTCCAGAGGCAGCAGATCAAACATATCTTGTCGCTAATAGCCAATGGGAATGCGAGGCATGCTGTACAGGGATCCATCCTTCGAACCCTGCTCTCCAGTCCTTCCATATGGTATGTCCTGGAGCCATGCAACAGGACTCGAATGTCCTGCAGAAGGAAACCTTGTGGTTTGGGGCAACCTCCAAACTCAGCGTGGGAAAACTTCCTTGGCCTCATGAGGCCCCCACTTCATGAAGGTGCCATCATGGACACATACTCCAGCCTCAGCCAAAGTCTGATCCTCAGCCTGACTTCAGATGCAGGAGATTTTGATTCAGCCTCTGCAGAGTGGGCCTGCTCTGCCCTTGGTTCCAATCCTCACATTAGCTTGTGTTTTCAGACTTCCGTCCTCACACTCCTGGCCCACAAACCCTCCCTACTGGGAATTCTGGGGCCACAATGAAGCACTGTGCCTGCCTCCCAAGAGAAAAACATTGTCTATGGCGCTGCCCAGAAACCCCAAATGAGGATCAAACTGCTTGGCCCTCGGCAACACCCCAATTGCATAGGCTACCTTAAACAGTGATGCTCTGTCGCAAATAGCCTGAGCCCAGACCTTCCAACAGACACTGACAAGGCTGGCTGCACACCCAGCACATTGGACCCGCCACTGCCTTAGGCCACCATCCATTCCCACCCTGGGTTTTCAGTCATCGGAACCTAGACCTTATCTCCAATCCCTGTACAGGGGGGAACCTGATGCACAAGTCAGAACCCCTCCTTCCCCATGGCAAGAAACCTTGCTGCTGGCAGTGAGTCAAACCTTCAGTGTAGGAGAAAACGGCATGGCCCATGAGGCCACGCCCAAGCGTGAGGGCCGCCTTGGGCACAAACACACATTGTGACCCTCAGCGTGAGTACCTTATTCAAGTAACGCCTCTCAGTGACTGGACCAAGAGCCCGCATATGTGGCTTGCCATGCCCATAGGCACCCAGGACTAACTAGATGGTGTGTATTCCAGTTGAGGGAACCCACTGCTGTGCTCTAGAGTCCCTCTCCTGGGGGGTCCCCTGTGGCAGAAAACAATACTCTTCATTCCCACAGAATGAACACAAACACTTGGGAGCTTGGACAATCCCCTGAGAGGAAGGCTCTTCCTCGGCCTCTGAGACAACCCCTACCCTGACCGGACACTGTAAACACAACACCCAGAGACAAAATCCTGAGTGACTGCCTCCCACTTGCCCTACTTTGATTTCCAGAGGATCTCCCCTCACGGACTAGAGATCAGGCCTGCCATTACATTGGCCCCTAGCTGAGCCAAGTTTGCTTTTTCAGACATCTGTCCCCACAGCCCTGGCAAACAGAGCCTCTAGGCTGGGTCCTCTGGAGCCATACCACAGGACCGTGCCTGCTCTCTCCTGGGAAACTGTGTCCATTCCTTTGGCCACACACCTCCAGAATATGAGAAACCTTAAGGCCTCCGAGGACATCCCACTACTGGGAGCCTCACTAGACTCACAGGGGCATTCGGACAAAAGCTGAGCAGCTACATCCATGAATGCATGCACACAGATGACAACAGAGATAGAAGGTTGAGCCGGACAGGCCTTTAGGCCGTAGTCTCAACTCTTACTTTGGTTTCCAGGTGTCACTCCTCAGAGGCTTTGGTTCGAAGAACAGGGTATGGGGCTTTCCTGAGGCACGGAACAGAACTCCTCTCGTCTCCACATGGGAAGTTTCCTTGTTGGAGCCGTGTCAAACACCTCATGTTGGAGAATCCTGCAGAGTCCCTGAGCCACCTCCACATTCCAAGGTCTCCCAGGCCACCAAGCCACAGTAGGACTCATCTTCAGGAGAGTCCATTTCAACTCTCCCCTCTGGGTAGCTCACCCAGGAGCCCCAGATTGAGCCTGCCTTGTCCTGACTAAAGAGTGGGAATATGAGGTGGCGTTCCCAGGCATCCATGCTTAGACACCTGCTCTCGAGTCTTTCCATATAGGGCCTCTTGGAACCATCCAATAGGACTCGACTGTCGTGCAGAAGGTAACCTTCAGTTTTGGAGCAGTTCACAAATCCCATCGTAGGCAAAACTTTCTGGCCTCATGAAGCCCCCACACCCTTCAGGAAGAGGCCATGCTGGACAAGAACTCTAGCCTGAGGCACGTCTAATAGTTGACATGACCTCAGTGCAGGAGATCCCGATTCAGCCTCTGCATGGTGGGCATGCCGTGACCTCGGTCCCAAACCTCACGCTAGCTTGTGTTTTCAGACTTCCTTCCTCACACTCCTGGCAAACAAGCCCTCCGGACTAGGAACTCCAGAACCAAAACCCAGCCCAGTGTCTGCCCAACGGAAGAAAAACGTTTCCCTGTGGGGCTCTCCAGAAAACCCAGATGAGGATCAACCTGCTCGGGCCTCGACGGTACCCGAACTGGATAGGCTGCTCTGGGCACTCATGCTCTGCCTGACACAGCCTGAAGCCAGACGTCCAGACAGACAAGGAGACAGCTGGCCGCACACCCAGCACTTCGGACACGCCATGGTCTTATGCCGTCACCTCATCCTAACCTTGGTTTTCAGATATCTGAACCTAGACATTATATCAATTCTCCACACAGCTGGGTATAGCAAGCACAAAACAGAACTCCTCCTTCCCCATGGCTGTCAAGCTTGCTCTTGGCATGGAGTCACACCTTCAGGGTGGGAGAAACCTTCATGGCCCCTGATGCCACGCCCAAACTTGAGTGCTGCTTGGGCACAAATTCACACTGTGACCCTCAGCATGAGCCCCATGTCAAAGAAAGGCCTGTCAGGGCCTGGACCAAGAGCCCACATATGGGGCTTGCCAAGCCCCTATGCACCCAATCCTCACCACGGTTTGAATTTTCCAGTCGCCCCGCCCGTACCTGGAGCTCTGCTCTGGAATCCCTTTCTTGGAGAGACCCATGAGCCAGACAACACGACTCCACCCTTCCCACAAAATGACCCCAAACTCTTGGGAGCTGGGACAAATCCCCAGAGAGGGATACTCGTCCACAGTACCTGAGGCCACCGCTCCAATCACGGCTATCCCGGACACAACAGCCAGAGACAAAAGCCTGAAGGAACGCCTCCCACTCGCCCTTGTTTCAGAGGCCCAGGAGCTCCCTCTCGGGCTGTACATCCGGCCTGCCATACCCTAGGCGCCACTCATAAGCTGAGTTTGTGTATTCAGACTTCTGTGCCCACAGCCTGGACCCACACACCTCCAGGCTAGGGCCTCTAGGGCCAAAGCGAAAGATTGTGCCTGCCCTCTCCAAGGAAAGTGTGCCCAATCCATTGACCACAACACTACAGGTTAGGGAAAAGCTCCTAGGCCCCTGAGGCCATCAATAGTGTAGGCCCCCCTGGACTAAGAGGGGCTCTCTGACACCAGCGGAGCAACTATCTCCACTTAGACTCTCAGACAGTGTCCCCAGCGACAGAAGGTTGAAATGGACAGGCCCCCAGGCCCTAATCTGAACCTTAGCTTTGGTTTCCATGTTTCCGTTCTCAGAGGACTGTTTTCGTAGACCAGCATATGGGGCTTTTCTGAGGCACCAAACCAAACATCTCTCATCTCCACATGGGCAGCTTTCTTACTGGGATGTATCAAACACTTCAGGTAGGAGAGTTCCGCAGGGCAACTGAACAACCAGCACATTCCAAGGTCTCCATGGACCCAAACGCACATTATGACGCATCCTCAGGAGAGGCCATTTCAACCCAGCCCCCTGGGTCGCGTGTTCCAGAGGCAGCAGATCAAACATATCTTGTCGCTAATAGCCAATGGGAATGCGAGGCATGCTGTACAGGGATCCATCCTTCGAACCCTGCTCTCCAGTCCTTCCATATGGTATGTCCTGGAGCCATGCAACAGGACTCGAATGTCCCGCAGAAGGAAACCTTTTGTTTTGGGGCAACCTCCAAACTCAGCGTGGAAAAACTTCCTTGGCCTCATGAGGCCCCCACTTCATGACGGTGCCATCATGGACACATACTCCAGCCTCAGCCAACGTCTGATCCTCAGCCTGACTTCAGATGCAGGAGATTTTGATTCAGCCTCTGCAGAGTGGGCCTGCTCTGCCCTTGGGTCCAATCCTCACACTAGCTTGTGTTTTCAGACTTCCGTCCTCACACTCCTGGCCCACAAACCCTCCCTACTGGGAATTCTGGGGCCACAATGAAGCACTGTGCCTGCCTCCCAAGAGAAAAACATTGTCTATGGCGCTGCCCAGAAACCCCAAATGAGGATCAAACTGCTTGGCCCTCGGCAACACCCCAATTGCATAGGCTACCTTAAACAGTGATGCTCTGTCGCAAATAGCCTGAGCCCAGACCTTCCAACACACACCGACACAGCTGGCTGCACACCCAGCACATTGGACCCGCCACTGCCTTAGGCCACCATCCATTCCCAACCTGGGTTTTCAGTCATCGGAACCTAGACCTTATCTCCAATCCCTGCACAGGGGGGAACCTGATGCACAAGACAGAACCCCTCCTTCCCCATGGCAAGAAACCTTGCTGCTGGCAGTGAGTCAAACCTTCAGTGTAGGAGAAAACGACATGGCCCATGAGGCCACGCCCAAGCGTGAGGGCCGCCTTGGGCACAAACACACATTGTGACCCTCAGCGTGAGTACCTTATTCAAGTAACGCCTCTCAGTGACTGGACCAAGAGCCCGCATATGTGGCTTGCCATGCCCATAGGCACCCAGGACTAACTAGATGGTGTGTATTCCAGTTGAGGGAACCCACTGCTGTGCTCTAGAGTCCCTCTCCTGGGGGGTCCCCTGTGGCAGAAAACAATACTCTTCATTCCCACAGAATGAACACAAACACTTGGGAGCTTGGACAATCCCCTGAGAGGAAGGCTCTTCCTCGGCCTCTGAGACAACCCCTACCCTGACCGGACACTGTAAACGCAACACCCAGAGACAAAATCCTGAGTGACTGCCTCCCACTTGCCCTACTTTGATTTCCAGAGGATCTCCCCTCACGGACTAGAGATCAGGCCTGCCATTACATTGGCCCCTAGCTGAGCCAAGTTTGCTTTTTCAGACATCTGTCCCCACAGCCCTGGCAAACACAGCCTCTAGGCTGGGTCCTCTGGAGCCATACCACAGGACCGTGCCTGCTCTCTCCTGGGAAACTGTGTCCATTCCTTTGGCCACACACCTCCAGAATATGAGAAACCTCAAGGCCTCCGAGGACATCCCACTACTGGGAGCCTCACTGGACTCACAGGGGCATTCGGACACAAGCTGAGCAGCTACATCCATGAATGCATGCACACAGATGACAACAGAGATAGAAGGTTGAGCCAGACAGGCCTTTAGGCCGTAGTCTCAACTCTTACTTTGGTTTCCAGGTGTCACTCCTCAGAGGCTTTGGTTCGAAGAACAGGGTATGGGGCTTTCCTTAGGCACGGAACAGAACTCCTCTCGTCTCCACATGGGTGTTTCCTTGTTGGAGCCGTGTCAAACACCTCATGTTGGAGAATACTGCAGAGTCCCTGAGCCACCTCCACATTCCAAGGTCTCCCAGGCCACCAAGCCACAGTAGGACTCATCTTCAGGAGAGTCCATTTCAACTCTCCCCTCTGGGTAGCTCACCCAGGAGCCCGCAGATTGAGCCTGCCTTGTCCTTTCTAAAGAGTGGGAATATGAGGTGGCGTTCCCAGGCATCCATGCTTAGACACCTGCTCTCGAGTCTTTCCTTATGGGGCCTCTTGGAACCATCCAATAGGACTCGACTGTCGTGCAGAAGGTAACCTTCAATATTGGAGCAGTTCACAAATCCCATCGTAGGCAAAACTTTCTGGCCTCATGAAGCCCCCACACCCTTCAGGAAGAGGCCATACTGGACAAGAACTCTCGCCTGAGGCACGTCTCATAGTTGACATGACCTCAGTGCAGGAGATCCCGATTCAGCCTCTGCAGAGTGGGCCTGCAGTGACCTCGGTCCCAAACCTCACGCTAGCTTGTGTTTTCCGACTTCCTTCCTCACACTCCTGGCAAACAAGCCCTCCGGACTAGGAACTCCAGAACCAAAACCCAGCCCAGTGTCTGCCCAACGGAAGAAAAACGTTTCCCTGTGGGGCTCTCCAGAAAACCCAGATGAGGATCAACCTGCTCGGGCCTCGACGGTACCCGAACTGGATAGGCTGCTCTGGGCACTCATGCTCTGCCTGACACAGCCTGAAGCCAGACGTCCAGACAGACAAGGAGACAGCTGGCCGCACACCCAGCACTTCGGACACGCCATGGTCTTATGCCGTCACCTCATCCTAACCTTGGTTTTCAGATATCTGAACCTAGACATTATATCAATTCTCCACACAGCTGGGTATAGCAAGCACAAAACAGAACTCCTCCTTCCCCATGGCTGTCAAGCTTGCTCTTGGCATGGAGTCACACCTTGAGGGTGGGAGAAACCTTCATGGCCCCTGATGCCACGCCCAAACTTGAGTGCTGCTTGGGCACAAATTCACACTGTGACCCTCAGCATGAGCCCCATGTCAAAGAAAGGCCTGTCAGGGCCTGGACCAAGAGCCCACATATGGGGCTTGCCAAGCCCCTATGCACCCAATCCTCACCAAAGTTTGAATTTTCCAGTCGCCCCGCCCGTACCTGGAGCTCTGCTCTGGAATCCCTTTCTTGGAGAGACCCATGAGCCAGACAACACGACTCCACCCTTCCCACAAAATGACCCCAAACTCTTGGGAGCTGGGACAAATCCCCAGAGAGGGATACTCGTCCACAGTACCTGAGGCCACCGCTCCAATCCACGGCTATCCCGGACACAACATCCAGAGACAAAAGCCTGAAGTAACGCCTCCCACTCGCCCTTGTTTCAGAGGCCCAGGAGCTCCCTCTAGGGCTGTACATCCGGCCTGCCATACCCTAGGCGCCACTCATAAGCTGAGTTTGTGTATTCAGACTTCTGTGCCCACAGCCTGGACCCACACAACATCCAGGCTAGGGCCTCTGGACCAAACAGCAAAAGATTGTGCCTGCCCACTCCAAGGAAAGTGTGCCCAATCCATTGACCACAACCCTACAGGTTAGGGAAAAGCTCCAAGGTCCCTGAGGCCATCAATAGTATAGGCCACCCTGGACTAAGAGGGGCTCTCTGACACCAGCGGAACAACTATCTCCACTTAGACTCTCAGACAGTGTCCCCAGAGACAGAAGGTTGAAATGGACAGGCCCCCAGGCCCTAATCTGAACCTTAGCTTTGGTTTCCATGTTTCCGTTCTCAGAGGACTGTTTTCGTAGACCAGCACATGGGGCTTTTCTGAGGCACCAAAACAAACCTCTCTCATCTCCACATGGGCAGCTTTCTTACTGGGATGTATCAAACACTTCAGGTAGGGGAGTTCCGCAGCGCCACTGAACAACCAGCACATTCCAAGGTCTCCATGGACCCAAACGCACATTATGACGCATCCTCAGGAGAGGCCATTTCATCTCAGCCCCCTGGGTCGCGTGTTCCAGAGGCAGCAGATCAAACATATCTTGTTGGTATTAGCCAATGGGAATGCGAGGCATGCAGTACAGGGATCCATCCTTCGAACCCTGCTCTCCAGTCCTTCCATATGGTATGTCCTGGAGCCATGTAACAGGACTTGAATGTCCCGCAGTAGGAAACCATGTGGTTTGGGGCAACCTCCAAACTCAGCGTGGGAAAACTTCCTTGGCCTCATGAGGCCCCCACTTCATGAAGGTGCCATCATGGACACATACTCCAGCCTCAGCCAACGTCTGATCCTCAGCCTGACTTCAGATGCAGGAGATTTTGATTCAGCCTCTGCAGAGTGGGCCTGCTCTGCCCTTGGTTCCAATCCTCACACTAGCTTGTGTTTTCAGACTTCCGTCCTCACACTCCTGGCCCACAAACCCTCCCTACTGGGAATTCTGGGGCCACAATGAAGCACTGTGCCTGCCTCCCAGGAGAAAAACATTGTCTATGGCGCTGCCCAGAAACCCCAAATGAGGATCAAACTGCTTGGCCCTCGGCAACACCCCAATTGCATAGGCTACCTTAAACAGTGATGCTCTGTCGCAAATAGCCTGAGCCCAGACCTTCCAACAGACACCGACACAGCTGGCTGCACACCCAGCACATTGGACCCGCCACTGCCTTAGGCCACCATCCATTCCCAACCTGGGTTTTCAGTCATCGGAACCTAGACCTTATCTCCAATCCCTGCACAGGGGGGAACCTGATGCACAAGTCAGAACCCCTCCTTCCCCCTGGCAAGAAACCTTGCTGCTGGCAGTGAGTCAAACCTTCAGTGTAGGAGAAAACGGCATGGCCCATGAGGCCACGCCCAAGCGTGAGGGCCGCCTTGGGCACAAACACACATTGTGACCCTCAGCGTGAGTACCTTATTCAAGTAACGCCTCTCAGTGACTGGACCAAGAGCCCGCATATGTGGCTTGCCATGCCCATAGGCACCCAGGACTAACTAGATGGTGTGTATTCCAGTTGAGGGAACCCACTGCTGTGCTCTAGAGTCCCTCTCCTGGGGGGTCCCCTGTGGCAGAAAACAGTACTCTTCATTCCCACAGAATGAACACAAACACTTGGGAGCTTGTACAATCCCCCGAGAGGAAGGCTCTTCCTCGGCCTCTGAGACAAACCCTACCCTGACCGGACACTGTAAACGCAACACCCAGAGACAAAATCCTGAGTGACTGCCTCCCACTTGCCCTACGTTGATTTCCAGAGGATCTCCCCTCACGGACTAGAGATCAGGCCTGCCATTACATTGGCCCCTAGCTGAGCCAAGTTTGCTTTTTCAGACATCTGTCCCCACAGCCCTGGCAAACACAGCCTCTAGGCTGGGTCCTCTGGAGCCATACCACAGGACCGTGCCTGCTCTCTCCTGGGAAACTGTGTCCATTCCTTTGGCCACACACCTCCAGAATATGAGAAACCTCAAGGCCTCCGAGGACATCCTACTACTGGGAGCCTCACTGGACTCACAGGGGCATTCGGACACAAGCTGAGCAGCTACATCCATGAATGCATGCACACAGATATCAACAGAGATAGAAGGTTGAGCCGGACAGGCCTTTAGGCCGTAGTCTCAACTCTTGCTTTGGTTTCAGGTGTCACTCCTCAGAGGCTTTGGTTCGAAGAACAGGGTATGGGGCTTTCCTGAGGCACGGAACAGAACTCCTCTCGTCTCCACATGGGAAGTTTCCTTGTTGGAGCCGTGTCAAACATCTCATGTTGGAGAATCCTGCAGAGTCCCTGAGCCACCTCCACATTCCAAGGTCTCCCAGGCCACCAAGCCACAGTAGGACTCATCTTCAGGAGAGTCCATTTCAACTCTCCCCTCTGGGTAGCTCACCCAGGAGCCCGCAGATTGAGCCTGCCTTGTCCTGACTAAAGAGTGGGAATATGAGGTGGCGTTCCCAGGCATCCATGCTTAGACACCTGCTCTTGAGTCTTTCCATATGGGGCCTCTTGGAACCATCCAATAGGACTCGACTGTCGTGCAGAAGGTAACCTTCAGTTTTGGAGCAGTTCACAAATCCCATCGTAGGCAAAATTTTCTGGCCTCATGAAGCCCCCACACCCTTCAGGAAGAGGCCATGCTGGACAAGAACTCTAGCCTGAGGCACGTCTCATAGTTGACATGACCTCAGTGCAGGAGATCTCGATTCAGCCTCTGCAGAGTGGGCATGCCGTGACCTCGGTCCCAAACCTCACGCTAGCTTGTGTTTTCCGACTTCCTTCCTCACACTCCTGGCAAACAAGCCCTCCGGACTAGGATCTCCAGAACCACAACCCAGCCCAGTGTCTGCCAACGGAAGAAAAACGTTTCCCTGTGGGGCTCTCCAGAAAACCCAGATGAGGATCAACCTGCTCGGGCCTCGACGGTACGGGAACTGGATAGGCTGCTCTGGGCACTCATGCTCTGCCTGACACAGCCTGAAGCCAGACGTCCAGACAGACAAGGAGACAGCTGGCCGCACACCCAGCACTTCGGACACGCCATGGTCTTATGCCGTCACCTCATCCTAACCTTGGTTTTCAGATATCTGAACCTAGACATTATATCAATTCTCCACACAGCTGGGTATAGCAAGCACAAAACAGAACTCCTCCTTCCCCATGGCTGTCAAGCTTGCTCTTGGCATGGAGTCACACCTTCAGGGTGGGAGAAACCTTCATGGCCCCTGATGCCACGCCCAAACTTGAGTGCTGCTTGGGCACAAATTCATACTGTGATCCTCAGCATGAGCCCCATGTCAAAGAAAGGCCTGTCAGGGCCTGGACCATGAGCCCACATATGGGGCTTTCCAAGCCCCTATGCACCCCATCCTCACCACGGTTTGAATTTTCCAGTCGCCCCGCCCGTACCTGGAGCTCTGCTCTGGAATCCCTTTCTTGGAAAGACCCATGAGCCAGACAACACGACTCCACCCTTCCCACAAAATGACCCCAAACTCTTGGGAGCTGGGACAAATCCCCAGAGAGGGATACTCGTCCACAGTACCTGAGGCCACCGCTCCAATCCACGGCTATCCCGGACACAACATCCAGAGACAAAAGCCTGAAGGAACGCCTCCCACTCGCCATTGTTTCAGAGGCCCAGGATTCCCTTCGGGCTGTACATCCGGCCTGCCATACCCTAGGCGCCACTCATAAGCTGAGATGGTGTATTCAGACTTCTGTGCCCACAGCCTGGACCCACACAACATCCAGGCTAGGGCCTCTGGACCAAACAGCAAAAGATTGTGCCTGCCCTCTCCAAGGAAAGTGTGCCCAATCCATTGACCACAACCCTACAGGTTAGGGAAAAGCTCCAAGGTCCCTGAGGCCATCAATAGTGTAGGCCCCCCTGGACTAAGAGGGGCTCTCTGACACCATCGGAGCAACTATCTCCACTTAGACTCTCAGAAAGTGTCCCCAGAGACAGAAGGTTGAAATGGACAGGCCCCCAGGCCCTAATCTGAACCTTAGCTTTGGTTTCCATGTTTCCGTTCTCAGAGGACTGTTTTCGTAGACCAGCACATGGGGTTTTTCTGAGGCACCAAACCAAACCTCTCTCATCTCCACATGGGCAGCTTTCTTACTGGGATGTATCAAACACTTCAAGTAGGAGAGTTCCGCAGGGCCACTGAACAACCAGCACATTCCAAGGTCTCCATGGACCCAAACGCACATTATGACGGATCCTCAGGAGAGGCCAATTCATCTCAGCCCCCTGGGTCGCGTGTTCCAGAGGCAGCAGAACAAACATATCTTGTCGCTAATAGCCAATGGGAATGCGAGGCATGCTGTACAGGGATCCATCCTTCGAACCCTGCTCTCCAGTCCTTCCATATGGTATGTCCTGGAGCCATGCAACAGGACTCGAATGTCCCGCAGAAGGAAACCTTGTGGTTTGGGGCAACCTCCAAACTCAGCGTGGGAAAACATTTTTGGCCTCAAGAGGCCCCCACTTCATGAAGGTGCCATCATGGACACATACTCCAGCCTCAGCCAACGTCTGATCCTCAGCCTGACTTCAGATGCAGGAGATTTTGATTCAGCCTCTGCAGAGTGGGCCTGCTCTGCCCTTGGCTCCAATCCTCACACTAGCTTGTGTTTTCAGACTTCCGTCCTCACACTCCTAGCCCACAAACCCTCACTACTGGGAATTCTGGGGCCACAATGAAGCACTGTGCCTGCCTCCCAGGAGAAAAACATTGTCTATGGCGCTGCCCAGAAACCCCAAATGAGGATCAAACTGCTTGGCCCTCGGCAACACCCCAATTGCATAGGCTACCTTAAACAGTGATGCTCTGTCGCAAATAGCCTGAGCCCAGACCTTCCAACAGACACCGACACAGCTGGCTGCACACCCAGCACATTGGACCCGCCACTGCCTTAGGCCACCATCCATTCCCAACCTGGGTTTTCAGTCATCGGAACCTAGACCTTATCTCCAATCCCTGCACAGGGGGGAACCTGATGCACAAGTCAGAACCCCTCCTTCCCCCTGGCAAGAAACCTTGCTGCTGGCAGTGAGTCAAACCTTCAGTGTAGGAGAAAACGGCATGGCCCATGAGGCCACGCCCAAGCGTTAGGGCCGGCTTGGGCACAAACACACATTGTGACCCTCAGCGTGAGTACCTTATTCAAGTAACGCCTCTCAGTGACTGGACCAAGAGCCCGCATATGTGGCTTGCCATGCCCATAGGCACCCAGGACTAACTAGATGGTGTGTATTCCAGTTGAGGGAACCCACTGCTGTGCTCTAGAGTCCCTCTCCTGGGGGGTCCCCTGTGGCAGAAAACAGTACTCTTCATTCCCACAGAATGAACACAAACACTTGGGAGCTTGTACAATCCCCCGAGAGGAAGGCTCTTCCTCGGCCTCTGAGACAAACCCTACCCTGACCGGACACTGTAAACGCAACACCCAGAGACAAAATCCTGAGTGACTGCCTCCCACTTGCCCTACTTTGATTTCCAGAGGATCTCCCCTCACGGACTAGAGATCAGGCCTGCCATTACATTGGCCCCTAGCTGAGCCAAGTTTGCTTTTTCAGACATCTGTCCCCACAGCCCTGGCAAACAGAGCCTCTAGGCTGGGTCCTCTGGAGCCATACCACAGGACCGTGCCTGCTCTCTCCTGGGAAACTGTGTCCATTCCTTTGGCCACACACCTCCAGAATATGAGAAACCTCAAGGCCTCTGAGGACATCCCACTACTGGGAGCCTCACTGGACTCACAGGGGCATTCGGACACAAGCTGAGCAGCTACATCCATGAATGCATGCACACAGATGTCAACAGAGATAGAAGGTTGAGCCGGACAGGCCTTTAGGCCGTAGTCTCAACTCTTGCTTTGGTTTCAGGTGTCACTCCTCAGAGGCTTTGGTTCGAAGAACAGGGTATGGGGCTTTCCTGAGGCACGGAACAGAACTCCTCTCGTCTCCACATGGGAAGTTTCCTTGTTGGAGCCGTGTCAAACATCTCATGTTGGAGAATCCTGCAGAGTCCCTGAGCCACCTCCACATTCCAAGGTCTCCCAGGTCACCAAGCCACAGTAGGACTCATCTTCAGGAGAGTCCATTTCAACTCTCCCCTCTGGGTAGCTCACCCAGGAGCCCGCAGATTGAGCCTGCCTTGTCCTGACTAAAGAGTGGGAATATGAGGTGGCGTTCCCAGGCATCCATGCTTAGACACCTGCTCTCGAGTCTTTCCATATGGGGCCTCTTGGAACCATCCAATAGGACTCGACTGTCGTGCAGAAGGTAACCTTCAGTTTTGGAGCAGTTCACAAATCCCATCGTAGGCAAAACTTTCTGGCCTCATGAAGCCCCGACACCCTTCAGGAAGAGGCCATGCTGGACAAGATCTCTAGCCTGAGGCACGTCTCATAGTTGACATGACCTCAGTGCAGGAGATCTCGATTCAGCCTCTGCAGAGTGGGCCTGCCGTGCCCTCGGTCCCAAACCTCACGCTAGCTTGTGTTTTCAGACTTCCTTCCTCACACTCCTGGCAAACAAGCCCTCCGGACTAGGAACTCCGGAACCACAACCCAGCCCAGTGTCTGCCCAACGGAAGAAAAACGTTTCCCTGTGGGGCTCTCCAGAAAACCCAGATGAGGATCAACCTGCTCGGGCCTCGACGGTACGGGAACTGGATAGGCTGCTCTGGCCACTCATGCTCTGCCTGACACAGCCTGAAGCCAGACGTCCAGACAGACAAGGAGACAGCTGGCCGCACACCCAGCACTTCGGACACGCCATGGTCTTGTGCCGTCACCTCATCCTAACCTTGGTTTTCAGATATCTGAACCTAGACATTATATCAATTCTCCACACAGCTGGGTATAGCAAGCACAAAACAGAACTCCTCCTTCCCCATGGCTGTCAAGCTTGCTCTTGGCATGGAGTCACACCTTCAGGGTGGGAGAAACCTTCATGGCCCCTGATGCCACGCCCAAACTTGAGTGCTGCTTGGGCACAAATTCACATTGTGACCCTCAGCATGAGCCCCATGTCAAAGAAAGGCCTGTCAGGGCCTGGACCAAGAGACCACATATGGAGCTTTCCAAGCCCCTATGCACCCAATCCTCACCACGCCCGTACCTGGAGCTCTGCTCTGGAATCCCTTTCTTGGAGAGACCCATGAGCCAGACAACACGACTCCACCCTTCCCACAAAATGACCCCAAACTCTTGGGAGCTGGGACAAATCCCCAGAGAGGGATACTCGTCCACAGTACCTGAGGCCACCGCTCCAATCCACGGCTATCCCGGACACAACATCCAGAGACAAAAGCCTGAAGGAACGCCTCCCACTCGCCCTTGTTTCAGAGGCCCAGGAGCTCCCTCTCGGGCTGTACATCCGGACTGCCATACCCTAGGCGCCACTCATAAGCTGAGTTTGTGTATTCAGACTTCTGTGCCCACAGCCTGGACCCACACAACATCCAGGCTAGGGACTCTGGACCAAACAGCGAAAGATTGTGCCTGCCCTCTCCAAGGAAAGTGTGCCCAATCCATTGACCACAACCCTACAGGTTAGGGAAAAGCTCCAAGGTCCCTGAGGCCATCAATAGTATAAGCCACCCTGGACTAAGAGGGGCTCTCTGACACCAGCGGAGCAACTATCTCCACTTAGACTCTCAGACAGTGTCCCCAGAGACAGAAGGTTGAAATGGACAGGACCCCAGGCCCTAATCTGAACCTTAGCTTTGGTTTCCATGTTTCCGTTCTCAGAGGACTGTTTTCATAGACCAGCACATGGGGCTTTTCTGAGGCACCAAACCAAACCTCTCTCATCTCCACATGGGCAGCTTTCTTACTGGGATGTATCAAACACTTCAAGTAGGAGAGTTCCGCAGGGCCACTGAACAACCAGCACATTCCAAGGTCTCCATGGACCCAAAAGCACATTATGTCGCATCCTCAGGAGAGGCCAATTCATCTCAGCCCCCTGGGTCGCGTGTTCCAGAGGCAGCAGAACAAACATATCTTGTCGCTAATAGCCAATGGGAATGCGAGGCATGCTGTACAGGGATCCATCCTTCGAACCCTGCTCTCCAGTCCTTCCATATGGTATGTTCTGGAGCCATGCAACAGGACTCGGATGTCCCGCAGAAGGAAACCTTGTGGTTTGGGGCAACCTCCAAACACAGCGTGGGAAAACTTCCTTGGCCTCATGAGGCCCCCACTTCATGAAGGTGCCATCATGGACATATACTCCAGCCTCAGCCAACGTCTGATCCTCAGCCTGACTTCACATGCAGGAGATTTTGATTCAGCCTCTGCAGAGTGGGCCTGCTCTGCCCTTGGCTCCAATCCTCACACTAGCTTGTGTTTTCAGACTTCTGTCCTCACACTCCTGGCCCACAAACCCTCCCTACTGGGAATTCTGGGGCCACAATGAAGCACTGTGCCTGCCTCCCAGGAGAAAAACATTGTCTATGGCGCTGCCCAGAAACCCCAAATGAGGATCAAACTGCTTGGCCCTCGGCAACACCCCAATTGCATAGGCTACCTTAAACAGTGATGCTCTGTCGCAAATAGCCTGAGCCCAGACCTTCCAACAGACACCGACACAGCTGGCTGCACACCCAGCACATTGGACCCGCCACTGCCTTAGGCCACCATCCATTCCCAACCTGGGTTTTCAGTCATCGGAACCTAGACCTTATCTCCAATCCCTGCACAGGGGGGAACCTGATGCACAAGTCAGAACCCCTCCTTCCCTCTGGCAAGAAACCTTGCTGCTGGCAGTGAGTCAAACCTTCAGTGTAGGAGAAAACGGCATGGCCCATGAGGCCACGCCCAAGCGTGAGGGCCGCCTTGGGCACAAACACACATTGTGACCCTCAGCGTGAGTACCTTATTCAAGTAACGCCTCTCAGTGACTGACCAAGAGCCCGCATATGTGGCTTGCCATGCCCATAGGCACCCAGGACTAACTAGATGGTGTGTATTCCAGTAGAAGGAACCCACTGCTGTGCTCTAGAGTCCCTCTCCTGGGGGGGCCCTGTGGCAGAAAACAGTACTCTTCATTCCCACAGAATGAACACAAACACTTGGGAGCTTGTACAATCCCCCGAGAGGAAGGCTCTTCCTCGGCCTCTGAGACAACCCCTACCCTGACCGGACACTGTAAACGCAACACCCAGAGACAAAATCCTGAGTGACTGCCTCCCACTTGCCCTACTTTGATTTCCAGAGGATCTCCCCTCACGGACTAGAGATCAGGCCTGCCATTACATTGGCCCCTAGCTGAGCCAAGTTTGCTTTTTCAGACATCTGTCCCCACAGCCCTGGCAAACAGAGCCTCTAGGCTGGGTCCTCTGGAGCCATACCACAGGACCGTGCCTGCTCTCTCCTGGGAAACTGTGTCCATTCCTTTGGCCACACACCTCCAGAATATGAGAAACCTCAAGGCCTCCGAGGACATCCCACTACTGGGAGCCTCACTGGACTCACAGGGGCATTTGGACACAAGATGAGCAGCTACATCCATGAATGCATGCACACAGATGTCAACAGAGATAGAAGGTTGAGCCGGACAGGCCTTTAGTCCGTAGTCTCAACTCTTACTTTGGTTTCAGGTGTCAATTCCTCAGAGGCTTTGGTTCGAAGAACAGGGTATGGATGGGGCTTTCCTGAGGCACGGAACAGAACTCCTCTCGTCTCCACATGGGAAGTTTCCTTGTTGGAGCCGTGTCAAACATCTCATGTTGGAGAATCCTGCAGAGTCCCTGAGCCACCTCCACATTCCAAGGTCTCCCAGGCCACCAAGCCACAGTAGGACTCATCTTCAGGAGAGTCCATTTCAACTCTCCCCTCTGGGTAGCTCACCCAGGAGCCCGCAGATTGAGCCTGCCTTGTCCTGACTAAAGAGTGGGAATATGAGGTGGCGTTCCCAGGCATCCATGCTTAGACACCTGCTCTCGAGTCTTTCCATATGGGGCCTCTTGGAACCATCCAATAGGACTCGACTGTCGTGCAGAAGGTAACCTTCAGTTTTGGAGCAGTTCACAAATCCCATCGTAGGCAAAACTTTCTGGCCTCATGAAGCCCCCACACCCTTCAGGAAGAGGCCATGCTGGACAAGATCTCTAGCCTGAGGCACGTCTCATAGTTGACATGACCTCAGTGCAGGAGATCTCGATTCAGCCTCTGCAGAGTGGGCCTGCCGTGCCCTCGGTCCCAAACCTCACGCTAGCTTGTGTTTTCCGACTTCCTTCCTCACACTCCTGGCAAACAAGCCCTCCGGACTAGGAACTCCAGAACCAAAACCCAGCCCAGTGTCTGCCCAACGGAAGAAAAACGTTTCCCTGTGGGGCTCTCCAGAAAACCCAGATGAGGATCAACCTGCTCGGGCCTCGACGGTCCCGAACTGGATAGGCTGCTCTGGGCACTCATGCTCTGCCTGACACAGCCTGAAGCCAGACGTCCAGACAGACAAGGAGACAGCTGGCCGCACACCCAGCACTTCGGACACGCCATGGTCTTGTGCCGTCACCTCATCCTAACCTTGGTTTTCAGATATCTGAACCTAGACATTATATCAATTCTCCACACAGCTGGGTATAGCAAGCACAAAACAGAACTCCTCCTTCCCCATGGCTGTCAAGCTTGCTCTTGGCATGGAGTCACACCTTCAGGGTGGGAGAAACCTTCATGGCCCCTGATGCCACGCCCAAACTTGAGTGCTGCTTGGGCGCAAATTCACACTGTGACCCTCAGCATGAGCCCCATGTCAAAGAAAGGCCTGTCAGGGCCTGGACCAAGAGCCCACATATGGAGCTTTCCAAGCCCCTATGCACCCAATCCTCACCACGCCCGTACCTGGAGCTCTGCTCTGGAATCCCTTTCTTGGAGAGACCCATGAGCCAGACAACACGACTCCACCCTTCCCACAAAATGACCCCAAACTCTTGGGAGCTGGGACAAATCCCCAGAGAGGGATACTCGTCCACAGTACCTGAGGCCACCGCTCCAATCCACGGCTATCCCGGACACAACATCCAGAGACAAAAGCCTGAAGGAACGCCTCCCACTCGCCCTTGTTTCAGAGGCCCAGGACCTCCCTCTCGGGCTGTACATCCGGATTGCCATACCCTAGGCGCCACTCATAAGCTGAGTTGGTGTATTCAGACGACTTCTGTGCCCACAGCCTGGACCCACACAACATCCAGGCTAGGGCCTCTGGACCAAACAGCGAAAGATTGTGCCTGCCCTCTCCAAGGAAAGTGTGCCCAATCCATTGACCACAACCCTACAGGTTAGGGAAAAGCTCCAAGGTCCCTGAGGCCATCAATAGTATAGGCCACCCTGGACTAAGAGGGTCTCTCTGACACCAGCGGAGCAACTATCTCCACTTAGATTCTCAGACAGTGTCCCCAGAGACAGAAGGTTGAAATGGACAGGACCCCAGGCCCTAATCTGAACCTTAGCTTTGGTTTCCATGTTTCCGTTCTCAGAGGACTGTTTTCGTAGACCAGCACATGGGGCTTTTCTGAGGCACCAAACCAAACCTCTCTCATCTCCACATGGGCAGGTTTCTTACTGGGATGTATCAAACACTTCAGGTAGGAGAGTTCCGCAGGGCCACTGAACAACCAGCACATTCCAAGGTCTTCATGGACCCAAAAGCACATTATGACGCATCCTCAGGAGAGGCCATTTCATCTCATCCCCCTGGGTCGCGTGTTCCAGAGGCAGCAGATCAAACATATCTTGTCGCTAATAGCCAATGGGAATGCGAGGCATGCAGTACAGGGATCCATCCTTCGAACACTGCTCTCCAGTCCTTCAATATGGTATGTCCTGGAGCCATGTAACAGGACTCGAA
The DNA here is from genome assembly GCF_964662115.1 of Mustela nivalis. Classification (NCBI taxonomy): domain Eukaryota; kingdom Metazoa; phylum Chordata; class Mammalia; order Carnivora; family Mustelidae; genus Mustela; species Mustela nivalis. The sequence continues at coordinate 24,890 of NW_028136470.1, read as the reverse complement.
TGTCCCGCAGAAGGAAACCTTGTGGTTTGGGGCAACCTCCAAACTCAGCGTGGGAAAACTTCCTTGGCCTCATGAGGCCCCCACTTCATGAAGGTGCCATCATGGACACATACTCCAGCCTCAGCCAACGTCTGATCCTCAGCCTGACTTCAGATGCAGGAGATTTTGATTCAGCCTCTGCAGAGTGGGCCTGCTCTGCCCTTGGCTCCAATCCTCACACTAGCTTGTGTTTTCAGACTTCCGTCCTCACACTCCTGGCCCTCAAACCCTCCCTACTGGGAATTCTGGGGCCACAATGAAGCACTGTGCCTGCCTCCCAGGAGAAAAACATTGTCTATGGCGCTGCCCAGAAACCCCAAATGAGGATCAAACTGCTTGGCCCTCGGCAACACCCCAATTGCATAGGCTACCTTAAACAGTGATGCTCTGTCGCAAATAGCCTGAGCCCAGACCTTCCAACAGACACCGACACAGCTGGCTGCACACCCAGCACATTGGACCCGCCACTGCCTTAGGCCACCATCCATTCCCAACCTGGGTTTTCAGTCATCGGAACCTAGACCTTATCTCCATCCATGCACAGGGGGAACCTGATGCACAAGTCAGAACCCCTCCTTCCCCCTGGCAAGAAACCTTGCTGCTGGCAGTGAGTCAAAACTTCAGTGAAGGAGAAAACGGCATGGCCCATGAGGCCACGCCCAAGCGTGAGGGCCGCCTTGGGCACAAACACACATTGTGACCCTCAGCGTGAGTACCTTATTCAAGTAACGCCTCTCAGTGACTGGACCAAGAGCCCGCATATGTGGCTTGCCATGCCCATAGGCACCCAGGACTAACTAGATGGTGTGTATTCCAGTTGAGGGAACCCACTGCTGTGCTCTAGAGTCCCTCTCCTGGGGGGTCCCCTGTGGCAGAAAACAGTACTCTTCATTCCCACAGAATGAACACAAACACTTGGGAGCTTGGACAATCCCGCCGAGAGGAAGGCTCTTCCTCGGCCTCTGAGACAAACCCTACCCTAACCGGACACTGTAAACGCAACACCCAGAGACAAAATCCTGAGTGACTGCCTCCCACTTGCCCTACTTTGATTTCCAGAGGATCTCCCCTCACGGACTAGAGATCAGGCCTGCCATTACATTGGCCCCTAGCTGAGCCAAGTTTGCTTTTTCAGACATCTGTCCCCAGGGCCCTGGCAAACACAGCCTCTAGGCTGGGTCCTCTGGAGCCATACCACAGGACCGTGCCTGCTCTCTCCTGGGAAACTGTGTCCATTCCTTTGGCCACACACCTCCAGAATATGAGAAACCTCAAGGCCTCCGAGGACATCCCACTACTGAGAGCCTCACTGGACTCACAGGGGCATTCGGACACAAGCTGAGCAGTTACATCCATGAATGAATGCACACAGATGTCAACAGAGACAGAAGGTTGAGCCGGACAGGCCTATAGGCCGTAGTCTCAACTCTTGCTTTGGTTTCCAGGTGTCACTCCTCAGAGGCTTTGGTTCGAAGAACAGGGTATGGGGCTTTCCTGAGGCACAGAACAGAACTCCTCTCATCTCCACATGGGAAGTTTCCTTGTTGGAGCCGTGTCAAACACCTCATGTTGGAGAATCCTGCAGAGTCCCTGAGCCACCTCCACATTCCAAGGTCACCCAGGCCACCAAGCCACAGTAGGACTCATCTTCAGGTTAGACCATTTCATCTCTCCCCTCTGGGTAGCTCACCCAGGAGCCCGCAGATTGAGCCTGCCTTGTCCTGACTAAAGAGTGCGAATATGAGGTGGCGTTCCCAGGCATCCATGCTTAGACACCTGCTCTCGAGTCTTTCCATATGGGGCCTCTTGGAACCATCCAATAGGACTCGACTGTCATGCAGAATGTAACCTTCAGTTTTGGAGCAGTTCACAAATCCCATCGTAGGCAAAACTTTCTGGCCCCATGAAGTCACCACACCCTTCAGGAAGAGGCCATGCTGGACAAGAACTCTAGCCTGAGGAACCTCTCATAGTTGACATGACCTCAGTGCAGGAGATCTCGATTCAGCCTCTGCAGAGTGGGCCTGCCGTGCCCTCGGTCCCAAACCTCACGCTAGCCTGTGTTTTCAGACTTCCTTCCTCACACTCCTGGCAAACAAGCCCTCCGGACTAGGAACTCCAGAACCAAAACCCAGCCCAGTGTCTGCCCAATGGAAGAAAAACGTTTCCCTGTGGGGCTCTCCAGAAAAAACCGGATGAAGATCAACCTGCTCGGGCCTCGACGGTACCCGAACTGGATAGGCTGCTCTCGGCACTCATGCTCTGCCTGACACAGCCTGAAGCCAGACGTCCAGTCAGACAAGGAGACAGCTGGCCGCACACCCAGCACTTCGGACACGCCATGGTCTTATGCCGTCACCTTATCCTAACCATGGTTTTCAGATATCTGAACCTAGACATTATATCAATTCTCCACACAGCTGGGTATAGCAAGCACAAAACAGAACTCCTCTTTTCCCATGGCTGTCAAGCTTGCTCTTGGCATGGAGTCACACCTTCAGGGTGCGAGAAATCTTCATGGCTCCTGATGCCACGCCCAAACTTGAGTGCTGCTTGGGCACAAATTCACACTGTGACCCTCAGCATGAGCCCCATGTCAAAGAAAGGCCTGTCAGGGCCTGGACCAAGAGCCCACATATGGGGCTTGCCAAGCCCCTATGCACCCAATCCTCACCACGGTTTGAATTTTCCAGTCGCCCCGCCGGTACCTGGAGCTCTGCTCTGGAATCCCTTTCTTGGAGAGACCCATGAGCCAGACAACACGACTCCACCCTTCCCACAAAATGACCCCAAACTCTTGGGAGCTGGGACAAATCCCCAGAGAGGGATACTCGTCCACAGTACCTGAGGCCACCGCTCCAATCCACGGCTATCCCGGACACAACATCCATAGACAAAAGCCTGAAGGAACGCCTCCCACTCGCCCTTGTTTCAGAGGCCCAGGAGCTCACTCTCGGGCTGTACATCCGGCCTGCCATACCCTAGGCGCCACTCCTAAGCTGAGTTTGTGTATTCAGACTTCTGTGCCCACAGCCTGGACCCACACAACATCCAGGCTAGGGCCTCTGGACCAAACAGCGAAAGATTGTGCCTGCCCTCTCCAAGGAAAGTGTGCCCAATACATTGACCACAACCCTACAGGTTAGGGAAAAGCTCCAAGGTCCCTGAGGCCATCAATAGTATAGGCCACCCTGGACTAAGAGGGGCTCTCTGACACCAGCGGAGCAACTATCTCCACTTAGACTCTCAGACAGTGTCCCCAGAGACAGAAGGTTGAAATGGACAGGCCCCCAGGCCCTAATCTGAACCTTAGCTTTGGTTTCCATGTTTCCGTTCTCAGAGGACTGTTTTCGTAGACCAGCACATGGGGTTTTGCTGAGGCACCAAACCAAACATCTCTCATCTCCACATGGGCAGCTTTCTTACTGGGATGTATCAAACACTTCAGGTAGGAGAGTTCCGCAGGGCCACTGAACAACCAGCACATTCCAAGGTCTCCATGGACCCAAACGCACATTATGACGCATCCTCAGGAGAGGCCATTTCAACTCAGCCCCCTGGGTCGCGAGTTCCAGAGGCAGCAGATCAAACATATCTTGTCGCTAATAGCCAATGGGAATGCGAGGCATGCTGTACAGGGATCCATCCTTCGAACCCTGCTCTCCAGTCCTTCCATATGGTATGTCCTGGAGCCATGCAACAGGACTCGAATGTCCCGCAGAAGGAAACCTTGTGGTTTGGGGCAACCTCCAAACTCAGCGTGGGAAAACTTCCTTGGCCTCATGAGGCCCCCACTTCATGAAGGTGCCATCATGGACACATACTCCAGCCTCAGCCAACGTCTGATCCTCAGCCTGACTTCAGATGCAGGAGATTTTGATTCAGCCTCTGCAGAGTGGGCCTGCTCTGCCCTTGGCTCCAATCCTCACACTAGCTTGTGTATTCAGACTTCCGTCCTCACACTCCTGGCCCACAAACCCTCCCTACTGAAAATTCTGGGGCCACAATGAAGCACTGTGCCTGCCTCCCAGGAGAAAAACATTGTCTATGGCGCTGCCCAGAAACCCCAAATGAGGATCAAACTGCTTGGCCCTCGGCAACACCCCAATTGCATAGGCTACCTTAAACAGTGATGCTCTGTCGCAAATAGCCTGAGCCCAGACCTTCCAACAGACACCGACACAGCTGGCTGCACACCCAGCACATTGGACCCGCCACTGCCTTAGGCCACCATCCATTCCCAACCTGGGTTTTCAGTCATCGGAACCTAGACCTTATCTCCAATCCCTGCACAGGGGTGAACCTGATGCACAAGTCAGAACCCCTCCTTCCCCCTGGCAAGAAACCTTTCTGCTGGCAGTGAGTCAAACCTTCAGTGTAGGAGAAAACGGCATGGCCCATGAGGCCACGCCCAAGCGTGAGGGCCGCCTTGGGCACAAACACACATTGTGACCCTCAGCGTGAGTACCTTATTCAAGTAACGCCTCTCAGTGACTGGACCAAGAGCCCGCATATGTGGCTTGCCATGCCCATAGGCACCCAGGACTAACTAGATGGTGTGTATTCCAGTTGAGGGAACCCACTGCTGTGCTCTAGAGTCCCTCTCCTGGGGGGTCCCCTGTGGCAGAAAACAGTACTCTTCATTCCCACAGAATGAACACAAACACTTGGGAGCTTGGACAATCCCCCGAGAGGAAGGCTCTTCCTTGGCCTCTGACACAACCCCTACCCTGACCGGACACTGTAAACCCAACACCGAGAGACAAAATCCTGAGGGACTGCCTCCCACTTGCCCTACTTTGATTTCCAGAGGATCTCCCCTCACGCACTAGAGATCAGGCCTGCCATTACATTGGCCCCTAGCTGAGCCAAGTTTGCTTTTTCAGACATCTGTCCCCACAGCCCTGGCAAACACAGCCTCTTGGCTGGGTCCTCTGGAGCCATACCACAGGACCGTGCCTGCTCTCTCCTGGGAAACTGTGTCCATTCCTTTGGCCACACACCTCCAGAATATGAGAAACCTCAAGGCCTCCGAGGACATCCCACTACTGGGAGCCTCACTGGACTCACAGGGGCATTCGGACACAAGATGAGCAGCTACATCCATGAATGCATGCACACAGATGTCAACAGAGATAGAAGGTTGAGCCGGACAGGCCTTTAGGCCGTAGTCTCAACTCTTGCTTTGGTTTCCAGGTGTCACTCCTCAGAGGCTTTGGTTCGAAGAACAGGGTATGGGGCTTTCCTGAGGCACGGAACAGAACTCCTCTCGCCTCCACATGGGAAGTTTCCTTGTTGGAGCCGTGTCAAACACCTCATGTTGGAGAATCCTTCAGAGTCCCTGAGCCATCTCCACATTCCAAGGTCTCCCAGGCCACGAAGCCACAGTAGGACTCATCTTCAGGAGAGTCTATTTCAACTCTCCCCTCTGGGTAGCTCACCCAGGAGCCCGCAGATTGAGCCTGCCTTGTCCTGACTAAAGAGTGGGAATATGAGGTGGCGTTCCCAGGCATCCATGCTTAGACACCTGCTCTCGAGTCTTTCCATATGGGGCCTCTTGGAACCATCCAATAGGACTCGACTGTCGTGCAGAAGGTAACCTTCAGTTTTGGAGCAGTTCACAAATCCCATCGTAGGCAAAACTTTCTGGCCTCATGAAGCCACCACACCCTTCAGGAAGAGGCCATGCTGGACAAGAACTCTAGCCTGAGGCACGTCTCATAGTTGACATGACCTCAGTGCAGGAGATCTCGATTCAGCCTCTGCAGAGTGGGCCTGCCGTGCCCTCGGTCCCAAACCTCACGCTAGCTTGTGTTTTCCGACTTCCTTCCTCACACTCCTGGCAAACAAGCCCTCCGGACTAGGAACTCCGGAACCACAACCCAGCCCAGTGTCTGCCCAACGGAAGAAAAACGTTTCCCTGTGGGGCTCTCCAGAAAACCCAGATGAGGATCAACCTGCTCGGGTCTCGACGGTACCCGAACTGGATAGGCTGCTCTGGGCACTCATGCTCTGCCTGACACAGCCTGAAGCCAGACGTCCAGACAGACAAGGAGACAGCTGGCCGCACACCCAGCACTTCGGACACGCCATGGTCTTATGCCGTCACCTCATCCTAACCTTGGTTTTCAGATATCTGAACCTAGACATTATATCAATTCTCCACACAGCTGGGTATAGCAAGCACAAAACAGAACTCCTCCTTCCCCATGGCTGTCAAGCTTGCTCTTGGCATGGAGTCACACCTTCAGGGTGGGAGAAACCTTCATGGCCCCTGATGCCACGCCCAAATTGAGTGCTGCTTGGGCACAAATTCACACTGTGACCCTCAGCATGAGCCCCATGTCAAAGAAAGTCCTGTCAGGGCCTGGACCAAGAGCCCACATATGGGGCTTGCCAAGCCCCTATGCACCCAATCCTCACCACGGTTTGAATTTTCCAGTCGCCCCGCCCATACCTGGAGCTCTGCTCTGGAATCCCTTTCTTGGAGAGACCCATGAGCCAGACAACACGACTCCACCCTTTCCACAAAATGACCCCAAACTCTTGGGAGCTGGGACAAATCCCCAGAGAGGGATACTCGTCCACAGTACCTGAGGCCACCGCTCCAATCCACGGCTATCCCGACACAACATCCAGAGACAAAAGCCTGAAGGAACGCCTCCCACTCGCCCTTGTTTCAGAGGCCCAGGAGCTCCCTCTCGGGCTGTACATCCGGCCTGCCATACCCTAGGCGCCACTCATAAGCTGAGTTGGTGTATTCAGACTTCTGTGCCCACAGCCTGGACCCACACAACATTCAGGCTAGGGCCTCTGGACCAAACAGCGAAAGATTGTGCCTGCCCTCTCCAAGGAAAGTGTGCCCAATCCATTGACCACAACCCTACAGGTTAGGGAAAAGCTCCAAGGTCCCTGAGGCCATCAATAGTATAGGCCACCCTGGACTAAGAGGGGCTCTCTGACACCAGCGGAGCAACTATCTCCACTTAGACTCTCAGACAGTGTCCCCAGAGACAGAAGGTTGAAATGGACAGGCCCCCAGGCCCTAATCTGAACCTTAGCTTTGGTTTCCATGTTTCCGTTCTCAGAGGACTGTTTTCGTAGACCAGCACATGGGGTTTTGCTGAGGCACCAAACCAAACATCTCTCATCTCCACATGGGCAGCTTTCTTACTGGGATGTATCAAACACTTCAGGTAGGAGAGTTCCGCAGGGCCACTGAACAACCAGCACATTCCAAGGTCTCCATGGACCCAAACGCACATTATGACGCATCCTCAGGAGAGGCCATTTCAACTCAGCCCCCTGGGTCGCGAGTTCCAGAGGCAGCAGATCAAACATATCTTGTCGCTAATAGCCAATGGGAATGCGAGGCATGCTGTACAGGGATCCATCCTTCGAACCCTGCTCTCCAGTCCTTCCATATGGTATGTCCTGGAGCCATGCAACAGGACTCGAATGTCCCGCAGAAGGAAACCTTGTGGTTTGGGGCAACCTCCAAACTCAGCGTGGGAAAACTTCCTTGGCCTCATGAGGCCCCCACTTCATGAAGGTGCCATCATGGACACATACTCCAGCCTCAGCCAACGTCTGATCCTCAGCCTGACTTCAGATGCAGGAGATTTTGATTCAGCCTCTGCAGAGTGGGCCTGCTCTGCCCTTGGCTCCAATCCTCACACTAGCTTGTGTATTCAGACTTCCGTCCTCACACTCCTGGCCCACAAACCCTCCCTACTGAAAATTCTGGGGCCACAATGAAGCACTGTGCCTGCCTCCCAGGAGAAAAACATTGTCTATGGCGCTGCCCAGAAACCCCAAATGAGGATCAAACTGCTTGGCCCTCGGCAACACCCCAATTGCATAGGCTACCTTAAACAGTGATGCTCTGTCGCAAATAGCCTGAGCCCAGACCTTCCAACAGACACCGACACAGCTGGCTGCACACCCAGCACATTGGACCCGCCACTGCCTTAGGCCACCATCCATTCCCAACCTGGGTTTTCAGTCATCGGAACCTAGACCTTATCTCCAATCCCTGCACAGGGGTGAACCTGATGCACAAGTCAGAACCCCTCTTTCCCCCTGGCAAGAAACCTTGCTGCTGGCAGTGAGTCAAACCTTCAGTGTAGGAGAAAACGGCATGGCCCATGAGGCCACGCCCAAGCGTGAGGGCCGCCTTGGGCACAAACACACATTGTGACCCTCAGCGTGAGTACCTTATTCAAGTAACGCCTCTCAGTGACTGGACCAAGAGCCCGCATATGTGGCTTGCCATGCCCATAGGCACCCAGGACTAACTAGATGGTGTGTATTCCAGTTGAGGGAACCCACTGCTGTGCTCTAGAGTCCCTCTCCTGGGGGGTCCCCTGTGGCAGAAAACAGTACTCTTCATTCCCACAGAATGAACACAAACACTTGGGAGCTTGGACAATCCCCCGAGAGGAAGGCTCTTCCTTGGCCTCTGACACAACCCCTACCCTGACCGGACACTGTAAACCCAACACCGAGAGACAAAATCCTGAGGGACTGCCTCCCACTTGCCCTACTTTGATTTCCAGAGGATCTCCCCTCACGCACTAGAGATCAGGCCTGCCATTACATTGGCCCCTAGCTGAGCCAAGTTTGCTTTTTCAGACATCTGTCCCCACAGCCCTGGCAAACACAGCCTCTAGGCTGGGTCCTCTCGAGCCATACCACAGGACCGTGCCTGCTCTCTCCTGGGAAACTGTGTCCATTCCTTTGGCCACACACCTCCAGAATATGAGAAACCTCAAGGCCTCCGAGGACATCCCACTACTGGGAGCCTCACTGGACTCACAGGGGCATTCGGACACAAGCTGAGCAGCTACATCCATGAATGCATGCACACAGATGTCAACAGAGATAGAAGGTTGAGCCGGACAGGCCTTTAGGCCGTAGTCTCAACTCTTGCTTTGGTTTCCAGGTGTCACTCCTCAGAGACTTTGGTTCGAAGAACAGGGTATGGGGCTTTCCTGAGGCACGGAACAGAACTCCTCTCGTCTCCACATGGGAAGTTTCCTTGTTGGAGCCGTGTCAAACACCTCATGTTGGAGAATCCTTCAGAGTCCCTGAGCCATCTCCACATTCCAAGGTCTCCCAGGCCACGAAGCCACAGTAGGACTCATCTTCAGGAGAGTCTATTTCAACTCTCCCCTCTGGGTAGCTCACCCAGGAGCCCGCAGATTGAGCCTGCCTTGTCCTGACTAAAGAGTGGGAATATGAGGTGGCGTTCCCAGGCATCCATGCTTAGACACCTGCTCTCGAGTCTTTCCATATGGGGCCTCTTGGAACCATCCAATAGGACTCGACTGTCGTGCAGAAGGTAACCTTCAGTTTTGGAGCAGTTCACAAATCCCATCGTAGGCAAAACTTTCTGGCCTCATGAAGCCACCACACCCTTCAGGAAGAGGCCATGCTGGACAAGAACTCTAGCCTGAGGCACGTCTCATAGTTGACATGACCTCAGTGCAGGAGATCTCGATTCAGCCTCTGCAGAGTGGGCCTGCCGTGCCCTCGGTCCCAAACCTCACGCTAGCTTGTGTTTTCCGACTTCCTTCCTCACACTCCTGGCAAACAAGCCCTCCGGACTAGGAACTCCGGAACCACAACCCAGCCCAGTGTCTGCCCAACGGAAGAAAAACGTTTCCCTGTGGGGCTCTCCAGAAAACCCAGATGAGGATCAACCTGCTCGGGCCTCGACGGTACCCGAACTGGATAGGCTGCTCTGGGCACTCATGCTCTGCCTGACACAGCCTGAAGCCAGACGTCCAGACAGACAAGGAGACAGCTGGCCGCACACCCAGCACTTCGGACACGCCATGGTCTTATGCCGTCACCTCATCCTAACCTTTGTTTTCAGATATCTGAACCTAGACATTATATCAATTCTCCACACAGCTGGGTATAGCAAGCACAAAACAGAACTCCTCCTTCCCCATGGCTGTCAAGCTTGCTCTTGGCATGGAGTCACACCTTCAGGGTGGGAGAAACCTTCATGGCCCCTGATGCCACGCCCAAACTTGAGTGCTGCTTGGGCACAAATTCACACTGTGACCCTCAGCATGAGCCCCATGTCAAAGAAAGGCCTGTCAGGGCCTGGACCAAGAGCCCACATATGGGGCTTGCCAAGCCCCTATGCACCCAATCCTCACCACGGTTTGAATTTTCCAGTCGCCCCGCCCATACCTGGAGCTCTGCTCTGGAATCCCTTTCTTGGAGAGACCCATGAGCCAGACAACACGACTCCACCCTTTCCACAAAATGACCCCAAACTCTTGGGAGCTGGGACAAATCCCCAGAGAGGGATACTCGTCCACAGTACCTGAGGCCACCGCTCCAATCCACGGCTATCCCGACACAACATCCAGAGACAAAAGCCTGAAGGAACGCCTCCCACTCGCCCTTGTTTCAGAGGCCCAGGAGCTCCCTCTCGGGCTGTACATCCGGCCTGCCATACCCTAGGCGCCACTCATAAGCTGAGTTGGTGTATTCAGACTTCTGTGCCCACAGCCTGGACCCACACAACATCCAGGCTAGGGCCTCTGGACCAAACAGCGAAAGATTGTGCCTGCCCTCTCCAAGGAAAGTGTGCCCAATCCATTGACCACAACCCTACAGGTTAGGGAAAAGCTCCAAGGTCCCTGAGGCCATCAATAGTATAGGCCACCCTGGACTAAGAGGGGCTCTCTGACACCAGCGGAGCAACTATCTCCACTTAGACTCTCAGACAGTGTCCCCAGAGACAGAAGGTTGAAATGGACAGGCCCCCAGGCCCTAATCTGAACCTTAGCTTTGGTTTCCATGTTTCCGTTCTCAGAGGACTGTTTTCGTAGACCAGCACATGGGGTTTTTCTGAGGCACCAAACCAAACATCTCTCATCTCCACATGGGCAGCTTTCTTACTGGGATGTATCAAACACTTCAGGTAGGAGAGTTCCGCAGGGCCACTGAACAACCAGCACATTCCAAGGTCTCCATGGACCCAAACGCACATTATGACGCATCCTCAGGAGAGGCCATTTCAACTCAGCCCCCTGGGTCGCGAGTTCCAGAGGCAGCAGATCAAACATATCTTGTCGCTAATAGCCAATGGGAATGCGAGGCATGCTGTACAGGGATCCATCCTTCGAACCCTGCTCTCCAGTCCTTCCATATGGTATGTCCTGGAGCCATGCAACAGGACTCGAATGTCCCGCAGAAGGAAACCTTGTGGTTTGGGGCAACCTCCAAACTCAGCGTGCGAAAACTTCCTTGGCCTCATGAGGCCCCCACTTCATGAAGGTGCCATCATGGACACATACTCCAGCCTCAGCCAACGTCTGATCCTCAGCCTGACTTCAGATGCAGGAGATTTTGATTCAGCCTCTGCAGAGTGGGCCTGCTCTGCCCTTGGCTCCAATCCTCACACTAGCTTGTGTATTCAGACTTCCGTCCTCACACTCCTGGCCCACAAACCCTCCCTACTGAAAATTCTGGGGCCACAATGAAGCACTGTGCCTGCCTCCCAGGAGAAAAACATTGTCTATGGCGCTGCCCAGAAACCCCAAATGAGGATCAAACTGCTTGGCCCTCGGCAACACCCCAATTGCATAGGCTACCTTAAACAGTGATGCTCTGTCGCAAATAGCCTGAGCCCAGACCTTCCAACAGACACCGACACAGCTGGCTGCACACCCAGCACATTGGACCCGCCACTGCCTTAGGCCACCATCCATTCCCAACCTGGGTTTTCAGTCATCGGAACCTAGACCTTATCTCCAATCCCTGCACAGGGGGGAACCTGATGCACAAGTCAGAACCCCTCTTTCCCCCTGGCAAGAAACCTTGCTGCTGGCAGTGAGTCAAACCTTCAGTGTAGGAGAAAACGGCATGGCCCATGAGGCCACGCCCAAGCGTGAGGGCCGCCTTGGGCACAAACACACATTGTGACCCTCAGCGTGAGTACCTTATTCAAGTAACGCCTCTCAGTGACTGGACCAAGAGCCCGCATATGTGGCTTGCCATGCCCATAGGCACCCAGGACTAACTAGATGGTGTGTATTCCAGTTGAGGGAACCCACTGCTGTGCTCTAGAGTCCCTCTCCTGGGGGGTCCCCTGTGGCAGAAAACAGTACTCTTCATTCCCACAGAATGAACACAAACACTTGGGAGCTTGGACAATCCCCCGAGAGGAAGGCTCTTCCTTGGCCTCTGACACAACCCCTACCCTGACCGGACACTGTAAACCCAACACCGAGAGACAAAATCCTGAGGGACTGCCTCCCACTTGCCCTACTTTGATTTCCAGAGGATCTCCCCTCACGCACTAGAGATCAGGCCTGCCATTACATTGGCCCCTAGCTGAGCCAAGTTTGCTTTTTCAGACATCTGTCCCCACAGCCCTGGCAAACACAGCCTCTAGGCTGGGTCCTCTGGAGCCATACCACAGGACCGTGCCTGCTCTCTCCTGGGAAACTGTGTCCATTCCTTTGGCCACACACCTCCAGAATATGAGAAACCTCAAGGCCTCCGAGGACATCCCACTACTGGGAGCCTCACTGGACTCACAGGGGCATTCGGACACAAGCTGAGCAGCTACATCCATGAATGCATGCACACAGATGTCAACAGAGATAGAAGGTTGAGCCGGACAGGCCTTTAGGCCGTAGTCTCAACTCTTGCTTTGGTTTCCAGGTGTCACTCCTCAGAGGCTTTGGTTCGAAGAACAGGGTATGGGGCTTTCCTGAGGCACGGAACAGAACTCCTCTCGTCTCCACATGGGAAGTTTCCTTGTTGGAGCCGTGTCAAACACCTCATGTTGGAGAATCCTGCAGAGTCCCTGAGCCATCTCCACATTCCAAGGTCTCCCAGGCCACGAAGCCACAGTAGGACTCATCTTCAGGAGAGTCTATTTCAACTCTCCCCTCTGGGTAGCTCACCCAGGAGCCCGCAGATTGAGCCTGCCTTGTCCTGACTAAAGAGTGGGAATATGAGGTGGCGTTCCCAGGCATCCATGCTTAGACACCTGCTCTCGAGTCTTTCCATATGGGGCCTCTTGGAACCATCCAATAGGACTCGACTGTCGTGCAGAAGGTAACCTTCAGTTTTGGAGCAGTTCACAAATCCCATCGTAGGCAAAACTTTCTGGCCTCATGAAGCCACCACACCCTTCAGGAAGAGGCCATGCTGGACAAGAACTCTAGCCTGAGGCACGTCTCATAGTTGACATGACCTCAGTGCAGGAGATCTCGATTCAGCCTCTGCAGAGTGGGCCTGCCGTGCCCTCGGTCCCAAACCTCACGCTAGCTTGTGTTTTCCGACTTCCTTCCTCACACTCCTGGCAAACAAGCCCTCCGGACTAGGAACTCCGGAACCACAACCCAGCCCAGTGTCTGCCCAACGGAAGAAAAACGTTTCCCTGTGGGGCTCTCCAGAAAACCCAGATGAGGATCAACCTGCTCGGGCCTCGACGGTACCCGAACTGGATAGGCTGCTCTGGGCACTCATGCTCTGCCTGACACAGCCTGAAGCCAGACGTCCAGACAGACAAGGAGACAGCTGGCCGCACACCCAGCACTTCGGACACGCCATGGTCTTATGCCGTCACCTCATCCTAACCTTTGTTTTCAGATATCTGAACCTAGACATTATATCAATTCTCCACACAGCTGGGTATAGCAAGCACAAAACAGAACTCCTCCTTCCCCATGGCTGTCAAGCTTGCTCTTGGCATGGAGTCACACCTTCAGGGTGGGAGAAACCTTCATGGCCCCTGATGCCACGCCCAAACTTGAGTGCTGCTTGGGCACAAATTCACACTGTGACCCTCAGCATGAGCCCCATGTCAAAGAAAGTCCTGTCAGGGCCTGGACCAAGAGCCCACATATGGGGCTTGCCAAGCCCCTATGCACCCAATCCTCACCACGGTTTGAATTTTCCAGTCGCCCCGCCCATACCTGGAGCTCTGCTCTGGAATCCCTTTCTTGGAGAGACCCATGAGCCAGACAACACGACTCCACCCTTTCCACAAAATGACCCCAAACTCTTGGGAGCTGGGACAAATCCCCAGAGAGGGATACTCGTCCACAGTACCTGAGGCCACCGCTCCAATCCACGGCTATCCCGACACAACATCCAGAGACAAAAGCCTGAAGGAACGCCTCCCACTCGCCCTTGTTTCAGAGGCCCAGGAGCTCCCTCTCGGGCTGTACATCCGGCCTGCCATACCCTAGGCGCCACTCATAAGCTGAGTTGGTGTATTCAGACTTCTGTGCCCACAGCCTGGACCCACACAACATCCAGGCTAGGGCCTCTGGACCAAACAGCGAAAGATTGTGCCTGCCCTCTCCAAGGAAAGTGTGCCCAATCCATTGACCACAACCCTACAGGTTAGGGAAAAGCTCCAAGGTCCCTGAGGCCATCAATAGTATAGGCCACCCTGGACTAAGAGGGGCTCTCTGACACCAGCGGAGCAACTATCTCCACTTAGACTCTCAGACAGTGTCCCCAGAGACAGAAGGTTGAAATGGACAGGCCCCCAGGCCCTAATCTGAACCTTAGCTTTGGTTTCCATGTTTCCGTTCTCAGAGGACTGTTTTCGTAGACCAGCACATGGGGTTTTTCTGAGGCACCAAACCAAACATCTCTCATCTCCACATGGGCAGCTTTCTTACTGGGATGTATCAAACACTTCAGGTAGGAGAGTTCCGCAGGGCCACTGAACAACCAGCACATTCCAAGGTCTCCATGGACCCAAACGCACATTATGACGCATCCTCAGGAGAGGCCATTTCAACTCAGCCCCCTGGGTCGCGAGTTCCAGAGGCAGCAGATCAAACATATCTTGTCGCTAATAGCCAATGGGAATGCGAGGCATGCTGTACAGGGATCCATCCTTCGAACCCTGCTCTCCAGTCCTTCCATATGGTATGTCCTGGAGCCATGCAACAGGACTCGAATGTCCCGCAGAAGGAAACCTTGTGGTTTGGGGCAACCTCCAAACTCAGCGTGCGAAAACTTCCTTGGCCTCATGAGGCCCCCACTTCATGAAGGTGCCATCATGGACACATACTCCAGCCTCAGCCAACGTCTGATCCTCAGCCTGACTTCAGATGCAGGAGATTTTGATTCAGCCTCTGCAGAGTGGGCCTGCTCTGCCCTTGGCTCCAATCCTCACACTAGCTTGTGTATTCAGACTTCCGTCCTCACACTCCTGGCCCACAAACCCTCCCTACTGAAAATTCTGGGGCCACAATGAAGCACTGTGCCTGCCTCCCAGGAGAAAAACATTGTCTATGGCGCTGCCCAGAAACCCCAAATGAGGATCAAACTGCTTGGCCCTCGGCAACACCCCAATTGCATAGGCTACCTTAAACAGTGATGCTCTGTCGCAAATAGCCTGAGCCCAGACCTTCCAACAGACACCGACACAGCTGGCTGCACACCCAGCACATTGGACCCGCCACTGCCTTAGGCCACCATCCATTCCCAACCTGGGTTTTCAGTCATCGGAACCTAGACCTTATCTCCAATCCCTGCACAGGGGGGAACCTGATGCACAAGTCAGAACCCCTCTTTCCCCCTGGCAAGAAACCTTGCTGCTGGCAGTGAGTCAAACCTTCAGTGTAGGAGAAAACGGCATGGCCCATGAGGCCACGCCCAAGCGTGAGGGCCGCCTTGGGCACAAACACACATTGTGACCCTCAGCGTGAGTACCTTATTCAAGTAACGCCTCTCAGTGACTGGACCAAGAGCCCGCATATGTGGCTTGCCATGCCCATAGGCACCCAGGACTAACTAGATGGTGTGTATTCCAGTTGAGGGAACCCACTGCTGTGCTCTAGAGTCCCTCTCCTGGGGGGTCCCCTGTGGCAGAAAACAGTACTCTTCATTCCCACAGAATGAACACAAACACTTGGGAGCTTGGACAATCCCCCGAGAGGAAGGCTCTTCCTTGGCCTCTGACACAACCCCTACCCTGACCGGACACTGTAAACCCAACACCGAGAGACAAAATCCTGAGGGACTGCCTCCCACTTGCCCTACTTTGATTTCCAGAGGATCTCCCCTCACGCACTAGAGATCAGGCCTGCCATTACATTGGCCCCTAGCTGAGCCAAGTTTGCTTTTTCAGACATCTGTCCCCACAGCCCTGGCAAACACAGCCTCTAGGCTGGGTCCTCTGGAGCCATACCACAGGACCGTGCCTGCTCTCTCCTGGGAAACTGTGTCCATTCCTTTGGCCACACACCTCCAGAATATGAGAAACCTCAAGGCCTCCGAGGACATCCCACTACTGGGAGCCTCACTGGACTCACAGGGGCATTCGGACACAAGCTGAGCAGCTACATCCATGAATGCATGCACACAGATGTCAACAGAGATAGAAGGTTGAGCCGGACAGGCCTTTAGGCCGTAGTCTCAACTCTTGCTTTGGTTTCCAGGTGTCACTCCTCAGAGGCTTTGGTTCGAAGAACAGGGTATGGGGCTTTCCTGAGGCACGGAACAGAACTCCTCTCGTCTCCACATGGGAAGTTTCCTTGTTGGAGCCGTGTCAAACACCTCATGTTGGAGAATCCTTCAGAGTCCCTGAGCCATCTCCACATTCCAAGGTCTCCCAGGCCACGAAGCCACAGTAGGACTCATCATCAGGAGAGTCTATTTCAACTCTCCCCTCTGGGTAGCTCACCCAGGAGCCCGCAGATTGAGCCTGCCTTGTCCTGACTAAAGAGTGGGAATATGAGGTGGCGTTCCCAGGCATCCATGCTTAGACACCTGCTCTCGAGTCTTTCCATATGGGGCCTCTTGGAACCATCCAATAGGACTCGACTGTCGTGCAGAAGGTAACCTTCAGTTTTGGAGCAGTTCACAAATCCCATCGTAGGCAAAACTTTCTGGCCTCATGAAGCCACCACACCCTTCAGGAAGAGGCCATGCTGGACAAGAACTCTAGCCTGAGGCACGTCTCATAGTTGACATGACCTCAGTGCAGGAGATCTCGATTCAGCCTCTGCAGAGTGGGCCTGCCGTGCCCTCGGTCCCAAACCTCACGCTAGCTTGTGTTTTCCGACTTCCTTCCTCACACTCCTGGCAAACAAGCCCTCCGGACTAGGAACTCCGGAACCACAACCCAGCCCAGTGTCTGCCCAACGGAAGAAAAACGTTTCCCTGTGGGGCTCTCCAGAAAACCCAGATGAGGATCAACCTGCTCGGGTCTCGACGGTACCCGAACTGGATAGGCTGCTCTGGGCACTCATGCTCTGCCTGACACAGCCTGAAGCCAGACGTCCAGACAGACAAGGAGACAGCTGGCCGCACACCCAGCACTTCGGACACGCCATGGTCTTATGCCGTCACCTCATCCTAACCTTTGTTTTCAGATATCTGAACCTAGACATTATATCAATTCTCCACACAGCTGGGTATAGCAAGCACAAAACAGAACTCCTCCTTCCCCATGGCTGTCAAGCTTGCTCTTGGCATGGAGTCACACCTTCAGGGTGGGAGAAACCTTCATGGCCCCTGATGCCACGCCCAAACTTGAGTGCTGCTTGGGCACAAATTCACACTGTGACCCTCAGCATGAGCCCCATGTCAAAGAAAGGCCTGTCAGGGCCTGGACCAAGAGCCCACATATGGGGCTTGCCAAGCCCCTATGCACCCAATCCTCACCACGGTTTGAATTTTCCAGTCGCCCCGCCCATACCTGGAGCTCTGCTCTGGAATCCCTTTCTTGGAGAGACCCATGAGCCAGACAACACGACTCCACCCTTTCCACAAAATGACCCCAAACTCTTGGGAGCTGGGACAAATCCCCAGAGAGGGATACTCGTCCACAGTACCTGAGGCCACCGCTCCAATCCACGGCTATCCCGACACAACATCCAGAGACAAAAGCCTGAAGGAACGCCTCCCACTCGCCCTTGTTTCAGAGGCCCAGGAGCTCCCTCTCGGGCTGTACATCCGGCCTGCCATACCCTAGGCGCCACTCATAAGCTGAGTTGGTGTATTCAGACTTCTGTGCCCACAGCCTGGACCCACACAACATCCAGGCTAGGGCCTCTGGACCAAACAGCGAAAGATTGTGCCTGCCCTCTCCAAGGAAAGTGTGCCCAATCCATTGACCACAACCCTACAGGTTAGGGAAAAGCTCCAAGGTCCCTGAGGCCATCAATAGTATAGGCCACCCTGGACTAAGAGGGGCTCTCTGACACCAGCGGAGCAACTATCTCCACTTAGACTCTCAGACAGTGTCCCCAGAGACAGAAGGTTGAAATGGACAGGCCCCCAGGCCCTAATCTGAACCTTAGCTTTGGTTTCCATGTTTCCGTTCTCAGAGGACTGTTTTCGTAGACCAGCACATGGGGTTTTTCTGAGGCACCAAACCAAACATCTCTCATCTCCACATGGGCAGCTTTCTTACTGGGATGTATCAAACACTTCAGGTAGGAGAGTTCCGCAGGGCCACTGAACAACCAGCACATTCCAAGGTCTCCATGGACCCAAACGCACATTATGACGCATCCTCAGGAGAGGCCATTTCAACTCAGCCCCCTGGGTCGCGAGTTCCAGAGGCAGCAGATCAAACATATCTTGTCGCTAATAGCCAATGGGAATGCGAGGCATGCTGTACAGGGATCCATCCTTCGAACCCTGCTCTCCAGTCCTTCCATATGGTATGTCCTGGAGCCATGCAACAGGACTCGAATGTCCCGCAGAAGGAAACCTTGTGGTTTGGGGCAACCTCCAAACTCAGCGTGCGAAAACTTCCTTGGCCTCATGAGGCCCCCACTTCATGAAGGTGCCATCATGGACACATACTCCAGCCTCAGCCAACGTCTGATCCTCAGCCTGACTTCAGATGCAGGAGATTTTGATTCAGCCTCTGCAGAGTGGGCCTGCTCTGCCCTTGGCTCCAATCCTCACACTAGCTTGTGTATTCAGACTTCCGTCCTCACACTCCTGGCCCACAAACCCTCCCTACTGAAAATTCTGGGGCCACAATGAAGCACTGTGCCTGCCTCCCAGGAGAAAAACATTGTCTATGGCGCTGCCCAGAAACCCCAAATGAGGATCAAACTGCTTGGCCCTCGGCAACACCCCAATTGCATAGGCTACCTTAAACAGTGATGCTCTGTCGCAAATAGCCTGAGCCCAGACCTTCCAACAGACACCGACACAGCTGGCTGCACACCCAGCACATTGGACCCGCCACTGCCTTAGGCCACCATCCATTCCCAACCTGGGTTTTCAGTCATCAGAACCTAGACCTTATCTCCAATCCCTGCACAGGGGGGAACCTGATGCACAAGTCAGAACCCCTCTTTCCCCCTGGCAAGAAACCTTGCTGCTGGCAGTGAGTCAAACCTTCAGTGTAGGAGAAAACGGCATGGCCCATGAGGCCACGCCCAAGCGTGAGGGCCGCCTTGGGCACAAACACACATTGTGACCCTCAGCGTGAGTACCTTATTCAAGTAACGCCTCTCAGTGACTGGACCAAGAGCCCGCATATGTGGCTTGCCATGCCCATAGGCACCCAGGACTAACTAGATGGTGTGTATTCCAGTTGAGGGAACCCACTGCTGTGCTCTAGAGTCCCTCTCCTGGGGGGTCCCCTGTGGCAGAAAACAGTACTCTTCATTCCCACAGAATGAACACAAACACTTGGGAGCTTGGACAATCCCCCGAGAGGAAGGCTCTTCCTTGGCCTCTGACACAACCCCTACCCTGACCGGACACTGTAAACCCAACACCGAGAGACAAAATCCTGAGGGACTGCCTCCCACTTGCCCTACTTTGATTTCCAGAGGATCTCCCCTCACGCACTAGAGATCAGGCCTGCCATTACATTGGCCCCTAGCTGAGCCAAGTTTGCTTTTTCAGACATCTGTCCCCACAGCCCTGGCAAACACAGCCTCTAGGCTGGGTCCTCTGGAGCCATACCACAGGACCGTGCCTGCTCTCTCCTGGGAAACTGTGTCCATTCCTTTGGCCACACACCTCCAGAATATGAGAAACCTCAAGGCCTCCGAGGACATCCCATTACTGGGAGCCTCACTGGACTCACAGGGGCATTCGGACACAAGCTGAGCAGCTACATCCATGAATGCATGCACACAGATGTCAACAGAGATAGAAGGTTGAGCCGGACAGGCCTTTAGGCCGTAGTCTCAACTCTTGCTTTGGTTTCCAGGTGTCACTCCTCAGAGGCTTTGGTTCGAAGAACAGGGTATGGGGCTTTCCTGAGGCACGGAACAGAACTCCTCTCGTCTCCACATGGGAAGTTTCCTTGTTGGAGCCGTGTCAAACACCTCATGTTGGAGAATCCTTCAGAGTCCCTGAGCCATCTCCACATTCCAAGGTCTCCCAGGCCACGAAGCCACAGTAGGACTCATCTTCAGGAGAGTCTATTTCAACTCTCCCCTCTGGGTAGCTCACCCAGGAGCCCGCAGATTGAGCCTGCCTTGTCCTGACTAAAGAGTGGGAATATGAGGTGGCGTTCCCAGGCATCCATGCTTAGACACCTGCTCTCGAGTCTTTCCATATGGGGCCTCTTGGAACCATCCAATAGGACTCGACTGTCGTGCAGAAGGTAACCTTCAGTTTTGGAGCAGTTCACAAATCCCATCGTAGGCAAAACTTTCTGGCCTCATGAAGCCACCACACCCTTCAGGAAGAGGCCATGCTGGACAAGAACTCTAGCCTGAGGCACGTCTCATAGTTGACATGACCTCAGTGCAGGAGATCTCGATTCAGCCTCTGCAGAGTGGGCCTGCCGTGCCCTCGGTCCCAAACCTCACGCTAGCTTGTGTTTTCCGACTTCCTTCCTCACACTCCTGGCAAACAAGCCCTCCGGACTAGGAACTCCGGAACCACAACCCAGCCCAGTGTCTGCCCAACGGAAGAAAAACGTTTCCCTGTGGGGCTCTCCAGAAAACCCAGATGAGGATCAACCTGCTCGGGTCTCGACGGTACCCGAACTGGATAGGCTGCTCTGGGCACTCATGCTCTGCCTGACACAGCCTGAAGCCAGACGTCCAGACAGACAAGGAGACAGCTGGCCGCACACCCAGCACTTCGGACACGCCATGGTCTTATGCCGTCACCTCATCCTAACCTTTGTTTTCAGATATCTGAACCTAGACATTATATCAATTCTCCACACAGCTGGGTATAGCAAGCACAAAACAGAACTCCTCCTTCCCCATGGCTGTCAAGCTTGCTCTTGGCATGGAGTCACACCTTCAGGGTGGGAGAAACCTTCATGGCCCCTGATGCCACGCCCAAACTTGAGTGCTGCTTGGGCACAAATTCACACTGTGACCCTCAGCATGAGCCCCATGTCAAAGAAAGGCCTGTCAGGGCCTGGACCAAGAGCCCACATATGGGGCTTGCCAAGCCCCTATGCACCCAATCCTCACCACGGTTTGAATTTTCCAGTCGCCCCGCCCATACCTGGAGCTCTGCTCTGGAATCCCTTTCTTGGAGAGACCCATGAGCCAGACAACACGACTCCACCCTTTCCACAAAATGACCCCAAACTCTTGGGAGCTGGGACAAATCCCCAGAGAGGGATACTCGTCCACAGTACCTGAGGCCACCGCTCCAATCCACGGCTATCCCGACACAACATCCAGAGACAAAAGCCTGAAGGAACGCCTCCCACTCGCCCTTGTTTCAGAGGCCCAGGAGCTCCCTCTCGGGCTGTACATCCGGCCTGCCATACCCTAGGCGCCACTCATAAGCTGAGTTGGTGTATTCAGACTTCTGTGCCCACAGCCTGGACCCACACAACATTCAGGCTAGGGCCTCTGGACCAAACAGCGAAAGATTGTGCCTGCCCTCTCCAAGGAAAGTGTGCCCAATCCATTGACCACAACCCTACAGGTTAGGGAAAAGCTCCAAGGTCCCTGAGGCCATCAATAGTATAGGCCACCCTGGACTAAGAGGGGCTCTCTGACACCAGCGGAGCAACTATCTCCACTTAGACTCTCAGACAGTGTCCCCAGAGACAGAAGGTTGAAATGGACAGGCCCCCAGGCCCTAATCTGAACCTTAGCTTTGGTTTCCATGTTTCCGTTCTCAGAGGACTGTTTTCGTAGACCAGCACATGGGGTTTTTCTGAGGCACCAAACCAAACATCTCTCATCTCCACATGGGCAGCTTTCTTACTGGGATGTATCAAACACTTCAGGTAGGAGAGTTCCGCAGGGCCACTGAACAACCAGCACATTCCAAGGTCTCCATGGACCCAAACGCACATTATGACGCATCCTCAGGAGAGGCCATTTCAACTCAGCCCCCTGGGTCGCGAGTTCCAGAGGCAGCAGATCAAACATATCTTGTCGCTAATAGCCAATGGGAATGCGAGGCATGCTGTACAGGGATCCATCCTTCGAACCCTGCTCTCCAGTCCTTCCATATGGTATGTCCTGGAGCCATGCAACAGGACTCGAATGTCCCGCAGAAGGAAACCTTGTGGTTTGGGGCAACCTCCAAACTCAGCGTGGGAAAACTTCCTTGGCCTCATGAGGCCCCCACTTCATGAAGGTGCCATCATGGACACATACTCCAGCCTCAGCCAACGTCTGATCCTCAGCCTGACTTCAGATGCAGGAGATTTTGATTCAGCCTCTGCAGAGTGGGCCTGCTCTGCCCTTGGCTCCAATCCTCACACTAGCTTGTGTATTCAGACTTCCGTCCTCACACTCCTGGCCCACAAACCCTCCCTACTGAAAATTCTGGGGCCACAATGAAGCACTGTGCCTGCCTCCCAGGAGAAAAACATTGTCTATGGCGCTGCCCAGAAACCCCAAATGAGGATCAAACTGCTTGGCCCTCGGCAACACCCCAATTGCATAGGCTACCTTAAACAGTGATGCTCTGTCGCAAATAGCCTGAGCCCAGACCTTCCAACAGACACCGACACAGCTGGCTGCACACCCAGCACATTGGACCCGCCACTGCCTTAGGCCACCATCCATTCCCAACCTGGGTTTTCAGTCATCGGAACCTAGACCTTATCTCCAATCCCTGCACAGGGGGGAACCTGATGCACAAGTCAGAACCCCTCTTTCCCCCTGGCAAGAAACCTTGCTGCTGGCAGTGAGTCAAACCTTCAGTGTAGGTGAAAAAGGCATGGCCCATGAGGCCACGCCCAAGCGTGAGGGCCGCCTTGGGCACAAACACACATTGTGACCCTCAGCGTGAGTACCTTATTCAAGTAACGCCTCTCAGTGACTGGACCAAGAGCCCGCATATGTGGCTTGCCATGCCCATAGGCACCCAGGACTAACTAGATGGTGTGTATTCCAGTTGAGGGAACCCACTGCTGTGCTCTAGAGTCCCTCTCCTGGGGGGTCCCCTGTGGCAGAAAACAGTACTCTTCATTCCCACAGAATGAACACAAACACTTGGGAGCTTGGACAATCCCCCGAGAGGAAGGCTCTTCCTTGGCCTCTGACACAACCCCTACCCTGACCGGACACTGTAAACCCAACACCGAGAGACAAAATCCTGAGGGACTGCCTCCCACTTGCCCTACTTTGATTTCCAGAGGATCTCCCCTCACGCACTAGAGATCAGGCCTGCCATTACATTGGCCCCTAGCTGAGCCAAGTTTGCTTTTTCAGACATCTGTCCCCACAGCCCTGGCAAACACAGCCTCTAGGCTGGGTCCTCTGGAGCCATACCACAGGACCGTGCCTGCTCTCTCCTGGGAAACTGTGTCCATTCCTTTGGCCACACACCTCCAGAATATGAGAAACCTCAAGGCCTCCGAGGACATCCCACTACTGGGAGCCTCACTGGACTCACAGGGGCATTCGGACACAAGCTGAGCAGCTACATCCATGAATGCATGCACACAGATGTCAACAGAGATAGAAGGTTGAGCCGGACAGGCCTTTAGGCCGTAGTCTCAACTCTTGCTTTGGTTTCCAGGTGTCACTCCTCAGAGGCTTTGGTTCGAAGAACAGGGTATGGGGCTTTCCTGAGGCACGGAACAGAACTCCTCTCGTCTCCACATGGGAAGTTTCCTTGTTGGAGCCGTGTCAAACACCTCATGTTGGAGAATCCTTCAGAGTCCCTGAGCCATCTCCACATTCCAAGGTCTCCCAGGCCACGAAGCCACAGTAGGACTCATCTTCAGGAGAGTCTATTTCAACTCTCCCCTCTGGGTAGCTCACCCAGGAGCCCGCAGATTGAGCCTGCCTTGTCCTGACTAAAGAGTGGGAATATGAGGTGGCGTTCCCAGGCATCCATGCTTAGACACCTGCTCTCGAGTCTTTCCATATGGGGCCTCTTGGAACCATCCAATAGGACTCGACTGTCGTGCAGAAGGTAACCTTCAGTTTTGGAGCAGTTCACAAATCCCATCGTAGGCAAAACTTTCTGGCCTCATGAAGCCACCACACCCTTCAGGAAGAGGCCATGCTGGACAAGAACTCTAGCCTGAGGCACGTCTCATAGTTGACATGACCTCAGTGCAGGAGATCTCGATTCAGCCTCTGCAGAGTGGGCCTGCCGTGCCCTCGGTCCCAAACCTCACGCTAGCTTGTGTTTTCCGACTTCCTTCCTCACACTCCTGGCAAACAAGCCCTCCGGACTAGGAACTCCGGAACCACAACCCAGCCCAGTGTCTGCCCAACGGAAGAAAAACGTTTCCCTGTGGGGCTCTCCAGAAAACCCAGATGAGGATCAACCTGCTCGGGCCTCGACGGTACCCGAACTGGATAGGCTGCTCTGGGCACTCATGCTCTGCCTGACACAGCCTGAAGCCAGACGTCCAGACAGACAAGGAGACAGCTGGCCGCACACCCAGCACTTCGGACACGCCATGGTCTTATGCCGTC